>NC_051075.1:84512450-85169950 GCF_004664715.2 Peromyscus leucopus
CTCAGTGCCACACAGAAGATGAATACTGAGAATGTTGTGATAAAGGACCTTTCAAAGGACCTTCCTCCTGGCCCAGGGGGAGGGAGTGGAGACGCTCTTCCTGCGGTCAGAGCAGTGGAGAAGACTAATAAGAAGCCTGGGTGGCAGGGCTCTGGAGGTTGAGGAAGAAGTTGCTGGTAGATGAGGCTGGGCATCCCAGCAGAGGCGACCACGGGTCTCGGAGTCAAAGGAAAGTGATCGTGTTATCAGAGAAAGGGAAGAAGAGTAATCAGAGGTCAGCAGATTTTTAAGCTGAACTGATGATATGGTCTCTATTGCAGAGACTTAACCCTGCCATTGTACTGCTACAGCCATACTTGATGAATGAACGATGGCCATGAGCATGTTCTAGTCGAAGGTTATTTACAAAAATCGTCTCTGGGCCAGATTTGGCTCATGGCTGATCTCTGTCTAAGTCAGTTTGGTTTTAAGCACATTGAGTTTGAGGTGCCACTGGGACGTTCATGAGGATGTCCAACAGACTAGGATATGGCTCAAGGAAAGACTGGAAATTTTTACAAAAGTCCGCTTTTTATATTTTATTGATTGAGGAGCAGCCATTTCCAGGTAGATTAAACTACTTACTATAAAGAACTGAGTTAAGAGTCAAAATTATCACATTGAAAAATTAAGTTGTTGTAAACGTATCATCATTGTTTTGATTCAGTTTGGAAACGCAACCTCTCTGGAATATCTTGAACTTCGTTGTTAATGTTAATAGCCGAAATCTGCTAAGCAGCAACTATGGACAGTTGTACATTTATTTCATGGGTTGTTGCTGAAGGCCGAGACCAGAGAAGGTGCAGATTCACACTAAACACACAGCTAGAAAGGGGCATGAGCAGGGGCAGAATTCACAGAGCCTTGGTTAGTCAGCTTTCTACAACAGGCCACTAAGGCAGTGTGAAAGGCTCTGTGTTTTCTTCTGCTCTTGTTAAAAGCAGTCTGGCACATTGCCAGGTCCCTTCTCATGGCCTGAATTTTCACCTGGGAGGGCAGCGCCGGCACACATTCTGTCGTTTTATAACCTCCTGTTGCTCTTCAGATTCAGTGAGTCCGTCCTCTAAAGTGCAAGCTGAATCACCTAAGGTTTTCACCATCTTGTTATCTGGTTTCTGTTGTGCATGCCCTGTTGCCATTTATATAGAAAACATCCCACCAACATTGTTATTTCCCACTTGGTCAGGCTATTAGAAGGATGAGCACATTCATCAGAGATGTAACACAGGGCTGAAACCTGTGTTCACTAAATAACCACCAGTGTGTAGAATGTCTAGCCAGCTGGATTCCTTTGTCTTATGGCTGCCAAGATATTTTTAGCAACATAACTAACGACGGTCATGTTGAGGGGATGATGAAAAATTGCATAATGAGATGAAATCAAGGTAGAGCCCCATGACAGGTATTTATGCTCAGAAATGTGTCGTGAGTAAGCAGAACTCAATGCAGATGTCACATTGTGCCACTTCTCAGAACAGCTGCCTTCTATGACCTTTGTGGTTGCTGACTGTGGTTTTGTTTTGTTTTAAGAAAATTCCTGGGAAGTTTAAGAAACTCTTCTCTGAACTTGAAAGCTTAACAGTAAGTAAATGGGACTTATCCTTCAAATTAATATTAGTGCTACTTCCTTCCGGGTTCAGGGTTCCACTTACTGTTCTTCATATCAACGCCTAAACTGATTGCTCGAATCTAAAAATTACAGTTTTGAGCTGGGTGTGGTGATATAATCCTAGTGCTTTGGGAGGCTGAGGAGGGAAGATTGCAAGTTCCAGGCCAGCCTGGACTGTGAAATAAGACCCAGTCTTAAAAATAAATGATGCAATGGGCATGATAACATGGAAGGGGGGAAAAGATCTCATGGGACCCCAACTCTAGACAAAGAACTACAGGCAACTAGAATATGCTGCAAGTGGAGAAATAGTCTCCCCAAGGGAAGACCCATTTGGTTGGTTGTCCAATCCCAAGTGATCAGCCCTAAAGTCATATAGGTGCAAGGAACGTTATTCAGCTTGAGCAGGTTATATTTATATTTATATGTTTAGGAATACACACACATATATAAGATGTTTTATACACACACACACATATTTTGAAGAAAAAGAGGCCATGAATTTGGGAGAGAACAAGGAGGCAGGTTCAAGAGAAGGGTTGGATAGAGGAAAGGAAAGGAAAGAAAGATAAAATTTCAGAATTTTTTAATTTAAAAATTTAAGGGTAAATAATAGATGGTAAGTAGGTAGGTAGGTGGATAGATGATAGATAAATAGATGGTAGATGTAGGTAAGCAATGAAGTATAATATCCACTGATGCTGCCTCCTCTCCCTGTGAAATCCACATGATTTTTTCACAAGGCATTTAACGTTTCACAACATGAAAGTAGGTGATATAAATTTGGTGAGTAATTAGTGTGCTCTGCATTAATCTTTCCTCCGTTACTTATTGCTTCTTAGGTTTACATATAAGGTCTGTAGCTTGTTTTAGCATTTGGCGTGGTCTTTGTGTTCCAAGGGCAGTTTCTCTTTGCAGTGTACTTTAACAAAAGACTTTGAGGTTACCTCATGGTAGAAATTATGCAGAGGAAACGGCACTTGAAGAACCTATTTGAGGAAAATGATAGGGCAATCAAAAGGTGCAAGTCTCTCTTACAGTCATCTCCCATTATTGTAAACCAATAACTTGAATTCCACACATTGCCTAGATTTCCTCCCCTAATTAGTGGGTTTATTCTCCAAGGAAACCTTTATCCACCTCATTCTTAGGAAGAACCTATCTGTATCTAATCATGTTCGAATTGTACAGCAGATGTAGATTGAGCATTGCTTCTATAGTGCATTGATTTTCCTTTCTCTGTGTGATCTGCTTTGTTGGCAGGATCCTTCCCTAAACCACAAAGCCTACAGGGATGCATTCAAAAAGATGAAGCCGCCAAAAATCCCTTTCATGCCCTTATTGCTTAAAGGTAATGATTTCCTATCTGTTATGGTATGCAGTGTCCTCTTCCAGAAATGTCTCCTTCTAACTACAGCAGACTCTCAGTTAATATCTTATAGTAGCCTCAGCTTTTATACCCTCTATATTTACATGGAATTGTTTTTCAAATACCCAGTTGTTTTTTAAACGTCTAGAATATATATTGTACTTGAATAGTGTCAAAGCATTGTCTCTAGAAACTTGTGTGTTTAAACTGCTTTGTTTCTAAGCCCTGTATTATTTTCTTTAATTCCATGACATACTTAAACAAGAATAAGGCTAGCATACAGAGCCCAAAGGGCTAGCAGTGTCTGTGTACATCCGAGTTTCAGAAACAGCAGTGCACAGTGTACTGATGTGTGAGAAATCCTGTCATTCGACAGAAGCTATGCAGCACATGAATTGGTAGAGTGTTTTTTCTGTCTCCAAGAAGTGGGATCTAGCTGGGAAGGTATCTGACAGCCCATTCACCACTGAGCTCTCTTCTGTGGCGCACACACAGTTCATGTGAAACATGCCAGTTAGACTTGCTGATGTCTCAGTGATCTGTCAGACGGCATTAGTGGGAGGGAAGGCTACTGAATCTGGCCTGAACTCCTGACCTTCTGTGTACCCCAGGGAAAGGGAATTGGGGGGAAATGTTCCTTAGCTACATTTTAATTGTTCCAAGGGGTTTTGTAGAAAGGCGCCTTCATCCAACCTCTGCCTCTCAGAGATGACATCTACAGAATCAGGTTCCTTTGGCTGGCCTCATCATTGCTGACTGACATGCCTGGCCATCCTCCCCAACTCCTCCCACTTCCATCCCAGCTGACAGTTAAGCTGGCATTTCCTCCTCTGCCTGTCCTGGAGGACTACAGTGTCTGTGCCTCTCTGAAGACACACATTAGTCTTCCTCGATTGCTGTGAAACAAGGAATTGATGTTAGGACAGTGGAGGGTACACAACATAATTTGTGCAGGCTGAGGAATCTTTTTAAAACAAGTGAGTAAAGTAAGGAGAGACTGAAATAACAAAATACTAGTTTAAAGGTATATTTTCTTTCTTTTTGTACTTGTGTTAAGATACATTTATACAGGCTCATAGATACTGTTGCAAAGTGCAGTGCTTTCAGCTGGAGGGCGAGTGGTGACAGGTGGAAAGCAATTCTTGAAATTATTTAAACACAAATGGGAACAGTAGAAAATGAGCAAATGTGTGGGAAAGGAATTGATTTGAATGAGAAAAACCAGAAATAATAAATGCTTGCAAGGCACTGTCTTCCAATAAGTGTCCCTTTAAACTTAGAAAGAAGCTATCCTGTCCTTTAGTGCTTCAGAAACCTCATGCAGTTGAGGCACTCACTCACCTGAGCGTGCATGCTGCCTTCTGCTCTGATGAGTTTAGACCATTTGGTGGCAGCAAAACAAATTTGCTTCTGTTCTGTTGAAACTACATTCACTCATTCCAGAAGAAGCAGTAGAAACCTTTTTGAGTTTAAATAAGCAGTTATTTTTTTCTTTTATCAGTATTATTATCTTTTATTTAAAGCTTTCATTCTTATCTGGAATAATTTCCAAAGAAAAATAAGATGATGGCTGAGGGTGTAGTTCAGTTGGTAGAGTGCCGGCCTCGAGTGCAGGAGGCATTCAGTCCTCAGCTCTACATAAACCAGCCATGGTCTAAAATCCCAGCCCTCCAGAGGTGTAACCAGATAGATCAAGAGTTTAAGGTCATCCTCAACTGCAGACCCAGTTAGAGACCATCCTGGCTACATGAAACCCCATCTTTAAAAAGAAAAGAAAAATACAAAAATGTGTATCATGGCTACTAGTGGACACTTTAGAAATAAACCACTTTAATTCTTAGGCATTTTAATTGAGTAATTATTTGAACTATTTTAGAGTAACTAGCTTAATATTTAGTGACAACTCTTCCTCTCACTGCTGTACCTTCTAATTCAAGTTGCTTTCCATTAGAAAATGGGAAGAGAGGTTGAACTCAGGGTCTGTGTGTGCAGGAAGGGTTAGACCTCCCATGGTTCCTGTGGTAAGTAGTAGTTCCCAGTGAGAAACACTCAGGTGCCGAAGCCTTTCTTCTCCTCGGCCAGCCTCTGTCCCGTCACTCCTCAGCTTTCTGTTCACCAGTCCCTTCTGTACTTCTGCTTTCTGCAGCCCACACTAGCATGAGACACACGTGTGCACGTACTCACATACACACACACATACACACACACACACACACACACACACTCATACTCTCTCTCACACTCACATATTCACATTCACTCATACTCTCTCTTACACATTCACACACTCATACTCTCACACTCACACATACATGTACTCACACACACTCATACACACTCACAAACATACACACTCACACACATGCACTTTTACACACACATATACACACTCACACACACATGCACTCACACACACTCACACACACTTACACACATGCACTCTCACACACACATACACACTCACACATATACACACTCACACACACACATACACTCACACACACATGCACTCACACACACTCACACACACTTACACACATGCACTCTCACACACACATACACACTCACACATATACACACTCACACACACATGCACTCACACACACTCACACATACACATGCACTCTCACACACATACACACTCACACATATACATACTCACACACACATGCACTCACACACACTCACACACACTTACACACATGCACTCTCACACACACATACACACACTAACACACATGCACTCTCACACATACACACACACATACACACACACACATGCAGTCACACACACACACACTTACACACATGTACTCTCACACACACATACACACTCACACATATACACACTCACACACATGCGCACACACACACCTGCGCGCACACACACACACTCACACACACATGTGCGCACGCACACGCACACACTCCTGAGTAGAGCACCTATCCCACCTGCTGCCTTCAACAAGTCCTGAGAGCCTGAGGGGAGAGATGAGGTCAAGTGGGAAGACATTCAGGAAAGGATGTGGGAGACAACTTACAAGTTACAGAGGCGACTGGTGTGGCAGAAGCTCAGCAGGTGGACTCTAACCGGAACTGAGAGACCTAAGTCTTTCCACAGCCTGACGCCCATGTCTGAAGGACCCGCCCTCCCTACCACTGATTCTCGGCTCTGCCAATGGTACAAGCACGATTTAGCTGTGACTGTCCCTTGGGCCCTTGTTTCCCTGCTTACTTCCTGCAGCCGCCTTAGAAAGCCTTCGTGCGGACCAAGTGGGTCAATTCATGTGAAATACCCGAAGCTGTGCCTGATAACACTGTCACTGGCCGTCGCCGTCCTAAGGAGCGTGGGGTGGGGCAGGGGGGCACCGGCCGCTAAAAGGAACCCGTGAGGCCAGGCTCCTAGGCCGTGTTTCATGGTGGCTGAGTGAGTGCACAGTAATGTTGCTGTGTACAAGATGTAAAGGCGAACTTTGCCAGCTGCTCCTTTTGAAATCTTGTGTTGTGGGAATTTCTGAAGGCGAAACCATGAAAAATAGTAGGCTATTGTGTAATGAATTGTGAATGGTTCTGTGAGCGGCTGTTTGTAGAAATCTACAAAGGATAAAAAGCTCATGTCACCACAGCAAGCCATACTGGATGCAGGGACACCTTGGGGACAGGTGTGGCACAGTGTGCGTTGCCTTCCGGGGGCCTGGGACACAAGCTCGCGGTGTTGTGGTCAGGTTTCGGCAGCGCCTGTCTCAACAGCTTTGACTGAATTTGTGTTTCTATGTTTGCTGTTTGGGTCTGTTGCTGGCCACAGCAGGGGTATTGACATGTCCTGTAAGTTGAATGATTCGTACTGCAGTCCCTGGCTGTGGAGATGCTAAGGCTCCCTTATGCACTGTCTCATCCATTTTTGTATGCCAGAAATCCCCAGAGCCTCAGATGCTAGCTTAATATGTCCCGTTCCCAAATCTTCACCTCTTGAAGAGTCACTCTTTCAGACAAAAGGAGGTTTCTCTTTTAGCATCCTCAGCCACATCTTTGGGATGGTGGGAAGACCCAAGTCCTCACCACTAAATGCAGGCCCAGCCACTGAGCTGGACCCCAGCACCCTGGTCACTTAAAACCCAGTGAATCTCAAACCAGATTTAATTTTCCTTTTTCCCAAAAAGCAATCCTTCCTTCTGCTTCCTTTCCTGTTTAATCTTCCTAGCAATGCTGTCTCTCTCCCCAGTCACATCACTTCTGATACACAGGCTTTGGAAACCAAACTTTTTAATTTCTTTATGTTTTTAATGTAAACTTGGAAATCTGAATTTAAACTGTTTTAACTAAAGAAAGTCCCATTTACACTGGCTAAAAGAGGTGTTATGCAAATATATAAATATTAAATCCCTATTGCTTATGAATATTTATTTATTTTCTGCTCAGTCTTTTGACCTGAAAAACATAATGGATCAATTAAATTATAAAATGACATTAGCTGATATCACCCAAGTTAAAATCAACTCTTCACTGTAAATGCAAAATATTTCAGGAAGGCTATGCTGACCCCTAAACTTTATTGTTGTACAAGTTTAGTTTCAAGTCACCTTGTCAAATATGTAGCGTAATTCCAAAATGCTTAAGGAAAAAAATCATAAATTGCCTTGTTTCTAAACAACTTTGTTGTTTCAGGATCTCTTCCTAATAGTATCTTTATCTTGTTTTTAACTTTCAGATGTAACATTTATTCATGAAGGAAATAAAACATTCTTGGATAATCTTGTCAACTTTGAAAAGCTGGTATGTAAACTTCATTGCTTCTCCTTTTTTCTCTCTGTAAGGGAAGTGCATGCTTGTCTTTCCTGCTCCAGGAAGCAAATGGTCGGTCGGGTACCTTTTCTCTGCTGTGCACAGAGTGACCTCAGGTCTCTGCTGCGTGTGTGACGGTGTCATCTCTAGGCTGGCACAACTTTGAGAATCTGCCTTTTATTCTTTTAAGTAGTATCTCGTTAGCCTAGCACCGGTGACTGGGTAAACATCATGGAACCAAGTATAAAGCATGAAGATGCTGTCAGGAGCAGTTCCCACAGGAGAGTTCAGTGACTGCACAAGCATCCCAGGATGCCCCAGAGTAAACCACTTTAAGTCAGTGAGGAAGAAAGTTCTCCCAGATAGCCACGTCTGTCTCTCAGAACCCCAAGCTTGGATATGCGCCTGAGATTCGTGGGTTCTACAGATGAGGGGAAAGGCCGCCTCCTTATTGGCCTCTGCGGCAGGACCTCCCCGCTGATGGATGCAAGGACCTGGTCAGGCCTCTTGTGTGCGTTCCTGGGAGGTTTCTCCCTAACCACCCTTCCAGGACAGTCACAGTGTATCCTGGGTGGGCCCCTCGACCCTTCTGCCCTTGCTCCAAGAAGAAGCAGAGCTGAGTAGGCCTGAGTGGGGGCCCCATCGCAGTGCCCCACACTCAGCCTAGTGACCAGAGGAAGGCATTTTTCTGACAGATGACCTTTAGTGTCGTAGATGAAATGTTACATCATGGTCAAAGGTGATCCCAGCACTCCTCTCTAGGGATCCTCCTGACCTTTGAGTGACCTTTTCAGTGATGACAGGGAATTTGCATGAGCTCTTCCAGGAGCCATCCCTATGAGACTGGAGTCCGGCTTCAGAGAAGGTCAGTTGAGGCTGAGGCCCCAGACCAAATCCTGTAGAACTGTTTAGAGAGCACTCAGACTGAAGTCTCCAAATGGTGTCTGGTGTCTGATCTTGCCTTCTTACCTCTCCGTTCTAGTCGCAAGGCCCCGGGACACACAGGGGCTGAGGCACACAGGAAAAGTGGAGTTAGTTCCTACCCAGCACCCCAAACCCGAACCACAGACTCTCTCAAAGATAGACATCCTCCAGCCTCGCTCCGTAGTAGCCCTTAGCCACTCGGAAGGTGACGGCTTCGGGACGGTTATTTTGGGGAGTTGAGATGCAGATGTGTTTTATTTCAAGCCTCTTTCTTTCTCTCTGCCCTGAATATTTTAGAATCAGAGCTCGGTTGTTTCATATGCTACAGTGAAACCAACATGGCCGGCAATGGGAATGTGGAGGGATTTTCATCTTGTTTTGTATTCTCTGATTCCCCGAGGACCCCAGCTTGCCCCTTAGCAACCAAAGTCCCGGTCACTAGAATTCTCAGCCTAAGCAAGTTCATCTCCAGAGTTTGGTATTTATGAATGGTCACAGGGATGTGAAGCTGTTGGTCAGAACTTGCTTTGCCTCCTGTCCAATATGTCTGTTTCACATCACCAGAAGAGCATTGTAGGACATGTGTGAAGATCTGGGATGTACCATGTCACCTGGCCTGGACGTCTTTGTGGGTCTGAGGTGTTTTCCCTTCTGACCCAGGGGGGATGTAGGAAGGCCATTGCACTCCTTAAGGGCTGTTACTCTTCAGAGCAGACTGGGAGCTGGCCTTCACCCTGAGGCGAGCAGTGGCCTGCCTCCATCCCTTCTGTTCTTTCTCCTCAGATAATGTCACAGCATGAGAGAACAGTTCCAAACAGGCTCAAACAGAAAGAGCCACGAGAGGCTTCAAGCTCTTTCTACCCTCTCCTTTCTTCATTGCCTGTGGTCTTTTCTTTCCCCCTAGCAATTCAGTGGAGCCCAACAGTGGGCTGACACAAGGTATAAATACTGACTCCACTACGTCCATAAGAACATTTAAGAAAACAGCATGGAAGCTGAGCCTGAGTCTATAATCTCAGCACTCAGGAAGCTGGGCGAGGAGGGTCAGCCTGAGGTACATAGTGAGTTCCAGGCCAGCCTAGGCTACAGGACAAGATGCTACCTCAAACAAGCACACAAAATACAGCAGATCCTTGGCCACCAGACACCTACTGGCACGTCATTCCTTGAATGTATGCGTGCGTGCAGTGTGTGTGTGTATGTGTGTCCTGGTCTATCACTTTCCACCCTTGAGAGAGGGTCTCTCCCTAAACCTGGAGCTAAGGTGTGACCAGCAAGTCTCCCATCTCTACTCCCTGTTCCCGTGGTGCTGAGGTTACAGGCGCATGCATGGCCATGACGAGCTCTTTATGTGGGTCCTGGAGAGTTGAATTCAAGCCCTCATGCTTGTACTGCAAATGCTCTTGCTCACAGAGCCGTTTCCCCAGGCCCTTGTGTATTGCTTCCAAAGAGAGGAAACCACAGTAATGATGGCCTGGTCCTCAAACCACTTGAAGAGCAAGTGGCTCTTCAAACTCAGCATGCCTTGAGTTGACCCTCCTATGTGAAAAAGACATGAGATTAGAATTTTTTCTCAGAAACACAAAAATCAATTTCATATCATACTCGGGCCAGGATTCCACTCAGGAGCTGGAGCATCTTTGTAGAGACAATATTCTTAGAGAGTGTCTCTTAGCAGAGGACAAGGTTTCATTGAAGCTAAAACAGGATCATCTTTCACAATAATAAACCAATGGGACCTAAGTGAATTAGCTTATGAGCAGCCAGTTCCTCACGGTGGACGTTAACTTCAGCCAGTCAGCAGATAACTCGGTGTTGCCTTTATCTGGCTGACACAGGCCTGCACGTTAAATCAGACCACATGCAGATCCAGAAGTGCTCATCGGGTGCAATAAGATCCCCATTGTTCCCTGGCTGAGTTCCTTGCTGCCTCAGCAGCTCCAGATGTTTCCACCTCAAGCTATGAAATGTTGAAGGAGCGGAGGGTTCTATCCTTTTCTTTTGTCCCCTGACATTACAAGCATGGTCTTTGATCGTGTCTGCCTCCCGTCCTGTCGGAAAACGCAGAAATGGGAATCAGGACTTCGATCTCGTGCTGCACACAGCACTGAGCCTTACGTCAGCCCAGCCTCTCAGTGCTGCACAAATGTCACAGGATAGGGATCGGCGTGACGCCACAGACTGAAACAACGGAAAATCTGTCCTGGGAATTGGGGTAGAATTTGGGGAAGGAAATGTAACAATGCATTCACACAGACGTGAGTCAGGTCTCATTTCCTCTTCAAATGCCGCCTGGCTGCCCCACTGGACTCTCTACTATGGAGGAGTATTGAATGAGTCGAACAGTAGCCAGGATAATTTAATCAGACTGTCGAATCCTAATAGCGTTTCTGTCATCTCGTTGGATTTTAAGTGAGGACGTTTTATTGTTAGCATTATTCTGTTAGCAATAACTCACCGTCTGTCATCTGTGGGTGCTCCTGTGTCTGACCTGTGCAGGCAGGTTGTGAAGACGGTGCTTGGAGGACCAGATAATGAATTGGTGTTGATCCTTAAATAATGAGATATTTGGGTTTTGATTTGAAACCAAGTAAGGAGTTCCTGTCATTCTCTGGAGAATAGGATCTGCTATGACAACGTTGTTAGAATATTCTGGCAGCTGTGTAGGAGGAACTATCCATAGTGGAAGGTAGTTCTTCTAAAACACTAGGTTTCCCACCATTATGGAAAAGTGAAAATAGCAGAGTGAGCTAAAGGACTATTGTGAAGACACAGGTATGAGGTGAAGGGATCTTGTGCAGGCCTGATGGCGTAGGTCTGTGACCCCAGCTACTCAGGAGGCTGAGGCAGGAAGATTGGGAGTTCTAGGCCAGCCTGGGCAAGCAGGTGAGACACTCTAGAAATCTTAAAAATAAAAAATTTAAAAAAAGTCTGGGGCTGAGGTAGCTCAGTGGTAAAACACTTACCTGATATGCACAAGGCGTAAGCATGGTCTCCTCTTCCAAAAGCTCTGCATTTCAGATAGTGTTAGTCTGGAGATCAGTGAGGAACTAAAGGAAGGAAATCGGAATACTAAAGACAGTATGGAAATATAAGTGAGAAACAAAATGGCCGTTGTAAAAATGCTGATGTAGACACTCTTCTTCCATGAGTCCTTCATGGCCCACCATTGTTTGAGCCTTTGAATCCGCAAACTCTCTGCCTCCATTCAGGACATGCATGGGAGCCCATAGATGAGGCTCAATTAGTGGAGTTGCCAGCTGAGCATAAAGAGCCCCTGGGTTTGATCCCCAGCCCTGTAACTGGGGCGGTGGCGCACAGGTGAGCCTGTGTCCTGAGTACGCAGTCTTCTGGTGGTGCCTGATTCGGAGGAAGGTAAAAGTCCCAGCAGTGACAGTAACTCAGAGTCAGTGTATGGTACTCCTCAGAAGGGAGGTCTCAAAAAGGCTTCACAAGAAGGCAACACCTCTCCTTCAAGGAACTCACAAGCAAACGTGGACAGGAAGTTGGGGGCAGCAAAGATAGCATGTTCTCCTGTGGTTCAGATCGTCTCCACTGTTTGGGAGCCCCTATTTTTGCTGACGCAAACTCTGCTCTTAAATAATCCGAGATTAACATAATCAGTTAAAATCGTGTCCAGCTCCAAGCTGAGCTCCTCGCTTTTTCCCCAGAGCGCTAGGCTGCCGCCGGGCCTGCAGGTGTCGCTGCCTCCGTGGTCCTTCATTGCCATACTTTCCCTTCTGTCTTTCAGCACATGATTGCAGACACTGTCCGAACGCTGAGACACTGCAGAAGTAACCAGTTTGGTGAGTAATTGAAACTGGGGTGGAACGCATACTGACTTCTCAGTGATACTGACGGTGGCCGTTCAAGAAATACTTAATGACCCTAAATTCAAACAAATTATGAAGTATATGTATCAGTGTGCATGCTTTATTTGTATTCTAGGTTTTTATTGTGCTCCCTCACTTTGGAATGTAGAGTAAGACAAGATGTGGCAGATGATCGCCCCCTTGTGCAAGCAATCAGACACACAGAAGTTCACCCACCCACCCCATCCCCATCCCCTTTTGCTTGCCTAGCCCCTCAGATTTACTGATGAGTTTAGCAGCATGGCCCTGCCTCTAGCCTCCTTGCTAGGAGACCTTCCTGGAATAGATCTGTGGTTCATTACGGCGCCTGAAGTAGCCTTCCACTGTTTTTCTTCTCTTCAACCCAAACTTCCTATCAGTTGAAAAAGGTTTTTTTCTGAGCACTTTTGTAGAATCCTCCCTGAGACTACATATGTAGGGATTTTTTTTTTTCCATTTTGAATCTCAGTCATATCTACCCTGTGTTTAAATGGTGTTAGTGTTTTGCAAGAAGGGAGGAAATTGTCTTGACAAAGTGGCAGGAGCTTTTACCTGGACAACAGGATGCTAGTGAGCAGGCATCCTTTTTTTATTATTATTATTTTATTAAGAGATTTTTCTATTCATTTTACATACCAACCACAGATTCCCCTGTCCTCCCTCCTCCTGCCCCCCAGCATTCTCCCCCCAACCCACCCCCCTTTCCCGCCTCCTCCAAGGCAAGGTCTCCCATGGGGGGTCAGGACAGCCTGGTACATTCAGTTAAGGCAGGTCCCAGCCCCTCCTCCCGTGAGCAGGCGTCTTTAACCCTTTGGTGCAGAACCCAGAGCCAAGGCTCAGAGAGGCTAATTCATGCAGTCCTGGCTTCTTTCCCAGCCCATTGCTTTGACCTGTGCTGATTCTGCAGGTAGAAATAGTAATTTTAAAAGAGAGAGAGAGAGAGCCAGCTAGTGGTGATGCACCCCTTTAATCCCAGCACTCGGGAGGCAGAGGCAGGCCAGCCTGGTCTACAGACGTAATTCCAGGACAGCCAGGGCAGTTACACAGAGAAACTCTGGAGAGAGAGACAGAGACAGAGACAGAGAGAGAAGAGCTGGAAAGATGCCTTTGGAAGTTAAGAACACTTGCTGCTCTTGCAGAGGACCATGGTTCAATTCCCAACACCCACGCGGTAATTCACAACCATCTGTAACTCCAGGTCAAGGGGATTTGACACCTCCTGATGTCTGAGGGCTCTTATATGCGTATAGTGTACGTACATACACTTGGGCACGCACATATATAGATGAAATAAAATAAATACAGTTCAATTATTATAAATCAAAGATGAGCAAGTGGTGGGAGTAGACTTTAAGTAATATATCTTCATTGCAATTTGTTTCAAAAATACCACATATATAGAGATTCAGAGCCCACCACCAGAGAAAGTACTCCTAACTATTTGGTATGCGTGCTTTAAATGCTTTTTCTATAGTGTACTGCTCATGGATATCACTATAGTGGATAGTATCTCCCAGCAAAGCCAACTAGGAACTGAACCACCTATATGTGTTATGAAGTGGAAAAGGAGAATTATAAAATACAGGACCTGATTTTCTAAATATTCAATTCAGTGGACACCACTTGAAATGCACTTCTATAAGTTTTCATTAAGCCCATGAGCACAATGCAGTCATAATAGAGTGGCAGTGTGACCCCAAAGGTCCTTCAGATGCCCAGTGCATGTTCACATTTCTTCCACTGGCCTTTGCTTCCAAAGTGATCACCAAATACTCAGCTAAAACTACCAGTCTGATTTATCAAGAAACAGTTTTTGTGTATTCCCAGTATGGGCAAGAGGGTCATGCCGGCTTGGCTGACGGGGCTTGAACCTCCCACTCACCAGAGGACTCTGCATAGCCCCAAGCAAAGGCGAAACTTAGCTGTCAGGTGTGTGTTCTTAAAATTAGGCTGTGACTAAATTATCTGACCTCCTTTTAACAATTTCTTTCTATGAGCCTCATTAAGCAATGCCAGTATGTGGGATAAAGTAAGAAAACATCACTCAAAACAGTTATGAACTATGGAGTGCCACACAAGGGTCAGCATGATTGCTGGGACTGTCCATCGGGGCATCTTTTGAATGCTTGCTATTGACAAACTTATCTGTACAGCTGGCCAGCATTTACCAAACTAAAAGTAATCTCCCAATGTCTTCCAGAAAGACATTCCAGAATTATAGCTGATCGGTCATGGTTTCAATGCTGAACTTCCAGTGTTTATTTGCTGAGGCCAGGAAGTCCAAGAGTTAGAAGCTGTCTATGGCGGACAGCTCAAATTATTTTCTTACTAGACATATTCTTCATGGGAGAGGGAGAAACTGTTTTTCCCAGAAGTGCTGCAGTACATGCTCCTTTTCTGAGCCTGCTTCCTCTGAGACTCACCCTGGTCTGTCTGTCAGTTCTCCTCTTCCCTAATGGGTTATTTTCTGTTGCTCTTTTCCCGTGGTATTGGGCTTGCCCCATTGTCCATGCACCTTACCTCAGGACCCTTATGAGAGCTGTCCACGGTGTGGTGTGCATCCACATAGTCACAGCTCACTGAAGCCTCTCTTGTGGCCTCTTTGGATCGCCTTATCCTCCTGGGTACTCTTTAGCCCGTGCATACATTTTGTGAGCCCACTTTTCCTGTTCCCATTCCTGAGGTTCTATTCTGTGGACACCAAAAAAGTGTACAGAGATCTAAAATAGAAGGAAATAAAGCTGAATAAATAATTGAGTAAGCTTTTGTGTTCAGATGCTCATTCCTAACAATTCCAAGCTGAGATATACAAACTACAGACCAATGCTTGGGAGTCTGTGCTCAGGAATCACTGGGGCCTGGTTTTGCATCCTAGCTATGGCATTTACTGGCTGCCTGCTGAGTTTCCTCATTTGTAAGGGGGTGACAGTATGACTTCTATATAGTCTGTTAGGTATGGATGCCTTGCCAGTCGGCCTGCCTTATCTGAGCTGAAGTTGTTCATCTCTGGGGACAAAGATGCTGCTTCTAGAACTCACCTACTCTCAACCCTTCGTGTGAGGTTTACTGCATAAAAGTAACGCCACTGCTCCCATGACATTGATTGTTCGTTTTCCCTCTAAAAACTAGGAAGTGACATGTCTCCAAAGGAGCAGCAGGAGCTGAAGTCCTATGTCAACCACCTGTATGTCATCGACAGCCAGCAGGCCCTGTTCGAGCTCTCTCACAGGCTGGAGCCCCGGGCCTGAGCCATGCCATTCCGCCCCGGGACCGCAGCACGAAGAGCGAAGGGAAGGCCTCTGTTCAGCATGTTGCTTCCTGTGAGAAAAGAGGTTGCTGAGTTTTATCAGCATACCGTGAGACAAGTGCAGGAAAGCCAGCCAAAGCAAGTTTGGGAAGTGATGTCAACCACCAGAGGCGGGAGAGTGCCCCCCTCCACCTCTGCTGTCAGTGAGAAGACAAAAGGAATCAGAGCATCCTTGGAACAGGGTTTTTCTTATGCTGGTGATTTCAGTCCAGTCCAAGTCTCAGCTTATGGTGTGGCAGCATTAAGAGAAAACATGTCTTGACATACAGCAGCCAGGTGGTTGTTGTTGTTTTCCGTAAGATTGTATGTACAGCAGGAAGGACTGTCACTCTGCCTGCACCACTTGACTGCCTGTGGGCCATTAAGAGACTGAGAACACCTGAAGACATCTCCAGTGAGAGCATCTCCAGAGGGCCCAGGAGGAGAGGCTTCTGCAGCTAGAAACTGGACATCACCCTGGCAGGCATGGCCTGCTGTACAAACAAGAAATGCCTGGCACACACTCCTTGGCTTCCACAATCATTTACCAGTGTCTGTGCAGATGAAACCGCTTCTGTACCACTGATGTACTCCTGGAGGCAAGGTAGACAGTTTCTCATCCCATAAGGAACTTGGCAGCGTTCAGTTTCCAGGAACTTTCTTTACATATATTTTTGTTGTTGTCGTTGAGTGCAACATGATTTTCAGAAAAACCTGGGGCCCAGATGGTGGGTACTCAGTGTCCACTTACTGAGATCACAGAATTGCCAGCCTCTGCATTCTTGTGCCTGATGCAGCCTTGGTGTTTGCAGAACTCCACCAGGCTCCCTGCCCACAGGATGCAGAATGTCAGCCCATGAGGGAACAGGAGTGAAGCGGAGTGTATATATCACTTAGCAGTTGGGCTTACCAGTCTTTCAGTGATTGAAAGGTACCCAGAAATGCCTAAAATCTGACTTAACTGGAGAGTTGGAACCCCCACAGTCCACTTCCCAAGTAAAGCCAGAGCCTCTCTGCAATTTGCCTTTTTCCTTTTTATTCTTTTTTATTTTTTTACAAATCGGGCCTCATATACCAAATAACACCTCTTGGAATTCTCAAGGACTGGTCAGGGGACTTCCCTGAATCCTCAAGTAAGCAAGAGCTTGTGGTTAAATCAAGCCTGCCGTCCCAATAGCTCTCCACTGTGTGCAAGCCCCACCTGATGTATTAGGTGTATGCGTTTTCAGTCATGAGTATGAGTATGTTCCCCACGCCCCTGAGGGGCTGGCTGGTGAGTGTCCACACAGACCTGCTTCCCGCTCTCTCCAGCACCATCATCTAAGGCACGCCCCTTGCCTCCTGACTCCTTGAGAGCCACGCTGTTTCCTGGTCTTGGGACCACAGTGAGCCTGAGATACTGCTAGAAGAAACTATATGGAAAAATTTTGGGTAGAGCTTTCAAAGAGGTTGCATCCGATCCAGCATGTAAAATTTCAGTCCTGGAAACTTATGGGACGTTGTGGAAACACTCCAGCTAGGACTGGTTCCCTGAGAAAATGTGTCACGGGGCTGAGAGCCAGCAGTTGAGAGCAGAGCCGCAGAACCAGGGAAAGCAGGCTTTCCTGATGTGTGACCAAGCACAAGCACTCACAGCGCCCTTGGCAGTTTCTGAGAATGCCACAGACTTAGAGCACAAACACTTGTCTTTCCTCCAAGCTAGCAACCAGGATTGGGCTAGTGAAATCGTACCAGGCCATTTGATACTGTCTGTGTTCTGACCTAATGTATTAGCATTAGCTCTACATTGTTCCAAGCAGAACCTTCCCTTCAGAACTCATTGTAGGTGGAGATCAGTGTGAGTAGAACTCATCTGTCTAGACACCAGCTCAACTGGGCTGCACAAGCCATACCTGCATCATGCTTAGCATACTTAGAAAATCCTGTAGGACATACATGGGAACAGGCCAGGAGAGTCTGCTTTTCCCAAAGCAAAAGTCAGGTGGGATTTGTTTTCCCATCCTGTCTCCTGAATATCTGAAATCTCTACATCTTCAACCTTAACACCTGTTTCTAGGGATTTCTCAGGCAGCAGATCTAGGGACTTCAGGAGGTTTGCAGAATCTGAAATCTGAAATGAGAGAATACTCCAGAATTGTCAGACCCTGTTTGTTCCACAGGAAGCTCTTTCTAAGGCAGCTGACCCGGTTCCTTCTCCAGAGCTTCCCCTGGGTCTCCCTAGAATCAGTATTGTGCTCCCTGAAGGTGGACTAGGAGATGTCTAGGGTCTCTTCCAATTCTCCTTTGGATTTTTATGATTACATAGATCCCCATCCCTCCCTAAACCCTGTATAATTGGGATCTTCAACAGTGAGTGATACCTGGACCTCTT
This sequence comes from Peromyscus leucopus, assembly GCF_004664715.2. NCBI lineage: Eukaryota > Metazoa > Chordata > Mammalia > Rodentia > Cricetidae > Peromyscus > Peromyscus leucopus. Next base: position 84,530,682 of record NC_051075.1, read on the forward strand.
TCTAAGAGCACAGCCCTCTAGGGGGCCTGTGGGTCTTTGGATTCCATTCCTGCAAAGCAGCCCAACTTGCTAGTTAGCACAGGAGGCAGAACATGAGTTCATCTAGGGGAAGTCACCAACTTTCCAAATATTTGAAAGAAGTTACACATGCATTTGCAGATGCTCCATAGCCTACAGGTTTGAAATTCACTTACAGTCTGCATAATTGCCAAATGGTTGTAGTAGCACATAGGATAACTCACATTCACTCTTTTCTAGTATCCTTAATTGCATTGAGAATAAATTCCTTTTCCTACTCCAGTATCTACAAGCAAGTAGTATGGCACATACCTTGAATTTAGAGGCATGAGAATAAAGTCCCACACCTAGTTTGCAGGGACATATTTCCTAGATGCACACTCGCCTGAGTGAAGAGTAAGTGTGTGGACAAGTGGCTGCTTGTGTAGACTTCTGGTCCTGGAGCTGGCCCCTTGACGCTGCCTAAGTCCCAGCCCTGTGGTTTTGCTACAGACAACACGTGCACTGCAAACCCTGAACTAAATGGCACAACCCACCCAAGCTTTTCAGAACTGGACCAAATCATTAATGTTTGGAAGACAAGGGCCACCACAGCTGTCCAGCATAGGAGTTCTTCTCAACTTCAAAGACGTGTCCTTGAAATTTCAGCCTGCTCATTACTGAGTGGGCCAGTTTTGCTCCAGAGAAAACACATTTTGAAAAAATTGCCAAAAAAGTCAGATGAAATGTACTATTGTATAAAGCAAAGCTGTATATACTGAGCATTTTTAGCAGAGTAATATTTATTTGCATAGCCTATTTATTGTATTCGTATTACACTGTTATTAAATACCAGGATGAAATCAATGACCAGAAGCAAGGACTCTTGCCTTTGGATATCTCATTGCTTAGGACTGCTGTGACATTGTCAGCTTGCGATAACAATTAGAAGATAGAAAGCCCACAGTCTGGGCATCTACCTAACTTCTCAGGGACTACACCTCGTAGTTTTCCACCCTTCTAAGAGCTGGTAAATATGAAACATTTGTTGAATTACCAGACTGCCATTGACAGTGTTTGCTTTTCATAGTTCATGCTTTCTGCCTCTGTGTATATGACTGTGCTGTGTATTTATCAAAGTAGGAAGCAATAATTTATATGTAAAAATGGCCAAGCAATATAAGGTTAAAACTTACATAAGTAACCATTTCCTTATCTTGTATTTTCAAGTGTTTTTTTAACCTGCTTTTCCAAATATAAGACTATGTTAAACATACTGCTCGTGCCTAGACTCTTGTTTCTTGTGGCCATGGGCTGTGTTCCAGCACCATGTGGTGCTCTGTCTAGAACTCAAGGTTTCTCACTGAAAGAGCTACAAGTAGGTGAAGAGCTACAAGAACCCAGTCACCTACCCTGCTACTGCGCCTAAACACTGCAGAGACCAAATACCACCTATTGGAAATCATAGCTTAATCTGAGCCTTGGAGAATCCCGCAGATACTTCCATCACCCCACTCTACTTGAGTAGAACTGGGAATAAAGAGTAGTACCAGGCCTAGTGATTCCTATGCCAGGACGGAGGAGCTGAGTGGGTGGGGCTGTGGAGGGCTCTGGTGATGATCAGGAAAAGTGGGATGGGTATCTGCCAGCACTGGGTCAGTGTTTCGGGCCTTCTGCATCGCTCTCGGATACACTCAATGTCCCAACTGTCAAATTTAAAAATAGCCTGTGGCATGTGGCATCCCTTCCCCATGGGAATATTATATACCTCACCATGCTGAACTGTAACACAAATCGCTGAATGGTTTTATAAGTGAAATACACGGGAGCCAGGTATTGGGGTGAATTCTGAAATATCAGAGAAGCAGAACAAGCCACAGCTAACCTCACCTTGCCAACTTCTCAGGCAGTTCTGTTTCCACAAATCCTCAGACTGAAAGCTTCTGAGTTCTCATCCAAATTGATTTTAGTTGAACTGCTGCTAACAGCCTAAAAGCTTAAAAGCCTCTAGTTTCTGGTCCTCATGCCTTATTATACCTTTCTGCTTCCTGCCATCACTTCCCTAGGATTAAATGTGTGTGTCTTTCCCAAGCAAGACATGAGATCTCAAGTGCTGGAATTAAAGGTGTGTGTCACCTTATGCCTGGCTGTTTCCAGTGTGGCTGGCCTTGAACACACAGAGATCCTGCCTGCTAAGTGATAGGATTAAGGGCGTGTGCTACCACTGCCTGACTTCTTTGTTTACTTATAATGACTGGCCTTTTTCCTCTGATCTCCATGCAAGCTTTATTTATTAAAGCACAAATAAAATATCTCCACATTTCAGCACAAATAAAATATTACCACATTGGCAGGCAGTGGTGGCGCACACCTTTAATCCCAGCACTCAGGAGGCAGAGGCAGGCGGATTTCTGTGAGTTCGAGGCCAGCCTGGGCTACAGAGTGAGTTCCAGGAACGGCACAAAGCTACACAGAGAAACCCTGTCTTGAAAAAAAAAAATCACCACATTAAACTTTGAACTCTGGAATGGTCAGGTGTCTTGTTCTGTCTAGTGAAGAGGAATGACCCATGTGATTTAAGTGTTAGGAAACCTGTGCTTTCCACGTCTGTTTCACTAGGGGCTCTGAACTGCTGCAGGTGAAAATGTCCAATCTGGGTCTTGGAGCTAAGGCAAAAACGTAACAAAGCTGCAACTTAAGAACACCTTGAGAACAATATACAGCGTTGCCATGGATGCCACTGAGACTCGGCAGTTGTTTCTCAGCAGAATTTAGCCTGATTAATAAGTCTCCCAACGCACTTCTCAATGTACTTCACTTTGCCTTAGAGCAGTGGTTCTCAATCTTCCTAATCCTGCGACCCTTTAATACAGTTCCTCATGTTGTGGTGACCCCCCCCCCCAAACCATACAATTATTTTCACTGCTACTTCATAACTATAATTTTGCTACTGTTGTGAATTATTGTGTAAATATCTTTTCTGATAGTCTTAGGTGACCCCTGTGAAAGGTTCAATCAACCTCAAAATGGTCACAAACCGCAGATTTGAGAACCTCTACCTTAGGTCATTGACAAGTAATATCAGTTTTGCAGTATCTGATGGATGACATACTCTATCTGTGTAATGTAGTTGTCTTTATGTGAGAAAAGGTAAAAATGATCTGAAGACCATTTCCTTAGATTAAAGCCTAATTAAAAGTCACCAGGAATTTGCCCATCTGTACAACAAGGGGAAATGGAGGGAATGTACAAGGGACAGTGTTCTTTGACGGCAGCTTGGAGCAGAGACAGGTGTTCCCTGCACTTTACTGTCTTAACCTGGTCCCATTGTCACCTCATCCTTGGAGACTTCCACATAGGGTCCTCCTGAAATCATGAGCTATGCTGGAGATAAGAGCGGGCAGCCCTGAGCTCCAGGTTTGAGATGTAGGCAGTAGATGAGAGGGCAGTGCCAGTTGGAAATGATCCTACCTGATTTCCTCTGGTTCCAGTTAGAAGGAAGAGGAACTAGAGGAACTAGGTTCACATGAAACAGAACCCTGTGCTCTTTCAAGTCAACAAACCTCAAAATGAATTTGTGATCCTGGCCTCAGGGACCTAGCTGCAAGAATGGATTTCAGGGCAGCAGTCTCAGCACTGGGGCTCATTCTTAGAGGTCTCTAGGACCCCCAATAAGCAGTCTCTACTTCCCTTCAGAAGTTACTTGAAACAATTGAGATTCCTACAGTTTTAGGCTTGCTAAGGATCCTGCAGTGAGGCATCCCTGTTACTGGAGGCTGCTGGAATTTCTCTTACCTAAACAGAACAAGCAGTTGTCTTTCCACAAACAACAAAAGCACATCTGACATGACAGATGGTTACTGTGGAATAATCCTTTTGTACTCTGTGAAGGTGTGTTGCTCTCATTGTTAATAAAGAGCTGACTGGCTAATAGCTAGGCAGGAAGAGGTTAGGCAGGAGAGCCAAACTGAGAGAATGCTGGGAAGAAGGAGGGTGGAATCCCCAGCCTGACACAGAGGAAGCAGGAGATGAACATGCCATGCTGAAAAGAGGTACCGCCATGTGGTAGGACATAGGTAGAAATATGGGTTAATTTAAGTTGAAAGAGCTAGTTAGTAACAAGCCTAAGCTATCAGCCAAGTATTTATAATTAATAAGTTCCTGTGTGGTTATTTGGGAGCTAGCAGGCGAGACTAAATCTCTGCCTACAAATGGTGCAGAGTCAGAGCCAAGACCTGTAACGCAGGGCCTCAGGGCAACATGCTTAGACCCCTACCAGACTCAGAGCTTAGTTCTTGGTTTTGTCTTTCTAAAGGTGACTTGTGTTTGCTTACAAGAAACAGGGGCTACTATGTTTTACCTCTGCTATGGTCCCTAATTAGCCATCCCTCTTCTAGGGCCTGGGTCTTCCAAGAGTCAGTAGGGTTCTCTGAGTTTAGCTTTGTGAGCACAGGGTCACTGCACTTACCTCACAGCAGTCCCAGAGTAAGCTCTGAGACCACTTCCTGAACCCATGGCACTCACCCATCTGGAGTGGAAATTTCTAGTCTCTGTCACACTGTACTTTCACAACAGGGTTAAAATAGCTACCACTGCCCACCCACCCCCACCCCCACTCCCACTCCCACCCCCGGGAGGGGAACTTTTCAAACTTTCTGTTGCCTAAACACACCTTGTCATCTTTTATTTCCTGCCACTGCCTCACCAAGTGGAAGAGGTTGAGGGGCCTGGGAATTCTTCCTGGGAGAGAATAGGTACTGCTGTGGGGTTTCCCAGCATCTTGGGAGTTCCTGGCATGAAGTAGGTACTAGACATGGCAGGCACTCCTGGATGGCTTTTCTTTTCCTGAAAGATTCTGTGAGGCAGTCCAGATTTGGAGGCTAGCCTGCTATCATGTCCATGAGACGTTCTGATCCACCAGGCCCTTCTGCTCATCCAAGTGCAGGATCCAAGGTGTCAACATGGCTGGAGTCTAACTTCTTTTCAGAACCTTTGGAGAAAATCCCTGGAGTCATCACTTTGTTCAGAGTCCTAATGAAGCACAAACATATGACACATGCCAACCACGCAGAAGGACTGAAGTCAACCACAGTCACCCCGAAGGAGAGGCTGGTGCCGTGGCAAAGTTGTTGCTAAGCTCTACACAACAGTGACTCCCAGGTGTCTCAGAGCTCTTAATTCTGAGGTGGTGAGGAGTGCCACAATCCTCCTAAGCCCAATTTGCAGAAATGATCTTGATTCCTCACCTCTGACATCTTTTGTTTGCTGTTTGGGAAGAGAAACTCAGGATGCCTTTGGTAACAGAGATGCCTCACTGCAGGATCCTTGCAAGCCTTAATCTGTAAGAATCTCCCTTGTCCCAGGTAACTTTAGACAGACTGCTTATTGGGAATCCCAAAGACCTCAAAGAATGGTATGCAATGCTTAGCTAACTGTCCTGAAGACTATTCTTTAGCAAGATCGCTGGGACTAGAATCTCATGTTTGGTTTTGTGGTTTGCTCAACCTGGTCTCTACCATGGACCCTTCTTCATCCCCACTGGCCATGCTGAGTTCAATCCTCACGTAAAAGTCTTCTTGGTAACTCTCTTCCTGGTTCTTCTCAACTATATTTCCCCACTATAACATTCAAACTGTCTTCATACACCCCAAAATAGTCCTTACCAAAACATGAATCTCATCATGTTTCTCTTGAAACCCACTTCTTTCAGTGGCACTTTGTAGACTGCAAAACTAAGTCTCAGCTGCAGATTCTGTTCTGTCCTCTATTCCTATCCAAGATCGGATGGATAGACACCCCGGGAGACCAAAGACTTGGTGCTCCTACATGTGGAGATAATGTGGCATGACTCTTATTATTTTATATACCTATTGTCTTAGGGTTTCTATTGCTGTGACAAAACACCATGACCAAAAGCAACTTGGGTAGGAAAGGGTTTGTTTCCGTTATCATCCAGGGATATCAAGACAGGAACTCAAGACATGAACCTGGAGATAGGAACTGTTGTAGAGGCCATGGAGGGATGCCTCTTACTGGCTTGTTCCTCATTACTTACTCTTCCTGCTCTCTTACAGCAAGCAGGACCACCAGCCCATGGGTGGCACTATCCACAGTGACCTGTGCCCTCCCACATCAAACATCAATGACAAAAATGTACCATAGGCTTGCCCAAAGGTCAATCTAATGGGGGGCATTTTCTCACTTGAGGTTCCCTCTTCCAAAATGACTCTAGCTTATGTCAAACTGACATAAAACTAGCCAGCACACCTATGGAAAATAACATGCACCAAATATTTGTTGAATAGTTGAATATATTTGAATTTACCTGCTATTCAAAGGTATTAAAGTGTGTGTGTGTGTGTGTGTGTGTGTGTGTGTGTGTGTGTGTGTGTGTTTGATTTACAGGTATGTGCTACCATACCCTACTCAAGATATTAAATCTTGAAGCCACATTGCTAAGGATGAATGTAGAACAACCTCCCTCCTCTCCCTCCCTCTCTCTCTCTCTCTCTCTCTCTCTCTCTCTCTCTCTCTCCCTCCCTCTCTCTCTCTCTCTCTTTGTGTGTGTGTGTGTGTGTGTGTGTGTGTGTGTGTGCATGTGTGTGCACATGTTTGTGTGTCCTGAGACCAACCAGTAGGGATAGTTTTGAGCACAGCTCAGGCAATAGAGAAGGTCTGCACTGGGAGTCATTAAGAGTCCTCATTGCTAGTGGCTGTTAAGCTGGGGCAGACCTGTGCAAGCTTTTCTAGGTTGGGTTTTGGGGTTTTGTTTTTGTGACTTGGCCACTGTAAGGAATAACTTTATTCCTTTGTATTCAGTTGACCTGTGCCTGGCCTCAGAAGGAGCTGGAAGGGAAAAGGGAAAAGGCTGTGGGAGGAGGCTGGAAAGGAAGGCCTCACCCCTTCCTGTCCTGTGCCCAGTGCTGAATCAGCGTCCCTGCCAGGACGTAGTCTGCAGTAAATACACAAAGAGCCCGAGGAACCAGCACACCAGCACACCAGGTCCTACTTCCTCAACACCTGGTACGATACAGCAGGGAGTGGAGCAGCCCAGGAAACAAGACCAAGTCTGCAGTGTGGGTTTTCAGCAGAGACTCTAAGGATGCCATGTTCCCAGTGCAGCTTCTATTGGAGGCAGTTGCATGGAAAGATACTATACAATCATTAAACCACGTCTACTAAGAAAAGAAGGTCTGCTTAACAGGTCACCACGGGGAACAGAGACAGGGAAGTGCAGATAGAAAAAGACCTAGGACATAAGCAGTCTACACATCTTAAGGATTAGCTTGCTCCTGCTTCCATGGGGTGGAAACACCTGTTGTACTGACTGTTTCCCTCTGCTCCTGCTGTGCCAAGGGTCAGAGTGCTCTTAGACACAGTGTGTTTCTTTCTCAAATGAGGTTGTTGGCGACTGCTTGGGAACTCCTCCCCTACCTTCTGAACGGGCTTGGTCCACCTGGATGATGCACCTGACACATAGACCCTGTCCCTTATCTGAGTTCCTAAGGGACACCCCACCCCTCCCTAGCAGAATCAGCCTTCTGTTAGGAAGAGCAGCAGAGATGCTGGCCCCTTTCAGCTGGCTTTGGGCTACTTCTGTGTCTTCTAAATGGAGGTGAAAATGTTCCTTACATCACAAGGCTATGTGAGGAAGAAAATGAGTTGCTGTGTGCAGTGCCTTGCACAGAGTGCACACCCTGACACACTCACTGTCCTTGTAGGGCACAGCAGAACATGACCCCCATGTCACACCATCATTGGTACAAAGTCTGGGACTTTTCTTGTCCTGTGTGTATATGTGTGTGTGTGTGTGTGTGTGTGTGTGTGTGTGTGTGTATGTTCAACCTTGAGTGCCATTTCCCAAGAGCCATCCACCTTTGTGTGTGTGTGTGTGTGTGTGTGAGAGAGAGAGAGAGAGAGAGAGAGAGAGAGAGAGAGAGAGAGAGTTTGTATGTGTGTTCATGTGAAAGTTGGGTGTTTTCCTGGATCTCTTGAAACTTCAACTTTGAGACAGGGTCTCTCACCGAACCCAGTACTTAGGGTTATCTAGACTAACAAGCCAATGTGCTCCCTGGATCTGCCATCCCTGTCTACTCCATGCAACACAGTTAAAGCTGGCTGGAGTTTTGTTTGTGGTTTGTTTGTTTGTTTGTTTCCTGTGTTCTGGGGATCCGAACTCAGGTCCTCAGCTTATGTGGCAGGCACCTCACTAATTGAGACATCTCTCTCCAGCCTCACTTCATGTTTGAGCCAGGATCTGCCACTTGGACCTGGGACTCACCAATTAAGAGGGGCTAACCTTCCAGAAAACTCCAGGCATCTTCCTGTTTCTACCAGTGCCAGATTACAAGGGCACAGCACCTTTCCTGGCTTCTCATGAGTGCTGGGGATCAAACTCAGACCTACCTGTTTACCCAGCAAGCACTTAACCAACCAAGCCTGCTACCCATGCTCCCTATTACTGTTCTTGAAGAGCAAAATAATTGTAACACCTCTGCCATGGGCAGCTATAAGAACAAAATGGGCAATGCACATGATGGCCCTTACTATATATAGACTAACATAGAATAAATATGAGCAAGTGCCTTTGAAATTCCCACACTCCAAGTAGGGGCTGTCTAGATGACTAGTTTGTTCAAACAAAGATGTCTGCCCTGCTGCAATAACACTGATGGCAGTGTGTGTGCTCACCCATTCTGTCCAGTCCCATAACTTCTTTCAAGACTCGGCAAAGTCTTGGTGAAGTGCCCCTGTGACCACTCCAGCCCTTTCCTCCATGCCCCTCTGCAGGCACCACAGGCCATGAACTCCTGAACAGCAGCTCTCCCAACAAGCCTCAGACTTCTTCTAGGTGGTAACTGGCAGTGTCACCACGTCTCGTGAAGGCCTGAGACACACAGCCTGCTCTGTTTGCTAGGCCCCATGGCTGGTGAAGTCTCTGGTCACATTTAGAAATCACTCAATGAGCACTAACAGGTTAAGCATGGACACGGATCCCTGAACAGAAAAGCAAGAGGCTAAGGAAGGAGTGGATCCCCCTGGACCTGATTCCATGAACCAACCAGTAGCTCTCCATATCCTCTTCTATTTGACCTTATAATGTTAGCAACCTGCCTTTAACCTGCCCTGGACTGCAGTGTGATCCTCTTATGCATGTTTGTTGGGCATCTACTATGGACCAGGTACCATTATAGGTGAAAGGAAATCAAGCAAAACAAAGATTCCCCTCTTTCACAGAGGTATAATCCTATTGAAAACAAAGACCACAAACACACAAAGCATGTGCTGAGCATTAAATAGTAAGGAGGCTATTGTGGTAAACAAAGCTAGAGCAGGGAAGAGAATCACAGGGCCAGGAAGGATGGGTGACATTTCCAGTGGGGTGGCCAGGCAAGGCCTTTGTTGTGGCTTGAAGTGTGTCACCCCTGAACTAAGATGTGGAGTCCAAACCCCAATCTAGGAAGAAGAGCTCTTTTAAAGATAGTCTTTACATACGTAATCAAATTAAGACGGCTGGGTATGGGCCCTAATATAATGGATATTCTTCTAGCATAGACGTTTGGAAACAGATGTGGGCGGGAAGAAGATCACAAGAAACTTCTGGAAAGTGGAGGACATGATGCCTCTGCCTGCCGAATTGCACATCAGAGAGGGTGATTGTGACAGCCACATATGACACAGAGGACAAGGACATCTAGCTGTCTCAGACCCTCAATTCCAGTTCTTCATCGCACAGCCAGACCAACTGTCACGTGTTACCTCCTATGACTGTCCTGGGAAGGCTGGGGATGCAGCTCAGGTGGTAGAGGGCTTTCCTAGCATGCCCAAGCCTTGGGTTCAATTCCCAGCACCACCTAATATGGACATGTTGGCATGGGCCTGCAATCTCAGGTCTTGGGGAATAAAGACAAGATGATCAGAAACACATCATCCTCAGGCTACCCAGGGATTCCCAGCAGCATCAGCTACACGAAGCCTTGTGAGGTTTTCTGTGGTTTTTTGTTTTTGTTATTCTTTTAATTTTGAGAGTATAATATATATAATTCCCCTCTTTCCTTTCCTCCCTCCAAATACTCCCATATACACCTCTGTGTTCTCCTTAAAGTCAATGGCCTTTGTTTTTCATTAACTGTTAGTGTCTGTGTGTGTGTGTGTGTGTGTGTGTGTGTGTGTGTGTGTGTGTGGTGGTGGTGGTGGTGGTGGTGGTGTTTTCAGGGCTGACCATTTAGTGTGGAATAACCAACAGGTGTGCTTTTTCTTGAGGAATACTACTTCTGCTCTTGGCATTCCTCAGTGGTCTATAGTTCTTTGTGAGGACTGAGTTCCCAGCCCATGTTTAAGCAGGCAGTGATGCTGGTGATACTTTATGGGTAGAGCATCTATCACTCCTAGAAGACAGTCCCACAGCGACTCTCTGATCCTTTGGCTCCTACAGTTTTTCTGCCCTCTTTTCTGCCGTGTTTCCCAAGCCTCACATGTAAGAGTTGTTTTGTAGATGTAGCCTCTGACATTGGACCCACAGCTCTCTATTTTGATCGGTTGTGGGTTTCTGTAGTGGTCTTCGTCTGTTGCAAAGAGAGGTTTTCTTGATGAGGGGCAAGAACTACATTTCTCTGTGGACACAGAGCAAACACTTAGAGTGTAGTTAGGGATGAGGCTGGGTTAGTGAGGTGGTGGCTGTAGGTTCTCCTCCAAGATCCATGACGTCACTAGGCCCAAGAGTGGCCTGGGTTTCGGTCAGTAGGCATGGCTTTCCTCTTGTTGATCACATAGGCTTTTTGCTTTGTTTGTTTGTTTGTTTTTGTTTTTAGAAACAGGATTTCTCTGTGTACCCTGGCTGTCCTGGAACTTGCTATGTAGACCAGGCCCGAACAAGATCCCTCCAGTTCTGCCTTCCAACCACTGAGATTACAGATGTGTGCCTCGTAGCCCAAGCTATCCTCAAACTCACTCTGTAGTTGAAGATAAGTTTGAGTCCCTGATCTTCCTCCCACCACCTCCCAGAGTCTGGGATTAAAGGCCCAGTTTGAGAAAGTTGTAATCTACAATGTATTCACGATGGCACAGGATACTCATTTGCAGGTAACATGCTCTTTGCTCCAATAGTAACTAAGACATTTGCGACATCTGGTGGACATATGGTGGTCCTGCACACAATTTAAGTGTTCAGAAAGGGCCTGGTTAAATCAAAGGACACAAAGGAGCACTGTTCTAGGAAGCCTGTGCCAGCTTGGTGAGGCAATGGCTCTGCATTTCTACTTGGATGTGGCCCTGGGGGTTGCTCTCTGTTTTTAGAATGTAACACACTTCTTTTCTTCTTTGTTACATACTGACGTCTAATGGGTAAGTAGCCCAGCTGGAAAAGGTCACCTAGGAGTTGTAAGCACAGAGGTCAGGTCCAGCTTCGGCATCTCCCATTGCACCACTCACCCTCTGAAGGTATGAAAACACCTGCTGGGCTCCCTGGAGCTCCATCCGCCTGCATCCTGCCAAAACCTCCCTTCTGGCTGCTCCCTGACTCTACTACGCCCTCCTGAGACACATGCAGTCCCTCCTGGCTGAGCAACTCCACCCATGAGCTACACAATGTCCTATTTCTGTGGCACTGAGTGTAGTGTCACAGGGGTGGCCTTCCCTGTCGCATTCTGTGGCTCTTCGTTGAAATGACTCTTCTTCATGCCCCCAGTTCTCAGTCCCTGGATGCCTGTCATGGACATTTGGACTGTTCTGTCTCCTGACCAGAGTGGACCCCTCCTGACAGCCAGGCAGCTCATTTCCAGCCAAGTGAAGACATCTGATATGGCCAGCTTCCTCCAGACTCCAAACCTGTCTCCATGTGCCCAGATACACATGGTAAGAGTCTGTGTGACTATTGGAAGGGTCATGGTAACTGTCACAGCTCCGGGGAGAGGACACTGTTTTCTGCCCAGTGTGACACTGTGAGCCAGCATAAAGATAACCGATGACATGCTCAACTGAGGCAAAGAGCCTGTGGAGCTGTTGGGGTGCCATGGGAGCCCTTTCAGACTCTTCCCAGCATCCTGGTGTTTATGTCCCCAGAACGAGAGGTGATCACAGCACATTCCTGAACACCATTGTGAAGGTGAATGGAGTCGCTTTCCTGGTGGGTTCCCAAAGCCACACCCGAAGTCCAAGGGCACCATTAGCCCCGAAAGGCTTGGGAACAGAGTCCTCACTTAGAGGAGACCAAATGAGGCTCAGAAAGCTGTGCTCAGAGTATACTCTCATGGGCTAGGGTGCTAAGCATCTGTCCTGCTCCACCCTGCCAGAGCAGCCAAGCCAGAAGCACAGATTACACCCGATGAAGGCCTTTCCCCCTTCCTTCTCTCCCCACAAAGTGACCTGACAGCTGGGCTAGAAGGGAGAAAGCCTCAGCTTCCATCCTTCAGGCATCCTAACCAGCCCAGTGTTTGCTCCTCCAGATCATTTGTTCTTTGGAGTAGGTGGGGTTTGTGGCTCTCTCTCTCTCTCTCTCTCTCTCTCTCTCTCTCTCTCTCTCTCTCTCTCTCTCTCTCTCTCAGACAGGGTTTCTCTGTGTATCACTGGCTGTCCAGGAATTCACTTTGTAGACCAAGGTGGCCTTAAACTCTGAGATCCCCAGCCTCTGCCTCCCGATGCTGGGATTAAAGGCATGGACTACTGCTGTTGGTTGTTTTTACTCTTTGCTCTTTGGGGGGGGAGGGTCCTCCACCCAGCTCCCAATAAATCACACACAGGGGCTTATTCTTAATTATAATTCTTAATTATAAATAACTGGCCTTAGCTTGGCTTGTTTCTTGACAGTTTTCCTTAACTTAAATTATCCCATCTACCTTTTGCCTTTGGGCTTTTTCCTTTTCTTGGTTCTGCGTATCTTACTTTCACTCTTACTCTGTGGCTGGCTGGGTGGCTGGGTGGCTGGCCCCTGGCATCCTCCTCTCCTTGTTCTCTTGCTCTTTCACCCTCTCCTCCATGATTTCTCTTTCTGTTTATCCTCTCTGCCTGTCAGCCCTGCCTATCCTTTCTCCTGCCTCACCATTGACCATTCAGCTCAGGTGTTATAGACAGGCCATACTTCATAGTTGAACAAACACAACTTCACAGAGTTGAACAAATGCAACATAAAAGAATGCAACACATCTTTGCATCATTAAACAAATGTTCCACAGCATAAAAAAATGTAACACATCTTAAAGTAATATTCAATAACAGATCACCATGCTCTGCTATGGCCACACTTTTCAACAGGGCCTCAGGTCCCAATATTACCCAGCCTCCATCTAGAAAAACCTCCATTGTGCCTAAAAGCCACTAAGGACCTAGGACAAAGCAAAAATAGGGCCTGGAAGCCAAGAGATATCCACAAAAATGTGGATAAATAGACGTTTGAGAGGAGCAGGTAATGAGTGTGGGACTCGGTCCCTTCTCTGGCCAGCAGTATCTGAACATTCTGTCTTCAAAGAGTTCTTCTATTTTGGAGATGCCAGATTTGTTTGGATCCAAGGTTTGACTGTTATGTGACCAGCCAAGGTAAGATGGACAGACAGGAAACAAGGCATCCTTCCAAGTGACAGAGGTGGTGGACTTCGTAGCCAGGTGTGGTGGCTTATACCTGTCATCCTGTAACCTGGGGGTGGGGGTATGCTAAGGCAGGGGGATTGCTGCTAGTTCAGGTCAGCCTGTGCTACACCATCCCAGACCTGACTGTGTAACAGACTGAGACCCAATCTCAAAAATTAATTAAGTTAACTAAATTAAACTTTCTGCATTTCTTAATTGTACACAAAGCCCTTTCAGTGTGGAGCACATTCCTTTTTGACATGCTATTTCTCTTTTCTTTAAAAAAAAAAATGAGTTACTGACCTCAGAGATTTCTATTACATTTATTTATTTATTCATTTTGGGTGCATGTTGGGGGTGAGGATGTGGGAGTCAGAGGACAACTTTCAGGAGTGGTTCTCTCTCCTTCCACCATTTGGGTTCCAGGGACTGAACTCAGATTGTCAGTCTTTAGCCACAAGTGCCTCACCTGATGAGCCACCTCACTGGCCTGTAGAAAAAAAATTTTTTTTTTTTTTTTTTTTTTTTTTTTGGTTTTTTGAGAGACAGGGTTTCTCTGTGTAGCTTTGCACCTTTCCTGGAGCTCACTTGGTAGCCCAGGCTGACCTCGAACTCACAGAGATCTGCCTGGCTCTGCCTCCCGAGTGCTGGGATTAAAGGCATGCGCCACCAACGCCCGGCTGAAAAAAATTTTTTAAGTGAGAGAAATCCTGAAGATTTAGAGGTTCTCAGTAACTTCAGCTAAAAACTAAAGATAACCCATCTTCTTTTATTTGCTTTGTTCTTGGTTTTGTCTCATTTTGTTTGTTTTATCCTTTGTGAGACAAGATCTCACACTGCAGCCCAGGTTTGCCTGGAACTCACTATGTAGCCCAGGCTAGCCCGGAACTAATAGAGATCCTTCTTCGGCCGCCCGAGTGCTGACATCACAAGCTTGCAGCTCCTAACTCTTCCCTCTGCTCCTCTGATCATCTCACCCAGTACTCCAGCTGAAAGACAGCTGCCTCATAAGTCAGAAAACTTCAGTTCTGATCCTTGCTAAACCATCTTCTCAGAAGTGCGACCTTGGGACAAATCAAGTCATTTATCCTCTCTGGGCCCAATACATTCTATAACTATGCAGAACCTTAGTCAGGCACCCAGGGCATAGGCTGGTGGGTTCATTCATATTTATTGATGACCTTTTTCATTTAGTAGTCCATTCACTGGGAATCATGGAAGGCAAGAAGACACAAGGTTTAATAAAACATGGCCCCTGCCTGTGAGCAGGCAGTAAGACATGATGGGAGGCTCTGATTTGGGGGTTGGGGACCATAGCCAGGTCCTGGGTTTGTAGGTTTAGCTGAGTTTTTATTATTTCATAATTTTGTCATCTATATAATGGAATTAATCTATTAGTTGACCAACTACCCCAGTTTGCTTAGGTGGAGAGATTTCCTGGGACACAGGAAATTTCCAAGATAAAACTGTGGTAGTTTGAATGTAATTGGCCTCCATAATCTCATAGGGAGTGGTGCTCTTAGGAGTTTGGCTTTGCTGGAGTGGGTATGGCCTTGCTGGAGGAAGTGTGTCACTGTGGCGGGGGCTTTGAGGTTTCCTATGCTTGGGTTACTGCCCAGTGTCTCAGTTGACTTCCTATTGCCTGCAAGATGTGAGACTCTCAGTTACTCCTCCAGCACCACGTCTGCCAGCACACATGATGCTCCCCGTCATGATGATAATGGACCGAACTTCTGAAACTGTAAGTGAGCCACCCCAATCAAATGTTTCCTTTATAAGTGTTGTCATAGTTATGGTGTCTTTTCATAGCAATAGAAACCCTAAGACAAAAACCTAGAAAGTTCCAGGAAAACTAGGATGAGTGGATCACCTAAAGAAAAGATGAAGAGGGGCTGGAGAGATGGCTCAGTGGTTAAGAGCACTTCCAGAGGACCTGGGTTCAATACCCAGCACTCACATGGCAGCTAACAACTGTCTATAACTCCAAGATCTGACACCCTCACACAGACATACATGCAGGCAAAACACCAGTGAACATAAAATGGAAATGAATGAATGAATAAATAAGTAAGTAAATAAATAAATAAATGGAAAGATTTAAAAAAAGATGCACGCGAAGGGCCTAATGCAATGCTGAATCTCAAAGCCGCCTTCTAAATTCAGCTCTCCTGCATTATATAGTGTGTACTGCATCTGTATACACGTGCATACACAACTGCTGGTTTTCACACACACACACACACACACACACACACGCACGCACGCACGCACGCACGCACGTACGCACGCACGCACGCACGTATGCACGCACGCACACCACTCCTAGCATCATAAAGAGAAAGAACTTTACATGAAAATACAGTTTATCTAAGGGAACGAGAGGGTAGGTTCAAGGGAGCTGGGGAAACCTGGGGGTGGAGGCGTGAGCTGTATCAAGCGAGGGGTGTAACTCAGGGATATTACATTTGTTCGTTTGTTTATGTTTATTTTACAGAGAAACTGAAACATGCTTGTAGATTATGCTGTTCAGAGTGTCTCAGGGACCAAGTCCTCAGCGTCCTGAAACTGACAGGTTCCGTGTGTTTCAGGCGCCCTCTTGTGGCTAATGTGCTCAAAAGGCCTCGGAGCCGCTTCAGCTTTGCAGGGATAGAGTGGACGTAAGCGCCCACCCACCCAACGCTGAGAGCTTGATTTTGCCCTTATTCAATCTACTTCTTTCCCTACCAGCTCTGCTCATGTGCATCCGATTCTGCCGTTCACAAACTAGTTCACTGTCTTTTTGACTTTTCATAACCTCAAGAGGAAAACACATCAAAGGCTGTAGATCCGTTTAAGGCTGGGAGATGAGTTTAAGGAAGACTGAAACCCTGGAATTTCTAATTGCACAGGGTCACAATGTGGGATTCTTTGCCGCTGTAAGCCTGCAGCCCCCTTTTCCTTTGTTAGGTATTGTTTTGCAGGAGACCACAGAGTTGAACTAGATGTCTGCACTAGGCCAAACCCATCCAAACCATTAGCTAAGTTACAGTAAGTGATTTTTATCTAATTGCAGAGGCACAGTAGCTAGTTAACTGAGCTGTAAGAAGCTAGTAAACCTATAACCAATTGATGGGTGGACTGTCTAGGTTGGAGTCAATCAAGTCTTTTCCATGCTTCACTCTGTCTCCTGGATATGCGGTCTGACGACGTTTTAGCGTTGACAGAACCTGTTCTGGGGTAGAGGGATCCTGATTCTGGGAATCACTGTTACTGTGGGTTTTTTTCAGATAAACACCATTCAGTTAAACTTGTCAAGATGTCTTGTCGGTTTGCTTGTGTGCAATCATGTTTGTGTATGTGGTGTTAGAGACAGAATCCAGGGCCTCTCAAACAGCAAACTGAGGAGTTATAAACCCCAGCCCTAAGGAAGGACTTTTTATTTTTATTTTTTATTTCTTAATGTCTGGGAGAGAAAAACATTACTAGAGGCATGGGTGAACCAGGGAGTTTGCATGTGAAATGTGCAGCTGGGCTGGATTCTAGCTTGCTGCTGGAGTATTGGCCCCCTGCTGTAACTACTGAGGCCAGCTAACAGCTGGCCTGAGGAGCACACTGGGGAGCCAGGGGAGTATTATTGGAGTGCAGTTAGCTCCCCTAGCTTGCCAGGCAATTGCACAGGACACAGGGCAACCGCAGACATCAGCCCAGGCTGCTAGAGTGATCCCATCTGGCACTGAGCAGCTGTCTAGTGGAACAAGTTTTGCAGATGACCTCCACCTCCTTGGTGAGCAGAGTAAATCAGTCTATTTTTCCTTTCTCTCTCTCTTTAAGAGAGGGTCTCGACAGGGTCCTATGCTTGGTGCATGAGCTGGCTGTTTGAAACCTGGGGCTTATGCTCAGCCTGGGAGGAGGGGACTGGACCTGCCTGGACTGAGTCTACCAGGTTGATCTCAATCCTCAGGGGAGGCTTTGCCCTGGAGGAGATGGGAATGGGGGGTGGGATGGGGGAAGGGGAGGGGGCCGGGAGGGTGGAGAACAAGGGAATCCGTGGCTGATATATAG
The DNA here is from genome assembly GCF_004664715.2 of Peromyscus leucopus. Lineage (NCBI taxonomy): Eukaryota > Metazoa > Chordata > Mammalia > Rodentia > Cricetidae > Peromyscus > Peromyscus leucopus. The sequence goes on from NC_051075.1 coordinate 84,548,280, forward strand.
AACTAAATTATATTGTAAAATAAAATAAAATAAAATAAAAAAAGAGAGGGTCTCATTCTGCAGTCCAGGCTGGTCTGGAACTCACCGTTTAGCGCAGGCTAAACTCGGACTTACCATCAGTCTTGTGTCTCAGCCTTCTGAGTGTTGGGATCACAGGCCTCGGAGGTTTGGCTTGCCTGTGCTTTGGGAAGGCTTCGGTCTCCTCTGCAGCAGCTTGGTGCTGAGGCAGGAGAAAGGATTCGTGGCTCTCTGTGCACTAGCATGCACACAAGGAAGCCTTGGAACTACCCAGCGCATTTCCTCCTGAAGGACAGAGGTGAGAAAAAAAAAGTTACTTACCTGCAGAAATCTGTTTCCTGTTCCAAAGTGGAGGCTGTGAGGGTTGAAAAGGGGGAATTTCATTTATTTCCATTCATTTCAGCTGTTTTAATGAACCTTACACACAGAGAGAAACACACACAGGCCATTTGGAGGGTCCAAGTAGACGGTGGCTTTGGTAATGGACAAAGATACTTATGCCCAGGATAGGCTGGGACAGTCATGGAAGGCAACTGTGTCCTCCACAGAGAGCTTTCAAGATGAGGCAAGCTTCATCAGAGCTGAACACACCATTGCCTCTGGATCCCCCATTTGGTTCCTGTCCAGATCAGAGGTGACCAGAAATGATGGCCATCTGTCCACTATTTCTTAGGCTCCAGCTGGGGCCAAACAGGCCTGGCATGTCCCACCAACCCTGTCTCAACCCTTAGGGCAGAGAGCCATGCTTGCCTGCCTCTCCTTCTCAGGTTGTGGAGGCTGTGTGCAGGATCACTTAAGTAACAGAATCAAGCACTCATTGACAATCTCCAGCAGTAAGCGTTGGACTATGGCGCTTTGCATATGGTATCTCAGAGAATCTTACTCAGTGCCGTGGAACAGACTGCCATACTACAGGACTATAAGCCAGGTGGCTTAAACAACATGGTTTTTTCCTGAGTTCTGGAGGCCAGTGAGTATACGATTTGGGGGTGTGGCAATGCTCTACTCTCTCCGAAGGCACTCAAGAGGTAGATCTCTCTTGGCTTCATAGAGTTTAGCATTTAATTCCAGTCTTCAAATGGCATTCTCCCTGAGTGTTTGTCTATCTCCAAATTCCCCTTTTATGAAGACATTAGTCATGCTAAATTAGGGACCCATTGTATTCCAGCAGGGTCATATCTACAGTGACCCTGCAGGGAGACACCGTGGGTCTTGAGAGTTAGGACTCCAACACAGGGTTATTACAGATACTCAACTGAATCAAATAACACCCCCCACCAACTAATAAATAACAGATCTGAAGCCTCAAGGAATTACATAACCTAGCTGGTCAGAGGCCAAGCTGGCACTGGAACCCAGGGCTGTATGATTCTAGAGTAGAAATCCTTTCAGATCCCAGTGAGCAAGGGGTTCACCTGAGGGCTTGTCAGGTCAGCCTGCCATGGCCCCGTAGATCTTCAGGGGTGGCTGGTCTCAGGTAGGGCCAGAGCGTGTGTTTCTGAGAGTTCTGTTGGACAAAGCTGTTGGTCCAAGATGGCACTGCAAACTGCTCCCCCAGTGATGGCCACTGTGCAGAAGTTACCTGAGAGCTTGTTATTTATGCTTTTAAGCAGACACTATAGCTCATTCCCAGAACTTCTGATTTGGTCTGTCTGGGTGGGACCCAGGAATCTACTGTAAACAAGTAGATCCTGAGCCATATGCTCATCAGTCACACTTCCCACAGATGGGGTCCTCTGCCCATGTCTTGGGATCAACTAGGAAGCTTCCAGGAGCCCTGAGCTGATGCCCGAATCCACCTTCAAGGGGATTCTCATTCTGGGAGGTATGCCGTAAATCATTGTTATTTTATTTATTTATCTGTTTTAGGTTCTTGTAGGTGCTCAAACCTGTACAAAAATTTGAGATCTCTGACACAATGCCAAGCCTGGTAAAAAGCTACCAGAGGCCTGCTTGCGGAGAAAGTCAAGTGAATTGGAAGTGCCTTTTCCTTTTGGACAATAGAACTAACTCACTGGTTGCCACTCTGCAGTTCCTGGTATCCAGCTAGGGGAGGGGCCTGCCTCATGCTTGCTCTGTGTGCTGTGTGCTCTGTCAGGTTGTGTGTGGCTCTTCCTGAGCTTTCCTGCAGTGTAGTACCCTGTAGCTTCGGCAGGTGTCAGTGTGGTCAGGAAAGTGAGCCTGTCAGATCCTGAAGCTTAGACAGCCACAGTTTAAGAGCAGGAAATAGCTGTAAATAATCATAGTTCCCAACTGCACCAAGATGCAGGTCCTGTAGCTACTTGCCAGGTCTCCCACAGATGCTGTGTGAGAGGCAGAGCCCCCTTGGCCACACAGAGACAGGACCCCAAGCAAACCCTGCCACGCTGAGCAGGTCCAGAGCCGGTTCGTCATGAACGTACTGAGATCCAGTGTGTGGATCAGGGAAGGGAGTAATGGTCCATTGTGCTTGGCATTTTGATCTAAGTATGCCCAATACTGGTGTGTGTGTGTGTGTGTGTGTGTGTGTGTGTGTGTGTGTGTGTGTTATGAAGCAGAAATGGGTGTGAAAGGCACAAGGCCAGAAGCTAAGTTGTATACAGTGTGCACAATCACCAGAAATGGAATGTGAGCATGGAAAATTTAGTTCGCACTAAAGCCTGGCCAGAAACATTCTATCCTGTCAGGAAATTTAAATCTAAAGAACTCTTAAGAGGTCACCCCAGAGGACAGGCTCAGAAGTGTCTTTAACTTAGCACGTAAGATCACTCACTGCCTTATGTTGAAGTTCACATTTGAAGGAAAAGAAAAAACTTAGAAGTTTTCTCAACTTGACATCAATCCTAACCGTTTATGTGATATTAAGAATAATGACTTGGGGGTGGGGTGAGTAGAAAGATGGCTCAATGGTTAAGAGCTTCAGGCAGCTAGCTTGCAGGCACCTATAATTCTACCTCCAGAGGTTGAAACCTCCAAGAGCACCTGCGTGCATGCACACACAAACATATATATATATATATATATATATATATATATATATATATATATATAATTTTTAAGAATTTAAAGAATGCTGAATTTTTATTTGATGGCATAAAAATATTATAGAAGAATGTACACTCAAGATATAGGAAACAAAACTAGTGGTTTGTGGATCAGATATTTACTACATATTTATGATTAGCTATCTACCTTCCTATTTTCATAACTAGATATAATTATGTATATATGATGTCAACTATAGACTTGGTTGTGATATTTGTCAGCTCATTTTACATTTTTAAAATGATTGTGATTTCATTTCTCATTTTATAGCCACTTTCATTCTTCTCCCATCCACACATTAAGGTTCTGCCTAAGACGAATGAAATATAAAGTAGCTCCTACAGCCGTGGTTTTCAACTTGTGGGTCACAACCCCTTTGGAAGTCAAATGACCTTTTCATAGGTGTTGAATATCAGATATCCTGCACACCAGATCTTTGCATTACAATTTATAATAGCTAATTGCAGTTATGAGGTAGCAATGAAAATAGTTTTATGGTTGGGGGATCACTGCAACATGAGAAAATGTATTAGAGTTGCAGCATCAGGAAGGTTGAGAACCACTGCCTATAGGAACTTTCTTGATGAACCATGGACATACATTATGCACTTCCACTAGCTAATCAGCAAGAAAAGGAAGAAAATGCTCAAGAGAGCCAAAGCTGTGGAGAGAAAGAGAGCTGGGGCTGAGCAGGCTAAGTGATGGGGGAGATGAACTCCCAGTAGTCACCAGCTAGAAACAGTAAGCAACATACAGTCAGACACACAGAGCCTGTGGGAGGATTTTTTAACTCTCTGCTAGTCCTGTCCCCGAGAGCAACAGAAGCATTTGTTTAAATTAAGTCTTGCTTAAATTATAAGAAGATGAGCTAATTTCCAGTGTCAAGAATTCTTGGAACAGAGCCACGAGGCGGGGGAACACTCCCTACAGTACTGTAGGGTGGGAGCGAGTCAAACATTTGGCTACTGGGATTTCTAGGAGGCTGCTGGCATGGCCCCATGTTGAAAACAGTCATTCTCTGAGGTCAGCCACTCAGTCAATATTGCAGAGCCAAGGCCCAGCCCATGACATATTCAGCATCTTTAAGAGAATCCAATTTTTAAACCCCACAAAAATAAATGTAAAGAGGAAAAGGTAGGAGCTAGAGGGGTTTCTCTGTGAATGGCTTCCTCACTACTCTCTTTTTAATTGTGGCTTTTATAAAGATCTTTGAATTAGAAATCATTTTTTCAAACAAGCCATCTATAAGATTTAAAATATAAGGCGGGTATGGTGGCAGTCAGTAGGTGGCTGGGGTACAGTCAGGAGGTCAGAGTTCAAGCTCATCCTAAGCTATGTATGGACTTTGAGGGTAGCCTGGGCTACATGAGATGATGTCTCAAACAAACAAAGCCTAAAAATTAAGACAAAGTTGACCCTGCTTATATTGAAGTATCCCAAACAGACAGACACAGATAGAAAATTGGAGTCTCCTGGCATTGGAAACTCGATAGCTAAACTTTTAAATTGATGGCACCGAGTTTAAGATGGCCTATCAGAGGAAAGGAAAGGGCAGAGACTACGGTATCTAGTGGTCTGGCCTCCTCCTCTAAAGACTCTCAACTCCTCTGTCCCCTGGAAACAGCTCGTAGGGAGTCTCCAGGCCCTCCCAAGTATCACCAGCCAATTCAAGGTCTGGTTAGATGGCTTCCTTCATACCCATTTGCCCAGCTGTGCTTCTCAAAAAATACTTAGAGGCTGAGCCAAACCAGATTTTTTTTTATTTTAAATTTTATTAAGAGTTAAACTGGGAGTTGGAAACCATCCAACTTAACTTTCACAACGCTGTCACTAAGTGGCCACAAGTGATTTCCTGAGAGCACAGCCACCAGATGACAGCGAGCAGAACAGCCTGTCGTGGTCAGCAAAGCTCAGCAGGGCCAGCGATGCAGCCCTGCCGCACAGCCAATCATTGGTGTGCTCTGCTGAACCTTACATGGGAGACCCGAGCGTACAGATCGGTGCCATTTGGGTCGGAACTGCCTGAGCAGCTTCTCGATTGAATTTTCAGGACGAACGTAATCATTGAGAGTTAATGATGATGATGTCTAACAGAAAATCACTTGCCTGTGTTGATCTCAAGTTGGATCGGGTGCTGGGGACAGTTCACCTAGTGCCATTGACTATTCAGGGAATCTATCTACCCACCTGTTAGAAAGGGAGGGATGGAGAGACTGACTACACTACGCAGGGCGGGTGAGACCCAAGTGGCTGGTGTTGTAAAAGGGCTTTGCACAAATGTAATAGAACGTGTCGTGCACATGGAAGATTCTCTACCCCTGGCATTCTGAGACAGCACCTCATTATCACAGGCTAGCCCCAAACTCCTGAGCTCCTGTTACCACCCTCTATTACAGATATACAGCCTTATTACAGATATACAGCCTCACCTGGATCATCTGTCTTCTTTTGAGACTGGGTCTGGCTATGTAGCCCTGTCTGGCCTGGTACTCACAACACTCCTTCTGCCTTGGCCTCCTCAATGCTGGAATTACAGGTTTGAGCAAGCATGCCTTCAATGTGATGGGTGTGATTCCATTGTTGAAGCAAGAGACAGGAATACTTAAAAAGCCTCTCAGACTAAACACGCTTCACAGCTCTCTTGTTTCTGGCCTGCACCTCAATCAGCTTCTTGCAAAGGCAGAGTGGCGCTAAGCATGCAGTAACAGTGCCTGGACGATGAACCAGTGCACACAAATGAATTCCAGAAAATTCTGCCCAGCCTGCAGAGTGCTCATCACCTAAGTTTTCATCCCAATGAAGTCGATATCTGGAAAACATCACCAATCCAACAAAATGTAAGTCTGCTTCACCTGCAATGGGGCTTTGTCCTGATACACCCCATTGTAAGCTAAAAATATGCTAAACTGGAAATGGGTGAGAAGCAGCTGACCTAAAAAAAAAAAGAACAGTGCACCTGAGAGGAGGACTGTGTCTCCTGGTGATCATGTGGTCAGCTGGGAGCTGGGGGCGCCTGCTGTTGCTCAGGGTCATGAAAGATGGTATGACCTGTTGCCAGGCCTTTTTTTCCCACCATCATTAATTCCAACTGCCATCTGGGAGGGACAATCTGTTGTCATTGCTTGCTCTCTGGACAGATATTTTTTCCAGTTTACTGATTTTTTTTCTATTGAGTTGTCGTCTAGCCCAATGGTAGTTTTCTGTTTAGTTCTATTGTACCTTACTCTAGTCTTAAACTTTCCAAGCCAATGGGCATCCTTTCTCTCATTGCAGTTATATTTTTCCTTATTGAAAACAAACAAACAAACAAACAAAAAGAAAACAACAACAACAAAAATTTCTTCATGGATGAAATAAGAAAGTAGTTTCCAGGGATAATAAGTAAAACAGCCTCCAAAGCTTCGAGACAGAGAACACAGGGTGATTGGGAAACAGGGGACCCACTGGCTTTGGTGCTTCTTAGACCTTTCAGATTATAAGAGTAAGCACACATTGTAGAAAGCTGATATAAAAGGGACAGAAAGGGAAACCGAGAAAAGACACTGCTCCACATGAACAGGATTTCCCCCAGTTCCTTTTCATAGCTCTAACCATTCTGCCACTGTTGTGTGCCCATGCTGGGTGGGTGTGGCGTAGCAGGTCAGCACTGTCAAGCAGGATGGTGTGGCCTGACTTTGTGTCTGTTTCTTCAGGGTTTCCAGGGGTCTGTTTAGTCCACCTCTGTGTCAGAGTGTCCCACAGACATGCCTGACCCTTGTCTCCAGGGCCCTTCCCGCGTGGGTTGTTGGCTGACAAACGTGTGTCTCTGAGTCACACAGAAATCTCTATTCCTGTCTTACCATAAAAGCAGGAGTTGGGAGGTGGCTGGGTGGGTGAAGTCTTCCTCCTCGTGCATCAGTTCCTGAGTTTGTTTCCCCATCATAAAAGCTGTGTATCTGTAATTCAAGAGCTGGAGGTAGGAGACAGGTGGATGGTGAGGGACTCACTGGCCAGCCAGTCTAGCTAAAAGGTCAAGCTCTGGGTTCAATGAGACCACCTCAGATAATAACAATGAGAAAGACCACAGGGTGTTGGCATCTAGCCCCTACACCGAATGCAAATGAATGTCACACACACACACACACACAGAGAGAGAGAGAGAGAGAGAGAGAGAGAGAGAGAGAGAGAGAGAGAGAGAGATAAGCATATAGTCACCCAAATGTAGTCAGTCAGCAGTGGATAAAACAATTCCCTCTGTCCTGCCCAGCAAGCTCATGTTTTTCCATAAGAAGGAGAGAAGGAGAACATGAGCTGCTCTTTCGATCCTTGTTCCAATGCCATGGAAACATGTTCCCCAGCTTCATTTCTATGAAAATATGTCTATAGTCTCCTGGGCATGTGCCCAAAGGACTCCATAGCCTACCCCAGAGATACCCGCACATGCATGACTATTGCCACTGGATTCACAATAGCAAGTAGATAGGATCAGTCTGGATATCCATCAACAAATGAATGGCTAATGGAAATGTGGTCCATATGCATAATGGAATTTTGTTCTGCTGTGAAGGAAAACAAAATTGTCAGGGAAACTGATGAAAATAGAAAATATTATATTAAGTGATATAGCCCAAGCTCAGAGAGACAATCACTGCTTGTTTGCTCTCAAAGGTGAATCCTACCTTCTAATTTTAATGTGTGTGTTTATGTGGGGCTGAGTGTGGGTTGAGGTCAGGAAATTAGGAAGGGGTCCTGAAGTGTGATCCCAATTAGTCTTAACAATAAAAACCCAGAGTCAGATATTAGGGTGAAACCTGAAAGATCGGAGAAGCAGAGCAGTCACAGTCACTTCTTACCTCTATGAGTCCTCAGACCGACTGGGGGCCTAGATCCTGTCTCCACCCACCTTATATTCCTGTCTCCACTTCCCCATTGTGCTGGGTTTAAAGGTGTGAGATCCCAGGTGCTGGGATCAAAGGTGTGAGCCACCATTGCCCAGCTCTGTTTCTCTTTTAGACTGGTTCAATCTTGTGTAGCCCAGGGCAACCTTGAACTCCTGATCTTCCTGCTTCCTCCTCCCAAGTGCTGGGATTAAAGCTGTGAGCCACCACTTCCTGGCCTCTATGGTTAACTAGTGGCTAGCTTTGCCCTCTGATCTCCAGGCAAGCTTTATTTGTCAGAAGACAAGCAAAATACCATACAACAGGATCCATTCAAGGGATAAAAAGAAGTTGCAAGGAAGGGAGAGAAAGGACCATGTGGTAGTTTGAATAGGAATGGCCTCCATAGGCTCGTGTGTGAATGCTTGGTCCTTAGGGAATGGCGCTACCTGGGAGGGTTTGGGAAGTGTGGTCTTGTTGGAAGAAGTATGTCAGTGGGGGTGGGCTTTAAGGTTTCAAGGACCCAAGCCAGGTCCAGTGGCTCTCTCTTGTCCTGCTGCCTACCAAACTAGATGCAGCATTCTCAAATACCTCTCCAGCACCATGTCTGCCTGCTTGCCACCATGTCCCGCCACGATGATAATGGGCTAAACCTCTAAACTGTAAACAAGCTCCCAGTCAAACGCTTTCCTTTTGCCGTGGTCATGTGTCTCTTCACAGTAAGAGAACAAACACTAAGACTGGCCGTCAGAAAGGCACCACCTGAAAGTGGAAAGAGAACTGCTGGGGGTGGAAGAATACAAGTGGGTGGTAGGGAAGACAGAAGATGGGGAAGAGGAAGGCTGACCCACACAAAAGGATGCACAAAGATGCCATAAGGAAGCCTGTCACTTTGAATGCTAGCTACTACACAAAATGGGCATCTCTGTCATTGAATCAGAGAGAAGGAGAGAGGTTATTGTTCCCTCTAAATTTTTCACACCTGAGGGGGCAGGCGCAGGACAGACTATATCATCATTTATATATATATAAATATTAATATTAATATTAATAAAATATATAGAATGTAGCAAATACCCAGATCCCACCCAAAAGACACTGAACTTCCCACTGACTTTGGTGGCCTCTCTGCTCACACAGAGGGACCTCCTTTGTCTCCCCTGGTGCCTAGCCCTCCCCTTCAGCCCTTTAATAAAATGGTCTAAACATTTGTGCATGGTGGAGCTTTGAGGACAGTGTTCACAGTGGGAAAGGCAGAGCAGTAAATAGCCAGGAAGGGCATGGCGACTACCATCTTAATGCCAGGAAAATTCCTCAAGGTTTCCCAAATTGTGTTATATTTTCTGTCCATCTTTTTTTTTTTTTTTCAAAATAAAGGCAAATTTTTAGATCCATGTTTAAAAATAAGTTATGCCTGGTATTTTCTATAATGTGAAAGTCATCAAGCATATGTGTGTAGCTCACATTTTTTGACTAATGAGGAATCTGCTAAATTTATTGAGAAATTTATTGGATGCTGTAATTTGTTTTAATTTAGGACAGAAACTCTAAAAATGTTTAAGGCCATTCATCTTTTAAAATGTTAAAAACATATTAAGTGGGATAACCCAGGAGATTATTTAAGACAGTAATCTTACAACCTGAGAAGTTACTGGTAATTAAATGTGTGGCTGTGTGAGTATACATATATAATATATTTTATACATATGTATGTAAATGCTATGTAAATATAATTATAAATTTTTCCTTTGGGGAAAATAAATAGATTCTTGGTGTAGCAAGCCTTTGATTAAAAACTTCCTGAGGCATTGGTATAGACGAATTTCTAAACAGTCTTAATAAATAAAAAACACAGATCCAAATATGGGGATGAAAGCCTTAGTGAGATCAGGGAAATAGGGAAAGCCACCAGCCAACTTACCTCACCAACTCTGCAGCTCCCAAAGAGAGCTTCTTCCTGTCTACTCATGTTTATATTCCTTTTCCATTCTGTTCTCTCATTGGCTCTCTTAGCTGAGCTATATCACTTCTTCCTACACAGCTCTGTCACTTTCTGTCTGTACAGGCCTCCAGAACTCTATGGTTGGTACTGGGATTAAAGGAATGTGTCACCATGCTTGGCTCTGTTCCATAGTGTAGCCTTGAACACACAGAGATCCTGCCTGCTAAGTGATAGGATTAAGGGCGTGTGCTACCGCTGCCTGACTTCTTTGTTTACTTAAAATGACTTGCTATTTCTTCTGATCTCCAGGAAAACTTCATTTATTAAAGCACAAATAAAATATCACCATGTTTCCGCACAAATAAAATATCACCACATTTCCCCCTTTTTTGTCTAATAAAAATAAAAAATAATAAAAAAAGTTATAACTAATATAAGAAAAACTCTATATAATAAGTACAATAACTATATATAATATATACAAGCAATAAATACATCAACAATGTCTATTTTTATCTTCTTCTTGGTAAAAATAGCCATTTGGACAAGAAACTGTTCTTGCCTGGACTGCTTGACAAAATGTTGTATCACTGGACATGCAGGACCCATAGGAAGGTGACCACTGAACTTTGCAAGGCAAAATGGTCCTTCAGGTTTCTGCTTCACAGAAAAAACTGCCAGACATTCTACAGGACACAGGAAGAAGCAACTGAGAGACTCTAGGCCTGTTGGCTGAAGAATGGATGCCACAAAGTTGCAGAGAAATTTTGGGTGACTATCCAGGCAGCCAGTTGTCTCTGTCATTCTAGATTTTTTGGAAGTTGCTTACTACCTGTTTACTTAGGTAATATTATATCCTTTGATGTAGTTGAAGACTAGACAGTTACAGTTATAATTTTCCTTGGTTATGATAAAAGATAAATTAGATATGAAACCTTAGATTCACAAATATAGGATAGATAGCGTATCTTCTTTAATTTTGCCAAATACAAATAGACTAGATATTATAACTATAATTCTTGCTTGATAACTCTTTTGTTATATGTAATTTTACTATGTTGAAGTTAAAACCTTTTGAATAGAAAGAAAAGGGGAAATGATGGGGTCTTCTGGTTTTGCAGATCCTTGGCTCTCCTCAGGTGCCTGCCCAGCCCCTGGCAGTGTTTTGAGTGTGTGGTTCCTATTCTTGATGCTCCGTTGGTCCCTTGTGTCCATCTGGAATGGCTGCACCAAAGTCTTCCCGTAGCTTAAAGCGCTCGGGTGCCCTGTGAAAGATAAACGGCGCTGGTTGGCGGCACTGGTTACCGGCAAAAAAGTCACAAGCCACAGCCACGATTACTAAAGTTACAGAGAGCTTTATTAGAAGGGAAAGAGGGGGAAAGAGAGGGGAGCCAGGCCTGGGTGGGAGGGAGGAACAGAGAGAGAGCAGAGAGATCATGGGATCCGCATCTGGCTTTTTAAGGCGCATAGGTAGTCGCCAGTGCACACTGATGAGGTAAGACTCAAGCCCTTTTGCTTAACTCCTGAACTGCGCGTGTGCGGTCATGCAGCTGGAGTAAGGACAGAATCCTAACACCCTGAGCATATTCTGAGCTATCTGAGTGATTGTGGAGAGTCAGCTCACAAGAGTGTCCAATGTGAAAGTTTTGAAGCCGAAAAGGCCAGCAACTGGCTTAGTAACTGTTAAGCAGATTCTAAAACCGACTGCACTGCAGGGAGTGAGTAAAGCAAATGTGTTTTGTTACGGGCTCAGTCATGCCATGGACCCCGAGTGAGGCTCAGAGGCGTGGCAGAGCTTTTCTCAGACTGAGTACGAAGGTTGGCAGTGAGTGCAGCGCAGGTCCACTGTAGCTTTCGCCCCTGGAGGTTTGTGACCTGAAGACCGCTCCCTCACAGAGGCAGCTTCTACTGAGGTCAGCTAAACCTGCCTCCTTGTTCAACTCTGTACCATTAACCCTGCTCCTTGGCTATCTGTATGCAACAACTCACCTCATACATATTTGTATGTAGCTGTATGTAATAAACAAGCTGTGCGTCTGGGGTACTGCACCTTCTCTAAGAGCCCAGACTACCTGATCCCAACACCCTGCCCATCCCCAGCCCCCGCCGCCTCTCTCCCTCCTCCCGGGGTGTGTGTGTGTGTGTGTGTGTGTGTGTGTGTGTGTGTGTGTGTGTCTGTCTGTCTGTCTGTCTGTCTGTCTGTCATGTCTTCATTTCCTCACCATTCCAGTCAGGGTTCCAGTACCCAAGCTGTGTGAGGACTTGGCAATGAATCATGGGACATTCTAGCCAACTTGTTAGCATTGGTAAAACTGTGCCTGTGGCTTCAGGGCAAATGAGGCCTTGGATTCACTTTGTAGGGAGGCAGTGGAGGGCCTGTCTCTCTATCACATGTTGTCTGCTGCACTGCCTGAGCGTCCGTGCTCCTGTTTTTCTTCTGAAAAGAGAAGCTCCTCTCCTCACCTGCCCCACCCCTTTGGAAGTCCCCCCATTCTCTGGGTCCCACTCACCTCTCTCTGTTTTCATCCCAGGCATCAGAACGATTCATTTGGCTTTCTTGTTGATCTCCCCTCTGAATCCATCACAACCATAGTCAATGTCACTCACTATTTATTAAACATGTGTTAATTTATAGGTTAAGCACTCTCCCCCGACCCAGGCATTCCTAACATAGCATCTCATTGTTTATTGTCTTGTAGAGTTTCATTTCAGCTGTGCTGTGTTCATCTCGGCTGTTCAGCAGAAGGTGCGTCTTCTACATCTGAGGCTACAGTTAGATGCATGGTGCCCTGTACAAATTTAAAAAGGTAATTCACTTGATTAAAACTCAGACAGTTCTCAAATATCAGTAATAACAGGATGAATCTTCCTGGCTTCTGGCTGACCCGGGTCCAGTTCAGTGCTTACATTGTAGGTCTAATATAAGGACGTATCATCAAATATTTGTTGTAATCTCAGGTATTTGTGTGTGTGTGTCGGGGGGGGGGGGGTTGTTGTTGTTGTTTTTATGTGCATGGATAGTTTTACCTGCATGCATAGAGACCAGAAGAGGACATCAGATCCCCTGGAACTGGGGGTTACAGATGGTTGGGAGCCACCATGTGGGTGCTGGAAATTGAACCTCGGTCCTCTGGAAGAGCAACCAAGGCTCTTAACCATTAAGCCATCTCTCCAGCCCCTAATGTCAGTTTTTACTAGAGTGATAATATAATCTATCTCCCAGGGATAAAATAATCTGTCTGAACATATGTGAACATTAGAATAGGCACACTTCAGGACAATAAGTGTTTCTAGGACAGTCACAGGCAAACTGAGATGTAGTGTCGCCAATAAAAAATAAATAAGAAGTGCTGGGCGGTGATGGCACATGCCTTTAATCCCAGCACTTGGGAGGCAGAAGCAGGCAGGTCTCAGTGAGTTCAAGGTCAGCCTGGTCTACAAAGTGAGTTCCAGGACAGCCAGGACTGTTACACAAAGAAACTGTCTCAGAAAACCAAAATAAACAAACAAACAAATAAATAAATAAACAAATAGATAAATAAATGAATGAATGAATGAATAAAAAAGCTTTTGCACCAACCAATTAAGGTGTCAAGTTGGTGCTACTCTCTAACTACACGGGGAAAGGATGACACACTGCCTCCCAGGGGAAGTCATCTGCAAGGACTGTTTCAGAGTCCACATGGTTAAATTCAGGGAATCGTGCTCTTGGGTGGGTCCCAGTGGCCACTGTGTTTCTGACTTCCCAGCCCTTTAGCATTATTGTGAAGACTTTACAAAATATGTCTGCCTTTCCCTGTGAGAGGCTGTTGCCTTGCAAATCCTCCCAGCTATGCCTAGTTCAGCCCTGACATTCATCACCAGCATTTAATATCCCAGCACCCACAAAGGGAAGGAACCAGGGCTCACTGGAGAATGGACCCTGGGGAGAGCTAATGCCCTTTTTCATTTTAGGAATAGGCGCTCATCCCCTGGTGGTCGTGTAACAAATACTAGTTGTATATGTGCCTGTGGGGTTAGGGTAGGGGACTTCCACCCCATGAAGCTGGCAGGAGACTAGAACGACATGGATTCTAAAACGCCAGTATTTGAAGCAAAGGAGGATGTTCTACTTTATTATTAACGATCTGGGAAGAAGGGAATGAAGGTCATCCGTTTCCCAAATGCTTCTTTAAACTCAGATCAAGAAGGTTGTGCTTGAGCCCAGTCCTTCAAACAGATGCAAATGTCACAGTAGTCTTCTAATCTATTGGGGACACACTAAAATGTTTTTGAGCCCGAGTCTTTTTAGACTAAAGCAGTCACATAGGACACAATTGTACAAGGTCCTCTGTGTTTATGCCTATATGTGTATCGTGTCTCTGTGCAAATAGATGCACACAAACACCTTTTATCTTGATAAAGAAAGCTCAGTCTATTCATAGGAAAATAGTTAGGTCAGGCCTTCTGGGTTTTTTGTTTGTGCGCCACGGGGTGCCTAATAGCACCGCAGGGGCAGGCATCCAGTGTCACGCCAGCCACCTACAGCATGCAGGGTGCCAGAGGCAGTGATGAGAGCACTAATTAGAGGGTGTCAGAGAGGAGGAGAGAAGGAAGGGACAAAAAAATCCATGAAGATGGGAAATAGAGGGGGGTGGGCTTCCCATTTTTATTTATGGGAATTCTATGCTTTTGGACTGTACTCACTGTACATAGTAGTCTCAGGTTTCACAGTTGGTGGAGAAAAGCCAAACTGGGGAGAATGGACGGGTTTCCAGTGCTGGCCATCTGCTTAAGTGAGTGGTTTCTGTCTATCGTATCCATCCTGCATCATGGCACCTCTTTTCTCTGCCAACCACTGCCAGAACACGGCATGTTCAAGAACCTTCATGAAGCTTCCCTGATGTCATCAAGCCGCCCCACATCACCCAGGCTCGCGGTCTTCCTAAGGGCCATGTGTAGCTCTGCTTCTCACAGACATGGCCCTCCTCATTGACAAAGTAACGGCTTCCTTGCCAGAGCCATTAGATTATAATGACTCAGGACTTGGAAGGTTTCTGACATTCCATTGGCTTTTTAGCCCTGGGCCGGACTCTTCCTGCCCACAGCTGTCCTCTTTTCTTTTTCCAACTCTGTTGAAAAATAAAATTAAACAGAAACTTAAAAATATCAGCACTAGGGTCCCACTTAGATCAGTACCATCAGAAGCCAGGCAGGGGTAACCAGGCAAGGGTCCTTTAAACCAACTCCACTCCCCAGCCTGTCCTCAGCAGGTGACACCTGGGCTTCGGAGTCACTGTGAGCAGGTTAGCATGTAATGCCTCTTTCTTACTGGAATCCCAGGACTGAAAGACTCACTGTGCAAAGTTCAGAGACACTCACTCCTGTCTCTCCCTAGTCCTGGCCTACTGGTCATTTGACCTTCAAGGAAGGTCACTTGTATCCCCTTGGATGGAAACCATTTACCTCCTTGGCTCCCACACACACACCCATCCCCCCAACACCCTACCCCCCTGCCAATCTCAAACAGAAATGCTCTATTTTAAGGAAATAGGAGACACCCTTTTAAATTGCCTCCAGAGCTAATTTCAAACATTGTTTTCTCCCCTTTGGAGGCACAATATTTTCACCGGAATACTTGACCTTAATTTGCTTCACTTTTCCAAATGTGTTTCCTCCCACGGAAGACTAAGCCCCCAGTTCTCTTTCTATTTTTGAGAAAATAGCGAGGGCCCTGGAACCACACTGACACCCACAAGCTACCTCTGTGTGGAGACGTGCTAGACTCTTGGAAAGATTCAGTGATAGAATATATTCCACAGGGCTGTTAGGGACCACGGGTGTCACTCTGGGGGAGTGTAGGTGATGTCCATTCTCTTCCCTTTAAATACCTGTCTCTAATTACCCATAGCTGTCACATAACTCTAGAAGTGAATGTTTGGAACTCCCCATGAGCCTGCTTCCAAACCTTCCTCCCCTGTCCGGGCCCCTTGGCTGCTTCCTCCCCCACCTACACCAGACCAGAGCCCCAGGAGACATTCTGTGTGGTGGTATTCTAATTGTACTGAAATGTGATTTTGATTGTATGTTAATAAATAAAGTTGCCCGGGGGTCAGAGCTATTAGAGCCATAGACAGAGTGTGGCGGTGGTGGCACACGCCTTTAATCCCATAGATCTCTGTGTGTTCAGGGATACAGCCAGCATTGAAGACATATGCCTTTAAGACCTGGGGGGGCTGTACATACAGACAGTGACGAGGCAGTCACGTGTTTGGGTTTACAACCAATGAGAAGGCAGAATGACTATGAAATACCTTACACACAGGGAAATAGCTTTCTTTCAGGAAGCTAAGACCACTGCAGGAGGAAGGGTGAGATTTTAACTCTGAGCTCTGATCTCTTGGCTTTCTCTTTTACATTGGTTCTGTGTTTCTTATTTAATAAGATGGTTGGTTACATCTACATCTGGCGCCCAATGTGACAAGAATCCATTAAAAACCGCTTGGCTTGGCAGCAGGTCCACTTTCCCACAAGGGCGGCAGGCCGGGCGGTTGGCTTCCTAGCCCGGGTCTAGGTCTGCTTGGCCTCAGGCTGGACTAACTGTGAGCTGCTTGCTTAAAGCCTGCTTGCTTAAAGCCATTGCTACAAACAACTCAGGCCTGCCCTGCCAAACAGGGCCCCGCCTGTAAAGCCAACGCACATGGTTGGAGCTTAAGGAAGCCAGAGCCAAGCCTTGACTCGGCTCAAGAAGGAACACGTGGCTGGATTTAAGCTTTAGCCGGCTACGCTTTCTTGTGCATTATCTCTCTCTCTCTCTCTCTCTCTCTCTCTGGATTTACACCTCAGACACTAGGTGGCTATTTTGAAAATCCCCTTGGATTTCTACTGTTCTACACAGATTTGGTAAGTTACAACATATCAGATATTTTAAAGGAAACTGTTTAAAAGAGAATTTTTCCCCACATTAAAAAAAAAATGGGTTTTATGTGTACATTGGAAGAAAATTGGGTTTTGTTCAAAATTTTGGGCAGTCTGACAATGGAACAACTATATGAGAAGATTAGTATTGTTGGAATTATGCAGTTTATCACTATGCTTATCCTCCTTTTGCAGTTTAAAAACATAGTCAATTTAAGTGCCAGGATGACAGCTTTAGAAAAACTTGTTAAACCTGTAAAAATTCAGACAGAAGAAATTAACAGCGAAGTTGTTTCAAGTCTGGATCATAAGGTTACAGAAAAAAAGCCTGTTTTCACACAGTCACCCTTAATTTATCCTGTAACTGTACAGCAGATGCCTGATCAAATGGCTACACAAAATATTTGGGCTCCAATTGAAATGTTGGTTTTAGAAAGGTTTAAGGAAGCAATAGTATCTTATGTCATGCATTCCCCATATGTAAAACAAATTTTAAACTCTTGGTCAACATATAATAGGATTGTACCACAGGACTGGCGGGACCTTGCACAAGCTGTTCTGGAACCCAACCAGAGACTTCAATTTCTAACGTGGTTTAAGGATGAGGCTAAAAACATAGAAAAACAATGGAGGGATAAAGGAATACAAGTTTGCCAGGATCAGCTTATTGGAGAAGGCCAATATGCTTCAGTACAAACACAATGTTTATATGATGTTCAAACCCTAATTTTATGTCGAATGGCAGCCTTGAATGCATGGGACAAAGTTGAGGAACCAGAAAAAAAATCTGAGTCATTTACAAAGGTTATGCAAGGCCAAAAAGAAGCTTTTACAGATTTTTTACAAAGACTGGCTTCAGCAGTAAAGAGAATGGTCTCGGATTCAGAAGCTAGTGAGGCAATAATTGAATCTTTGGCCTTTGAGAATGTGAATACAGCATGCAAAAGAATAATCAGGCCGTTAAGGGCAAGATCTACACCTTTGGAAGATTGGATTAGAGACACAGTTAATGTTGAGGCTGATGAGCATGATGATATGTGGGTAGGAGAAGCAATTTCAAAAGGTTTGAGGAATGTTAGATGTTTTGGATGTGGAAAGCAAGGACATTTGAAAAGGAACTGTAAACAGGTCATTCCTAGAAACAATGTTTCTTCAAGGAACAATGGCAACAGAATGCCCCTTCCTTCTGGAGTATGCAGAAGGTGTGGTAAGGGAAAACACTGGACCAACTAATGTAGATCAACAAAGGACAGACAGGGTAATCCTTTGCCTCAGTCTTCAGGAAACTCCCAGAGGGGCCTCAAGCAGCCCCCCGTTGCAAATCCAGTTCAAACATTTCCTGCAGCCATAGAGGAAATCCCTGCTCTGAGCAATTAAATAACCAAATGCCTATTGGAATAAATCATGCTGGTGAGGATGATGAAACAGACAGAATAGAAAATTCAGGAGAAAACATAAAAAAATTTTTTTTGGCAAACTTCTATTAATGAACAAAGACCAAAATTAATGATAAAAATAAATGGTGTTTCATTGTCTGGTCTGGTAGACACAGGTGCGGACATTACCATAATTGCACCAGAATTTTGGCATCCAACTTGGCCTCTTCAGAAGGTAAATGTTCAACTGTTAGGAATTGGGACATTATCTCAGGTGAAACAGAGTGCAAGATGGCTCGAATGTATAGGTCCAGAAGGACAGAGAGGAAAATTAAAACCATGTGTGGCTAACATAACTATGAACCTGTGGGGTCGAGACTTGTTGCAACAATGGAATACTCAGATTAACATCCCTCCAATCTCAGAAACAAATCATAAACTAGCACATGTTACTGAGAGAAATATTAGAAGATATTGTTCTAATGAGTGGTCACCAGCCATCCATATTATACAAGAACAGGGCACAACAACTGATGATCTTCCAAAGACACCAACAGCTCTACCTTTAAAATGGTTAACAGACAAGCCTGTATGGGTCCAGCAATGGCCTTTAACAACAGAGAAACTCCAGGCTTTAGAAGAGCTGGTAGAAGAACAGTTAAATGCTCAGCATATTGAAGAATCAACAGCCCTTGGAATTCTCCTGTATTTGTTATTAAAAAGAAATCTGGTAAATGGAGAATGGTAACAGACCTTAGAGCAATTAACAAAGTAATTCAGCCAATGGGCTCTCTACAATCTGGGATGCCTTTGCCTACTCTGTTACCAAAAGGATGGCCTCTCATAGTTATTGATTTAAAAGACTGTTTCTTTTCAATACCCTTACAAGAAAAAGACAGAGAAAGATTTGCTTTTACAGTGCCTACTTATAATAATTCTCAACCGGTTAAAAGATTTCAATGGAGGGTCCTCCCACAGGGAATGTTGAATAGCCCAACTCTGTGCCAATATTTTGTACAACAGCCATTGGAAGTGATACGTAAAAAATTTCCTAAATCTATAATTTATCATTATATGGATGATATTTTACTAGCTGACTCAAATGCAGATACTTTAGAAATAATGTTTGAAGAAGTAAAGAAAATTTTGCCTTGCTGGGGATTACAAATTGCTCCTGAAAAGATACAAAGAGGAGATTCTATTAATTATTTAGGATATAAAATAGAGCTACAAAAAATTAGACCCCAAAAGGTGCAAATTAGGAGAGATAGACTACAGATTCTTAATGACTTTCAAAGATTATTTGGAGATATTTCTCATCTACGAACTATTGTTGGGGTAAAAAATGATGAACTGACTAATTTGTTCAAAACCTTAGAAGGTGACAAGGACTTAAATAGTCCAAGAGAATTATCACCTGAAGCTGAGAAAGAATTGGCCTTGGTAGAAAAGAAAGTGCATGAAGGGCACGTGGATCGTATTGATCCAAAGCTGGATTGCATTTTGGTTATTTTACCTTCTAGGCGTTCTCCTACTGGAATATTAATGCAGAGGGAAGATATTATATTGGAATGGATATTTTTACCAAATAAACCAAATAAAAAATTAAAAACTTATGTGGAAAAAATCTCTGACTTGATTTGCAAAGGAAAATTGAGACTTTGTCAATTAGCAGGAATAGACCCTTAGCAGAAATTGTACCATTAACTAAGGAGGACATTGAAAAAATATGGACAGAAA
This sequence comes from Peromyscus leucopus, assembly GCF_004664715.2. Lineage (NCBI taxonomy): Eukaryota > Metazoa > Chordata > Mammalia > Rodentia > Cricetidae > Peromyscus > Peromyscus leucopus. Next base: position 84,568,133 of record NC_051075.1, read on the forward strand.
ATTAACCTTGGCAAAGAGCTTGCAGTAATTTTTTGGGAGAAATTAACAGCAAATATCCCAAAAGTGATAGAATTGATCTTATAAAGAGAGCTGATTGGATCTTGCCTCGAATTGTAAGGCAAAAACCCATGTCTGGAGTTCGTACATTTTATACAGATGCCAACAAAGAAGGAAAGGCAGGTTACAAATCAGAAAATTTAAGTAAAGTGGTTCAAAGTCCGTATAATTCAGTTCAAAAATCAGAATTGTATGCTATTCTGTTGGTATTAATGGATTTTTCAGAACCTCTCAACATGGTAACTGACTCTCAGTATGCTGAAAGAGTGGTGTTACATATTGAGACTGCAGAATTTATCTCTGATGCTTCAGAATTAACTTCACTATTTATTCAATTACAAGATACAATCAGGAAAAGGAATCATCCTTTATATATAACTCACATTCGATCCCATACTGGTCTGCCAGGCCCTCTAGCACAAGGCAATGATGAGATTGATAAATTGTTGATAGGAAATGTGCTGGAGGCCTCAGAATTTCATAAAAAAAATCATGTCAATAGTAAAGGCTTAAAAAAGGATTTTTCCATAACCTGGCAACAAGCCAAAGAAATAGTAAAGAAATGTCCTACTTGTTCCTTCTACAATCAAACGCTATTACCAGCAGGATGTAACCCAAAGGGTACTCAGAGGAATGAAATCTGGCAGATGGACGTGTTTCACTTTGCAGAATTTGGAAAATTGAAATATATACACCACACCATCTATACTTATTCAGGATTTCAATGGGCAACTGCTTTGAGTTCTGAAAAAGCTGATTCTGTAATCACTCATTTGCTAGAAGTTATGGCCATCATGGGTATACCTGAACAAATCAAAACTGACAATGCTCCATCATATGTCTCTGTTAAAATGAAACAGTTTTTTGCTTATTACAATATAAAGCATATTACAGGCATACTACATAATCCTACAGGTCAAGCAGTTATAGAAAGATCAAACAGAACTCTAAAGGATATGCTAAATAAACAGAAAGGGGTAACAAAACCCCCAGAAATAGACTGCATAATGCTCTTCTAACTTTGAATTTTCTGAATGCCAATAAGAAAGGAACAACAGCTGCAGAAAGACACTGGATAATAGAAAAAACTACAGAATTAAATCAGCCTATATACTTTAAGGATGTGCTGACCTCAGAATGGAAACCAGGGTATGTATTACATTGGGGACGAGGTTTTGCTTTTGTTTCTACAGGAGAAGATAAGCTGTGGGTACCATCAAAATTGATAAAGGTTCGATTTGAACAAGAGAAACCTCTTATTTAGAGGAGGTGATAGTTCATCAACCAGCATGAGCATCCAATTTAAACTAATTTGTATCAGTAACACATGCCTTTTCATTTAATCAGATAATAACTTGCCAAAAAGGAACATCCCCAAAATTAGTCTTGGGGAAAGGTTTTTGTTTTTGTCTTTTAAGAGAATGAAGGTTAAGGAATCTGAAGAACACTGGACAAATGAGACAACTGAAGAAAAGGGACAAATCATCTATCCCAAGAAACAGAGTGAAATGGCGTATGGGTATATATTATCTAAAAAATTTTATGTCTTCCTAAATGTTTGTTTCTGCTTTTCTCTAAAGATTTAACACTATTGGTCTTCTAATAGTCCCAGTTCAATTAAAATTTAAAGCTGACTTTGGAGTTGGAGAATGGCTCTCTCCTTCTTTAAACTCAAGCATGTTGTTAAAAGGAAAATGCAAACTCCCTGTATCATGCCAGAATAAAAGAGCCATCTTCTACTATGGGACAGGACAAAAGCAAAATTAATTAAGGGACTATTCTATTACTAATCACAACTCTTTGATTCTATTCTGATTCGTTAAACTTTTCTTAAAGTATGAATTTTATATCAAAAATTTACAAGATTAACATATATATACATTTTAAACATTGTTAAGATATGAATGGTCATATAAAGTACTAACTAATTCTAGAAAAAAAGGCTTCAATTAGCTGCATATATATGTCTTTGTGTTCGAGTCTCTTATCAGTTTTCTGCAGGAAATCACGGCCAGGCCTAACATCAACTGAAGTCTCCAGAAAGAAGATGGAGCTCCACAACAACAATTCCATGTGGACAATAATAATATCACTAAGCTGACAAACATCATCTACAGATCAACTTTGAACTACAAGGTGCTCAGAGCAATTTTGAGATGACTAGCTGAGATGATCCAGTCTCAAAGACTACTTGAATAAGGACTTGAGATAAACCCTGAACTTTGGCATTATACACAGACTGGATAATGAAGGATATAGTTACCTTTCCTAGAATTTGACAATTAACCTAAAATTTTTCTTTCAGGATAAAGAAAACTTTGCCCATACCCAGCAGGAAGCAATTTTAAGAATACGACGTCCACATTCCCAAAGAGGTCGTGTGGGGCGGGTGGTTTTTTGGTCTTTTTAATGGGTTTGGGGTCTGGGATAATTTTCAATGTTTAGGGGGGTTGGTTACAAGTTGTTGTCAAGGGTTAGGAAAAAGGCTAAGCAAAGGAAATTAGATTTAAGGTTCTTGTTAAAAAAAAGAAAGAAAGAAAAGAAAAAGACAATTACTAGTTTTAAATACTTTACATTGGATTGGATTGCTTTATATTGTATACAAATTTGAAACTGGTATTGTTAGAAAATGTTATATGTATATTTCTAATTGTATTCATACCATTCATTTAACAATGTAATGCAATTTTCTGATCCTTGAATGTTATTATTACCAACTATTAGGATATGAAGAAATGAAAGTTAGTAGTTAGACATTACAATAGAACATGTAGTCATATTAGATATGTTTTAAAAATTGAGCAGAGATGTTTTAGACAGGTCATCTTCAAACCCTTCAGAGATCTACAGAATATGGCATTTAAAATGTTTTAATAACTTAGAAATTTTTCTTTTTTGAGACATGTCGGCTCCTGGCAGTACCAATCTACTTCAGAGAAAATATGGGCATTGAAGAAACTGTATACGGAGTCAACTTTCATTGTGACAAAAGTTAGCCACTGGACAACAAAGTATCCTCGAATCAACAGGACAAAATGGACAGACAGAACACGAAACAAAGGACTACTGATTCTTGCCAAAACAAGTGTGGTTATGGCTTTATCAAAAGGCATCTTCTGAGGCCAGGACAATATGGCCCCATCCCTGAAGTGGCCTTCGCAATCTGGAAAAGGTACAGTGCCCTTTTCTTCGAAGGCAGCTTAACAGGCAGAGGGCTGATGGCTTCTGTTGTGCAATGGAACAGCATCTGAAAGCTCACGCCTCTCAATAGTAGACTGGCATTTAATAGAGAGATGTGAAGCCATATATACACAGCCAAGAAGAATGGACAGCTGAATTCAAAAACTGTCAACAATTTCCAGAATTTAAAATCCTGAATCATGACAGGACACTAGTGGAATTCAGGTGTTTCTGGTACGTGGACTGCTCTCACCCAATGTGAGGTTGAACTGTTGACCTTGTGTACATCCTACTTCACAAATGAGTCTGTCAGATACGCTAAGCCTATAGGCTGAAGATGATGCCCCAACACTGCGGAGAAACCTCAGGTGACTGTCCAGGCAGCTGACTGTTTCTGTCAACTCACAAATTTTTTGGAAGTTGCTTGCATGCACTTCCTGTTTTTATTTTTGTTAGCTAATATTATTTCCTTCTTGGGTCTCTGAGGGATTTGAAGATTAGTTAGTTATGATTGAAGATTAGTTAGTTATAGTTGAAAATTAATTAGGATAGAAAGTGTATCTTGGATTTACCAAAATAGGATAGATAATGGAATTATTTTCTCTGATTTGTCAAATACCTGTTTAGGTATTTATTACTTGTATATATTGTATATAGTTATTGTACTTTTGTATATAGTTTTTCTTATGTTAGTTATAACCTTTTGCTTTTTTTTCTTTTTATTAAAATAGAAAAGGGGAAATGTGGTGGTATTCTAATTGTACTGAAATGTGATTTTGATTATATGTTAATAAATAAAGTTGCCCGGGGGTCAGAGCTATTAGAGCCATAGACAGAGTGTGGCGGTGGTGGCACACGCTTTTAATCCCATAGATCTCTGTGTGTTCAGGGATACAGCCAGCATTGGAGACATATGCCTTTAAGACCTGGGGGGCTGTACTTACAGACAGTGACGAAGCAGTCACGTGTTTGGGTTTACAACCAATGAGAAGGCAGAATGACTATGAAACACCTTACACACAGGGAAATAGCTCTCTTTTGGGAAGCTAAGACCACCACAGGAGGAAGGGTGAGATTTTAGCTCTGAGCTCTGATCTCTTGGCTTTCTCTTTTACATTGGTTCTGTGTTTCTTATTTAATAAGACTGTTGGTTACATCTACAATTCTGTAGCTTTCCGCTCACTTACTCTTCAACTAGGCTTTCCAGATCTCTACTCTCCATAGTCCTCTGAGCAGTCCTCAACCTGTGGGTTATGACCCCTTTGGGCGTCGAATGACCCTTTCATAGGGGTCTCATATCAGATTTCCTGCATATCAGATATTTACATTACCATTCTTAACAGTAGCAAGATGACAGTTATGAAGTAGTGACAAAATATATGGTTGGCGGTCACCAGAACATGAGGAACTGTGTTAAAGGGTCACGGCATTAAGAAGGTTGAGAACCACCACACTAAGTCGCTTCCTCTTTATAAATAATACCACCTGTTTCCTGAACCTGCCCCTTTTCTCTCATTTCTTGTTGTCTTAAAGAAGCTCCTTCCTTTTGAACCAATTCTGTAACTTTTGTCAGAGTCCTTCTCACCTACTTAATCGTCATTTCAAATAGGAAACAGTCTGTGGATGCTCCAGACAAGGGACTCCCATTTCTGAGATTCAGCACTCCAAATGGGTAACACTCCAGCCACACTCACTGTGACTATGACAGGGCCTCTCTCCCCTTCATAAAATCCTTGCTTCCTTAAGGACCAGAACCACTTTCCATCTCTCTGTGTCCTCCCTAATCTTCAGTAATGAATGACAGCTAGCAGGTTTACTCTGTGTGTGTATGTGTGTGCACGCACATGCACACATGTGTCTGTATAAATGTGTGTGGGTATCAGAGATCAACCTCAAATGTGTTCCCAGGGGCAATCACCTTTTTTTTATTAATTTTTTTTTTTTTTTAGATTTTATTTTACATGCATGAGTGTTTTACCCTCATGTGTGTCTGGGCACCACTTACATGCAATGACCATGGAGGCCAGAAGAAGGTGTTGGATCCCCTGGGACTAGAGTTACAGACAGTTGTCAACTGTCTTATGGGTGCTAGAAATTGAACTGGGGTCCTCTGGAAATGGAACCAGTGCTCTTAACTGCTGAGATGTCTCTCCAGCCCCTCACCTTGTTTTTGGGACAGGGTCTATCATCAGCCTGAAACTTGCTGAGTAGGCTGTCTGTCTACCAAGCCCCAGGGATTCACCTCTCTTCCCAACACTGGGATCATGATGTGAGACCATGCCCAGCTGTGCATGAGAGATGGAATTCAAGTCTTCAGTGCTTACAAGGCAAGCGTTTTATCAACTGAGGTATCTTCCCAACCTCTACAGAGAATGTTTGTAAGTGGGAGACTACCATGGCAATGGTAAGGACTAAGGACTTTGGAATTACGTTGCTGGCAATCACATACACCAGCACCAGCTAGTTACATGAATTCAAGCAAGTTTTTTTCTTCTTTTATTATTTGTGTTGACTTAAGGACCATCTTATGGGATTACTGTGCAAAGAGTGAATGAGCTGGGGCTGGGGAGATGGATCAATGGGAAAAGGCCTGCATTTGGATCCCCAGCATGAATGTAAGAAGTCAGCATGCACCTGTAATCCCAGCACTGGGAGGTGGAGACTGTATGCTCCCAGGGCTCACTGGCCAGTCCATCTAGCCATCTGGCCAATCAATGAGCTCCAGGTTCAACAAGAGACCCTGTCTCAAAAAACAAACAAACAAAAAGATGGAGAACAGTAATGAGAGACATCTGACATGAACCTCTGCCCTTTTCACAGGGGTGCATGCACCCTTACATATGTGCACATATGAGCATCCCCCACCTCTCTCTCTCTCTCTCTCTCTCTCTCTCTCTCTCTCTCTCTCACACACACACACACACACACACACACACACACACACACACACACACACAAAGCAAATGTGTTAAAGTGGGCTGCAGATGAATCTCAGTGGTGGCACCCTTGCCTAGCATGTTCAAAACCCTGGGTTTGACCTCCAATATCCCCTCTCAGCAAAGCCTTGTCCATCCTTGGGATTTAAACATTCTATGGAAATGCTCTCTACTCCCACACCCAACAACATGAAGGACTTGGAAATGCTGACGCATGACGAACGCTCAGCCCACATTCACTACTCACTGCATCACTGCTGCTCCGCCATGAGTTCCTTCAACAGCTCCCCCATAGAAAGAGCCAAATAAGGCCCAAGATCTGCGGCCCACGACTGCGACAGGTGTCCGTGTCCCATGTTCAGCCAGCACCAAGAACCTCGCAGACGCCAATCTTAAACCCCATACTCTGCCAAAGTTGCCTTGCAGACGTTAACTTCTTACTGAAACTTAAAATAAAAATTCTAACTACATACAGATCTCTTACTCTAAACGGCCCCTGAAGTAACTTCCATCCACGTCTCTCACCGGCCCCCAGCCCTCCCTCCCCCTTCCCTTGTCTGCTGTCCTTTTTTCTCCGCTTGCTCTTCTCCTTTCCCCATGCTTTCCTTTCGAAGAAAAAGATGCCGTGTGTGAGGCCCCTGATAGCTACAAAACGCACGCGTACGCCGCTGAGCCAGAGGGCGGAGGTGTCTCGGTCGGGAAGGACTCAGGAAGGGTCGGAAGTAGAGGGGAAGTAGAGGGTGTTACATCTGTGATCCCACCTGTGTTCTTGGCTTTACCCAGGTCTGTGGAAGCCAAGCAGAAGCTTACTTTCCTTGTTAACAGAGCTCAATCACGTGTTTTGTCTTTATCACAGTTTCATTTCTGCTGTGAAAAACTACTCCATGAGCAGTTTGGGGAGAAAGCGGTCCTTTTGGCTACAATTTCAGACTACAGTCCATATATGCAGAGGAGTCAGGCAATAGAAACTGAAAGAGCTAGTCATGTCACTTCCACAGTGGAGACCAGAGAAAAATAAGTGCGTGCATGCTTCATTTTCTACACCTTTAATACAGTTTCTGGACCCAACCCAGGGAATGGTGCCACCCACAAGAGCCTGGGTCTCCTCACATCAATTAGTGCAATCCAGACAAATGCCCCACAGACCAACCTGACCATACAATCCCTCACTGAGATTCTCTTCCCAGATATTTCTGGAATGTAACAATGAAAACTAACCACCACAGTCTTAGCGGGCAGAGTCATGTCTTAATCACTGTAATAACCCTTCTAGTATAGAAATAATATATTAATAAAAAATTTTCAAATTTTTACCATGTATCCTAGTTAAGAAATACAAATCTCACTTAATTTTGACAATAGAGAGAACATAGTGACCTGTTTTATTATTATTTTATGATCTGGATGTCTCCTTTAAAATGAGGATTCAGTGTCAAGATTCTGCAAAGCAGAGGACTCTGTTTCTCATGTGAGCCAGCAGCTGTATCTGCCCTTATTTTACCGAATTCCCACTCGGCACAAACCCTGCCGCCTCTTCCTCCAGGAAGTCATCCGTATTTACACACTGGCCTTTCCCTGGGCCAGCTGATTGTAAAGCCTCACTGCTAGACCAGCTTAGGCATTACAGCACAACCAAAGGGCGTGTGATCTGCCCGGTGCCCCTGGAACAGTTTTTACAGTGCAGTACCACTGCAGGCTGTTACACACGTGGAACCCAAGTGTGTTTGAAGCATGTTCACACGAGCCAGAATGCTGGGGCCTACTGTCCCTCACACCCAGGCTGGTGTGGTGCCAGGAGAGGCTGGTCCACAGTCCAGGCGCTCCCAGGCCCTCTGGATCCACTTGCATTTGTCCTTTGGGGACCACCCATATGAGCATGAAGGGAAGGAGAACTACTTAGGATGTAATTCCAGCTTCCTCCCTGCCTCCGTGTTTCTGCCACAACTCCCATCAAGCTGCTTTTAACATGGCTTCCTCTGGCCTTAGGAAACCCTTCCCCAGCTTACCTGAGGGGCCTAGGGTCGGAAGGACCATTAACTTGTGATCTCCTTTACCTGAAGAAATTTTCACAAATAGTCTCGGACTCACACTTAACTCAAATTCTTAAATTTGGGTCTGTCACCTGTTTCCAAAACACCGACTGACTCGAAACCCAGCAAGGTCATTCTGTCTCTATCTTTTGAAGTAATTTATCCATTAAGGCCAAGTAGATGAACAAAAGACACCCAGTCACAGTCACTGAGTTTTTCCAAATTCAGAAATGTTCCAATCAAAGGCCCTATCAGAGCTCTTAAGGAAATATCTGAAGAAGAGAAAAAGTTCTTCTCTGAGTGGCCTCATGAGAAACTGGATTCAGAGAAAAGTTGCTGGTGGATTCCAGAGACACAAATCCGTGTTTGATTGAGAAGACAAAGACACCACAGTAACAGGTACTGAAGAGAAATTGTCCCAAGCAAGTAGCTGGAAGCCAGCAGCATGTGATTCACCAGTAGGGGCTGTCATTCTTCCAGATGGAGTAAGATGGCTACGAAGTGGAGTCTTCGTTCTGACCTTAATTATGTGGCTGAATCTTCATGGACTTTTAGTATAATACGCATGGATACAAAAATTACCCAGCAATCTGGAAGCTTAAAAGAAAAAAAAAAAAGGAAAGAAAAAAAAAAGAAAAGAAAAAGATGGCAGTAATTAAATGACAAAAACTATATTCAAATAAAATTAAGGGTTTGACTTAAAGCCATGGGGGGCATCTCCCTTTGTTTCACCCGCTACAGCATTTAAAGGAGAATGAGACAAAGTGAGCATTCTGGAAGAATCTGAACCCTGACAACTGGCCCCATCCAGACAGAGAGGATGGCTGGGTCCAAGGTTCCCTGTGTGCCCAGCGCATCTATTTTGGTGCCATTTTTATACTTCATACAAATGATGCAGGGAAGAGTTTCACGATCTAGGAAGAAAGAACTTAAGAATTTGGCTGTGTGTTAGTTAGGGTTTCTATCACAGTGAGAAAAAGCAACTTTATAAAAAGAAAGGTTTCTTTTCGGTTTACAGCTCTCAGGTCATACTCCAGTGCTGAGGGAAATCAGAGCAGGCACTGGAGGCAGGAACTGGAGCACAGGCCATGGAGGACTGGACTTACTGACTTGTTCTTTCATGGCTTATGCCGCCTGCTTTCTTATAGCACCCAGGATCACTAGCCCATGGAGTGGCAACATCCACAGTGAGCTGGAACCTTTTGTATCAATCATTAATCAAGAAAATGGTCCACAGGCTCACCCACGGGCCAATCTGGCAGGGGCATTTTCTCAGTTGATGTTTGCTCTTCCAAAATGACTCTAGGTTTGTGCCAAGTTGACAAAGAACCCACCAGCACAGGCTGTGATGTTTACCCATAGCACCTTTATAAATTAATTCTTGCGAGATATTTTTCCAGGATTTAACTGTAATGGGGTAATGGTGGGCTGCATGTCATGGGGTCTGCTAATGTCCCTGCCTGCTGCTGCCTTGTCTCCAGAGGAGCTGAATGATTGGCATTCTTTCTATCAGGATCAGATGATATCCAGCCTCTGCCTTGTCAGGGTTTCATACGAGCAAACTTGAAGATTATGCTTATCTATTGATGTCTTTATTTACATCTCTGTGGTTCCTAGTGAGGTCACAAGTTTTGTCAAATGTTTATTTGTAGCAGGCTTTCTCTTGGACTGCCAACCAGCTCCCAAATCATGACATGGAGACATTATTAGTTATGAATGCCCGACCTTATCTTATGCTTGTCCCACTAGCTTTAATTTAACCTGTTTCTCTTCATCTATGTTTTGCCTCAGGGCTTTTTAACCTTTCTTTCATTCTGTATGTCCTACTTTTCCTGCTTCTTCCTTGTCTATCTGTCTGGCAGCTGCCTGGCTGGCTGGACCCAGGTGCCTCGCATTCTTCCTCCCTCATTCTCTCTTCTCTCTCAAGTCTAGATTCCTCCTTCTACTTATTCTTTCTTCCCACCAGCCCTGCCTATCCCTCCTCTGCCTAGCTATTAGCCATTTGGCTTTTTATTAGACCAATAAGGTGCCTTAGGCAGACATGATAAAACAGCAACACATCTTTACATACATAAACAAATGCAGCATACACAAATGTAATACATCTTTGCTTAGTTAAACAAATACAACATAAACAAATGCAATACCTTTACATAGTTAAAGTAATATTCCACATTTTCCCCCTTTTGTCTAAAAAGAAAGGTTTTAACTTTAACATAGTGAAATTATATACTATTATCAAGTAAGAATTACATTTACAATATCTAGTCCATTTCTATGTGGCAAATTCAGACAAAATACTCCATTATTTATGCTATCTTTGTGAGTCCTAATTTTGTACCTAATATACCTTCTGTTATAACTAAGGAAAACTGTAACTATAACCATCTAGTCTTCCACTCCATCAGAGACCCCAGAAGGATACAATGTTACCTGAGTGAACAGGAAGTGCAGAGCTAGCAACTTCCAAAACGATAGAAACGACAAAAACAGCTGTCTGCCTGGACAGTCACCCAAGGTTTCTCTGCACTGTTGGGGCACCCGTCTTCAGTCTGCAGGCCTAGAATATCTGGCAAACTTTTCTATGGAGCAGGAATTTTGAAGGACTGTTTGCCTTGTTTTGGCAAAGTGTGATAGTCCCGTTCCTTTGTGTCCTGCTTGTCCACTTTTTATAGCAAACTGTCAGCAGTCAAGGGGCAGTTTCTTGCCCAAAGGCTAGCTTTGCCACATTGAAAGCAAACTCCATATGGAGGTTCTTTGATGCCCATCATCCTTTTATGAAGTAGATTTGTGCTGCCAGGAGCAGACATGTCTCACTGTCATGAAAAGCCTTAGGTTATTAAATGTCTTAAATGCCATATTCTGTAGATTTCTGAAGGATTTGAAGAACATCTATCTATCTAAAATATATCTATTTAAACTTGAAAACATACCTAACATGACTACAAGTTTGATTATTATAAATGACTAACTACCTGCATTTCTTAACTATACATTTTAAAAAGAGCTGTATAAGCACAATACCCCAACAAGATTAGATATATACAATATAACAAAAATAACTTGAAATTTATATCAATATACCAAAATCCATACCAATGTAAAATATTTGAGGTTAAAAATTATCTTTTTACCCTATATTTTTATATCCCCCCTAAATGAAGATAAACATCCATAATCCACTAAATGACCAAAAACCACCTACCCCACCTCTTGGGAATGTGGGTGTTGTGTTCTTTAGACTGCTTTCTGTTGTCTGAGGGTGATGGCATCTTTATGAGAACCTGAGAAAATTGAGATAATGGTCAAGTCCTGGGAAAACAAGTTGTAGCATTTGTTGTCCAGTCTCAGAACTGTTCCCATGCAGAGAGAGCAGCATATACGTCACCTGCCTCATAGTTTTTCTTGGCTTATTTCTTTATGTCTGTAGGCAAGAGTTTCAGGACGTCTCCCCAATTAAACTTGGTCTCTACTAGCCTTGAAGGAATCCACAGCCTTTCATTTCCTGTGGAAACAAAAGCATAACCTCTCCCCCAATGCAATATATTTCCTGAATTCCATTTTAAGGTTAAGACATTCCTAAAGTATCTCGGTTGGTTTAATTCAGCAGTCCCTCTTACAATCCCATGTCTCTCAGCAGCTGCCATTCACTCATCAGCATTAAAAAAATTCAAACTCAACACAACACCATACAGGTCTAGACTCCCTGTGTATTTCCCATCTTTATGGAACTTTTTTATTTTATATTACTTTACTCTCTCTTTAAAAACTTTACTGTTGGGGCTGGAGAGATGGCTCAGAGGTTAAGAGCACTGACCGCTCTTCTAGAGGTCCTGAGTTCAATTCCCAGCAATGACATGGTGGCTCACAACCATCTGTAGTGTGATCTAGTGCCTGCTTCTGGCATTCAAGCAGAACACTGGGTACATAATAAATCTTAAAAAAAAAAAAAAAAAAAAAAAAAAAAAAACTTTACTGTTATTTGTAAACTATTTTTTCTATCATCAGCTATAACGATTTTTTTTTCTTTCTTAAGCCTATGTACAGTTCTTAACATACTATTTGGAGATTTTTTTCCATCTGGACCTGTCTTTACTGCATGTCTCTAGCCTTTTTTGACCACATAAGCTGAATCTTAAACTGCTAAGTGGTATTGAGGCCCTCCATGCAGCTCTGGCGGCTATCTCTACCCTCTCCTCAGGTCTGTGAGAGTCAAGCCCTAAGTCTGTTTAAGCATTTAATTGGGGGCTGTATTTAACCACCCCAGCTCTGAGAAGCTGGTGCCTACATGGTGGCAGGCATTGTTACTTAGATTTTTGTTTCTTCTTAACGTGCTGGCTGCTCCAGTGCTCACGGTATGGCAGAGCCTCTTATAGGAGCCATACCTTTTTTTTCAGTTACTTCAGGCCTTATGTGGAAATTCAGGCCCCACATTGGAACACCAAACGGAGCAGGCTTTCTCTTGGGCTGCCAACCAGCCCCCAAATCATGACACGGAGACTTATTATTAGTTATGAATGCTCGGCCTTATCTTATGCTTGTCCCACAAGCTATTATATCTTAATTTAACCTGTTTCTCTTCATCTACACTTTTTATCTCAGGGCTTTTAACCTGTCTTTTTTTTCATTCTGTATGTCCTACTTTTCCTGCTTCTTCCCTGTCTGTCTGTCTGGCAGCTGCCTGGCTGGTTGGCCCCAGGCACCTCCCTCTCTTTCTCTCTTCTCTCTCAAGTCTAGATTCCTCCTCCTACTTATTCTTCCTTTCCTCCAACCCTGCCTATCCCTCCTCTGCCTAGCTATTGGCTATTCAGCTTTTTATTAGACCTATCAGATGCCTTAGGCAGACAAGATAAAACAGCAACACATCGTTACATAATTAAACAAATGCAGCATACACAAATGTAGCACATCTTTGCTTAGTTAAACAAATGCAACATAAACAAATACAACACACTTTTACATAGTTAAGGTAATATTCTGCAACATAGACAAATATAACACATCTTTACATAGTTAAAGTAATATTCTATAACATTTATTGGCTGTTGAAATCCTTTCTTTTTTTTCTATCCTCTTGTCTTGGAGATGATGACCCCTTTGTCTTTAAATTGTTCCTCTTTTGCTGGAGGATTTCTTCTGAATTCTCACGCTTTTCAGTTAACTGTATCATATACTTGTGTTAGAAAAAATTGCAGGGTCTAGGTGCCTATTGCTATTATAAATGACCCTTGATTCTAGGGTCAGCACCTGTGCTTATATACATTGTGGTATAATAGATAACAGAGAAAGTTGTGATCCTCTGAATGTAAGTCCTGAGTTACTGAGGAGAGAGTCCTTGGGTATACATTAAAAGCAGGAACCTCTGATACTCTGTTGGAGAGGTCAAAGGTCATAAATTAGGGGGCAGCCCAGGAACTTACAGGACAGCAGCAGAAGGGGTTCCAGAAGATGTGTGAGGTGGGTTCTGGTGTAGACTCTCTGATATGTAGGATCACTTCCTGGTAGGGAGGCTTAAATGGATTTCAGGACCTAGGTCAAAGGTGACCCCTTGGCTATCAGTCCAGTATCACACATGCAGAGGGTAGAGGAAAGAGAAAGGGCTTGGGGAAGACCTGGCAGTCAGCTGCTCATCTCCACTAGCAGAGTCACTAATGGCTTTGTAGTGATTGTCAGCTTCATTGCCAGTGAGGAGAGCCAGAATCCATCCAGGCTTCTCTGCACCACAGGACAGGCTAAGATGCCAGGCCTCCAATTGGCACCAGATGTCAGTTTGACTTCAGGTCTGTTCTGTGCAGATTGCAACCAGAAAATACTAAAACTGGAGGCTGTGGACTTTGCCCTCTGTGCTTTCACTTCTGCCCCTCCAGTCATCAAGGAGAGGGGAGTAGACACTTGTAAGACCCTTACTTGTAAGAAGCAGGAAGATGGGCATCCTCAGGATACATGGCTGGCTCCTCAGGGAAGGGCTGTTGGGAGCAGTGTTGCAGTGTTGACCCTGTGTTGTGCCATGGGGTGCAACCATCCACCTTGTGTTAACATCCAGAACTAAGTCCAGGCTGCAAAGCAATTAGACATAAGAATTCCTCTCTCCCAAACAAATAGCTCTGGTTTTCAGCTATTTCACATCCAAATAAAACCACCTCATGAGCTCGTTTCGCTTGGGCAGAGAATGAAAGTGAGAAAAATGCATCAAGCCAGGGTCTTAACTGCAGCAGTGCAGGAACTAAGACGCCTCCTGCCTCACTGCCTCGACTGAGTGCAGCCTTTCCTTACAAGGTCGTCCCCAGCCTTCTTGAACGTCACTTTCTGTCTTCTTGTTCATGCATGATAGAGCTATGGCCTCACCTGTGTGTAGACAGAGAGCAGGAAGGGTATATTGTGTGGCAGACGTGGCAAAGCATGCAGAACATCTAAGTTGGTATGTTAATAAGTGATGCTGGCCCCACAGTACTGATTAACTCGGGAACATTCCTCCTCGTATTCTGTCCTTTCCCATGAGAATGGACTCTACCTATCCTCGGAAGAGATTTGGAAAACAAACAAAGGCAGATCAGAAAATTCCCAGATTTCTTGTTGGCAGCCTCAAATAGCTATTATCCCAGAGGCAGGCAATGGTGCCAGAGAGGGTCGGGTGTGGGAGGTGGAGTGGGGGGAACCAAATCAGCCTCATGTCACAGGCTGCCAGGAAGTGAATTAACATGTTAGAGGATGTCTCCTCCAGCATTTAGGATAACAGAAAAACCATTTCTTGAGTTAACATGAAATTTCAAACACAACAAATGCCTAGCTGCCCCCTGACATTCATCTCTGCAATTCTATTAAAGGAGCTTTTGCTAAGAGATTGTTGGGTTCCCAGAAATGAACTGACAATCACCACTGTGTAAATGGATTTACTAAGGGTGTTATTTGGTTGTAGTGTCTGGAATTCCTCCTTCATTGCAATTTTAAGGAGGATTTAGCTTTGTAACAAATCAAGCTCTGGCCCATTTTAAGCATGTATTTTGGCAGGGGAGGGGGGGCGGGTCAGGAATCTTCAAGATTCCAACTCTCCCTTAGGTTTTCTATTATTTTGATGTGTGCACCCATAAAATGTATCTCCATTTGCCGTTTTTCCAGAGTCCTGTGTAGAATCTTATCCCCATTAATAGAACAAAGGTGTGAGGGAGGCAGAGGATCTGCTGGTACCAGTGTGAGAGGAAAGGGCAGGTAACACATGTGTGTAGGGAGAGACTCAGCCATACATTAGAGTGGTCTGGAGAACTCTCAACACTGAAGGATGCTCGAGCCCCACCCTACGCACTCCTTAAACAAGGATGCCACCGTGATGTTCCTGGACCGGCTATGCCAGCAGCACCTGGGGACTGTTTAGAAATGCACATCACCAGGCCCCAATATGGTGATATTTTATTTGTACTGAAATGTGATTTTATTTGTATGTTAATAAATAAAGTTGCCTGGGGGTCAGAGCTAATAGCAACCCATAGCAGAAGCTGGGCGGTGGTGGTACACACTTTTAATCCCAATCACATGACAGGCAGATCTCTGTGTGTTCAAAAATACAACCAGCATGGAGACACATGCCTTTAATCTCAATACCAACCATAGAAGACCTGGAGGTCTGTACAGACAGGCAGTGATGAGGAGGTCATGTGGTTGTGCTTATAACCAATGAGAAGGCAGAACAGAAAGTCAATAAAAGGACAGACACACAGGAAGTAGGTCTCTTTCTGAGGGGAAGGATGACAGTGGCAGCAAAGGGTAAGAAAGGTTTTTAGTATCAGCTCTCAGCTACTGCTCTGACCTCTTGGGCTTTTAACTCTACATTTGGCTCTGTGTTTCTTATTTAATAAGACTGTTACATCTATACCCCACTAGCTCTATGAATCAGAAACTGGAGGACAGGCCCATCAAAAAGCCTACCAGTTGATTCTGATCATGGTCAAGTTTGAAGGGAAATACCTCTACCATTGATATTCCTACAAATTCTCCAAAGACTCTAATGTTAAGTCTTCCTTTCTCTGTGCAATAACTCTGTTGGGTTCTGTGAAGCAAAGACTAAATATTTATTTCATTTCTGGCCCTTAATCTCCAACCACAATAGATGATTAAATCTGGTGCTGGGGCTCTGTCTTAGTTAGGATTTCTATTGCTGTGAAGAGACACCATGACCATGGCAACTCTTATAAAGGAAAAACATTTAATTGGGGCTGGCTTGCAGTTCAGAGGTTTAGTCTATTGTCATTATGGTGAGACATGACAGCATGCAGGCAGACTTGGTGCTGGAGAAGGAGCTAAGAGTCCTACATCTTGATTGGCAGGCAACAGGAAGTGAACTGAACTAGGTGTAGCTTGAGCACAGGAGACCCCAAAGCTTGCTCCCAGAGTGACATACTTTCTCTAACAAGGCCACACCTCCTCATAGTGCCACTCCCTATGAACTTACAGGGGCCAATTACATTCAAATCACAGGCTCTAAAAATCTCAGACTAAACTGTTTCTGGGAAAATCCAGGACCAATCCTTTGAATAAAATAATACCCAACGCAGAGAACTAAGAAGCAGTACAAGTTCTTTGAAGGAAGGGAGACATGTTATTTTGTCAATCCCTATAGCATCAGTCGTATCCTTTTTTTTTTTTTTTTTTTGTATTGATACTATTCAGAGTCTTAAGGCAAGTTCCATTTGTTTTATTAAAGATCCAAGTGATTGCCTGATTGCTATTAATCTGTAAATCTCAAGTACAGTGTTACTGGTTTAATGTTTGACATAAAATCCTGTAGATAAATAAGATTTGCATGCAAAATCGTTTCCTCCCATCCCTCAGTATAATCCTCTTCTGTCTCTGCCTTCCTCATTTATCACCCATCACACTCCACTCTGAACTTTCACTAGCAAGCCTCCTCCTCCTTTTGGGACAATTGGAGCCAAACTTCCCACCCCAACCCATTAGGACCACATATGTTTTTGAATTTCATACTGCTTTCAATTTTAAAAGAATGTTGTGAATATTATCAGGAACTCTGAAGCAAGACTCATAGATATTCAAATAAAGTGAAATGAGACTAAGCAGCCATGTGATGGTTAAGTTACATATCAACAGCAAGTGAATGAAAAAGAAAAATGTTCAGGTTTTCAGAGTTCCTTGCATCCCAGCATTTTGAACACAGATATGATGTGTTTTACCCTTGAGCCCAGAAGCCAACCAGTGCAAGCAATATCAAGAAGTACTGAATCAGAATCTTGATATATACAGAGACAAGCTTAAAACACCTCAAATATACTAACTTTAGATTGTTGACATTTCAATGGAGGAACGTATGAGTAATGTGTAGTATTGATGTTTACAATCTAGACCTCTTGACTAAAGCAGTCAGCCATCCTTCAAAGGCAGCTTGGACCGTGGTCTTGGATGGTCACATGTCCCTTAAGACAGATTGTTAAACAAACCATACTGAGCCAATGGCTAACCATGGTGAATCCCTCACACCCTTCTTAACTCTCATTCTAGATGGAATAAAATATGAATGTTTTTATATAAATAGAGAACAGAGAACTTTCCAAACATAACAGGACTCTAAAAATCATTAAAGGAGAAGGCTCAGCTTTTAGACGCTGGTTCATAACCAAAATGACAAAAGTCAGCAAGAAGGAGAGTTACTAAGTTACCTAAATATCAGAAATTTCCCTAGGGGGAAATCACTACAAAAGAGCCAAAAGTAACAGCAAATACTTGGGAAGCAAATTGGGTTGATATTCACTAAAAAATGCTTTTACACATGAGTGAGGCAGCGACTATGACCCTCATCGAAAGTAGACACTGGGGCTGGAGCAATGGCCCTCTGCTTGGGAGCACTTGTCCTCTGTTCTCTCAGAAGACCGGGGTTCAGTTCCCAGCATCAGACAGTGGCTTAAAACCCATCATTCTAGGTCCAGTTGCCCTCTTCTTGTCTTCCTGGGCACTGCATTTACACACACGCAGGGAAAATAGTCATAGAAGACCAAAATAAATAAATCTATTAAGTGAGCAAATAGTCACAGACAAAGAATTGCACATGTTTTTAAAGTATGAAAAGATTTTCCATTTCTTTTTTTAGTTTTGTAAGATTAAATGTGAAAGCAAAAAACAAAAAACAGTTGCCAGATTGGTAAAGATTAAACCATAGTAACTGTGGTTTTAGGAGTTTCCTTATAATTATAGTCACACAAATGAAAATATACATTAAAAGGTTTTTCCCACAGTTTTATTTTCAGTAGATTAAAAATGCAAACAAACTAACTATCAGTGGAAGACTGATTAAATACATGAAAAATGCATCTATAGGGCAAAATAATCTGTAGGTGTTAAGGGAGATATTTCTGCAAGTGCTGACATAGACAAACATACCATTGAGTCTTGATCCCTGGAAAATGCCAGTTTCAGAACAGGGTGTGGGCTGTGATTGTACCTGGGTGTATGTTGTTGTGAGCCAAGAAAACGTCTCCAACAACTCACCCTGAATTCCCACCAGTATCCCCTAGAGGAAGCAAACACGGGGAAGGGATATTTCAAAGAATTCTGTGCACTCTTTGATATATTTACAATGAGAATATGTTTAATAATATGCATTTAAAAAGTTGAAATCTGCACACCCTTCTTCAAGTCAAGGGAAGCTTTGAGGTCCTTAGTAGACTTACAAGCGAGCACAGGTGGCATTGAAGAAATGGAAACTCATCCTTTGCACGAGAGCCTTCTTTGCAATGGTCACCTTACTATTCATTTTCAGGATTTCCATTCTTTTTCTTTCTTTTTAAAACAGAATTTGAGAGGGCTGGGTCTCGTGTAGACCACCAGTCTTGCCTTGTCTTGGTTACTATTCTGTTGCTATGACAAAACACCATCCCCAAAAGCAATTTAGGATTATTTCATCTTCCCATTCCACATCACAATCTATCATCAAAGGAAGTCAGGGCAGGAACTGAAGGTAAGGCGGGAACTTATGGAAAAGAGTTGAAAATAGAGGAGTTGAACGAACACTGCTTACTGGCTTGCTCCTGGTGGTTTAGTAAGCCTGTTTTCTTATACCATGCAGAACCACTCCTCACCCACAGGTGGCGCTGCCCACTCCCGGTAGTATGGACTCACCCCATCAATCACTAATGTGAGTATGATCCACAGGCCAGTTGGGTAGAGGCATTTTCTCAATGGAGGTTCCCTCTTACCAAATGACTCTAACACGTCAACCTGATATAACAGTAGCCAGAACAATCGATCTCTTGTCAACTTGACACAGAAACACATTAATGTTAAACAACAGCCTTTATTTTCTTGTTTATCCCAAAGATCTCGTGTTAATATTAATATCACAATATAAAGTATAACAACTTTTCAAAGTCCCACAGTCTTTAAAAATTTGAACACCTTAAGGGTTCAATCTCTTTAAAATATCCAAAGTCTCTTTCAAAGTTCCAAGCCTCTCTAAAATATCCAAAGCTCCCTCTCTAAAATGTCCAAACTCTAGGGTCCCAAAACTCTCTAAAATTTCCAAATCTTTTAACTGTGGGCTCCTATAAAATAAAAAAAAAAAATTTTTTTTAAATCTCTACATACTTCTTATTTCCAAAAGGAAGGGCCAGGGCACAGTTACATCAGATCAAAGCAAACCAAAGTCCACTCCTACAAAGCTCAGGGTTAGACTTTTGGGACCCATTCATGGTGTGGGCTCCAAAGGACTTAGACTCGTCCACTCACAGCTCTGCTCTCTCCACAGCACACACAGCTTACGTCACAGGCTCAGGCCAGCTCCACTTCACAGCTGCTGTTCTCGGCAGTCACCCCGTGGTACTGGCATCTCCTAAATGTTGGGGTCTCTGCTACAACTGGCCTGCACCTTCACCATTAACCTCTCCTGGGCTCTTTTCAGGGACTCTAACCCTGACACATGGTACCAAGCCTCAGCTGGTCTCCATGACCCCTTCAAGCCTCAAACTCTAACTTACTGGTCATGAACTCCTGATCTTTCTGCTTCCACTTCCTGAGTCCTGTGGTTACAGACGTGTAATGAGAACTTGAACCAATGAGTTCAAGCCTTTTCACAAAAAGATTCCAGTCTAAAAATGCTCAAAAGGAGTTTCACCGTGTTCAAATCTTCCTAAGTAGAAGGACCATGCTTCCTTATACTTTTTGTAAAAGTTGAGTATCCCTTATGTACATGCTAGGGCAGTTTTGGATTTGGGGATCTCTGCATATGCACAATGAGAGTCTTGGGGCTGAGAGTCTAATATGAAACTCATATATGCTTTATGTACATCTTATACACATAGCCTGGAGACCTTTTACGTGATATTTTTAGTGTACTGATTTTGCTTTTCACTGTCATCTGTCATATGAGGTCAATATAGAACTTTCCACATCCAGTATCCCGTTAGTGCTGAAACAGTTTCAGATGTGGGAGCACCTCAAGGTCAGGGGTGTGCATAATGGGTCACTGAGTGATAGCAAGTGTCAGGGAACAGGGGGGAGCTGTAGATACTAGTTTATTCTGTGTCTACGAGGTCAGAATGCAAATCCAGTGCTAGAATGCAGTGCTGGGCTCCTGGGTACCTGCCTTCATTCTTGGCTGGTCCTGACTGTGCAGCGTGTACACAGCATGCTGGCTCCAGTTAAGCCAGCTACTCAGGCCCTCTTCTAGTAACTTCCATCAGTTACTGAAGAACTCAGGATGAGTACATCTGAGGCCAAAACTGGGATGACCAGGGAAGGGGAAACTAAGTATTGGCTATAGACTCTGTTTTGTCTCTGTTGGTAGAAAGGAGCTGATGTCTCTCTCTCTCTCTCTCTCTCTCTCTCTCTCTCTCTCTCTCTCTCTCTCTCTCTCTCTCACACACACACAGACACACACACACACACACACACACACACACACACTCCAGCCTGTCCATTAAGAACACATTTTTAGACTCAAATGATGCTGTGTGCTCCATCAGGCAGGACAGAGGAAAAACAGTGAGCAAAACCCAATGAGAGCCCACTCCCTAGAAAAAAAGCTACCCCTCCTTGTGCTGGCCCATGTAGCCCAAGATCTACTGGCCAGACATTAGAAAAAGAAAAACAGGGATTGCAAAGATGTTCGCCCTCAGGCTAGTTTACTGCATTTTCAGTTCTAGCACAAGTCAGGTCCCTATTAGTCTGCCCTGTTCTCAGCACAGTGGATGAATCAAAGGGGATCCGCTGTGAAAATAAGAGCTGTGGAGTTGCTATCGCTGGGATTTGCATCACCAGCTTCCTAGCAATCCATCTGACATCAGTGACGTCTTTAGGACTCCAAATTTAGAACATTTATTTAGGAACTTAACTTCAGTCTCTTAACAGCTCCCTCCTGACAATGCATGCTGGATGTTTTGGTTTGCTAATCCAACAGTCATTTCTGAGATCCATACAAATGAAAAACCATACCAATAAGACACGAAACCCTTAATTACTCTAATGTATGTCCCAAGGCTCTCCTCCCATCTCCTCCCTCCCCTCCAGCCATCCTTAACTTCTCTGGGCACCATCCAGGAGGCTGAGGCATCCAGCCCATGGCTGTTCCCTTCCACAGGCTGCGGGAAATTTGTTTTACAAGGCTGGTTTTAACGGAGCTACCTGCTGTGCACCACATTGCTACTGTTTGTGAAGTGAATGATGGGAAAGGCAAGTCTGTGATTTCATTTGTTCAGACCGATTACTCACACGTTGCACACGGTATCATTTGCTTGTCACTTAATGACTGACCAGCCTGCCTGAATCATTAGTGCTGCGGCGCAGTGAAAGGAAGACCTCCGTATAATGAGGAGCTGAAGGAAGTGGAGTGCTGTTTTACCTAAAAGAAATGGTGCTCGGAGATCCAGCACAGCTGCAGGTGTTCGGATGACAATGTGGGAAGCAGTTAGCTTCCAATTTAGCAGAAAATTAAGAGCGAAAAAACTGTTATTTGTGAGAGAAGATACTCATGGCAAGCAATCATCCTCGCTCTGCATCCACAAGACGAGCATTCAGCTGTCTTTGTCGTGACTTAAAACAATTGGTATCTTGGGCTGCATTCAACACCAGATTGGTGCTTATTATCTGCAGTTTATTCTTTCTTGGGATATTTTGTGTCCCCCCACTTCCCCCATTTTATGGTTAATTTGCTTGCTTGAATGTAAAGCATTTAAGCTGAAAAATCTGGATGGTGGCTGATCATTGTGCCAGGGCTCTGGACTGTATGATACAAGATAATTGGCAATTTTCAAATTCATAATCCATTTTGTTCCACTCGCCTCCCCCCACCTTGTCCCTTCTGGTAGCCTCTCTGCTGCTCTTTGGTGTAATTCCTGAAAGTGCCAATGGAGGAGGGGAGAATAAGGACAAACAGATTCCTTCAGTCAAGCCCTAAACACCTCAGACTCACCCTTTGGGGAAAGTGAAGTGCCATTCTGTGTCCCTCCAGGAAAGCAGTCACAAGCTGTCACCAACCGAAAGCCTATTTCTCCAAGAGAGGATTTCATCCCATTTGGAGCCAACATGCTGAGTCATGTTGGTAGGATGATAAAGTTTTTTGGTTTTTGTTTTTTGAACTTAATTTGGGGTTTTGGTATGAAGCAGGCAAGAGAACCCTGATACCCTGTAAGTCACCGGACAGTTTCCCACTTGCTGATACAGCAGGCTCTGTCCTTACTCGCTCGTCCCACTGATGTGGTCTAGAGAGTGTGAGCTCTTCCTCCTCCCCTAGTTCCCAGCGTCTCAGAAGTTATTCATTTCCGCCAGTCTCTCCCCGAGCCGCAGCCTCCCTCGGCTTTCTTTGGAGATGAGATGACTTCTCCTATTTCAGGCAGACTCAGAATAGTGCCAGTTTTCTATGTTCGGGTTTTCAACGGAGCCCATGTGGACAATACCAGCTACAGGGCCGACCTGGGAGCCATAAACCACGATCTGTTTGCCTCCACTGAACAGTAGAGGCAGAATCTCTCCTGGAAGATGGTATATCTCTCAGGGATGTTTTTTATTCTTCCAAACCTTTCCCCGTAAAACCAGGAGAGCAATGCCCGTGTCCTTTTCCCTCTAATTGCTTACGAGGCATTTATCCCACCACTCTGGTATTTCTATGGACACGCTCATCTCATGGCACCAGATAAACTGCAATACACACTGTTCCTCCTCATTTGCACAAATTTTCCACTTGAACGGGTATCGCTATTTTTCATGCACATCGGTATAAAAATACAGAAAACCCAAAGCCAGAATGGAGACTGCCACTGTGGTGGCCCATGGGGCTGCGGGTCGGCTCCAACAGTAGAGTGCTCCCCATGCAATCACAGGGCCTCGGTTCTGTCCTCAGCACCCACCACGGAATCCATCCAGACACTGTTGACATTCCGGCCCGCCCCTTGGGGACCCGCCCTGCGTCCTGACGTAAATCCTCTTTTAAGAAAAACCCTCCTTCCTTCTCCTCTTCCCCCTTCCTCCCTTCCCTCACTGTGAGGTGTGCACATCTCCACTTCCCCTTTCCCTCCCTTTCTCTTTCTTCCTCTCTCCCTTTTTTCCTCTTCCCCGACCCCCACCCCTCGCCCTTCCACATGGATGCTGTGCCTGGGGTGTGAGTGACTTTCCAATCCGAAGCCTGCCACTGCATCTGCAGGGCATGTTTTCCTCACCCACGGGACACCTTGGCCCAGCCAGTCAGGGCCTCCGGAGCACTGTATCATTACAGAGGCTGGTACAGGAGGATGTCTGTGGCTTGCTGGCTAGGCAGTCTAGCCAATCAGTGAGCTCCAGGTTCAGTGAGAGACCCTACCTCAAAAAATAAGGTGGAGAGTAATTAAGGAGGGCGCCTTATATTAACTGTGGGCCTCCCTGCACACACCCCACCCACACATACTTACAATAGAAACCAACAACAAAAGTCAAGAAACCCATGAGCAGTGTGAGAGGACTAAACACGCTCTTCCTTCAGATCCTGTTTTATGTTCACCTTTCATTACCTTGCATTTACCACCCACTCCAATCCTCAGCTCCAATGTGAAAACTCCCTTTCATCATGGCTGAGTTTATTTTCTAGAAAGCTGGAAAGCCTGAACTTCCCATGTGGACATGGTCTTCTGTGGTATAGTTGGGTTTTCAGGCACTACTTAGACAGTGTGGAGTTTGCATTTTACTACCTCCTTGCTTATATACTCTACTGTCACGAGCTGGCCTGAGAGAACATTCAGCCACGCTCTATTTTCGTGTCCACCAACAGTCACTTCGTCTTCTGCTCTGCCGATCTGATGCGTAATATTTTCGTTTTCTCTCTATTCATTTCCAATACTCTTGTCAGCTTGCAGCATCTACCTCATTAAGCTTTCCCTCGGCTTTAGCAGCCATCAGCAGTGAAGGGTCCTTTGTGAGGCCAGGGGAGAATTGATCTTGTGCTCTTACCACACTGGACCTGCCAAAGCCCGAGGATTTACTGCAGTGTCCGACAGATTGCCTGGAAGACACTCTGTGTCCCCATTTGTCACACAGCTTCCAGGGCTCACCAGGCATGCGGGCTTGTAAACTTATTTCTGAAGATGTTGAAAGGATTATCCTCGCTCATAAAATGAGAAATTTGCTTAACTGCCTTGGAAGATTTAAGGTCGTCCCTCTTGTTTTTTAAGAAAGGGTTATTTGAATTACAAAGCAGAGTAGTGAGAGAGGGGAGGAGAAGCCCCAGGCCTCTTATCCCAACCCCACCGCCCCATGCTGCCATCCTCTCCTCTATTTAGGAAGGACTAGGACCTGCTGTCTTCGGTCAAAGATACAGAAAGGAAGTTATCACTGCCCTGCTACTCTACAAACTGAAACAAAATCATTGGTAAGGATGTGCTTCACAAGGGCAGAGGGAAGGGGACGCAGGCCCTCTAAGGCTGAAAGCTCACTCCATCTCAGTGGAAGACCCCCATGCCTGAACCTTGTGAGGCAGGAGACACTGCACACACTCCCCCCTTGTTTACAGTCTGCACACACAGTCTCGGTGCTCAGCAACAGCAGAAAACATGTTGTTTTCATGGAAAGGATGTGTTGACATGAGCCCCCTAGCTGTGAATGTAAACACGGTGCTGACAGCCAGGCCTGCAGTGGGGTTAGCAGGTACCTCCACTTACAGGGGCAGATGTTTAACCTTGATGTGAATAGCAATTAAGCAGAACCCCAGAAACCAAGGCCTCCCCAGGAACCAATTAATAATTTGGTGGGGAAGATGTTATATGCAAATTTCCCCCACAAACCACTTCCGAGTGGCACTTCTAGCCTCCACCCAGTGGACTGAGCTGGAGAATCATTTGTAACAAAGCCCTGTGGTGCGGGTGTGAACAAATTGTAATTAGGCAAATTAAGTGAGTGTTGCATGTACATCAATTAATTTCTGGTCACAAGCTACACAGCGATTACCTCCACCTTTGTTGCAAGTGGAGGCTGACAGCAGTGTCTGCCCACGCCTCCTCCTCGTCCGGCTCCTCCTGAGCGCCCCCCCCCCAGCCCTCACAGAAGCCTCTGCCCCACACTTAATTCTCCTCAGTTACTCATCCCAGCTTATTTACTTCATAACCACTGTGTATCAATACACACAAACTCCAAGCAGCCTTCTGATTTCTACAAAGAAAACCTCCCTTAGCCTGCTTCAAATGATGTGTATAAGCGTGTGGACCCCAAGTAGATGGCTCTTTCCCGGCACAACACTGATCACATCCATTTCCTCTCCCACTGAGGCAAAGAACATAAAATAAGGCCGTGTGAAAGGATGCCAGGCGCAAGTTGGGACTTCCCCACAGAGCAAATTGTTTGGGGAAGGCACATGATTCAATGTAATTGTCCCAAGTGAGGTCCCCCCACTGTGGGTTTATGTGGGACTGAGTCATCCCACTATGAAAAGCGCCTTACAGGAAATGCAGTTAAGTAATCAGCTCTCAGGCGAGCATGCAGCAGTTAACCCTCCACACTGCCATTGTGCCCTCCGCAACTGTCTAAATTTGCACGCTAAAATTTTACGGACAAAAGCAAAATCGTTTCTTTACCGTGTAGGGGCCTCAACAGGAAGAGAATAAATAAATGCAAATTTTAGGCTTCCACTGTAATTTAGCCCAAATGCCTTTTTCATCCAGGTCCCAGTGTTCAGCCTTCAGTCATTCTGTTATTCCACAGAAGCTCTGATGCATTTTTCACCCTGGCAAAACTGACCTGTGTGCGGTGGAAGGTTTCCAGGTGAGGTGAAGGGTTTCCAGGTGACCCAGCAGCAGGGAGCAGGTGGGCTGTAGTGGGACGGTTAGTGCTGACCCCAGTGTCATTCTGGCAGGTCAGCATACAGGGATGCGGGAAGGTCCCAGTCCCAAAGGATGCTGCTGGGGGTGGGGACAGTGCCTTGTGAGAACCAGTTAGAGCCGGTCAGCACTGGAGGCTCTGCCCTCCCTTTCCTCTTCTGTCCTCAGTGGATTGAAGCAAAAGTCCTTAAGGACAAAGATCCAAAGGATCCAAAGAGAAGAATGTAGTGTCCTTTCCCAGCCGGGGCCCCAGATTCAGCAAAACGCTCAGGTTCAGCTTCAGGATGTTTTGTTTTTGTTCTTTTTTTAATGGCTAAGCACTTTACATAGTCACTCTGTGCAGATGTAAGGTATACACTATGGGGCTGGCTGACTGCATGAACACGGTCCTTCCGTGGAGTCCTTATGGCCTTGACTCCTAGAACTCCCTCTGGAATACCCAAACTGAGAGATGCCTTAACGGAAAACAGCAATATTTGCAAATAACTCATGCACATCCTTCCATATACTTCAGGTCATCTCCAGGTTACTAATAATACCGAATATAATACAAATGCATTGTGTGTAGTCATATTGAATTGTTTAGGAAATAATGACATGAAAAGTTCACACATGTTCAGTTCAGACAGTCTTGTCCACAAACATTTTCAGTCTGCAGTAGTTTTAATCTGTAGATGGGGACCCCAAGGGTACAGAGGATTGGTTGACGTATTCACACTACAGTCTTTCTCTTCCACGTCCTGCTGAGAATAAAAGTGCACACCCACGATGTCAAGCAGAGGCAGAAGAAAATGACCTGGGACTGCAACACAGCTGTACTGGTCTCCGAGACTGATTCTTTGTGCTCCCCTCTTTCTTGAGGCTACGCTCTGTTGCCTTTTGGGATGTGCTGTTTTCTGGTTCCCTGTGGCAGATCCAAGAAGCACTCTGGGTTCCTGAGTTCTCCATCATGCCATCTTCCTCACCTACAAACATTTCCAGTAACTACGGCTTAAATGTTCCCCATTTTGTCTTCATATCAAGACTTCCATTCTCAGTCCCTTAAAGAGGCTGATCTGGGTTAGATGCTTGACTACAATGAGGTGTCATGTGCACTTAAGCACGACCATTCAGGGCTGCAGGTTCTGCCTGTCTGTGTTTAATAGCTTCTGTCTGATCCACCAGGTTTAGAGGGCTTATGAGCTGTGACTTCACCCAGACTCAAACCAGCTTGTCACAGAATCATCAGATCCAGTCGCCTCTCCAAAAGAGCAAGGTGCCAGCATTTTTCTTTGGCATTGTGTTTAGTGGGCAGCTGGTCATAGCATCAGTAAGTATCCAATTTCACCCAGGCAGTCATGCATTCCCACATCACTCATTAAAGCCAGAGTGGAGTAGGAGAGCAGTGTGTCACAGTATGCACACGTGTGCATGTGTGTGTCACAGTATGCACACGTGTGCATGTGCGTGTCACAGTATGCACACGTGTGCTGGAGTGTATATACACACACACACAGCTACCCTGGGAAACTCACCCCCCCCCCTTTCAGTTTGGAAGTCATATTGCAATATGGAGGAAATGCAGCCAGGCCATATTAAGGCTTTTAAAAACACTTGCTCAGTTTTCATCGTCGAAGTCACAGACTGCTGTGACTAAATCTCCATGAACTCATGTTCTATCGCCAGCATTG
The DNA here is from genome assembly GCF_004664715.2 of Peromyscus leucopus. Lineage (NCBI taxonomy): Eukaryota > Metazoa > Chordata > Mammalia > Rodentia > Cricetidae > Peromyscus > Peromyscus leucopus. Next base: position 84,596,278 of record NC_051075.1, read on the forward strand.
CTTTTGTTAATGCTTCTGTGACCACCTGACACTCAGGTGACGTCTGCACCGTGAACCTTGAACATCAGATATGGCGGTATTCTATTTGTACTGAAATGTGATTTTCATTGTATGTTAATAAATAAAGTTGCCCAGGGGTCAGAGCTATTAGAGCCATAGAAATAGCGTGGTGGCGGCGGCAGCAGCCACCGCCGCCTTTAATCCCATAGATCTTTGTGTGTTCAGGGATACAGCCAGCATTGGAGACATATGCCTTTAAGACCTGGAGGGCTGTACTTACAGGCAGTGACGAGGCAGTCATGTGTTTGGGTTTACAACCAATGAGAAAGCAGAACAGAAAGACTATTTAAAGACAGACACACAGGAAGTAGCTCTCTTTCGGAGAGGTAGGAGCACTGTAGGAGGTAAGATTTTAGCTCTGAGCTCTGACCTCTCCGCTTTCTCTTTTACATTGGTTCTGTGTTTCTTATTTAATAAGACGGTTGGTTACATCTACAATCAGAGGCACTCATCATCTTGGGTTGTTGTCAGTAACATTTAGGGGTGCCATGGTAGATGATACTGATCAGTTTGGGCATCAACGTTGTAAGGGAGGGTCTTGCCCTCAAAGGAGCAGTTCATATATAAAATGGTAACTAAAATCTACTGGAAGCTCGGGACTAAAACTGTAAGTCAACATGTATTATATGGATCAGAGCAAGGTAGAGTATGAATGAACTCAATGTGGGGGCTATGAACATACCTGAAGAAATAGGCAGTTATTTATAGAAGGAAGGCCAACAAGGAAGCCATGTCCATGAAGAGGCCAGGAGAAAGTGGCTGACAGGGTGCATTGGGACATTGCCCAGGAAGGAACCCTTAGGGAGGAGTTTATCTTCTGAGGGGCTGGAAACAGTAGGCTGACAGAGCAGATGTCTGTGAATATTCACGGTTTTTAATACTTTGCCCCTGAGCCACTCACTGACAAGCTGGCCTCCTAGGTAGCCTTTAACAGGGAGAAATTGTTTATGCTGCCTCCACCCAGGCTCTTTGGAAGTAGCGTTTTTTTCAGGAGTTTTTTTTTTTTTTTTTTTTTTTTTTTTTATTCCAATGTTCTGTGTTGGTCTCTTTTGAATTTTCCCACATGAGTCTGTCTCCTTGAGGACTATTGACTCTGGGACTTTGGGGCTCAGATTCTTCTTTCACAGCTGATGGTCAAGTTCTCTATCTAGGGCAGAGATCTCTATTTGTTTTCTAAAAATCTCTCTTCCTATCTCCCGCCTTGGCCTCCCCCCACCTTCTCAGCACATGCACAGTGTCTCAAGTATCCCACGGTGACCTCTAACTCTCTGTGTTGATGAGGATGACCTTGAACTTCTGATCTTCTTCCTGTCTCCACCTCTTGGCTACAGGGGTACCAGAAAGGAAGACATCAAAGAAAGGTAGACTTCAGAAAGATAACATAGGCATGTATACTTTCTAAATTGTTTATAGACAAGAAAGGGATGAATCACTCAAAAAAGCAAATATTAAACACTTCCTCGGATCATTAGCTTGAATGACTTCATATTTAAAGTGTCATAGCTTTTAAAAATATGTGGAGGGGCTGAAGAGATGGCTCAGCAGTTAAGAGCACTCAACTCATCTTCCAGAGGTCCTGAGTACAGTTCCCATCAAACACATGGTGGCTCACAACCATCTGTAATGGGATCTGATTCCTTCTTCTGGTGTTCATGAGGACAGAGTGCTCAAATACATAAAATATACGAATAAACAAATATTTACATAATAATAATCATGATGATAATTGTTGGGCCCTGGCCCCGGTTCCTTGGGGAGCTGTTGACTTGCTTGCTGACCTTGATCAGATGTCCTCCCTATGCTAATTCCCTGTCGGTTTCATTCCTCCTAAACAGCTTACCAAAGGTTCCTTGTTTGAGTATCCTGCATATTGATGTAGTGCTAGAATGTAAAACATCTGTAGCAAACTTTTGCCCTCCCAGGTTCTTCGACTGTGCTGTAAGTCTGTATTTAAGGCCTCCTCACTCCTTCAATAAAGGGCATTATACTGAGATGAATGACCCGCTGTTTGGTCTCTCTCAGCCTCTTGCTCAGACATGTGAATGGGTAGTAATGTGGGCGTTGCCACAGATAATGTTGGAGCTGCTAAAACAGAGGCCTATTTGTTCACCTGTTGATTTCTTAGAAAGCACATTAAAATGGGGTGGCCACCGTGCCAGGCATCCTGCTGGCCTCTGAAGACATGAGTGAACTTGGAATAGCACAGAGGGTCCCAGAAGAGTGGAGGATACTTGTCCTTATCAGTAAAGTATCAAGGTAAAGCTTGGATGGTAGAATATGGGGACTATTATGGTCCTTTCTCAAGAGCGGCATGCTCCAGAGTGGCTATCTTTTCTCTCTTCCTGTGTATGTGTCAACAAACCTGAAAGATTGCCTCTCTCTCTCTCTCTCTCTCTCTCTCTCTCTCTCTCTCTCTCTCTCTCTCTCTCTCATCTCATTTATCCCAGGCACTGGCCTTAAAACTCAATATATAGCCAAGGATTGCCTTAAACTTCTGACCTTCCTGCCTCCACCTCCCTAGTACCGGGGTTACAGAAGTACACCATCGTGTTCAGTTTGTGTGGTTCTGGGAGTCAAACCCAGGGCCTCATGCATGCTAGGCAAGCACTCTACCAACTGAGCCACATCCCATGGCCCTGTCTTTCAAACTACATAGTATATCCCATCATTGCACAAAAAAATTAAGCAATGTGGGGGGATGTTTGAGATATAACTGTGTGGTAGAGCACATATTCAGTCTTCAGGGAAGAGAGGTGGGTGGTGGGGAGGAAGAGGAAAATAAAAAGAAGAGAAGAATAAGCCAGGTATATTGACCCATACCCATAATCCAGCACATGGGAGGCAGAAGCAGAAAGACCAGGTATTCAAAGCTAGCCTGGGCTATATGAGTCTCTGTCTCAAATACACCCCCAAATAAGAATGACTTGTACATCATGTAGTTTAGCTTAATCAAATATATAATAATGTTTTGTTACTTTTAAAAATAAAATCTGAGGCCTAGAGACATGCCTTAGCAGCTAGGCACACATCCTGCTCTTGCAGAGGGCCCAAGTTCAGTTCTTAGTACCCATGTTGGGTGGATCACGACCACCCAGGAACTCACAGCCTCTTCTGCCCTCTGTAGGTACTTACCTTCACAGGGTACTTACCCTTAACTCACACACTACCCTCACATGCACATAGCCACACACAGACATACACACCTACATGTATTTTTTTAATTAAAAACAAAATTTCATTAAGAAAAAGAATACAGCTCAAGGAAATCAAACATAAAAATAAAATATTCTAAATTAAACATATCTTCAGATTTTTAGTGTTAGCTTTTAACTCTATAAAAATTCCTAAAGCAATTAGACAAGTGTCAAGGGCTGGACATGGAGAACTCAAAGGATGAAAGTCAGACTTGCAGCATCCCGAATGGTTTCGGGCATTTTAGTTACTGGCAGACAAATTTTGACAAGTTCCAGAAGTGTCATTCAGTGGAGAGTTTGGACAAAAGATTTGGTTCAAAATGGCTAATGTGCAATAGAAAAAACAAAAAACAAAAAACAGTGCTTTGGATAATGTTTAATTCTTCTTTTCAAAAGGTAGTGTTAAAAAAGGAAGACTGGAGCGTGGCTCAGTGGTGAAGAGCACTTGTTCTTCCAGAGGACCTAGGTTCGATCCCCAGCATCCTGCATGGAGACTCACAGCTATCCATAACTTAAGTCCTAGGAGACCCGTTGGTTTCCACTGGCACAGCACAGACGTGCTACAGAGACATACATGTGGGCAAAACACTCATACACACAAAATAATAGAACAGTATTAAATGTTTGCTTTTTTTGTTACCAAGGAAGCTTTTGGCTTCATTCGAATATGCTGTGGGATAATGCTTTGTACACTGGTTTAATAAAACTCTGATTGGCCAGTAGCCAGGCAGGAAGTATAGGTGGGATAAGCAGATAAGGAGAATTCTGGGAAGAGGAAGGCTGGGTGAGGAGACGCCAGCCCGCCAACCAGGGAGCATCATGTAATGTGACACAGGTAAAGCCATAGAACACATGGCAACGTATAGATTAACAGAAATGGTCTGAGTTTAAGTGTAAGAGCTCCTCAGTGGTTGGCCTGAGCTAATGGCCAAGCAATTTTGATTAATGTAAGCCTCTGTGTGTTTACTTGAGTCTGAACGGCTGTGGGACCACAGGGCCACCTCAGGAACACAGAAAAACTTTCAGCTACATGTATAGGTAAGCTTAAATATTGAACCAAGTCTGGTTTGTATATAATATTTTATACTAAATACATTGTATAATTTCATGTGAAAATAAAATATAAATTCCATACATGATGTTTGGAATGCCTCAGAGAAAGATAGTATCTGGTTGAAACATGTGGAAACAGCCATGACCTTAGCACTAGAAAACACAGATGTGCTGGTGAGTCTGAAGGATAAAATAGTTCCTAGCCATTAAAAATGTGATTTCCCACAGTTTGGATCTGTGGATGCTGCTGGTGGAATGTGAACTAAGAGGCAGGACACAGGGCCAGGTGTGGCCGCACAGGGCTGTCATCCCAGCACTCAGGATGCTGAGGAGTAAAGATCAGGGTTTCAGACCAGCCTAGCTTTTCCAGAGATCCTGTCTCTACAAGCAAGACAGAGCAAAGAAGAAAAGGCACGTCACAGGGTCTACTTGCAGTGAGACCTGAACTTGGCACACAAGGAGACAAAACCAGGTTGCTAGAGGACTCTGGCAGACTAAAATGTACACGTCCTCAGCAGACATTGCTGCTCGGTGTTGCCCAGTAATTCTCCCCCCTCCCAAACTACTGGAACGAGCACATACCATTGACTTCCTCACCTACCCTGTCTCCTTATTACCTATTTATAAATAATCTACTAGGTGCCGGGCAACATGTCAGGCTCTAAAGATTGACAGGTTTAAATAACAGAATCTACTGAGGAAGTATTTTCACAAGCCTTAAAATTTCTGAAGTGTGCCGGCGTTGGTGGCACACGCCTTTAATCCCAGCACTCGGGAGGCAGAGCCAGGCGGATCTCTGTGAGTTCGAGGCCAGCCTGGGCTACCAAGTGAGCTCCAGGAAAGGCTCAAAGCTACACAGAGAAACCCTGTCTCGAAAAAACCAAAAAAAAAAAAAAAATTTCTGAAGTGTAGCCATAGACAATCTCAAGGTTCCTTTTCCAAATAAATAGGACTGGAAGGGCTGGCTCCTCCTCTTCCACGTCCTCCTCCTCCTCTTCCTCCTTTGAGCTTACCTGTTTTGTATTTTCAAGTGAAAGTCATTGTCTTTGATGTGAACTGTGGATGCATTTGGATAAACATTCTCAACATAGAAATGGACTAAATCGCAGTTGATGCCTGACCTGACGTGGGTGCTAAGAAAAGCAGTTCATTTTGGACCCTCCAGTTCATTACTGCGATGGCTCCATGCAAAGCACCTCAGATTGAGGGCTCTGCTTCACTGTCACAGACCCTGTCTAGCTCCCTGATCGGGAGACATCCTGCATGAGGCGTCTCCAGAGCAGCCGAAGTGACCTTGTGTATGCGAGGGTCCTGTTGATGGAGATCCAGCCAGCCTGCCTTTTCTCCTGATCTTTCCATGATGATGGAGGGATAGACCCGCCAGCTCTCCAAAGAAGCCCTCAGGAGGCCCCTGAAGGTCTGCTGGTGGGTGAAGACAAATGGTACCCACCTGTGATCTGTGCCTTGGTATCCAGAATGCTTTTTCTTTCCTGCTGTTCTTGGGGTTTGTTTTACCTTTCACTTACTTATTTTCTTTCTTTCTTTCTTTCTTTCTTTCTTTCTTTCTTTCTTTCTTTCTTTCTTTCTTTTTCTTTTTAAAAAATTTTTGTCTTACAACCTGTTTTCAAACCAGCTGAATTGAGCTCAGGAAAAATAAAGAAGAAAGAATTTAAAAAAAAAAAAAAAAAAAAAAAAAAGCAAAGCATGCGGAAATCAGGAAGGGAGAAGGCAAACCTCGCTCTCTAGCTCTGACCTCAGCTGACTCAAATAAGGTGTTCATTACTGAACAATTAGAGCCACCTACACAGGACAAAGTGAATTTCCAGTCAACAGGTAGTAATAGCCAAACCCCTGCCACAGCCAAGAAACATTAGAGTGGATTATCCATGAAGAGAGGATTAGAAAAAGAGAGACCCAGAATCCAGCAAAGGAGACCCCAGCAGGCCAGCTGGCTAATGTTTGGGATAATAACTCCAAACGTATTAAAATAAATTGTAAGGAAAAAGGGGCTGAAGGCAAGAAAAGCGAGCTTCACACGATACTGTATATTGTGGATAAAATCATGCACATTTGCAATAATCACTTCCCTGGAGCAGGCAGTAAAGGCACCACCAGCAGAGACGGCTAGAATTTAAAGCCACAAGCACACCATGTGCTAGTCAGCTGGTAGGAGCTGGGGTTGGGGGTTGGCTCACAATAGAAGCCTGCCTCAGGGAAACTTCCCCTGGCCCCACTTTTCTATGGCCTGAAAATGGATCTACAAACAATAGGAAGGAGACAGGAGTAGACCGTCGTCCACCACCTCAGACTTGGCCTAGCTCACAGACGCCAGTTCCCTGATGGAGTCAGAGAAACGCGCTATTTCTGTTTTCTCTTTTATCAAGTTCATGGGGGTCTCAAGTACAAAGCAGTCACTCTCCCCCCTTCAGCCTTTGTCCACCAGAGAAAGACTGGAACTCAGAAGCTGGCAGGAGCCCTAAGGGAGCCATGTTTCTCTTCCTCCATACCCAGTCCCGTGTCTGGAATTTCCTTGCTAAGGTTTCCTTGCCTCTCTGAAGCAGCATTCTCATTTTCAAGAAATCTCCGAGTGCTGCTCATTAAAGTGCTGCCCGCCAGAGCCTGGCTCTAAAGCGTCCCTCCAAAGACCCGGGGAGGCTGATTCTCAGCTCGGTGCCGTGCCGCTGGGAGGTGGGAGAGGCTTTGAAGTGGGACCCCATAGGAGTTCTTCCGGTCACTGAGGTCCTTGAAGGTGATACTGGGACCCAGTTCCTTCCGCTACCCTTTGCTTGCTGCCTATGGGGTGAACTGGCTTCCCTTGCCTCAGATTCCTGACAAATGTGCTGCCGCACCAGAGCAAGAGGGCCAACCCAACCAGGAGTGGAAACCTCCAAAAATGAGCAAAACAAACCTTTTCTTCTCTTCATATATTGTCTTGTGTAAATGTCACAGTAATGAAAAGCTGACTAATGCGTGCCCTGCAATTCTTTCCATTCTTAGCATTGGTCAGTGATACATAAGGAGTAGCCTATGCTTGGCAGACGTCACTGGGACCAGTTTCCTGTAGTCACAGCCTCTTAGATGCTTTCTTTGTGAAGCCTGAAATCCCTTTATCTTTAAATGGTGAGTAGCTGGTGATGTCTTTAAGAGTTTCCTTTCTCACCTGACTTAAGAGTGTGCAACCATGCTTCACTTGCAATTTCATGCCTTCTATTTATTCATTAAGAATCCTAATAGTAGACATCATTCAGGATGAAATGGGCACAAAGATGGACAAGACACAACTTGTGACCTCTGAACTTTGAGTTTGTTGGGGACACAGACATGCAACAATTATGAAAACAGTAGTTTGACCAAAGAATGAAGACTTTTCTTTTTCATGTGTAGGTGTGTGGTCTGTGTGAGTATATGTTTGCATGCCTATGGGCCCATATGTATGTACATATGTGGTTTATAAGCACATATGTATGTATGTGCATGTGTGGAGGCCTGAAGTTGACACTGAGTGTCTTTCTGGATTGTGCCTCACTTTATTTCTTGAGGTAAGATCTCTCACCAAACCCAGCACTTACCAATTCCAGTTTGTCTAGATGGACAGGAGACTCCCTGTCTCTGTTTCCCAAGTACTGGACTGGCTTTTATGAGGATTCTGAGTGTCCAAAGTCCAGTCCTTACACTTACATGGTAAGCACTTTATCCACTGAGCCATTTCCCTAGCCCCAAGTCCCTGGTCCTTTTGGAAAGGGCTTGAAGAAATCTTTCTTGGAATCTAAAGATCAGTTAACCTTGAAGACAAGAGTAAGAAGCCAGAGATCAAGGGTGTGTGCCGGAAGGATATACCAGAGGAAGAAAATGCGTGTTCAGGAGCCTGGAAGCAAGAACGGGAGTACATTGCCTGCAGAGTATGAGGTATTTGTTCTGCTTGATCACAAGTGCATGCTGGGATATTTGAGGGTGGAAGGGAGGGTGGAAGGGGGACTAGAAACAGGAAACAGGAGAAGAGAGTGAGCCATGAGCAGATTGTCCCTCTTGTGCCCATGGAAGGGTTTGTCTGTGTGTTTTTCTGGATACCAAGCCTGGTGTGGTGCTCACCATGCTTTGCACATTGTCTTTCAGCTAACTGCAGCTCCTACCGGTTCCAGTGTCCTTTCTTCTGGACAGCTGTGCATCCAGTTGGTGACTATTCATGTTGACAGAATAATTTACATCCTCATAGATTTTTTTAAGGTACTCGGTCAATATTAATTTTTTTCCTGCATACCCCAGTGTTGCCTTGTACAACCCTCCAAAGTCCCAGTGATTTATATCAGGGTTTATTTAGTTAATGTTCTCAGGTAATGTCTTATATATAGCCCCTGTTGATTTTGAACTCTGAATCCCCTCGCATCAACCTTCCAGGAGCTTACATTATAGGTGTGTAGCCCTGTGGAGGCCCACAAAGGTTTCCTAGTGAGATCTGAACTTGCTTTACTCAGCAGACCTGCATTAGAGGATTGCTTGACCATGTGCATGGTCACCAGCTGATTGGAAAGGGTCTGCACTTGCCTGAGCTGGGGGGAGGTCTTTTGCTCCACCCTTGGCATTTCTATAAATAGCCCTTTAGAAGAGACAGAAGGGGCCACCTTCTGGATAAGGATCCAGGCCCTCCCGAGGTTATTCTGTGTTTCTGTTTCTCTCCCCTCTATCCTTCTATCTAAATCTCTTAACCCTCACTCCTCAAGAGTACCCTGGGGTAAAGTGTGGGAGCTGGCCTCCCAGCTGGCCTCCCACACAGCTCCACACTCGACTTCCAGGAGACTTTAGAATAGAAAACATGAGAGTCTAGATTCATTTAAATCAGTTCAAACTGAATGGCTTCTCCAACTTTACATATATATATATATATATATATATATATATATATATATATATATAGCCAGAAAAGTGAAACTCCGAAGAAGGCACATGTGGTTTTGTAAAAATTAGGAAAGGGTAATCCACAGGTTTAGTTTAACATAATGCTTCCAAGTAGAACTTTTCATATTTGTTTAACAGGTTTTACATATGGAGGTTGAGAGATTCTTAGTCATATGCCTGTTGCGTGAGCATAAGGACACGAGTCAAGTCTCCCTGCCCACATAAAAGCCAGACACAACTGAACACCAGTCATAATCCCAGCGAGGGGAGACGTGAGGACCTCAGAGACTCACTAGCCAAACTGTCTACCCACTGAGCAAACCCTAGATCCCAGTGAAAGACTTTCTCAAAAGACAAGGCTGATGCCTCCTAGGGAATAATCCTGGAGGTTGATCTTTGTCTTCCACATACATGTGCACCAGCATTCATGTGTAACACACACACAGAGAGAGAGAGAGAGAGAAGAGAGAGAGATAGAGAGAGAGAGAGAGAGAGAGAGAGAGAGAGAGAGAGAGAGAAGAAAACTTGTTCACATGTGGAATCATGTTTGTTAGAACAAAGGAAACAATGGAATCCAGTCAGGAAGGAAGGCAGAAGTTCCATATGTATTACTATTCTCCAAACACAAACACCGGGGTCAGGAAGATGCAGTGAGTAGCCTGTGGCCTGAGCAGATCTGCCAGATAACTCAGGTTTAAATCCCTACCGCTGGGTGACCTGAGACACCTGACTAGACCGACCCACGCTTTGTCGATCTCATCTGCAAGAAGGGCATCATGGCACTACCTCTAGAGAACAAAGTACTGGTCTCAAATCCATGTTGGATCCTGACCAGGTAACAAGTATGTCCTAGGAGGTTGTATGGGTGTGATAAGGTCTAGATCCCTGACAATATACATCACAAGATAGATGTAGTCTGCCTCCCAAGAAATATATTTCCACAGCATCTTATTCCATCTCTATTAGGAAACACCTTCCATCACACTCTGTAATTGCCCACTAGTGGTCTGGCTTCAGCACTGGCTGGGGAGCAGCTAAACCCCTGGACAGTGGCTTCTTCACCACTGGCTCTTCAGGCCCAACACAAAAGCCCTGGCACTCCATGTTTACAGACACTTGGCAGGCACTCTATCTTACAATAAATATGCAACGGATTTAAAAGAAAGTTTTAACGGGTTGTAATCAGAAATGCGTCCCTTGAACTCTAAACCAAACGATGGTTACTGTATCAGATGAAGCAAGAGAGGTGAGGTAGTGTAGTGTGTTATTACACAGTTCAGAAGATGGAAGATCCACAGACTTCAGCAGTGGGGGAGCCTCGCTTTTAAGCCAGGCTTTGTCACCCGTGGGCTGTGTGACTTTTGAGATTCAGTTCATCTGCTCTGAAATGGAGACAAAACAGTGAATGAGATCAAGTGCTTATGTGTCTGGCCCATAGTAGGTACCCATCAACCAGAAGTTGTTGATTTTGGCTCTGTCATGGTCAGCGTATTGATAACTTGGCTGATGTTTGGGCAGCCTTGGGGTAAATATTGATACATGAGTCACTGCCATGGAGTCCATGGTAGCTAATACCTATCGGAGGTTTTCCATCTGCCAGGCATCCTTCCAATGCTTTACAAATGCATTTAAACACCTTAACCACTCTGTGATATAATGCACTGTTACCATCACCGTCCCTTTTATAGATGAGGCTCTCTGATAGAGTTTGGCAACTTGTCCCATGGACAGGTCTTTAGGAACAGAGTCTCCAGTCAAACCCCAGCTTCCAGGTTCATAGCCTTGACCATTGACCTGGCCAAGGGCAGACCAAGCTAGAATGTAAGAAAAATACACCATAGAAAGAAGGTAGAAGATGCCTGTCTCTGTTTTGCACCCCAGGAGATGCAGCTGTCCATCTCTGAGGCTTCCTTCACTCCCTTCTGTAACAGGAGGCATCGTGTTTGTCCTCACAGAACTGTCCTTAAGTACAGACACAGTGGTCTCCAGGAAACACACTGCAAGGTGAATTGTTGCCACATGTTGCTTATTTTCCCACATGGATGATGTTCTAATGGGGAGTTGATTCCCCAAGCAGGGCTTCCAATTCAAGTACATCAGCAACAAGCTCCAAAATGGGTCAAAGAAGTAAATATCAGGGCTGGGGAGAAAGGTCAGTGGGTAAAGGTGTACGCTGCACAAGACTCACAATCTGAGTTTGGATCCCAGAATCCACACGTAAAATTCTGTAGTGCAAGCTCTGAATCCCAACACCCCGAGACCTAGACAGGAGGTGGAGGCAGGAGACTCTCCAGAACCTTGTAGTTTACTCAGTGGCAAAAGTCCCTGTCTCAGAACAAGGTAGCGAGGTGAGGGCTAACATCTGAAGTTCTCTCTCTTCACATGCTTGTTGTGGTATGTGTGCACACACAGAAACATGTGTACACACACAAGAAGTCGATAGTACAGCCAGGGTGCACCTTTAACATCCCTAAAATTAGGAATGTTTCAGAGCTGCAGGCATGTAGGCACCAAGTTCAGAGTAAGCAAGTACTTAAGAAAGGCATCACTTGGGATCTGAGCCCTCAAAGGTGAGCGCCCTCGCTATTAGTAACTTTGAATTAGTAACAGAATTCTTAGAATTTAGAGTGGTTTAGGAGAAAATCATTGGCTGGCTCACAGCTTACGGAGTTCTCTATGCAAAGCAGAAGGAATGAAAATAACTACCAGGATCTACACAGTCTCCTTAAAAATAGGATTATTCTTTTCCAGTTTAGTCATCTCGTGCTCGTATGTAAGGCACTGCAAGAACCTGTGGCTCTGAGCAGAGAAATTTCTTGAAACTTACATTTTTATTTGCTTTTCTATTATTCAATTTCACCTCCACCTTTCTTCCCTCATCTATGTAGAGGACAACTGGGTAACACAGAGAGCCGGGAAATACTTATCTGCTTGTTCCTCTGACTTCTAGTAATAGTCTGCACTTGCAGGCTACCCAAGTGGACAAACCCCCACCAAAGACCCACCTTCCTGCTTAGGGCAGCCCCAAGGCCCTGCTGCCCTTGTGAGACTGAAGGGAAGCTGTGATGTACAGCACGTTGCTTCTGTTAGGAAGTAGAAGAAGCCACTTGGAGAGCAAGAGAAAGAATATGATCCTACCATTGTAAATAAATCAAACATCAGGAAACTTCAGAGGGCAGCTGCCTCTCGGCAGGAGAACTGGGGTAACTTCACTTTCTTTTGATCATCTCTCTAAAACGTTCTTCTCTTTTTACAAAAAAGAAATGCTACTTGGTCCTTCAGTGAGAATGCATGTGATTTTCATGCATCAGAAATTGACAAAGGATTAGATATATGTAAATATATGTGTTAATAAAAACAGCTGTTAATAGCAGTGTGAGAATGGAGATAGAAACCCCCCATGGTTTTTTTATTTTTAATTTATTCTTTGAGAATTTCATACATGCAGATAAAGCATTTATCAAATTCACCCCCTATCTGCCCACTTCTCTTCCAACCCCTCTCAGACCCCTCAATCCCCTTTCAATCTCATGACCCATATATGGAAATGAATCCATCCTCATTTTAAAACAAACTGGTGATGTGTGGCGTGTCCTGCCATCTCCCAGCAGATGGCACTGTTGTATAAAAACAGTTCCTCAACTGGGCCAAAGGACTAGAAGACATTTGCTGTTCTAGAACTCTCCCTGCTCGGTGGGCAAACCACAGGAATGCGGTAAACAATAACAAAGGCATTGCTGTGCTGTGCATGAGTCCAGTACACGGTGGTCAGGGAAAACTCCTCTGTTTACCTAGGTAGCTATGCAGACCTTCCCAGGACGATCTTTGCATCTGGCACATTAACCAGGCTTGACAGGTTGGACTTCTCACCACTCCCCACAAGCTTAACAGATTTCGGTTCAAACGGAGCTGAGAATCTGTCTGTGGTTCTTATCATTTCTCTCCATGTTGTGACTATTTTGAGATACAGTTGTTAAGGAACACCATTAAAAATTACGTTTCCTCGGTATGTTCATATGTGAAGAGCAGAACTGCATGATAGGAAAAGGTTATAACTAACAAAAGAAAAACTATATACAAAAGTACAACACCTATATACCATACATACAAGCAATAAATGCCCAAACAATGTCTAGTCCATTTGTATTTGACAAATTCAGAGAAAATAATTCCATTATCTATTCTATTTTTGTAAGTCCAAAATGTACCTAATTCACTTTCTATCCTAACTAATCTTCAACTATAACTAACTAATCTTCAACTCCCTCAGAGACCCAAGAAGGAAATAATATTACCTAATAAAAATAAAAACAGGAAGTGCATACAAGCAGCTTCCAAAAAAAAATATGAGTTGACAGAAACAGCCAGCTGCATCATCTTCAGCCTATAGGCTTAGCATATCTGACAGACTCATTTGTGAAGTAGGATATACAGAAGGTCAACAGTTCAACCTCACATTGGGTGAAAGCAGTCCATGTACCAGAAACACCTGAATTCCACTAGTGTCATGTCATGATTCAGGATTTTAAATTCTGGAAATTGTTGATGTTTTTTTAATTCAGCTATCCATTCTTCTTGGCTATGTGTTGTGTGTGGCTTCATCTCAGCATCCCATTCTTCTCCATATACTTCTATTAAATGCCAGTCTACTATTGAGAGGTGTGAGTTTAGTTACTCTTCAAGAATAACTGTTTCAACTGCGGTTCCACTGCACAACAGAAGCCATCGGTCCTCTGCCTGTTCAGCTGCCTTCAAAGAAAAGGGCACTGTACCTTTTCCGGATTGCGAAAGCCACTTCAGGGATGGGGCCATATTGTCCTGGCCTCAGAAGATGCCTTTTGATAAAGCCATAACCAACACTTGTTTTGGCAAGAATCAATCAGTAGTCCTTTGTTTCGTGTCCTCTGTCCATTTTGTCCTGCTGATTCGAGGATACTTTGTTGTCTGGTGGCTAACTTTTGCCACAATGAAAGTTAACTCCATATGCAGTTTCTTCAATGCTCATATTCCCTCTGAAGTAGATTGGTACTGCCAGGAGCCAACATGTCTTATAGTCATAACAAAAAAGAAAAATTTTCTAAACATTTTAAATGCCATATTCTGTAGATCTCTGAAGGGTTTAAAGATGACTTGTCTATCTAAAATATATCTGCTTAATCTTGAAAACATACCTAATATGACCACAAGTTCTATTGTAATGTCTAACTACTTTCATTTCTTTATATCTTAATAGTTGGTAGAATCAGCAAACTGCATTACATTGTTAAATGAACGGTATAAGTACAGTATCTTGAACAAGATTAGAAATATACATATAGCATTTTCTAACAATATCAATTTCAATATATATAATTTGTAAACAATATAAAATACAATCCAATGTAAAGTATTTAAAACTAGTAGTTGTCTTTTTCTTTTTCCTTCTTTCTTTCTTTTTTCTTTCTTTCTCTCTTTTTTTTCTTTTTTTTTTTTTAAACAAGAACCTTAAATCTAATCTCCTTTGCTTAGCTCTTTTCCTAAAGGTCTTCTTGGATTTCCACTCCTTGCCTCCAAATGCTTGACTCTCCAAGTTCTAGTGCCCTTGTCTGGGAGAAATGGAATCAGCAGTCCTGGTCCTGTGAGTGTTGGGAGCTGGCTGTCTTCATACACTCAGTCTGCTGACATACCCCACAAGAAACAGGGCCTCCGTAAACAGCAGCTGTCAATATGAAAATCTATATTACCACGTGTTGAGAGGAATTGAGAAGAAAACCGGGTTTAACTTCCGGTGCTACCTACTTAACCTTCCAACAGCGCATTAAGCTGAGCCTGGAACATTTGCCAGTCTCAAGATGGAATTTGCTTCACTCCTGAAAGCAGGTGCCCCAGGTTTCAAAGTACTGTAGGCATATTAGATGGCCATCTCACCCGGGAGCAGGGGCAGTTTTAGTATATGAACAGGCCAATTGCTTAAGAGCGTCTCTTCGGTGGCCATGGTAACTCACTCATGTTTTCATGTCCGGTGGGATCATTAGAATCCTGACTCAACACACTGATTTTACAGAGAGCAGTTGGGTCCACAGAGGACTCTTCGTTTTGTTTGTTTGTTTGTTTGTTTGAACAATTTAAACTTACAGCAAAGTTGTAAACTTTGTGGACAGAGCATCCCTGTATTCCCTTCATGCAGCCTCCCTAATGTTAACTAAACACTTCCCACCAACGCAGTCAATGATGTCAAGTAATTAAACATGGCTACAAGACCGGTTACCGGATCTGCTAGACAGAATGCTCTCCCATGCTTTCCCTGGTGTTGCAGTATCAAGGCTGCTCCTGTGTGCTCCCTGATTGCCTGCTTGTGATCTTTATCAGGGGTCCGAGGGCTGAGATGGTTGCAGGAAGAGGAGAGAGGCAGAAGAGGTGGTAGAGGCCTTGTCAGTGGGCACAGCGGCCAGAAATAGTGGGGTCTGAGCAAGCTGAGAAGATGAGGAACGGCAGGAGAGCTCCTATGCGCTGCCCAGCTTTGAGGCAGAGGCCTGAGAACTATAACTGGAGCCACTATTAGGGGACGGGTGTCCCAGTGCCCAAGACTTGGTAGCTGTAGCATTAACTGGAACAAGGAGCTGCTACCAATAGCCTCGGCTGGGAACCAGAGGTTAAAACATTAGCAGAGTGCCGAGCCATGGACCAGTGAGCCTCCAAGCTGAGCGCCAGATGCACGAGTTTCTGGCCTCTAAAACCTAGGCTTCTCAGGGCTTGGAGCTCTGAGCTCTGGAAGCTGTCGGCCCAGCCCATGTGCCTTGGGACTTGGGACAGCAGGAGAGCCATTGTTTGGCTGCTCTTGATTTCCAGTTAGAGCAGACGCTGTTGATAAGAACCTCATCTGAATTCGCACTAAAGTTCTTTTCTGAGTTCCATCCATGTCCCACGCTGGCTGTGTGTAGCTGTGTCTCCTCAGTTTCTTCTACTCCGAATTTCATGGTCTTTCCTTACCTTCTTCTGAAGACTATTAATGATTCTGGGTAAAATGCCCCTCAATTTGGGTTTGTCTGGTATCTTCCCCAAGATGAGAAGCAGTTAAGTATTCAGAGCAGGAATACTGCAAGGGTGCTACTGCAGTTCACAGTGTCTCAGAGGAAGCTGTGCCCTTCACTAAGGGTGTGAGCCCTGCTTATTGGATGAGGGGTACCTAGTTTCCTCAAAGAAATTATCCTAGTTTCCTACTAGTAACTAAATGTCATATATATGTATATTCAAGTTATATATAAATATAAAAATTATAATATATAAATAAGTTATATATAATATGATAAATGTAAACGAGTATATCTGAGTAGATATTTTAGCGCCGTGCAAATATCCTGCTGACCTTCCAACTTGCATCCACTGATTTTAGCATGCAGCAATGTCCGAGTTATTTTCATGGTTATTTTTTGTCCCTATTTCCCCCATTCCTTCTGCACATACTAGTGGGGCTTCTATGAAGAAATGATCCTTTCTCTCCATTTACTTACTAAACGTTTTGGTAACTTTTTTTTTTTGGTTTCAAGAATTTTGTACATATATATGATTAAATATGATCTTATCTACCCTCCTCTCCTGCCTCTAGCTCCTCCTATGACCCCCTAAATTACACATTTATATTGCTGTAGAGCCCGTGGATATTTGTTTTACTCTCTGGGTCAGAGGCCACCTTCTTGCTCATGATGATCTCAGCATCAACCATTGGGAGCTTTCTGGTGAGTTCAATGTTCTTGGACACAGCTCCATCTTTGGTGGGTGCTTCCTTACCGTCTGACGTGGATGCTCAAGGATCACTGTGCACTAAATCTGCCCCAATCTTAGACTCAACCACTTCTCCGAGGAGAATAGTTCTTTTTTATCTGAGCATGATATTAGAAATCAGAATTGGAGTCCTGGACAAAATACTGGGTATGCTCATTGCAACAAGGGAGCCACTGCTTCTAGGTCCTTCCAGCAAAGAACAGCACTTGTCTGTGCCTATGCAAGCGTGCATGTGTGCGTGCATGCGTGCATATGTGCATGCATGCATGGATGTGCCTGCCTCTAACTACCTGTCCCACACTCATATGCAAACATGGTGTGGCTTCAGTCCAGCTCCACAGAGTCTGTCATCCACCTCTCTTCCCTTATTTGTAACATCTTCCTCTGACAGTGAAAAACTTGACTCGTTACCTACATTTACTAATTTGTTTGGTTCTGTGCAATTCTAGTGTCCTGTTAGAATCAAACATACTAAAACTAGATTGTAACATTTCTATAGTATTCCTTCATCCTTTAGCCTTAGGCTAGCAAGTCAAAATCATGTTTTCTAAATCTAGAATCTCTTTCTTCTGAGGAGTAGGAAATACTGCTGTGGTTCTAAGAGTCAAAGGCGTACTTAGAGATATCAAATCCCATTGCCACCCGTTTCTTCCCACCTTTTCAACCCGATTCCTAGCCATTCTCTATAAATAACCAGTCTCTGTAGTGCATGTCTTATTATTTTATATTTCTTTTGCGTAAACAGATACACTTGTGTTTGGTTATCTCTTTTTAACACAAAAGATAATATGCTATAAATAACTTTAAAGTTTGATTTTCGCACATATCAATACATCCTGGTCAGTTCACAGATATCTTTTTAAAAAGCTTTTTATTTTTATTATACTGCTATCACTAAAACACTTGACAGTCTGAGGAAAACTTCGACTTGCCTCTCAGAATACTGCTTAAATGTATGAAATAAGATATTGGTGAAATTATTAAGGCCACTCCACGTAGTTAAAAGGGAGGTTTATTTTGTGGGGTAACTTACAAGTGAAGGGATAGGTAACAGGCTCTGGAAAAGGTATGGTGCAGTCCGCCAGTATTCTCTGGAGAATTCTGCTCGGTCTAGATCTCGGGTCTTCAGCGTCCTCTCTTGGCCCCGCCTTGTAGGCGTGACAGTTACCGAAGCCTCAATGGGGGTTGGAACTTCCAGATCAAAGCTGGAATGGCTACCCACTACAATAAGACATAAAGGGCTAGGAAAGATACCATGTTTCAGAAACACAGTTTTCAAAATTATAGTCATTTTGATATGCTAATACATGTAAAAGTATCAATGTTGTATAAAACAGTACTCAGGCCCAGTGTCAGGTCCAATTACCGCATTCTAAATTAGTGGTAAACACAAATAATATTTAGAGATATTTGCCACAACAGATATGAGATGTCAAATTTTGATACAAAAATCCACAGTTCACAGAGATCTTTATCATTATGCTTTAACACTGTGTAATATTCCATTACACTGATGCTTCATAGTTTATTCAACTCAAGCTGCTATTGTGGACTCTTAAATTGCTTCCTCTGTTTTCATTTTTAATGTGTGTGCGTGCGTGCGTGCGTGCGTGCGTGCGTGCGTCTCACATTGTGTAGGTGCCCATGCAGATCCTGCAGAGCAGAGTTACAGGAGGCTGTGGGTTCTGGCTCTCAGTCCTCTGGAAGAGCAACAAGTGTTCTAAACCACTGAGTCACCTTTCCAGCCCTTCTCATGGTTTTCCAGTTACAACCTATTTTATAACAAGGTCTACAAAACCGTTTTTTCATAGTGTTGAGGTGTCTTCAAGGTAGATTCCTAAAAATACCTGAGTCAATCAGTCAGTACTAACAGATAGAGTCACTCTGCGGACCCTATGGTTCTCCAGGTTTGGGAATACACCTTCCCAGTGTTGGTTTTAAATGTGATGCTTTTACTGTGCCAGGAAAGGTCATGAGCCACGACAAAACCCAGTATCAGAGCTTTAGTAGGAGGAAGGAGGGAGAGAGCAGGGCCAGGCCTGGGGCAGAGACAGTGCAGGGAGAGAGAATGGGGGAGGGGCAGAAGAAGGGAGGAGTCTGTGTCCAGCTTGTTAAGGATCCCCTGCACATGCACAGGTAGGCTTATGGAGCTACGCCACGCATGCGCTGGTTGTGTGACTGTGCTGCACATATTTGTGGGATCATGCAGCGCACTGATGACATAAAACATAAGACCCCTTGCTTAGCTACTGAACTGCGCATGTGTGGCCATACAGTTGGCGGAGTGGCCAAAATCTTAATACCCAGAGCATCAGCTCTGCAGATTCTGGTTCTCTAGGCTCAGGAGTACATGTTCCCAGAGCCTCAGCAATAGTTTTTATAATTTTAAATCATTGTGACTTGGATAGGTCAGGTATGGTTTTAATTTGCATTTCCCTAATTATAAATTAATTTAAATATGTTTTCAGTTAGTTGAAGGTTAGTTTCACATCCCTTTTCAAATATATTGTTCCTATCCTTTCATTTTTTTGTATCTTTAATATTGTAATCATGGCTCCTTGCCCATCCAATATTTTTAAAATGTAACCATACTTATCTCTATTTTTGATTTATAGTTTTAAAAAATTATTTTAATCATATTTTTAAAATTTCCATGCCCAAATTTCAGGAAGAATCCAGTGTGTGTATGCTTTCATTTGGAGTTTATTAATTTTTATTCCATGAGATATGGATCCAGTTTAATCTTTTGTTCTAGTAAGTCAAGAGGCTGAACAGGGACTTGAACCCTCAGATTAAAAGTCTGATGCTCTACCAGTTGAGCTATTTAGGCAGTCTTTTATTCTAAATGGCTATCTAGTGAAGATGGAATCATTTATTAAAATATCCACAATTTCAGCAGTAGCCTGAGGCGTCTCTCTTTTCATATCCTAACTTTGGGAGAGGTCTGTTCTACCCCGGTCTATTTATGCTTACACCATCATAATGCACTGGCTCCGTAGTGTGTGAATATCAGCAGGATTCCTCTTCTCTCCCTTTTTTTTTCTTTTTTGGTGGTTTCTTGGTTACTATTACATATTTTACTTTTCTATATGACCTTTAGTAGCAATTTGTCTAACTCCATAAAAATTTTTACTGATATTTTTAATTGGATTACATTAAATATGTATATTAACCTTGGGAGAACACATGTACTTACTCTTTTCATTTAATAACATACACTTAAAATAAACACTTTTTTTTTTTTTTTTTTTGGTTTTTTCGAGACAGGGTTTCTCTGTGTAGCTTTGCGCCTTTCCTGGAACTCACTTGGTAGCCCAGGCTGGCCTCGAACTCACAGAGATCTGCCTGCCTCAGCCTCCCGAGTGCTGGGATTAAAGGCGTGCGCCACCACCGCCCGGCTTAAAATAAACAATTTTGTTAAAATAAACTATATATGTGTGTGTGTGTGTGTGTGTGTGTGTGTGTGTGTGTGTGTGTATGTGGTATACGTGTATATGTGTGTGTGCGTGTGTGTGTGTGTGTGTGTGTGTGTGTGTGTGTGCTGTGCACACATTCTCGAGCCTCTAACTGATTTGTCCTCTCTAGCTGCATTGACAAGTCTCTTACACTCTTTAGTAGTAGGGACAACAGTGGACGTTGCTGCTCACTGTGACCTTATATTTAACACTTCCCTGTCAAGTGCTGTGGGATGCCTTTCTGTACTGTGAATATGAGTTGATCCCATTGGCTAGTATATAAAGTTCTTTTGGCCTTACGGCAAGGCAGCTTAGAGGCCGGTGGGAAATCAAGTGGAGAGACAGGAAGAAGGCAGGAAGAGACACCGCCACCACTGAAGGAGCAGCATGCCAGCAGACCGGTAAGCCACAGAACATGTGGTAAAACATAGATCAATAGGAAGGGGTTAATTTAAGATGTAAGATCTAGCTAGCAAGAGGCCTGCCATAGGCCATACAGTTTGTAAATAATATAAGCCTCTGTGTGCTTACTTGGGTCTGGGTGGCTGCAGGACCAGGCAGGACACAGGAAAACTTCCAGATACAGCCAAGTAAGTCAGCTTTAGAGTTTAAGTACACACCATACACTCATGCATACACACATAAAGTGTCTTTCAACTTTTTATCATTTTGAATTGTAAATATCTGGAATTGAATTTTAATAGGTGTTTTCAGCACATGTTGAAATGGTTGTGATTTTTCCCTACATCTATAAATTTGGTATATTATGTTAATAGATTTCCCTATATTGAACTAACCTTATGTCTTCCCAGGAATGTTTTGACATTGAAAACTTAAATATGAGTTTAAGTTTATATTTGAAATGTAATATTGTGAACTAGATTAAATATACTAAGTGAACTATTATTCTCAAAAGTTGACTCAAAAGCCCAAAAACACTTTAGGCCTCCATCATTAGATGTGACAAAACCACCCCCAGTTAGTCTGATGTTCTTGTTATCGGGTTTGTTGTGAACCCACAACAATGCAATTATAATACATTTTTGTTTAATTTTTTTTTACAACTAAATCCCCTGAATACCAAAGAGTTCAGCAGCTCAGTACGTCCATGTAGCACGTGTGAAGCACCCAGTCCTAGTCACTGACCCCAGGGCTCATGTCTGATGCAAAGGCAGACATGTAAGAAAACACCACTGCCCAGAATGGGGATTTCTGTAGAGAGGCAAGCAGAGCTTCTGCTTCATGCAGAAGGGCCAGCAGGAGCCAAGCCAGGGAAGTATGAAGTATGTGTCTGGGGAGCCAGACCTGCACTCCACGGCCTGCAGGGAGGAAGGTTTGCGTAAGTAGCCAGCCAGCATGGCCTCATTTGCAATTTTGCTAGGCAAAATTTGGGGGAAATTTAAATAAGTAAGTAGAGTGGGTGATCTTATTATCAGGCACATAATTTATAGCTCTCTGGCTGGGGTCCAGAAATGGAACAGGGAAGCAGGGGCGCATAGCAGGAAACTGGTGGCTGAGAGGCAACTGTGGTGCACACACAGGGGGACAAGGTGTGAACAAGACGGTGGACATGCAGAGAGACTAGAGACGTTTTAGAAGTGGACTTGATGAATAATGCAAAGTGGGGGGCAGAAGAGACTGGGGTGACACTGGGATCCTTGACTTCTTGGGAAGAGAATGGTAGACTTCACCTACTTGTGTTTCTCAGCATTCTTCCGAGCTCCTGACATAATGGTCCACAATGCTCTGCTTCCAGCATTCAAGAGTTTTTTCCAGTCCAAAGTTCCAAAGTCTTTATCCCAGCAACAACTCCACTCTCAAAGCCAGGTTGAGCCTTAGTTGTTTTGTTTTGTTTTCCTTGTTATTTTGATAAAATACCCTAACAATATCAGCCTAAGGAAGAAAGGGCTTATTTTAGCTCACCGTCCATTTTGGAAGTCAAGGCAGCAGAACCTTGGAGCAGCTGGTCACATTGCATCCAGAGTCAGAGACAGAGAGGGTAAATGCATGTGTGCTATTGCTCAGCATTCTCTCTCTACTTATGTCCAGGCTGAGAGGCAAAGAATGGCACTACTTACAGTGGACAAGTGTTCTTACCCCCCAGTCAAGATAATCTCCCACAGGCATGCCTACAGGAAATTTTCCCAGGTGATTCTAAATTCTGTCAAGTTGACAGTTAATATCAATATACAATATTACAACTACTATGCATGTCCTTCCTCTTCCCCCTCCCACCTTGGCAACTGCCAGTCTATCTTTGTTTCTATGGATGTAGCAACTCTAAATAGCTATTTATAACTTTCCTAGCCATATCAGAGGCTGACATAAAAGATGTCTTCTGCATGTCTGCTTCCTATTGTCAATCCTCCCTTATGTAGGAAAGTTCCTTCAAGTCAAACAGTTCAGCATACCTTCAGCATCTTATCACCTGGAGTAGTGGCCATACAGTTCTTCACAGCCCCTTTACAATCCAATTTTATACGTATACTTTGAGAAATTGCAATATATAGTTTCTTGTCCATCAGCTCTTTTCATGGCACCCCTATATGCAACAGCAGATCACATTCATTAAGCGTGTCATCCTGTAACACATAGAAGAAAATGAGAATATTAAGATTTTCTTCATGCACAGTCCATCTTGAGTTCCCCTTAAGAAGACAGTGCAGCCTTGATTGCATGTCTTATCACCCATAGCAAGAACCATGCGACCTCTGTCATAGCAAGGAGCCACACCATCTCACGTCACAGGCAGATGGAAACATGGCCAAATCAGGGTTCCCCACATGGACACACTGTCAGATGGCTCAGCCTCCGTTGCACGTCTTACCCACAGAAAGGTCCACGCAACTGCCCGACCAGCATTCATCTTTGGTTTTGCTGTGCCCTTTTGTGGACACCAGTTTGTGGTACGACTCTTCCTGAGGAGACAGGAAACGTCTGTCTCTCACAGGTACATATAGACCAAAGAAATTATTACATCCAAGTCCAGCCTGGTGAACCAATTGGGATTATTTACAGGAGCCTAGGCAGGGTGTTTCTTATAGAAGCATGGGTGATTTAAAGGTAATTATGTCAACACACACACACACACACACACACACACACACACACACACACACGCAGCCTAGGTGGGCCTCAAAGTACAATAATCTAGATCCTCCTACCAAGTCTGACTACAGACTGAACACGCATACCTGGCAAAGCTTGTTTGTTTTCCTTGGCCATTCTTTTGAAACAAATGTTGTACATATTGTATTGGTAAGTTGTCATGTGCTATTTGAGTTCACTGAGAAGTTGGCTCTGGAAGCTATTCTCTATCAGACCCAAACCTGCTTGTCTTAAATGTATGGTCTAGAGCCTTTGTCCAGGGATGAGAGGGCCACCTAACTCAGAGATGGGGAGAAGAGCAAAACAGCCCCCAAGAGTGAAAAACACTGTGTTCTTGAGAACAGCTAGAAGATGAACAATTCCTACCCCTGAGGTGGCTGCTGGGAAAACAGTGAGAAATTCAACCTCGGGAAGCTCATCCCTGAGGCAGCTCATCCGTCAGAACTCCGCTGAACGCCTTGGCTTCCCCATCTGCTTCCTGCTGGATGTGTGGATGCTCCGAGTTGATGAGGTTTTGCTATCTATCTGCTACTTGCTATTTGTTCTTTTGCCTTTGTTTGCATATTCTTAATAAACTCATTCATTCAAAACCATAAAAAAAAAAAGGTAATTATGTCACTAAAAAGTCCCACTCAGCATGAGTGTCTGTAACACTAATCTTAACAGGTCTTATAATAAAAAAACCCAGAGTCAGGTATTGGGGTGAAAGCTGAAAGATCAGAGAAGCAGAACAGCCAGCCACTAGCTTACCTCTACGAAATCTTCATCCTCAAGAGAGTGAGTTCCTGTTTCCTCATGCCTTATACACCTTTTTGTGTCCTAACATATTACTTCCTAGGATTAAAGACGTGTGTCCCCACTGCCTGGTTCTGTTTCTCTCATGTAGCCCAGTGTGGCCTTGAACTCACAGAGATCCATATGGATCTCTGCCTCCCAAGTGACATAATTAAAGGTGTGTGCCACCACTGCCAGACCTCTGTCTAATTTAGTGACTGGCTCTGTCCTCTGGTCCCCAGGTAAGTTTTGTTGGGGTACACAATATATCACTACAAGTGTGAACTCCTAAAAGCTCTACCATTGAAGAGTACCCATCTCTTATGTACTGGGATTCCCAAAGACCATGTGCATCTGAGGCAGGAAGGACTGATGATCCTTGCCTTCCTTCTGTGAGGGAACATTAACATTGCCATCTGCTATCTGACGGGACTCTTGCAATAATCTGTCACCACTTTGTAGCATTTGTCTCACACACTGACCCTACTCTCTTCCCATTCTATCCAAGGAAATGACCACCATGCCATAGATGTCAATATATTTTCTGTTTATTGTGTTGCCATGGTTTCAAGAGAAGGTGTCCTGCTGGTCATCACAGCCTCTAGCCCATCATCATGTCATTTCAAAGAAAAAGGTGTGCTGTGGGATGTTCTGTATGCTGTGAAAATATGTTGCTCTGATTGGTTGATAAATAAAACACTGATTGGCCAGTAGCCAGGCAGGAAGTATAGGTGGGATAAGAGACAAGGGGAATTCTGGGTAGAGGAAGGCAGAGTCAGGAGACACCAGCCTGCCATCCAGGGAGCAGCATGTAATGGCACAAGGTAAAGCCACAGAACACATAGCAACATACAGATTAACAGAAATGGGCTGAGTTTAAATGTAAGAGCTAGTCAGTGGTAGGCCTGAGCTGATGGCCAAGCAGTTTTAATTAATATAAGCTTCTGAGTGATTATTTTATAAGCAGCTGTGGGGTCTGAGGTGTTGGGCAAGACCAGAGAAAACTTTAGCTACAAAGGTCTACTGCCACACTCAGATAATGACATGATGACTCATGTGTCTTCATGTGACTTTCCCAACATCCTTGCCAACATTTGTTATTTTATTTTTATTATTCTTACATTTGAGGTGTGTGTCGTGTGGTGCAGTGTGCATGCATGCACACATGCCATAGCATGGAAGCAGTTTATTTTGGAGGTGATCCTGCACAGGTCAAAAATAGGGAAGTTGCATACAGAAGCGAAGAAAAACAGCAAAGGGTGTGTTGATGAACAGACAACTGGACACCATTAAGGAAGCATACAGGACAAGAATTACCACGGCAGTCCTTGAAGACAGAAAGGGCAAGTGATCTTTTCTCAGAGAAACCACAATCTGCTGCCAGGCATTGACCCTGCACTGCTTCAGGCTACCCGTAGCCGGAAGGTTTTCTCCAGTCCTGCCCGGTCCCGTGGTCTTGCAGCAGCTTATAAAAGAATCACTCAGAAGCTTATATTAATTATAACTGCTTGGCCATTAGCTCAGGCTCATTACTGACTAGCTCTTACACTTAAATTAACTCATAATTCTTATCTATGTTTAGCCACGTAACTTGGTACCTTTTCTCAGTTCTGCCTTGTCACCTTGCTTCCTCTGTGTCTGGCTGGCGACTCCTGACTCTATTCTTCCTCTCCCCAGCATTCCTTTGGTCTGCTTGCCCCACCTATACATCCTGCCTGGCTACTGGCCAATCAGTGTTGTATTAAACCAGTGTACAAGAGCATTATCCCACAGCACCTATCCACACTCCAGCAGAGCTCTTTTCCTACATGGTGGTCAGCCTGAGAAGGTGAGAAGCTGCTGACATGTCAGGACAGGCTAGCTGAACTCTCTGTTTGGAATTTAAATTGGGAGGATAATGGACCGGACACTGACAGTGCCGGCATGCTTCAGCTGCATCATCTTCAATTCTCCATTTCTAGGGACCATCCTTCCTACCTCCCCCCAGCAGCCTCTCACAGGAGGAGAACAGTGACGCAGTGAAGAGCTTTGGAACCTTGGTAGCCTGGATGCTAACTGTGCGCCTGCCTCTTGTTAGTTGTGTCTGGAGAGAGTTACTTTCTACCTCGACATTCCCGCTTCCTCGTCTGAAAAGTCAGGATTTAAAATGGACACCAGTACTCACTGGTGGGTGGCCGAGAGAGATGACATTACAAAAAATCCAGCACTGGCTGTCTTCACCCTACTCTGTCCTCTGGAAGGTGGCTTCTGGGACCCAGGGGAAGAAAGTTGAAATATACAAGATGGAACAAGGGAGGAGAGGCAGGGAAGGAGTGCTGCGGGGTGGTATTACCACTGGACCCGCCTTTTTTCTGGATGAGCGTGGATGGGCAGTACCTCTTTATTAATTTATTTTTTTGTGTGTGTGTGTGTGTGTGTGTGTGTGTGTGTGTTTTTAATTTCACAGATGGCTGCCAGGTGAGGACAGGATGAGGGAGAATGGACAAGACGAAATAGACTTCCCGAGGAGTGTGTCATGAATGTCCCCTATCTAGATTAGAGGAGGCCTGCATTGGGAAAGAGGCCAGGGTTGAAACTAGTGAATGAGTGGGATATGCTGACTGGGATGAGACTTCATGCCCTGTGACCCACAGATGACCAGGGTTACCCCCGAACTTACGTTCTGCTTAGTGTGCTTGGGTTTGTTGGAGCTGATGGCAGGGAGAGTCGAGTCAGCTGAAGGCAGTCAAGTCCGGGAAGACAGAGGAGATAGAAAGGAGACGTCAGAGTTTAAACAAATTATGGGGAAGGTGAAAGTGGTAGGATGTCTTCTGGTCTCATGTTTATCTGGATATAGTGTTTGCTGATGTGTCTGCAGTGTTTGCTCACACAGTAGAAAAACAACAGGATAAACTCCCAGAATGTGGTGTTAGTCTGAGGTCCCAAAAGCTTTGTTCAGAGAAACATCTGTAACAGTAAAGTGGAGGGACCGATCAGAACTCTGATGAGGGTCCAACCACAAAGCAGAAGAGTGAGGAGGAAAGCTGCAGATATGGTTGGAAGGATCTTAGAAGACAGTGTAGGCTGAAGGGGATTTGAAAATATCAGCAGGCAACCCTCTAGCCAGTCACCAGATGCAAGATGCCCAGGTTCCCTAGGAGTGAGCCTCCCCTTGATACTCCAGTCACACAAAAGAGATGTGATTTTGCTGGTATGACCAGAAGGACCCAAAGGCCATCATTTCATTGAAAATTATGAACTAATGGAGCACAGTGTCCATAAACAAATACGCACGCATGCACGCACGCATGCACAGACAGGGCACGGAGACTGGGATCCAAATATCCGCTTTATATTTCCAGTGACTTCCTTCCACTGGGCCCTACTGCCCAAGGGTCCACCACCGACATCGTAATCTCTCAGCATATGGGCTTGTGAGGGGCCACTGAAGAACCAAACCCATTTGCTTTATTCCAATGGCTTTGTTCTTCATTGTATTACACATACATACTTATAATCTTTAATGTTATTTCTGTTGCCCCTTTGTCTTTATAGAACATCATTTATGTTGAAGAAAAGTCCAAAACATGGTGGTGTTTTAGCAACAGTTATCCCAGGCTCCTGCTTCTTCTTGTACTCATTTGCATTCCTACAGTTGCAAAAGTTATTCTTTTGTTTTCTGATGACTTGTGTATCCTGTTTTTTGGGGACACAGATAACCTAACTTTTGCTCATTTTCTACCGAATTATTTGAGGTTCAAAAACCATGTTCTAGGTGTTCATCTTCTATTCACTTTATGCTACCTGGGCATGTTCCCATTTGCTTTTCTCTTCTCTTATTTTTCTTTTCAAGACAATATATACACATAGTTTAGCAAATAATAAGTCACAGCCAGAAGTGGATTTCCCTTGAAGGTCATGGAGTCATCACTTGCTTGGTTTTTCCCAGCCTCCGGAGGGGGAGATGAGGGTTTAACGGGTGCTCACACAGTCGTGTACTCTTGCACATTCACAGAACGAGATATGCTCATGGAAATCTGTTGTGGCAGTACCTCCTGCTCCTTACATCTTCCTCTGGTTTGCAGTGACTTCTGAACACTTGGGACATGGCTAAGGTGATGTCGAATTGTAATATGTTTTGTTTGGCTTAGTCGGTGCTGTGATTTGAATATGTTTTTTCTCCTCCAAAATGCATGTTGAAATTTAATCCTCACACATACTAACACATGGACCAGCTGTGTCTAGATTCTGTCCTCATGAATCAGTTAATCCATTCATGTGATCAACAGATTGACAGGTTGATGAGTTAAGAGGGTGTCTTGAGAATGGTCCTGTATAAAGCCATTTAAGCCATGTCTTTTGCATAGTGTCTCTCATGACCTGATGTTCTTTGGGAGTCTGCAGAAACAAGGCTGTCACCAGATATGGTTCAACCTTGAACTAGACCATGAATAGAAACAAACCTCTGATCATCACATAGTATGCAGTTTGTGCAGACGGCAACAGGAAACACCGCAGGGCACAACACAGGCGGTTTGTGGTCACTTCCACCTATGAGGTTACTGTTGGTCATCTTAGGTGGCATTCGGAAATACTGCCTTTCACTGTGCTCTCACTAACACAGTGACACACATTTTAGAACTAGAGCCCACGTCTCACAGAAAGGGTTTTATGTGGACAGTGGACAAGAGTCAGGGTTTGACATCTACAGAGCCAGAAACTATTCTACAGAAAGCCTTTCCGGTGAGCAGCCATGTAGATGATGACAGAAGACCAAGCTGTCGTCCATGTCTAGGTAAAATGGAAGCTCTCCCACATCATTAGGTACCACAAATTCAATGTGTGATGCTTGCTACAAGGTGAACACAGCAGACACATTAGTTTATGGGCATCTTCAATTCAAGAGTATTTAAGATCATGCACTGCACCAAAAATTTTGAATTCTTTAAAACTTTGTTGTTCAGATTTTGAAGACAAGGCATCTCCAAATTTTGTCATAAAATTATAGCAATTAAATGTATTATTATTATCAATTTGTGAAGGTTAAGAACATTTTATATTTAAAATAGTGTTATATTTGTATGTGTGTTCCTGCATGAATGTATGTGCATCACTAATGTGCAGGTGTCCTCAGAGGCAATAAGAGAGTATGGAACTCCCTGGAGCTGGAGACACTTGTGTGCTACCCAATGTGGGTGCTGAGAACTAGATTTGGGTCTTCCATACAAGAGCAGTAAGCACTTTTTTTTTTGAGATGGAGTTTCCCTGGGATTAAAAGTGAGTGTGCCACCACGAGGGAATAACAGTAAACACTCTCAACTGCTGAGCCATCTCTCCATCCCCTTACACAAACTTTAAACTGCTAGTACAATGAAAATCAATTTCAGCCACCCATGCTAAAGAAAGACTAAATTGTCTTTTGTTCCCACTAAAGGAAATAGTGTGAAATTTATGTATTAAAACACCATAAAAATACATTATAGGGCTGGCTGTGACATAGTTAATTAATAATTAAAAACACTGTGTTTTCTCCCTTGTATTTCATGATGCCATGGTATTTACACTGCTTTTACACTTTTAAGTTTTGTAGTAATTTTTCATTCTAAATGTTCATTTTATAATTATTTTTATTTAAAAATTCATATTAATTTGTTTAAAGAAGATTCCCCTCCACCACGTTATGAGTTTCAAGTGCCACACATTAGATGTGTCTATGGAAATGCTTTTATTTATAATTTAATTTTTAAAGATTTGTTTATATTGGCCAGGTGGTGGTGGTGGTGGTGGTGGTGGTGGTGGTGGTGGTGGTGGTGGTGCACACCTTTAATCCCAGCACTTGGGAGGCAGAGGCAGGCCAATCTCTGTGAGTTCCAGAACAGCCTACAGAGTGAGTTCCAGGACAGCCAAGGCTACACAGAAAAACCCTGCCACCAAAAAAAAAAAAAAAAAAAAGGTTTTATATTGTAAATATAAATATATATATATGTATATATATATATTTAAATAATAAAGAAAATGTCTGTGGAAACATGTTTGCACTGCTCTTCTCTGAACCACAGGTTGTAAGTAAAACCCTACTGATTATGAAGCTTAGAATCAGACTCAGAGCTTTATATTTTGAATTTGCTTCTACTTTTAAAATATTCCAAGAGTAATTTCTTTTTTTGGTCTTTCGAAACAGGGTTTCTCTGTGTAGTTTTGGTGAATGTCCTGGATCTCGATCTGTAGACCAGGCTGGCCTCGAATTCACAGAGATCTGCCTGGCTCTGCCTCCTGAGAGCTGGGATTAAAGGCGTGTACCACTGCTGCCCGGCCAATAGTAATTTCTTAAATAAAAAACAAAAGAATTCCACGAGACAGAAGAATTTCAAGTTTCCTTGGAGATGTCCATCCCTATCTTGTTACATTAAACACGTCAACTGTCTTGTGTCCTCAGACATTGAGTAGATAGGAGGAAAAGCCAGTTCCGTTGTTCACTGAGAATGAAAACATGTTCTTTCAATGTCATTTAATCTACTGAATGTGTCCATCACAAGGATGTCTTCCTTATTCCTTTTCGTCCTGAGGGGCTTTGCATGCACTCAAGCAGGCTGCGGGTAGTTGCTGACTAAAAGAGTTGGGGGAACCAGATATAATTCCACCCCTTCTGTTTGCCGTGCATGTAACACATCCCTACGGCCTTTAAACCTGGCTCTCCTTGACAGAGTTAAAAGAAGGGTCATATATGGCAACCACTTCAGGAGGAAGCCCCATGTACATAAGCTTCTTCCATGAAAGAAAACCATGGCAAAACTGACTTTTTAAAATTGAGATATTTCAGGATTTCCAAACATTTATTGGGAGTCCTTGAGGCAACCTACGTGTCACCCAGGAAGCAGTGGCACTTCTGAGACTATACAGTGTTGTGGGAATTGGTTCCGTTCAGCCAATGGCTTTGGAGTGGAAGCCCTAGGGCATGGTCTTGCCTTCATATGTGACTGCTTAAGAGCAGAGGAATAGGGGTCACGCACTCTCCGGCGGTCAGAGGAGAAGCAAGCCTTGCGGTTGGTCCCCATTTGGGCAGAAGGACAGTTGCCTCAGCAGGATCAACATCGGCGTCTTCCTTGTTCTGTATTAGTAAGTCTGTATTTCCATTGTACCCCTTAGTAAATTATTAAATAGACTTTTGTGGGTTCACACATCAGTGCAGTGCTCAGCAGCACTGTGAACCCTGCTCACTGCCCAGCTTCTACTTTCCAGTTGTGCTTGAATCCAGTTTACGGCCACCGACTACACATTCTTCCGTTCTGTCTCTTAGCCAGTGTGCTCACAAATACTGCAGAGGAAACGGGTTGACGCTGGGTTTTATCTTCATTCATCCACTCATTTCTGAGCTGGTCCTAGTGAACACTCAGCTCTTCCTCAGACTCAGGTCACTGCCAGTCACTAATACGGACAGAGGTGTATTCTCTGACACTTCACCCTTCTGAAGGTCCAGGGAGGATTCTCGCGTCATCCGAAGCCTTTGTTTTCCCGCTTGGGTTGAAAACTGAGCTCCTGTTCCCTGCCACCCTGCTGCCTGTCAGTATCAGCTCCTCTCACTGTTGCGTCCCTCTCGGTGGTTTGGCCAACATAGACTCGCGCCTTCTTAGAGGGCTGCTCTTTGATAACTGGGTTGTCTGTGTTGCTAGTCATTTGCAGTCTTAGCTTTCACGTTTGAGTACTTGCTCATCTTTAGTTCCAAGGCAGACAGGAGC
Source organism: Peromyscus leucopus (assembly GCF_004664715.2). Classification (NCBI taxonomy): domain Eukaryota; kingdom Metazoa; phylum Chordata; class Mammalia; order Rodentia; family Cricetidae; genus Peromyscus; species Peromyscus leucopus. Next base: position 84,628,291 of record NC_051075.1, read on the forward strand.
TCATCCAAGTCCAAGGATTGTTCACAATTTTTTGTTCTCTGGTTGCAATTCTCTGATTTGTCTGTTTTTTAGATGGAGTCTCATAACGAGTGTGGACTGTGGCCGGTGTCTTGCAACTTCATTAAGTTCTTGGCTTTGTTCCTGATGCAGCTTCACTGCTTCCACACGGTTATCGAGAGCTCTGGTCTGCCAGTGAGTGACTGCTGCATGGCCATGCTCTCTCAACACGGGCTTTAGCATGATTGTATGCCTTCCCAATTGTGCGGCAGTTTAGTGGGAGCATGCAGAGGGGAGCTGGCTCTAGGACTTGCTCACACACATTATTACACGCACACAGCCTCAATCTCCCTTGGCCATCAGGGACAGTGATGAGGACCCATGAGATGCAGGTGTGTGGGAGCCCACAGAGGTTTTCCCTAGTGAGATCTGAGCTTGCTTTACCCAGCAGGGCTGCATAAGGGGATGAATTGACCATGAGCATAGTCACCAGGTGTTTGGAAGGGTCTACACTTGGCTGTGCTAGGGGGAGGTCTTTTGCTCCACCTTTTGGCATTCCTTTAAAAAGCCCTTAGAAGAGCCAGAAGGGGCTGGTGGATAAGGATCCAGGCTTTCCAGAGGCTATCCTGTATTTCTGTCTCTCTCCCCTCTTTATTTCTATCGAAATCTCTTATCCCTCACTCCTCAAGAGTACCCTAAGGAAAAAAGGGGGAGCAGGTCCCTGACACAGGTGCTCAGGACACTCTCCATTCCCTCACTTCACCTTCTCAGTCAGCAGCCAGCTGCTCTCATCCACATCCCAGACCAGGTCCCGATAAGAACCTCTACTAACCAGATGGCCAAGCTTAGCCTCCACTTTCTTGTATATTCCTACTGGTTGCTGAGAGATTTGATATGTTCAGGGACTTGTGATATATTCTTCCTGAAAAGTTTTAGAATCCTTTTACACCTTGTGTTCTGCAGTTTTATAATGATTTGAAATTAGAAAATTCCTTTTTTGTTGTTTTTGTTCTTATAAATGTGTATATGTGGGTGGGTGGTGCAGTGCTCATTGTGGCCAGAAGAGAGCATTGGCTTCCCAGAAGATGGAGCTCTAGTCAGTTGTGAGTTGCCCATATGGACACTGGGAACTATTCTAGGGTCCTCTGGAAGAGAAGAAAGTGTACTTACAGATGAACCATCTCTCCAACCCTGAGTTAATAGATTGTTGGAGTCTAAATATTTGTATTATTCTCTCAAATATTATTAATGGACCAGCCTTAATAATATTCTTCCCAAGGGCCCAGAAGAGATGCTACCAATTGCGGGAAATTGAATCTAGATATACCATGCTCTATGTCCATTTACTTTATTTCTCTATGACAAAATTCTATGTATAAATCAGCTCTGTCCTCACACTCAGCTCCTCTCTGTGCCCACTTTTCCTGTCCTCATAGTTTTAGTAAGATCCTATGCTTCTGAACTCATCTTTGTCCTCTGTTCCTTTGTCCTCCATCTCTCCTTCCTGGCTCTTTACTCCTGGCTCTGAGAAAACTCTACAAGAGATCTGCTTTACCCTCTGCAGAATCTTTGACTTCCTCTCTTCTCTCTGGCCATGTGATTCTGTCTACCCTCTCCAGAGAAACTGTCTTGTTCTCCTCACTACTGACTTTCTGCCACCAGGAATTCTGCCTCACTCCTTACTCCACTTGTATATGCAAAAACCTCCTTTTTTTTTTTGCTCTGGAAAGCCACTAGGCCTGAAGGCAAGGGATGGTCTGAGCTTCATTTGCACAAGAAGCAAAGTATGCATCTAGGAGCCAGGTTGCCTTGAAGTTTTACCTTAGTTCAGGGGCTCTAGGTGCCTAGTAGGTGGTCTGGTAGCTATTCCGCTCCTTGCTCCTCCTTCCTTGCTTGTCCTTCATTGCTTTGTTTGGAGCTGGTCCTATCTATGGATGTAGCTAAAAGAGGATATTTGCAAAAGGCAGATACCCAATTCAAATGCTAAAAAGAGAGCAGGGTGCTCAGAGGCAGAAGACCCTGCCTAAGTGACCTTACCCAAGTACTGGCCCAAGCAGGATGCTTACACACATACACATTATATGGGAATTATGAGCACAAGAAATTCATAATGAGGAGCAGCTGACTATTAAAGCTGAATAACTCCATTATTCTGTGATAAATGGCTTCCCACTAGAAAAATGCCTTGAAATTTCTAGGTATAGCTTTAATACATAGTTGAATTCCTACAATATAATCTCGCGCCTGCAAGATTATTCAATTCTAGATTGCTATCCATCCATCTCGTATCTACCATATGTCATTTATCTATCACTTGCCCCCTTGTTTTGCTTTTCCTGTTTCCTCATTCTGAAATTCCTAAGGTCAAATATTGAAACTTCTGCAAATATTCTACACATTTCTTCATGTTTCATCTCTTTCTTTTTGCTCAACTGTGTAGCTAGAGTTTTCCTGCCTTGCCCACAGTCAGGACAAATCTTTGTCACTCGCCAGCCCCACAGCTGCTCAGACCCAACCAAGTAAACACAGAGACTTATATTGCTTACAGACTGTATGGTCGTGGCAAGCTTCTTGCTAACTGTTCTTAAAGCTTAAATTAATCCATTTCCATAAATCTATACCTTGCCACGTGGCTCGTGGCTTACCGGCATCTTTACATATGGCTTGTCATGGTGGCAGCTGGCAGTGTCTCTGACTCAGCCTTCCACTTCCCAGAATTCTCCTCCTCCTTGTCCCACCTATACTTCCTCCTGCCTGACTACTGGCCAATCAGTGTTTTCTTTACTAACCAATCAGACAACACATTTGCCATACAGAACATCCCACAGCACAACTGTTTAGAAAATTTCTCGAGCCTGTCATTACGTATTTTATTTGAGCTATTATAATCTTGATTTCAAAGAACTCTTCTTCTGTTTGTGTTCCTTTTCCATAGCACCATATTCTCAGATATGGGTCTGCTATTGAAACACTGGACAAGAAAGGGAGCCAAATTTTCAATGAGGTACCAGGCAGGGATTAAACACCAGTTAAACAACTGTATAGGTCATCATTCCTGTTAAGATAAGTTCCTTAGGGCTGGAGAGATGGCTCAAAGGTTAAGAGCACCAACTGCTCTTCCAGAGGTCCTGAGTTCAATTCCCAGCAACCACATGGTGGCTCACAACCATCTGTAATGAGATCTGGCACCCTCCTCTGTATACATAATGAATAAATAAATCTTAAAAAAAAAAAAAGATAAGTTCCTTAATTTTTTTTGGTTGTATTTTGTTTTATTCTTTATTTTTATTTTAGTGTTTTGCCTGCATGCATGTCTGTGCACCTTGTTGTGTGCCTGGTATCTGTGGGGTCCAGAAGAGGTTGCTGGATCCCCTGGAACTGGAGTTACATAGAGTTGTGAACCATGTTGTGGGTTCTGGGAATGGACCTTAGGTCCTTTGCAAGACTGGCCAGTGCTCTTAACTTCTGAGTCACCTCTCCAGCTGTACTTTGATTTTTTTGAGACTGTAGCCCAGGCTAAGACATTAAGCCTGGAGAGCTGCGGTGCCAATGGAACAGGGAGCGGAAGTAGGAAACCAAGTTACCCAGTTTCTGTTGCTGCAGAGCCTCACACAAATGTGTCTGCCTCTCTCCAGGGTCTGTTGAGGCTCTTCGTGAGCAGTGAAGAAATCTAATCACATCCAAGCAGGCTTTAAGTGTTTTTCAATGAAGGGCTGGAGAAATGTCCCAGTTTAAGAGCACATACTACTCTTGTAGAGGGCCTGAGTTTGCTTCCTAACATACACATCAGGCATCCCATCCTCATCTCTCACTCCAGTCCCAGTGGATCTGACACCTTCTTCTTGTCTCTGCGGGCACCTGTGTGCACATGGTGCTCATAAATTCATGAAGGTGCGCGCACGCACGCACACATGCGCGCGCGCGCACGCACACACACACACACACACACACACACACACACACAAATTACAATAAATAAACCTTATTTGTTTTTTTAATAAAACAAAGCAACGTACGAGCTCTCCAACCTCTTTCCTCCCATTTCTTCAATATCATCTTTGTTGTTTTAAAAATGTTAAGTGGTGCTGGTGCTGGTTACCATGCAGGAAAGGTCATGAGGCATGAACCACAACAAAACCCAGTATCAGAGCTTCATTAGGAGGAGGGGTTGGGGACAAAAGAACCAGGCCTGGGGAAGAAGCACATGCACAGAAGAGAGGGGGGGGGGTAATGGGGGGAGGAGTCTGTGTCCAGCTTTTTAAGGATCCTATGAACATGCACAGGTGGGCTTACAGAGCTACGCTACACCATGCATGTGCACATTGCATGACCACGCTGTGTGCACGTGATCATCAGCACGCACTGATGACAAGACCCCTTGCTTGGCTGCTGAACTTCATGTGTGTCCATGCAGCTGGAGTGGCAGCAGAATCCTAACAATCTTTCCCCTACACTTTGAGCGGTTTTGTTCAGAAGTCAATGCATTTCATTTATAAAATGTATGTGTGGATGCATGCATACACACCACAGTGCTCATTTAGAGTCAGGAGGACAACTTGCAGGAAGGAGTTGGTTCTCTCTTTCGACCTTGAGGGTCCTAGGTATTGAACACAAGCTGTCAGGCATGTACCTTTACCTACTTAACCATCTTACAAGCCCATGAAGTCAGCGCAACCTTTAGAAACTTCTCATTTTAGTCTGACTTTTGCAATAAGGAAGAAAGCTAGAAAACAAAAGTTAAATGTATGCCAAGTAAGTGATTTGTGTGTATTGCCTCCCCCAGCTCCAGCCCCCTTTGGTTCTGATGTACACGCTGCTTCCTCTCTCTGAACATGGTGTGTGCACTCTACATGGATACGATATGATTGCTGGGAGACACGAACAAACAGGAAGGAACAAATGACCGACCGAAGGGAGGTCTGAACAAATGAGCATCCAGTGAGTGTTACTAGGGTTACTTACAGGAGGATGCATGTCTCAAAGCCAGCCCAGCACAGGTGATGGCTAACAAAAACTTGGAGCCTGGGAACACTGTACAACATGCAGGCAGCCCAAGAGGTTCCAGGCAACTCAGCTGGGCTCTCTTCCAGGCAGCCTGGCTGGTCTCCGTCTGTCTTTGCCAGGTAGCTAGGCTGGTAGAACATTTTCTGTGCAGCTCCACTGGACTGAAACCGCCTATCAGCAGCCCTTACTGTTTATATATGATTGAGGAATGGGCTTAGTGAATCTGGTCAGTTTCAGGAACTTCTGGAGTTTAAGAAGCTTCCCTGTAGGATGCAAAGTCTTACCTCCTTTTAGAACAACTGGTACCTTAATAAACTTCCATCCAAAAAAGAAAGCTTTATCTCATAGTGTTATTCTATAATATGCTATCATTACAGCCACTAATAGGTTAAAAAAAAAAACACCAAGAAGTTTCCAAAAAAAAAAAAAAAAAAAAGTAGAACCATGCATATTGTCACTATCACCACCACTGCTGTCACTGGTGATGTCCTCCTCCTCATCTTGATTTTATGGAATGGTTGCTTTAAGTATAGTGGGTTTTTGTTGTTGTTGTTTGTTTTTTGTTTTTTGGTCTGGCCTTTACAGGCTCCAATTTTCCTACAATTTGAAAAACTTATCTTCCCGTATGTTGAAAAAGAAATTCGCCGGCCTTTGTTGGCTGATCCTGTGGGGAAAGGCACTGATCACGGACAAAGTGGAAGGGAGATGGTGTGGGAGAGCAACAGGAAGCATGCATAGGAGCTGAAAGGTTCCTTTGCTTCAAAACCAAAAAGACAAAACCAAAACCAAAACCAAAACCAAAACCAAAACCAAAACCAAAACCAACAACAACAACAACAAAAAAGACTCTGAATCTAGCATAAGTCCATTCCATTTCCTTGGTCTGTTGCTATTGCTATGATACAGTCTAGCAAGACGGAGCTGATCACTGTGAATTCTCCAACAACCTACTTCTCATGTGTGCAGAACAGCTGATTTCTGCTCCCGTTTCACATATAGGCAAGAATGGCCTTGAAGCAACTGTCAGCAAAACCCACATCCTGTTGTACTAAGCCTGGCTTGGGATTTATAGTTACTGGCTTCATTCCAGTCTTAAGGGTAGGCTTTGAGTTTTATATGGTTACAGATTTCCTAGTGCTGGGCTACACATAGCAAGGGCAAGAGCTAGTGTGGACGAAAATGCAATAAAAAGGATCCAGACAGGGCAAGTAGGTCAGAACTGAGAACTGTTAAAAATGTGTTTGGATTTTCAGATTTGAGTAACTATCATGGATAGGTTCCCTCACAGTCAAGTCTAGACTAGTAGATTTTATCATGGATAGGTTCCCTCACAGTCAAGTCTAGACTAGTAGATTTTGGAAGAGAGAGATTGGCTGTGGGGCGGGGATATTCTTTTTGTTTTGCATTCAAGACCCAGTCTCACTGTGCAGAGCAGGCTGGCCTGGAACCGGTGTTAATCCTCCTGCCTTTGTCTCCTGAGTGCTGGGATTTCAGCATGGGGTTCAGAGGTTTAAAGCTCTTGAAAAGAATGCGGAACACCTAGGAGAAGACAGAAATGACAGAGGGGAACCACGGGAAGTTGGGAGGCAACAGCTTGGAGTGCAGGTACACAGAGAGCCTTGTCCCCTTCATTTTAATTAAAGTTTGAATTCCTGAAGCCATTATAATCCCAAGGAGGTGGAGGCTGGAAGACCAGGGGTTCAAGGTTACCTTCAGCTATATAGCAGGCTCTGGGCCAGCCTGGGCTGCATGAGGCCTTGGGTTTTTGTTTCCTAAAAAGAAAGCTTGAGGGGCTGGAGAGATGGCTCAGAGGTTAAGAGCACTACTTGTTCTTCCAAAGGTCGTGAGTTCAATTCCCAGCAACCATATGTTGGCTTACAACCATCTGTAATGAGATCTGGCGCCCTCTTCTGGCCTGCAGGGATATGTGCAGACAGAACATTATATACATAATAAATAAATAAATCTTAAAAAAAAAGAAAAACAAAACAAAAGATTTATTTAAAAAAAAAAAAAAGAAAGCTTGAATCTTTTACTCTGTTTTTCATGTTTCCTGCATACATGCACAAATGTGAGAGAAAACAATTCAGGAGAAGATAGATTTGACCTTGGATGTTTCGGGTTGCCTACTACAAGTTTCCTTAACCCCAAAGTTACAGTTTCCTCATCTAAAAGAAAGAGCCAATTATATACAACTCACATCCTGGCACTCTCTGGGTGAAACAATATTGAAGCAAGTTCTAGAATCTGGTTAGTGTTTAATGCGCGGAAAGCTTGCTACCATGAATACTTCTTTACAAACCACAGAACATTCTAGCCTTCTCAAAACCCAATCACGTCCATTAGATTGTGGGGGAGTAGAGAGATTAGGGAAATATTTGTCTAAGAATACAAGTATAAACAGGAGAACTAAGTTCAGGTGATGAACTGTGCATCACAACTACTAAAGTCAATCACAATATACACTGTATGTTTGAAAATGATTGAGGTTTTAAGAGTTTTCCACGTCATAAGTGATGACTATATAAGGTAATAAATATGTTAAATAGCTTCATTCAGCCATGGTACAATGTATGCATATGTCAGAGCATTTACATAACACACACACACACACACACACACACACACACACACACACGGTCAGACTGTCTTTGGACCACTAGCTCTCGAATAATGACATGAAGACATCTTATTAATATGAAGACTTGGCCTTAGCTTAGGTTTGTTCCCAACTAGCTCTTAGAACTTAACCAGTTTATTTTAGTCTACATTCTGCCATGTGGCTCATTACCTCTACTCCATACTGTACATCCAACTTCCTCCTAGTCTTGCTGGTGAATCCCCTGCTTCTCAGATTCTTCCCCCAGTTCCACTCTCTCTGGAAGTTCCCTGCCTAGCTATTGACCATTCAGCTCTTTATTAAGCCAATCAGAAAGTGCCTTAGGCAAATGAGGTAAAACAGAGAGATCTTCACACAGTGTGATCAAATATCCCACAACATTTCCCCCCTTTTGTCTAAATAAGAAGGAAAGGTTTTAACTCTAACACAGTAAAACTATATACAATAAGAACAATTATCAGGTTAAAAATTATACTCAGAATGTCTAGTCGATTTGTATTTGGCAACTTTGGAGAAGGTACTCTATTATCTATCCTATCTTGGTGAGTCCAAAATTTTGTACCTAAATCACTTTCTATCTTAACTTGTGTTACCAACCTAAAAATATCTTTTTAGACCTTAAAACAATTTCTTCAATAAAAAACTTAAGCTTTTATGTTTCTTAAACTTATAAACTTTACATCTCTTTTGTAAGTTTCTTTTCTGAATTTAGTAACAAGGAAAACCATAAAACTATAGCTATCTAGTCTTCCACCCCCATCAGAGACCCAAGTAGGATAAGGTATTGCCTGAGTAAACAGGAAATGCAAAGCAAGCAACTTCCAAAACTATAGAAATGACAGAGACAGATGGCTGCCTAGACAGTCACCCAAGCTTCCTCTACAACGTTGGGGCATCCCTCTTTGGCCTGTAGGCCTAGAAAATCTGACAGGCTTTTCTGTGAAGCAGGAATTTTGAAGGACTGCCCTACCCTGTCTTGGCAAAGTTTGGCAGTCACTTCCAGTTGGACAGTATACTGTTACCAGTCAAGGCAAGGGCAGTTCTTGTCCAGATGGCTAGCTTTGCCACATTGAAAGCAAACTCGGTATGGTGGTGGTGCTTTGATGCCCATCATCCTCTTTTTAAGTAAATTGGTGTTGTCAGGAGCAGATGTGTCTCACTGTCATGAAAAGCCTTATGTTATTAATACATTTTAAATGCCATATTCTAAAGGTCTTTGAAGTGTTTGAGGACCATCTATCTAAAAATATATCTCTGTATGATCTTGAAAAATAACATGACTATAAGTTTGGTTGCTGTAGATGACTAATAGTCTGCATTTCTTTATTATCCTAAATAGTTTTCAAGGACTAAGACTTAACATTTTAAAATGAGCTATATAGGTACAATACCTTAAACAAGAATAGAAACATATTATACAGTATAACAAAAATAGCCTTAAATTTGTATCAATATACAAAAATCTATACCAATGTAAAATATTTGAGACTGTTGGTTGTTCAAAAGTAGACTCAACAATCTACTCTTTTATCCCATCCTATCTATACTATACCCCCTTTTCTCCATCATAACAAGTCCCTGAATCTAATCTCCTCTGTTCAGCTTTCTTCCTGGCCATGACCAGTTAACAATATGTAACCACCTCCCCCCAAATGATGACAAACATCAATAACCCATTGAATGACCCAAACCACCCATCCCACCTCTTGGGAATGTGGGTGTCATATTCTCTAGACTGCTCCTGTTGTCTGGGGGTGATGGCATCTTTGGGGGACCTGAGAAAATTAGGATAATGGTTAAGTCCTGGAAGAGTTAGCTGTATTATGTGTTGTTTAGTCTCTGTGCAATGGGAAAGTGCAAGGCTTTTCTCTAGTCCAGGCTAGAATAGTCTGTGAGGCTAGACTATTTCAGCCAGCAGCGTTGAAGCTGTTCTGGATGCAGAACTCTGAGGAAACTGCAACAGAGGCACTCTGAGAGGCTGGATCTCCTGGGCCAGCCGTTTTCATTGATGTCTGGTCCCCTTGCTCTGAAAACACACAGACTTTTAAAGGTAACATACATATCTGTATTAACACAAGTACGGAATGTGCGGTGTACACAAGTCAGCTAAAGATGATTTTTTTTTGTTCTGTGTTTGAGTAGGTAAAAGGCACCTGTCAACTTTATAAGTCTGTTCAGACTACAATTCTAAACTGTAATATATAATAAGTCATGAGGACTCTGCAACCAACAAGATTTGTCATGTCTCATCCAGTCTCCGAGCTGTTCCCATGTCGAGGGATCAGCATATATATCACCTGTCCTGTAGACTTTCTTGGTTTCTCTCTTGATGTCTGTCGCCAAGATTTTCAGGAGGTCTCCCCCAATCAAATTTTATCTTTATCAATTTTGAAGAAAACCGTAATTTTTTTTCCTGTGGAAACAAGGGCATAGCCTCTCCCACAATGCAACATGTATTTTGACTTCCATTCTGAAGTGAAAACGTTCTTAAAATGTATAGCTTGGTTCGATTTAGCAGTTTCCATAATCCAGTGTCTCTCTACAGCTATTGATTTTTGTTCATTAGCATTTAAAAAATTCAAAGTCAACAAAGCACCATACAGGATCCAGATGCCTTGTGTGTTTCCCATCTCTATGTGGCTTTTCCTTTTATATTATGTTACTCTCTCTTTAAAGACCTTGCCAGGCAATGGCACTATTTGAAAGGATTAGCAGCACTAGGAAGTGTGACTTTGTTGGAGGAAGTGTGTCACTGGGGGTGAGGTTTCAGAAGCCCATGACAAGCCCAGAGTCAATCAGTCAGTCAGTCTGTCTGTCTGTCTGTCTCTGCCTATGGATCAACACTACTGCTCTAGCACCTGCCTGCATGGGGCCATGCTCCCTGCCATGGTGATAATGGATTAAACTTATGAAACTGTAAGCAAGCCCCAGTTAAATGCTTTCTGTCACAGTGGTCTTGGCCATGGTGTCTCTTCACAGCGACAGAACAGTGGCTGAGACAAATACTTTAACACTGAAGTTAGAGATGGCTGTGAGCCACCATGTGGACGCTGGGAATCAAACCTGGGTCCTCTGAAGAGCAGCTGTGCTCATAAGTGCCGGGTGACCTCTCCAGTCCTTTAAAGAAACATTTTAAAGCAACCAACCACAGGCTTCTATCCAGAGACTCTCTAAGAAGATTCTTATTCTTTGAGAATGTCGTACAATGTAGTTTGACCATACTCACCCCCCCACTTCTTACCACACTCCCTTGCCGCTCCCTACCCACACAGCCTTGTGTTCTTTCTCCCTCTCTTTTCCCAATTTGTGCTGCCCAAATAATCACAGACGTGTGGCATTCTACCTGTGCAAGTCAAACCACCAGCAACAAAGCTCTTAAAACCTACTCTCCATCTCCAGGCAGCTTTCCATTGCTAATAGCGCCTCAGCTAGCGGGTGGGCCTTCCTGACCACCTGCCTTCACCATGCTGGGATTTGGTTTGGCCTGAGCTTGCACAGGCTTGAGTATGTTGTCACATCTACTCTGAATTTATATGTGCAGCTGCCCTGTTGTGTCTGGAGGATGCTGTGTCCTTGAAGTCATCCACAGTCTCTGGTTTCTATAATCTTTCTCCCTGATCTTCTGCAATGACTCCCGAGCCTTAGGAGGAGGAGTGTGATACAGATGTCTCATTTAGGGTGGGATATTCTACAGTCTCTTATTCTCTGCACCTTGTCCAGTTGTGGGTCTCTGTCAATCACCATCTACTGCAAACAGAAGTTTCTTGGATGTGGGTTGAGAGATGCATTATCCATGAGTATAACAATAAGTCACTCGGATTCTGTTTAATACTATATCTACTTAGCAGAATAGTAACAGTAGGTTCTAGCGGGAGTGGGTGGCGCACACCTTTAATCCCAGCACTTGGGAGGCAGAGCCAGGCGGATCTCTGTGAGTTCTAGGCCAGCCTGGGCTACAGCACGAGATCTAGGACAGGCACCAAAACTACACAGAGAAACCCTTTCTCAAAAAACAAAACAAAACAAACCCAAAATAACAGTAGGTTCCTCCTTAGGGTCTATGGCCTGTCCAGCCACATGCTCTTGGCACAGCATGGCACCAGGTATGGGTTTCATCTTGAGAACTTAAATCACTCATAAAGTGGTTGGTTACTCCCATAACATTTGACTTCTTAAAGGGATTTGCTTGTGAACATTGCCTCTCCTTTTCCCGATTTGCAGCATGTAGTCTGTTACCATTGGGAAGTTCTCTCCTCGCTCTTGCAGGGCCATGCTCAAACCCATCACTCACACCTACCCACCCATAGGCACATAGATTCTACCGAGGCAAGCTGCTGCTCTACCACCTTACGACCCCATCCTACGCTAAAGCTTTAGACATTGCATTTTTCTGCTTCTCAGGCTCGCTTCTGGCTTCCCACTGTCTCCACTCATTAAACGCCTCCTGCTTCTAAGTGGGCTGTGAGTCTTCGCAGCCCCTGCCCATTCTATTACCACTAGGCTACCACTTTCCCCCGTCATGGCATCTAACTTGTTCCAAGTTTACCTGTCCATGCACTTTCATTATTACATCTACCATTATTAATCAGTGGCAGGAATTAGACTACTAATTATCTCAATTATCCGTCAAATTAAGTGATAAAATGACATAATTATCATCATGACACTTGCATTACCAGTATAGTTATTCCTGTTATCCTGTAGGTGGGTAATGGCTCCTGGCTCATTAAAGTTCAACCTAGTGGGCACTGGACTTATCTTCATTCCTGAGTCCTCAGGCCTCAGCGTTTCCACGGTGAGTAGACGCTAGTCACTACTGGAAAGCTCCAGCTAGCAGGATGGGGGCTAACGTGCAGTGTGTAGTGTGCACTGTGACCGTCGCCTCCGCCCAGGGTCAGCAAACTTGGGTGATCGGTTCCACAGTGAACTGGGCAGCCAATGTTTTGGAGGAGGCGCGGAGACCCCGCCCCTTTCCAACAACAAAGCAAAGCCAGCTCCGCAGGCTCCGCCAAACCCTCCAGGAGCTCAGGCTCTAAGGCCCTAGAGGCTGGCACTGCAGGGCTTGAGCGGGCCGGGTACCCGGAGCTTAGAGGCGCGTGCGGCCCCAGCTCGAGTCTCCCGCGCTAACCAGGGCGGACCGCTCCACCGCGGCCCTGCGCGGTGGGGGGAAGCCCGGGCACGCCCACACGCCGGCCAGTGCCGGCTGCGCGCACCCTTCGCGCGCTCCCGCGCCGGCCCGCGAGGCAAGGACCGCAGGTGGCGAGGCCCGGGTGCGGGCGCGTGGCCCGAGGCCGTGCGAGGTTGCGCGTAGCTCGAGGCGCGGCGCGGTCCCCCCGTCCGTAGTCAGTGCGCCGCTCCACGGCAAACTCCGCGCGCGCTGCGTGCTCGGGGCAGCGCCAGCCCGGGTGGCCGCGTGCAGGGCGCAGGCTGAGCCCGGCAGGGAAGATGGAGCTGGCTACGCGCTCCCAGGTGAGGGTTCCCCACCCCCGGCCCCCGTCCTCGGCCGCTTTCTGCACGTCCAGCTTTGCCCGGCACAGGTTCCTGGCGTGGGGCTGTCCACGCGGAGTGCACGGTACTGCAAACTTTGGTACTGCAGGTGTGTGTGCGTGGCTTCCTGCCGTGCCACTCCGAGTCCGAAGGCCCAGGTGGGGATGCCTTGCAGGAGCTGCGGGCTGGGGAGCTAAGGGGCTCTGTGCTCGGAGACCTGGGGGAGGGGCGCGCGGGAGGGCAGCGTGCAAGCCCCCTTCCTTGCCGGAACTGGCACAGAGATCAGGAAGATGAAGAAAAAAAGCAGTTAAAAAAAAAAAAAAACCACTCACTATCCCAATCTTGGTAATGGAGTTTAAAAGGAGTTGCTGTGGTGTTTGTTCTAGAATTTTCATAAATGTTTTAAAGTAATTTACCACTTGGGGCAAATGGTAACATCTTTAGGCCAAGTTAACAACTTCGAGATTGCAAGTCTTACGCTAAGCGCAAGCCCATTATGAAATATGGGCCCAACTAGTTTTTGAAACTTTACTAAAGTCTCCCAACGGTCATTAAGAGGCGGGTTTGTGATTTCTGTTAGTTTACAGTTACAGGGTTTTCCCTCTACTTTAAAGTAACTCTAAAAACGACAACCACAAGAAACCTAAACGGATACATACCTTTATATGTAGTGGTAAACAAAGCATTTTAAAAATTGAACTAAAAACACCTTTGAAAAGAGAAGGAATCGGCCATCCCTCTGCGCGTGGGTACCGGCATGTTTCATGTGAAAAAGTTGCCTTTCTTGAACCCACTTCTGACCGCATCTCCAAGGAGGGTTCACCTCTGCCGTCTACGTGGGCTCAGCCTGGAGGAGCAGCTCCCTGGCTTTGTTGGACCTGGCCTGCCCAGGCCTGGCACTTACCTGCATGCTGGCAAATTAAGTAACTAGCCAGCTGGCAAGCTACCAGTGACCACTCTGTCTAGTTAGTGACTGCAGAATGATTTTCTGAAAGTGGACGTTTGTGAGAAAGTATTTTTAAAGGTTTCTCCAGTGAAGGGAGATAATAAAATCCAGAAAAACAGCACTGAGCCAAACTCAGGCTTACGTTTTTGTTGTTGTTTTTAAAGCACGTGGCCTTTGAATATGTGAGTAGCCTATGCTTCTCCAGGCCTTAACAAAACACATTTGGAAAGAGTTGTTTTGTTTTTCAAGACGTCTCTTTCATCCTGGAGTGGTCTCCAACTGCAGTGCAGCAGATTGCTTCCTCCCGCCTCCACTTCCTGAGTGCTAGGATTCTTCCCAGGGCGTGGCTGCTGGCTGATGATGTGCTGGGATGGAGGAACCCTGGGACTCCTGCATGCTGGGCAGTCAGAAGAGCTGCAGCCCTGATACAAACAGATTTGAGCCTGTGAATGTCCTCAAAAAGTGTAATTTATTGTATCGTTTCTAAAACCTGTTATTTTACTGGAAAGTTCTTGGCAACTTGATCCTTGTGTTTATGATCTTTGGAAATTCAGGATGCACCAAACTGTGTAGTTGGAAGTGAATATTTTATTGTTAAGCAATGAGGCTGATTTTTGATAGTTTTGAAATAGTAAACTATTTACTATGTGAAGGTAATCCACAAATTATATCCTACCCGTTATACCCCAATTAGGGCAAATTCCTGTATGTAAGGTGATCAAATTATTTTGCCTTTGGTAAAGACCTCCTAATTGGTAGCGCACATTAAGATGATTTTTTTTCTTCTGGAAATCTTTCTGTTCACCAGCTTATCATAATTTTAATGTGAGCAGATTAGTCTTCCATTGAAATGGTCTGGGTGGTTCTATGGGATGGGCAGGTGAGGGAACATCTCAGACGGTGGTGGTCCTGTGGCTCTTCAAGCTCCAGCGCTGTGAATGAAGTAGCTGGATGCGCACCCGAGGTGGAGTGGCCACACCACAATGGCAGGACCCAGCAGGCAGCACATTTGATTCCCATCCTTTGGAAAGCCAGCACTCCCAAGGTGACCCCGCAAAGGGAAGAAGTGACAGCTGTGGAGGTTCCTGAGTAATACCTGAGCCAAGGTGACACCCACCTGCCTTCCACACCACATTCAAGTCTGCCACCTGTGGGTTGGATTTGATGTCCTCTGGCAGTGATCTGCACCCCCCTGCCCTGGGGTTGGGGTCCTTGTTGGGCTGGCCACTGTGTCTTTATACTTGAATGGTGAGTGACAAACTATCCATGCAATACCTAGTCAAGGTGAGGATGTGATTCCTCACTGAACATGGCTCCCTGGAGCCTGAATGTCTCATGCCTTAGTTTCCCAGGAGATTGGCTGCTAGCCCTTTGAATGTTATTGTCCTTTAACCCTTCTCGCTCCAGGGTGTAGGTTGGACCCTTTGAGAAGGACATGATACTGAATAAATGTTTCATGAATGTGCATAAAGCATGCCGTTGAAGGGGTGATGGAAAACTTTTCTGACATTGACCTCATTGCCAGAAAGTGTAGTAATCTGGTTTTCTAGTTTAAAATGTGCGGTGGCCAAAGCTGGTCACAGGGCTCAGCTGTGATGTCTGAGGATTTGTCATTTTAATAGTCCTATTTTTTAATATTGTTGTTATTATTTTGATTAATTTTTTTGAGACAGGGTCTCTGTGTAGTCCTGACTATCCTAGAATAGTCCTATATTTAAAAAAGCCATTCTTTGCTCATTCTTTTTGCATAAGCCTGATCCATTCATAGTGGGCTGACTTCTTGGAGGTCACAGGTATTTGATTTGATGATGACAAAACCAGGAGCCAGGTCCAGTTAAGCCAAGTTATCAGTGTGAGAGTGCAGTCGTGAGAAACAGCCTGTGGAGCTGACTGAGCGCCCTGCACACTCAAGTCCCGTGGCTCTTGAGACTTGCTCTTTCTCCTCAACGCTTCAGGGATTTTTAATGCTTCCAATATCTGTTTGTTTTTTTTTTTTTTTTTTTTTTTTATAAAAAGACTTCTAGCTTTAGTGGGGATTGATGAGGATTAATTTCCCTTTTCTTTATAAAAAAGTGGCTAGTGAGTGTTTTCGAACTGGATGGAGGGGAGGAATATTTAGTAGATGGAGCTAGGTTAGCACTCTGAAAAGATTATCTTCCATGGTAGTAAATGCTAACACTATGCAAAAATGCTTTTAAAAAGCTGTTGCATCTCACGGCAAAGACTTGTGTTGTGGCTGAATTAATAGTTGATACTTCCTGCCTGTTTTTCTTTATAGTTGTCAGACCATTTATCATGCTTGTGTACGAGGCATTGTTCTGTCAGAAGATTGGAGACCAGAATACTGTTCTCCCCATCTTCAGTACACAGTCCCTTGGACCTCTTCTATGTACTGTTGCTGCAGCCCAGAGAAGCCCAGAGACATCCCTTTCTTCCCCTAAGGGATGGAAATTGTCACTTCCTTTTCTGAGCCATACTGTTCTAGGTCCCTAAATTTGGAAGTTAATTCTCCCTGCAGGTGTGGGAAGTAGATTGTGTTATCTCTTTCTTATGATAAGACTAAATCCATTGCTTCGTCCAGGGCTGCTGACAGGATTCCACTAGCAGGATTGTGTTCCCAGAACCGCTGTCTGGCCCTTGCCGTGGGAGTCGGGACGAACTGATAGGAGGTTAGAAATCTCTGGCTATGTTGTGGTTTCCCTGGGGCCAACGATGCCCAAGTGTCATACTATAACACCCGGGCCAGGGACATGGGAACATAGCAATATAAAGGCTACTTGACTGTGAGGGGCTGTCAGGGTTCCTCACTCCTCAGCCAGAGGAGCCGGATGCTGCCAGGGACCTGACAGATGCGAGCTTCTAGTCTGTCTGATTTTTTTTTTTTTTTTTCTGGTGGGGGCAGGTCTCACCAGATTATACTTTATAAAAGTCAGTTCCCAGCTTTTACCTGGGAACAATTTTACGTAGGTTTTCTATGGTGTTATGTAATAAAGTAACAAGAAGACACAAGGGCGTGGGATTTCCATCCGGTGTTGTTCCCTGCTGTTGTAGTAGTCTGGTTGGTCTTTTCCATGCTTTCTTCAGTACTGTCAGCCCTGGTTTCCGAGGATCCAAGAGCCCTTCAGTTTCATGCTGGATGTCTGTAGTGTTCCATCGATTACATGTGTATTTTATATGTTTTCTCTTGACAGACATCTTTGTGTTCCAGATTAAGCACAGCGTGTGGCCTGTGTTGATGTCTCATCTAAACATTGTTAAATGTGTTTAATATCTCAATCCGTAGAACCTTCCCAGGTTAGGCATACCCCATTGTTTTCGTTTGCTGAGGGAAAGCAGTTTTTGCTGAACATAGATCTGTAGTGACTCACACTGTCCAGAATTAACTTGTTGAGCCTGAGGGAAAGTGCCCTAGAGATCTAACCATTACTACCCTCTGGTCTAACTTGAAAACTCACACGCACGTGCAGGTGGACTACAGTGCTACAAGAGGCTGGCTGCCAGGGAGTCTGCTACCTCAGCCACAGACTGCTGCCTTCATCAGTAATCTCCCTTACAGCTTTTCCAAAGGGCATTTCCCATTAAAGTTGGCAATCTAGATGCCAAACATTATGAAAGTTTGGTTTCTCATTATAAAGGTTTCTAAGAGATGGAAAATCAGATACTTCGGTTGGTACTGAGTGGGTGCAGTCGGGTAAACTTCAAGATATGCAGGTAACAACATCACTTTCTGGTATAGGGGTTGCTTCAGTAAGCTTTAAGAAGTAGTCCTAGGATTCCCGAGGCCTGTGGTTGCCCAGCAGGGCTGCGGGTATCAAGGGTGCAATTCCTGGAGTTGTGGGTCCCTGCGATTATATCCGTTTACTCCAGAGCACCCAGAGAGGTAGTGCAGTTGTTTGTCCCAATACCCTGCAGCTGGAGGCCTTTCCTCCAAGAGGCTGTAGAGCGGCCTGGAGAGCGCCTTGGCCTGAATCTGGAAGCAGCCCCAGCCCCTGCTGGAGGCCCCCAGCCGCTGTGCTAAGATTCTCAAAGTTGTCCCACAACCCACGCTGTACTGTGGCAGGCGCAGGGTTGTTCATCTGGTGGGTGGAGGGACTGGCACATCGCAGGTGTTGGAGATTTGTCCAATTGAAATGGAAAAGGTGGTTGGGCGAAGTGGAGGGACTGGACAAGTGAGTTATGACGGGTTAGAGATTCCTAACAGCTTGAGGTTTTCTGTTGCATGAATGTGGGACCAGTTCACACTTGCCCCAGAGGTCTCCAGGGTGGCAGTCCTTGCATGTGCGAGTGCGTGTGCGTGTGCGAGTGCGTGTGCGTGTGCGCGCGCGCATGTGTGTGTGTGTGTGTGTGTGTGTGTGTGTGTGTGTGTGTGTAATTTTTGATTCTAAATGTGATTTAAAGTACATTTCTGGGACTATGTTCTCCTTCCTGTCCTGGCTGTGGTGCTGACATGGAGTTGCCACGCGTAAAGTTCTGATGCCATCTGCAATAAACCCTGAAACAGGAAGGGATAGCTAGGTGGAACCTGGCAGTGAGAGCTGCCTGTAATTCCAGAACTCAGGAAACTGAGGCAGGAAGATCAGTAATTCCCGTCTAACATGCCCCCATCTCTGCAAAAACAAGAAAAGGTGTGTGTGTGGGGGGGTGCTCTGTCCCATTCTCCTTCCTCAAAATCTGTGTCTACTGGAAAGTTTTCAACCCTAAAGGACATTAAAGAGGAAATCAGACTTTTCCTGATACTGAAATCCCTAAGACCTTTTTATGCAAAATGTCTAGTGTTCTTATTTTGGTTTAAAAGGGAGAGTTAAGAAGAAATAATACATGTTTATTTATTCTTCTTCCCAACAACTTGACCCAGACATTTTTCCTTCAAGGGAGGTGGGTTTTTTTGTTGTTTGTTTAGCAAGATCGTTAAAAGCCCTGGGCCCATTTAGCATTCTGCACTTGCACAGGATCCGTTACTTTCCTCTGCCTTCACCTCAGTGCAGAACCCTCCACCGGCTGCAGCGCCCCACACCGCCAGCTGCAGGCACTTGGCAAGAGGGTGTCGGTGTCCTAATGACCTTCCCTTGAACTAAGTGGTTGTCATTAGGATTTTAATGAGTGTGCTGTTCATTCAGGCACAATGCCAAGAGCCTGGTGGAGTCAGCTGCCTGTATGGGTACTCCAGAGGTGATCATGGCTCCTTTTGTTTAGTGGCATTGTTCTTAGTAGAGCACAAGCTTCCTGCACCCCCCAGCACCCCCCAGCAGTTTGAAGAGCTGGTCCATGTTCCCTTGAGTGAGCCTGGGGCAGTCCCGTCCTCCGGTGATAGTGATCCCTCTGCAGACTGCATCTGGCAAGCATGTAGACAGCTGTGGACAGATGCCTGCTATGGGAGGAGGCTCCCTGATGCCAGCAGCCACTGGATGACATGCCCCTCTGAGACTGCTAGACTCGATTTCCAGGTATCAGACCTCACGAACACTGCCTAAAGATGACCCCTTGTCCTTACACAAATGACCGTTTACTGCTGTAGCTGGTGGTGTGAGCCTGGGGAAGAGGCAGACCAAGGCCTCATGCAGCAGCCAACTTTATTCAGAGCATCTTCTCAACACTTTGGTGCTGTGGGATGCTCTGTACGCTGTGAGTGTTGCTCTGATTGGTTAATAAATAAAGTGCTGATTGGCCAGTAGCCAGGCAGGAAGTATAGGCAGGACAAAGAGAGGAGAATTCTGGGAAGTGGAAAGCTGAGTCAGGAGACGCTGCCAGCCACCACCAAGAGGAGCAGGATGTAAAGATACTGGTAAGCCACGAGCCACGTGGCAAGGTATAGATTTATAGAAATGGCTTAATTTAAGAGATAAGAACTAGATAACAAGAAGCCTGAGTTTATAATAATATAATAATTATATATAATAATATAAGCATCTGTGTGTTTATTTGGGTCCGAGCAGCTGCGGAATTGGTGGGTGAGAGAGATTTGTCCTGACCATGGTCCAGGCAGGACCAGGAGATAACCTCAGCTGTACTTCAGGGTTGAGAAGAGTCACATGAGTGAGGTGTTACCTGCTCCGCCAGTGAGGAACACAACACATCCTAAAAATAATTCTGGGTTTTAGAGAAGCCGAGGTCCCAAGTTTGCCTTTATCTTGTTTGTAACCAGAGGCTTTTCTGTCCTGCTGGTCCCACGCCGCGTTTAAAATAACCACTCAGAGGCTCATGTTATTTACCCATGCTCGGCCAACAGCTCAGGCTTGCTAACTCTTCCATTTAAATGAACCCACACTGCTTACCTGTGCTCTGCCATGTGGTCCGTGGCTTGTTACCTCATTTTCTGTTGTCTTGCTTCCTCGGCAGCTGGCTGGCGCCTGCTGGACTCCACTTCCCTTCCCATCATTCTCAGTTTGGCTTTCCCGCCTAACTTCCTGCCCAGCTGCCAGCCAATCACTGTTTTATTATTAACAGTGAGCATAGTCCATAGCACTTGTTTGCAGCCGACCCTGGTTTCCCTGGTCCCACCCTGCCCTACGGCCCCACAGCCACGTATAAAATAATCATTCAGAGGTTTATAGTAACTACCAATTGTATGGCCTATGGCAGGCTTCTTGCTAGCTAGCTCTTATAACTTAGCCCATTTCTATTAATCTATAAGTTGCCACATAGCCGTGGCATTACTGGTCTGCTGGCATCTTGGTGTTCCTGCAGCGGCGGCTGGTGTGTCTCCCTCCTCTCTTTTCTTCTCCCTGTATATCTGCTTGGATTTCCCGCCTGCCTCTAAGCTGCCTTGCCATAGGCCAATGCAGCTTTATTTATCCACCAATCAGAGCAACACATATTCACAGCATACAGAAAGACATCCCACAGTATTGGGGAAAATTATAAAGACCACTCCACGTAGTTAAAAGGAAGATTTATTTAGTGGATGACTTACAAATGAAGGAATAGATAGGTTGCGGGGGTCTGGGGAAGGTGTATCGCAATCCAGCGGTGTTCTCTGGAGCTCTGCACAGTCAACCTCCACCGTCCAGGGTCCAGGCACAGAGCGCGCGCACCGAGAGAGCGCTGGCCCATCCAGCTCTCGGGTTTCCAGCGCCTCCCCTCGCCCCGCCTCGTAGGCGTGACAGTTGCCAGAGTCTCAATGGGGGTTGGAACTTCCAGATCCAAGCTGGAATGGCTACCCACTACACCACAGCACTTGTTTTCTTGTAGTTTTCTCACAGGCACTCAGAATTCTCACATGACCCCATTCTTGGACTGTGCACAGTACCCAGTACCCAGTAGATGCTTAATAAATAGGTGCTGGGTGGATATAGGCTGGAACAGTGCTGCCACTGCTGACTCTTGGTCTCTCTCACATGTGTAGAGCTGTCTTCCAGACTGCCTGCCTGCCAGGTCCAGTGTGGAAGTCACCAGGCCTCCACTCTAGCGTTGTTCTGAGTTAAGAGGCTTCTGCTTCTCTGGCTTTTTGAAACACAGGCAACGGGTATTATTTAACTTGCACCAGCCAGTGAACTATGCATCTTTAAATGGCAGCCTGTGATCATGGTACCTCACGTCTCCGCCCTGGTACCTGCCAGCATTCCAGGTGTGCAGGCTCTGTCAGGTGATCTGGTGTACGAGGGGCCTCCGCCTGGCTGATGATGAGTGTGTAGCATGAAGGAGAAACCATTTTGATTGTGAGTCTCTGGTAGAGGTGTGGGTGTGTTGGATGTTGTTAATAACAGGCTTTGGATTCCCTCTGTGGCTGTCACCTGAGGGACCTAGGGGCAGGATGGCCTCTGACGGCAGCAGCATGATCTCTGGGAAAGGCAGTGGGGGACAGAGCTTCCGTTTAGAATGCCAGAAAGTTCCGGAGAGAGGTGACGGTTTAAAACAATGTCAGTGTTCTTAACCATGTGCTGATAAGGGCTGGGGAGATGGCGTGGGCAGTGGAGCTCTGGCCAAGTGTGAGGACCTGGGTTCAGATACCCAGCACCCACACAGACGGCCAGGTGTGGCAGTGTATCACTATAATCCCAGAGCTGGGGAAGCAGAGACAGGAGGATACCTGGGCAACCAGTGTAGACACATCAGCGAGCTTGGAAAAGGGTAGAAAGTGATTGCTCACATCTGATGTCAACTTTTAGCCTCGACACTCAAGCGCACAGGCATGCACATCCATACATACGTGTACCCCAAAGTAAGCATAGAAATTATTTTTTTATATCACTTCGTTGTGGAGATCCTGCCGTGTTTCGGCCAGGGTTCAGCCCTTTCATTCTTGTGACGTCTAGTTCACCATGTCACGAATCCCTTGGTAGACAGAGGTGACTTTCATATTTAAGTTTCCTAATTACCTTGGTGGGTGGCTTAAGAGTCCGGCTTCGTGCCGTAGTGTGTAGGAACTTAACACCGTTTCTTGATTAGAACGTTCTTTCTGATAGTGCTGCCCCTTCGACCGTGAGTGGCCGGACTTCATTCTCCTGTTGGTTTCGATCCATGACAGCGCCATCTGCTGGATCCCAGCAGCTTTGCAGTGTGGGCCGGTCAGGAAGAGGGGGGGTCTTCAACGCTAATCTTTCTTTCAGATAAAGTCCCGCCAGGTTCCACATGACCTTTTAAGAGGGGCTTTTCGACGTTTGCCAGAAACATCGCTGAGATTTTGACGGGATCGTGTGAAATCTGCAGGTAGCTTTGACCAGTACAGGCGTCTGGACGAGGCCATGTCTGATCCATGGACAGAGGAGGGTGTGTGTTTCCGGTGTCTTGCAAGTCTTCTGATAGTGTGTTTTAGTTGGGGTGTATGCAAGACTTCTGCCTCGTTGCTCATTTTTTATGCCTTTGTAAATGGAATTGTTTTGTGATTTCTTTGTTAGGTTGTTGCTTGTTAGTGGCAGATAATTGCTCTGTGACTTTATGTCCTGGAACGTTACTGTGTATGGACTAGTGCTGGCTCTCCTGTGGACTTTCCAGTGCCCACTGCACGTGGGTATGTTACGTCCTGACAGATGTGTTTTACTCATTTCCAGCCCAGATGCCCTGTATTCATCCTTTTTTTTTCTTGCCTGATTGCTAGAATTTTCAAGACTATGTTGCTGAGGTGAAAGGAGGCTTAGCTTATCCCTGATATTTAGACATGTCAGTCTTTGGTCCACCGTTGAGAGTAATCGCGGATTTTAATATATTGATGCAGTTCCCTTCCATTATTGTTGATTTTGGTTTTTCTCAGAGTTTTCTCTGATGCTTTTTTTGTATTAGCTGCGATGGCCTCTTCCCCCTTAATTTCAATATAACTCGTTTACATTTCATATGATAAGCTGTTAGCAGCACACCTCGCTTGTCTTGCGGGCATCTTTTTGCTGTGTTGCTGATTAAGTTTGCTGGCATTGTGTGAAGGGGTTTGCCTCATGAGGGGGTTGCTCTATACTCTTTGGTATCAGGTATCTGGCTTTGGTATCAGGTAGTGGTCTCCTAGGTAGAGTTAAGGGATGTTTTTTCCTCTTCACCTTCTTTGGAGGAGTTTGAGGATACTCTATTAAGTGTTTTACCAGAGTTCACCACTGAACCTGTCAGTTTCTGGGGACAGTTTTGATCACTGATCCACATCCTTACTAGCTGTAGGTCTATTCTGGTCTTTTCTTTGTCATTGAGTCTTGGTAGGCAGTGTGTTACCAGAATTGTGTTCATTTTATCTATGTGAGCCAAGTTCTGGCATGCAGTCGCCTGTAGTCTCCTAAATTCTTCGTTTTAAAAACCTTTGTAAACTTAATAATAATGTCCCTCCATTTGTTTTCTGATTGTAGTGCCTGAAGATTCCCTGCTTTTAAGTCAGTGAACCAGAAGGCTTGCTAATTTTGTTAGTATTTTGAAAAACCAACTTTATTTTATCACTTATTCTCTGTTGAGATTTTATCCCCAATTTTGTCACGGCTGTAATCTTTAGTAGTTCCTTCTGTCGGCTCTGGGTCCACTTTGCTGTGTGTTTTTCTGGTTCCTTAATGTGTGAAGTTAATGATCTTCCTGTTAATTTGCACATTTACAGCTGTGCCTGTCCCGGACAGGGCAGGGTTTGCCGTATTGCACAGATTTGGTTACGTTTGTTTCAAGGCACAGGTTGAGTATTGCTCATCCGAAATGCTTGAGACCAAAAGCATTTATTTCATTGAGTGCTTGCTTATACATAAAAGCTGTTTTGGGGTGGAACTCGAGTCAGAATGCAAAACAAAACCTTCTGCATATAGGCTGAATGTAGTTTATTTGTTCACATAACTGTCATGTTAAGCAGAGTGGTGGTGGTGCAGAGGCAGGGGGATCTCTGTGAGTTAGAGGCCAGCCTGTCTCCAGAGTAAGTTCCAGAACTGCCATGGCTACACAGCGAAACCCTGTCTGGGAAAACCAGGAACAAACACACAACAAAACCTATTGTATTATGATATGTAATTTTCCATCATGAAGGACTCAACAAAGTTCGGATTTTGGAGCGTTTCAGGTTTTGGATTTTTGAGATAGGGATGCTCAGCTTGTATTTTCTCATTTCTTGTGATTTCTTCTCTGCCTCATTGGCTGCTTGGGAGAAAGTTTGATTTCTGTTTACCTGAGAACTTGCCTGCTTTCCTGCAGTTTCTGATTTCCCATTTTAATTCTACTTGTCAGGAAAGATAGTTTTATGATGTTGGTTATTTAAAATGTATCACATTTGTTTAGTCTAGCATGTGGTCTGGTCTGGATAGTGGATAATTGGATGTGTATACTTGAGAAAAGCACATGCTTTGTTGAGTTGTGTTCTTTGTGTCTCTTGGCTGGTTTATTGTTGAAGCCTTCTGTTTTGGGCTGTTCACAATTCCATCCTTGTTGAAATTGAGGTGTTGACGTCTGCGTCTGTATCCCATACCACTGGACTGTTCCTCTCTTGCATTTTTGAAGCTTTGATTTTGGAGCATGTATTGGAAAGTGTTACATTGTCTGGGTGAGTTGACCTCATTCACACTGTCTCTGTAACAGCTTTGTGTGTTACGTGTTTTCTGTCTTTTTCTTTCAACAGGATCTGATGTGAGTCTCCTCTCATGAGCATTTAGCTGTATCATTACACTAAATAAAATAAATAAATACATTTTGCAGGGCTGGAGCATAAACCCAGGCCTTAAGCTGCTAACCAAGTGTTCTGCCACTGAACTCTATGCCCAGCATTCTTTTTGAGAGAGGGTCTTGTTAAGTCAGTCACGCTGACCTCAGACTTAACTCGAGCCTAGGCAGCCCTTGGAGCTTCCTGCTTTAGCCTCTGGAGTAGCTTGAAATTGTAGACCTGCTACAGGCCCTGCATGCCTTTCTTTTATGCTTTATATGTGTCTTGTCTTCTTGAGATGGGGTTCTCACCGTGTAGCCCACTCTGACCCTCTTGAGTGCTGGGATTGTAGACGTGCATCGGCATTCTTGGCACCTTACACCCTTTCCATCTCTCCTTCATTACTGCCTTGTTTATGTTGATTTATCTCGCTTCCCTCCCTCCCTCTTTTTTTTTTTTTTTTGGTTTTTTGATACAGGGTTGTGGTGCTGTTTTTTGTATCAAATAAAGCTTGCCTGAGGATCAGAGGACAGAGCCAGCCACTAGATTAAACATAGAGGCCAGGCAGTGGTGGTACACACCTATAATTCTAGCATTTGGGAGATAGAATGTTCGAATCTTAGATGGTCTTTTAATAAAAAATCCAGAGCCAGATATCAGGGTGAAAGCTGAAAGATCAGAGAAGCAGAGCAGCCAGCCACTAGTTCTTACCTCTACGAAATCCTCAGCCTAAAGAGAGTGAGTTCCTGGGTCCTCACGCCTTATGTACCTTTCTCTGCCCAGACATCATTTCCTGGGATTAAAGGCTTGTGTGCTTCCCTCTGATCCTAGGGCAAGTTTAATAGGGTACACAATATATCACCACAGCAGAGATCTGTCTAGATCTCTGTGAGTTCAGAGCCACCCTGGACTATATAAGATTGACTCAGTCTAGGAGAGAAACAGAGCCAGGCCGTGGTGGCACACACCTTTAATCCCAGCACTAGGAAGGAAGTGACATGGCTGGGCGGAGAAAGGCACATAAGGTGTGAGGGGACAGGAACTAGAGCCTTTTCAGCTGAGGACTCAGGCTTTTGGTCAGGATTCGTGGAGATAGGAGCTCACCTTCCATTCGGCCTGAGGATTCTGTAGTGGCGAGATGTTTCTCTGGTTGCTTGTTTCTTTGTCTCTGATCTTTCAGCATTCACCCCAATATCTGGCTCAGGAATTTTTTTAGAGACCAATTTGAGATTCTTGCAACACAGGGTTTCTCTGTGTCCTGGTTGTCCTTGGCTTTTCTGTTTCGACCAGACTGGCCTCAAACTCAGAGATCCACCTGCCTCTGCCTCCCAGTTGCTGAGACTAAAGGCGTGCACCACCACTCCCTGGCTCACACTTCTTTAGTGCTTTCTATAGATGTTTTCTGTGGTTCTGACCACTATAGATAGCATCCTATATTGTAAGTTTAATAGTAATTTAATATCATTAATTAAAAACTATCCAGTGCATGTCCATTCTCTAGCCTTGGTTATTGATGTTATAAATGACATCTTTATTGTAGATTCCTAAGTTTTCTAATTCTGTAGTTAACAAAAAGAGTTAGAAGAACCAGACTACAATGATACATGCCTATGTTTCTCTGTATTTATCTTTCCTTGAGTGCTGGGTGGCTTTGCATGGCTCTGAGTTACTGTCGCTTCCATTCAGTCTGAATGATTCGACCCTTAGCCAGTTCTGGTTGCTAATAGTAGTGGTAGTGAAGTAATTAACATTTGCAATCTGAAAATATCTTTATTTCTGTTCATTTTCGAAAGACAGTTTTCTCCCAGATACTGCATTTTTGTTTGACAGGGTTTTGCTTACAGTGTATTGTACATGAATACATCATTGTGCTGCCCTCTGTTACAAGATTTCTGACTGTCTGGTTGAACACCCCCTAAATGTGACAAGTAACTATTGCTAAGTTTCTTTTATCAGTAGCTTTCAGCAGTAATGCGGCGTCTCTGTGTGTGTTTCTCCGTTCATACTGGTTGAAGCTAGGCATGTAGCTCAGTGGTGGAGCATGTGCCTATCAGGTAAGAGTCCCAGGGCTCAGACCCCCAGCCCTACAAGGAAACAAAGTGAGAAACGATTGATTCTCTGTGGAGTCCATTGTGCTTCTCGTGTTGGATATTCATATCTTTCATTAATTTAGGAGACTGTTTGACTATGGTTGTTTGTCAGATGGGAATGTGAACAGACATCTGTTTGCCCTGATAGAGAATCAGTGATGCACTAAAGGGTACTGCCAAAGTTCAGTCAGTGAGTCAATGAGCTTGTTTGGGGGAGGGGTAACTTACAGACCTGGAGAATGACTCAAAGGCAGCCGCATCGCCAGAAGCTGTCTGCAGCGAATGAAAGTGGAGCACACTACTGAACCTGCCCTTTCCAGTTAGTCTCCACCTCTTTTAGGCAGCTTGCCAGGTCTGAGCCTTTCCAGATGCATCTGCTGGCCTGAGGGTCTCTCTTGCCAGTTCTTACTGCGGATGTGAGATTGTGAGAAGGAGCTTGTGAATCTGATCAGTTTCAGAAGCCTTTGGAACCCTAACCCTGAGCTTGCTGCTGATGTGAGATTGTGAGGAGAGGGACTTTGTGAATCTGGTCAGTTTCAGGGACTTCCTGAAGCCTTTGGGTTGTTTACTTCCTGAGCTTATGAGCTGGTCTGCAGGATGCAGTGTTTTGTCTGGGGTGAATTGCTCAGCAACACTCCTTAGTTCCTGTAGTTCTTTGTGCGTGTTTTTTGCTGCTTAAGGGGAAGCCCAGTATCTGAATCTCCATGGGGATAGTTTCAGCCCATTAATTTCTCCTTTTGAGTGAATCACTCTTCCCATTGCTTTGTATGTTTTGGGCAAAGATGATCCAAGTTGTTGGGATTCTGCCACACTCCAGCTGCATGACTGCACATGCCAGTTCAGGAGCTAGGCAAGGGGTCTTGCATCATACGTCATCAGTGTGCGCTAGTGATTATGTGGTGGTGTTGTCACGCAATCTGCACATGCGTGTAGCTCTGTAAGCTCACCTGCACCTTAAAGAGCCAGACGCAGACCCCACCTCCTCTCTCTGTTCTGTTCTCTCTGCACATGCTTTCCCCAGGCCTGGTTCTTTTGTCCACCCCACTCCTCTTCCTCTTAATAAAGCTCTGATACTGATACTGGGTTTTGTTGTGGCGGTGACCTTTCCGTGCGGTAACCAGCATCTGTAACTAACGCTGGATATCATTCTTACACAAGTTCTTAGAGAAATAGCACCCATTTGCCTTCCAGCTCATTCTGAATAGTGGTGTCTATCTTGTCACACCTTCCCATTACCGAGCAGGTCTTCAGAACCGAAGCAAGAGTTACTAGATGAAAGTCTGTTTTATTCCCTTTTCTTTCATTACCAGGACCCTGGAAGATTCAGACACGGAAATTTTAGCATCTTCTGTGTTACCTAGTCACTGCATTCATACTCCCCCACCCTTGCATCTGTGACTCTTTATGCAAGAGTGTTTGAAGTATTTATTTATTCTTTATTAATAAAAGCTCGCGAGTCAGATATCCAGGTAACAACCTGAACAAAGAAACAGTGGAGACGTGACTAGTGACTACCTCTCTCTTTCCTTCCTTGATCCAAAAAAGGGGCGAGAATCTTTTTTTTTTTTTTTTTTTTTTTTTTTTTTTGTGGTGTTTCAAGACAGGGTTTCTCTGTGTAGTTTTGATGCCTGTCCTGGATCTCGCTTTGGAGACCAGGCTGGCCTCAAACTCACAGAGATTCTCCTGGGTCTGCCTCCCAAGTGCTGGGATTAAAGGTGTGCGCCATCACTGCCCAGCTGCAAGAATCTAAGCCCCACCCTACTACTTCCTGTGTCTCTCTAATATGTCCTCAGTCCTCCAAAACCTCTATGGCTAATTTGGTCAGCTAGTGGATAGCTCTGCCCTCTGATTCAAAGTAAACTTCATTGTCAGTCTTGGGTGTGTCAGAGTGCGATCAAAATATCCCACGAGTATTAGTGATAATTTATCCTGTTTGTGGCAGATCTTTGGTGCAACTGTTTTTTTCTTTGAATTTTAAGAAAGAATTGTATGTGGATCACATTGATGATGTCCTCCTTGAAGGGTTGCTTCTGAACTCTACATTTGATTGGCCACATCAGATGCCAGACTGTGAAGTGCTCGTGAGTGAGCATGCCTCCACAGCCTGGGTTTATACTGAGCTGTGACCCGCATCTGAGTCAGTTCTTGGAAACAGTGTGACATGTGCTTCTTATACACCAACTAGTTTATTTGTATAAGATTTGAAGGACTTACTGTATGCACCTTTAATCCCAGCACTCTAGAGGCAAGAGGCAGGCGGATCTCCATGACTGTGAGGCCTACGTGATCCAGTTACAGGCTGGGTGGGCCTACATAATGAGACTGCCTCACCGCCCCCCCCCCCCAACAACAAAAAAAGAGAGAAAGAAAAGTAGAAAACACCATACCTCAACCTTGGTGGTAGGTCGAGGGGAAGCTGAAGCGGTGGCTTCTCTAAGCAGCGTTTCTTCACACGCACAGGACTCTCTACCTTACAGAACGGGTCCTATTAGCTGGTTGTTTTGATCTTGTGAGGAGCGGAGGGTGGAGCCTGTTCCCAGGTGAAATGCTCACTCACATTCCTGGAGTACCAAGCGTTTCCTGAGGCTGTGTCAGCACCAGGCCTTAGTTAATAGGCTTTAAAGGAGGATCTTATTATTTTCCTTTAATAAGGATGGGCAGGGGATGCTGCTCAGGTGGCGGGGTACTTCCCTGGCATACACAGAGCTCTGGGTTTACTCAACACCACACAGAGCCTGCTGGGGCACGCCTGTAATCCCAGGACTGGAGAGGTGGAGGCAGGGGGATCTGAAGTCAAAGGCTAGCCTGAGGTACATGAGATACCCCCCACCCCCACCCTCTGCACCATATTAAGAAAGAAAAAGGTAGTAGGTGGTGAATATGTTCCCCATGGCTAGGTGGTATATTTTGATTAATTAAAATTATGCTTTAATTGTGTGATATAAAAGTTTAATGATGCCTTACATTGATTTATTTTCAGAAATAAATACCTGACTGGAGGCCAGCTGGCACTTTGAGGCATGTTTGATAGTTTATTAGTTTCTTTTTGTAAATGGAATTTCAATTAAGACTTTCGTCGGCAGGAGCCAGGATGGTATGGAACCTTCCTCTACAGTAGTTCCTAATTCTGTCACCCTTTAATACAGTACCTCATGTTGTGGTGACCCCCAACCATAAAATTATTTTCATTGCTACTTCATAACTGTAATTTTGCTACTGTTATGAATTGTAACTTAAGTACCTGTGCTTTCTGATGGTCTCATGTGACCCCCCACATTGACCACTGCTCTAAAGCATTCCTCTGTTGTAGGGATGCTGGGAAGGGGCACTTGGTGAGGAGCAGAACTTAGCAGGCTTTTATCAGTACTCTTTAGGATGCAGCAAACCTGGACTCTGTCCTGGACTCTCGGGTAACTGCTGTGGGCTGGAATCTGAGTACTGGGGCTTGATGGTGGTTATGGAGTCCTGAAGCTGAACCCTGGCTCATGTGCAGTGTATCTGAACCTGCCTCCCTGGAGAAGGTTGGGTTCTCAGCCCACATGCATCTGAAGTGTTGGTAGCACTAGACTGGGCCAAAGCGGAACTTACCAGTTACAAGACTGCACTCTTAATTAAGGACACACACACACACACACTCTCTCTCTCTCTCTTTTCAAATTTGTCTTTTGTTGGTTTTTTGTAATTATGGTAAAGTACACATAACATAGCTTTCCCCTCATAACCATTTCCCAGCATGAAGGTAGGTTGTTGTGGAACATTATTTTAAGGTGTGTTACTTTTGTTTATGTTGCATTTGTTTAACTCTGAAGCTGTGTTACTGTGCCTGTCTAAAACACCTGATGGTCTAACAAAGAGCTGAATGGCCAATAGTGAGGCAGGAGAGAGAAATAGGGTGAGGCTGGCAGGCAGAGAGGCTAAGTAGAAGGAGAAATCTGGGAGTAGGAGTAAGAAGGAGCAAGAAAAGAAGGGGACAGCCACACAGCCACCCAGCCACCCAGGAAGTAAGAGTGAAAGTAAGATACACAGAAGTAAGAGAAGGAAAAAGCCCAGAGGCAAAAGGTAGCGGGGATAATTTAAGAAAAACTGGCTAGAAACAAGCCACACTGAGGCCGGGCATTTATAACTAGGATAAGCCTCTGTGTGATTTATTTGGGGGCTGGGTGACGGCCCCCCAAGGAGCAAGAGCAACAACAGCAGGCCGTGTGTTGTTTCCCTTCAGTGGTGTGTGATCAGTCTCCAGGACTCTTCCTGTGTGACTAGAACAAACTCTTCAGCCACTCTTACTTACCACACCCATCATGCAGCCACTTAGCGTTTCTTCTTTTTGCAACCAGCCTGTTTGACTTAGCACATAACTGTGAGCCAGATTTCTTTCTTTTCTAAGGCTGAGTGATGCTCTGTATTATGTAGGACAGCCTGTTTTTGATTCGTTTGATGACCCATTGAAGAAGATAACTGCCTGACTTGACAACTGAATATGCTGCTTTGAACAAAGGAAAGGAAAATTTTAAATGTTTGGTTAGCAACAGAGAACTGGGTTTCACTGTGACATTTCCATTCATGTATTCATATATACATTTTTACCCCTCACCATCCCCCACTCACCATCCCCACCATCCCCATCCCCACCCCACCATTCCCCATCCCTACCATCCCCACCCCCCATCCCACCATCCCCATCTCCACACTCACTTCCCCACACTCACCTCCCACCACCCCCATCCCCCACTCACCATCCGCACCATCCCCCACTCACCATCCCCCATCCTCCACTCACCATCCACCATCCCCACCATCCCCCATCCCCCATCCCTACCATCCCCCACCCCATCCCCCATCTCCACCATCCCCCATCCCACACTCACCATCCCCACCATCCCCATCCCCACCATCCCACCATCCCCCATCCCCACACTCACCATCCCCACCATCCCCATCCCACACTCACCATCCCCACCATTCCCACCATCCCCCATCCCTACTCACCATCCCCATCCCCACACTCACCATCCCCCATCCACCATTCCCACCATCCCCCATCCCCTACTCACCATCCCCATCCCACACTCACCATCCCCACCATCCCCACCATCCCCACACTGGCTCTCTCTGGGCCCCTTCCTCCTCACACACAGCTCCCACTCAGATGACATATTTCTCCTCTCGTTTCCCCTCCTGTTAGACCTCTTCCTTTCTTCTCAGTCTTCTTTCTACTTTTATGCACTGTCTATCTAGATATGAATCTGCATGTAGATTCCACAAGACAGAAAACGTGTTTGTCATTCTGACTGGCTAATTTTGATTAACACAGTTATTTTCAGTTCTGTTCCTTTCCCCACAAATGTGATAGTTTCCTTCTTTGTTAGAACCAAATAAAACTCCTTTGTGTGTGCCAAAGGCTGCATATCTACTCATCTGTTGATCGACTTCTAGGCTGGTTCCGTCTTGTCTATTATGGACAGTGTAGCAGTAGATGTAGTGTGTAATACTGTTGTGTTCCACTGACTGAGTTGTCTGAGTATACACCGGGGGGTTACCGGCTGGATCATATGGTTATCTCCATTTGTACGCTTTTGACCCACGGTGGCTCTCTCTGCAGGTTACATTCCACCAGCAATGAATAAGGATGCCTCTTGACCACACCCTCCCCGGCACGTGTTGATGCCCTTCTGACTGGGGTGACGTAGAACTTTAAAGCAGTTTTAGCTTACATTTCCTTCTTGTCTCGGGACTTTGGGTGGTTCGACAGGGCTCCAGATACCCTTTGCATTTGTTCTTGGAGAACTATTCCCGTTCATTAGCCATTTATTGATTAGATGATTGGCTTTTGGGGATCCTTATAGATTCTGATTCTTAATTTCCCGTCAGATGTATAGTTGGCAAAGACATTTCCACCCTTGTTTACTGTCCCTTCGTTGTACAGAAATCTTAATGTTTTATAATCCCAGTTGTTAGAAAGCCCTTGCCTATACCTGTGTCTTGAAATGTTTTTTTACGTTTTCCTCTAGCAGTTTCAGAATTTCTTATACTGGGTCTTTGATCCATTTGGATTGATTTTTATGCAGGGTAAGAGATAATGAGCTCCGTTTTCATTCTTTTACATGAGGGTACACAATTTCCCCAGCACTATTTATTATCGAAGAGGCTCCCCCTACACCCCACCCCCACCCCACCCCACCAGTGAATGTTTTTGGTGCCTCTCTTGTAGCTGTGTGGGTTTGTTTCTGTGGTTCTGGTCTACTGGTCTGTTTGCATCTGTGCCGGGACTCTAGATGTTTGTTAGTGTGACTCCGTAGTGTTAAGTGTTATCTGAGGTCGGGGACTGTCGAGGCTCGTCTTGCTGTTTGTGCTTAGGAGTGCTTTGTCTGTTTGAGCACTGGGGTTGGGGTTTTGTTCTTTTTTTTTTTTTTTAGCTCTGTGAGGATTGCATTGCAGTGAATCTATAAACTGCTTTTTCTAATATATTATTTTTTTCTGCCAGTTCATGAGTATGGGAGGTCTTTTCATCTTGTAGTGTCTTCATTTTTTTTCTTTTCTTCAGTGTGTTATGATTTTTTTTAACATGCTTTGCATCTCCTCGGCTAGGTTTATTTTTAGATGATCTTGTTCTCCCCCGCCTGGGGTGTGTGTGTGTGTGTGTGTGTGTGTGTGTTTAGTTCATTGCTGGCATGTAGAAAAGCCACTAATTAATTTCTTTATATGTTGGTTTTGTACTCTGCTTAAAATGTTTATGAGTGCTAAGTGATTTCTGGTGGAATGTTTAGGGCCTTTTAAGTACAGGGTCATGTTATCAGCACATACGGGTAGTTTAGTTACTTTGGTTCCTCTTTATATTCCTATTATTTCTGTTGTCTTACTGTTCTAGCTTGGCTTTAGACACTACATTGATTTAGAATGGAGAGAATGGGTACCCTTGTATCAGTCCTAGTCTTACAGGAGATACTCTGTGTTTATGTAGTAAAATGTTGGCTGTAGGTTTGTCATATCTTTATTATGCTGATGTATGTTCTTCCTATTCCTAGACCTTTTATCATGAAGGGATGTTGAATTTTGTCAGAGGTCTTTTTGTTGATTGTCTGTTGAGGTAATCCTAAAATTTTTGTCCTTTAAGTGTATGTATGTGCTGTATGACATTTGATGGTTTGCATATATTGATTTGTATATCCTTACACTCCTGGAATGAAATAGTTCAGTTATAGGATGTGGTTTCCTTTTCTCCTCTCTGTCTTACTTATTTTAATTATTTCATGCATACATGTATATAAAGTATTTTGATCACATTTACACCCACTCTTTCCAGATAGATTTCCTACTCCCTTCAACTTCATGTCCTTTTATAAAATTACTGACCAAGTCCAATTTGTACCGTTCATAGGCTTGGATGTGGGGCCATCCATTGGAACAGGTCAACCTACCAGGGCCGTACCCCTAATGAAAACTGACTCTGCCTTCCCTAGAAGCAATCAGTTGTTAATGGCTTCTGGGCAAGGGGGGAACTGGTGACCCCCCTGCCCCCATCTCCACTTGCATGCTGAATAGTTTGATCTTATGCTGTGAGTTCATGAGTACAGGGACACTAGAAGACACAGTTTGCCCAGTCCTTCCCAACCTCTGCCTCTTAAAAGTCTTTCTGCCCCCTCTTCCACACTGTTCCCTGCATCTTGGTGCAAGGAACTGTGATGCTGTGTCCCCCATAGGCTCACATATTTGAACGCTGGGTGTCCAGTTGATGGCACTGTTTGGGAAGCTGTGGACCCTTTAGGAGGGTTGCTAGAGGAAGCCTGTCACTGGGGGTGGGCTTTGAGAGTTGATGGCCCTGCGCCTCTTCTGTTCTCGCTTTGCCTCGTGTTTGTGGTTGAAGATGTGATCTCTTAGCTTCCTGCTTTGCTTACCTACTGCCATGCCTACCCTGCCATTTTGGACTCTTCCTCTGAGACCATAAGCCTAAATGAATATTTTTCTTCCATAAGTTGTGTTTGGTCATGACATTTTATCACAGCAACAGAAAAGGAACTAATACAAATACAGATGTTCCATTTACAGCCAAGCACCCCTTAGATCCCTCCACCTTCCTAATGCTACAACCTGCTTTATAACTGTAACTTTGCTACTATTATGAATGTAATGTAAATATCCGATATGCGATAAGGAATCCCCAAAGGGGTCATGACCCACAGGTTGAGAACCACTGCCTTAGACACTTGCTGTCTGCACTTTGACCAGTTGTGAGTTTCTATGTTGACTACCATCCACTGCACAAAGAAGCCTCGATGAGGACTGAGAGCTGGACCAATCTACAGGTGCAGAGAAATGTATTCAGAAGGCAGTTTGGTGCCATGTCCATTTAGTAAAAGAATAGTCAGCTTACCTCTGTGCCCTATGAACTCCATCTTGCTGCTCCCTGATTCTTGAATTTGATTTGCACAAATTTTATTGATAATTGTGTCTGTGTCCATTAAGGATATTGGTCTATTCATTGTTGTGTTTTTATCTAGTTTCGGTTTCAAGATACATTGGCTTCATAGAGTGAGTTTGGTCATATTCCTTCCCCTTCTGTTGTGGAAAAGGTGAGCGTTGGTGTTGAGTCATCCACACCTAACAAGTCAGTCAGATCCATGACTTCTCTTTGCTCTTAACTGCTATAGTTTCATTGCTTGGTGTTTAAATGGTTTTTATCTTCTTAATGGCTGTTCTGTGAGGCTAGGAATTTATCTATTAGAACTCTTCTACATTGTCTCGTTTTTTTTTTTAGGCTATAGCTTTTAAAGATATTTTCTAATGATACCCTGAATTTCATTGGAATCTATTGTAATTCCCCCCTTTTTGTCTTTGACCTTACTAATTTGGATCTTTGTTGTTGTTAGATTAACAGAGGGTTCACCAATCCTATTTAAAATGCTTTTTTTTTTTTTTTTTTTTTTTTTGAGTATTCTGTATCTGTTGAAGAATGAATGGGATATTCCATAGATGTCTGTCAAACCATTTGATCTCTGGTGCAGTTTAGCTGAAGTGTCTTTGCTAATATTTAGTTTGGATAACCTCTCTAAGGATGAGAGGGGGGTATGGAAGTCATCCATCTGTATTATTTTCTTAGTGCCTCTCTGACCTTTTATGCCCATTCATGCTTATTTTACGAAGTTCAGAGCACGGATGTGTAGTTAGTAAACACATTTACAGTTGTTACATCTTGATGAATTGTGTGGCCGTTGTTAATGTGTTGTGGCTTCCTTTGTCTTCTCGACTGTGATTTGAAGTCTCCTGTATAAGATAAAGTGGTAGTTACGCTGGGTTGTGTTCAGCTTTCTTCCATTTCATCGTCATTTGACTCAGATTGTGTTTTGTCTTGTTGCTTGTTTGTTGTTTCCAGTGATGTGTGTTTCTTGGAGACATTTGGATCTTGATTTTTAATTGGCTCAGTTGGTATGTTGCCTTTTTAGTGGTAAGGTAAGATTGTTTGTGTTTCAGACTTCATTGGAAGAGGTTTGCCAATTCCCATAATGTTGCCAGTTGTTTTTCTCCTTGGCTGGATTACGTTTGCTCTGCTCCCCCCACCCCACCTCCCACCCGCCTCCAGTTAGTTTGCTCTGCTCCCCCCACCCCACCCCACCTCCCACCCGCCTCCAGTTAGTATCTGGAGCTCCCTGGTTTACAGTGTTTGCTATAATGATTGCGTTTTTGGCTGTCCCTGGCTCATCTGTTCTTCTCAGTGTTCTCATGATTGACAGTGTTTTCTTCAGTGTTTGATATCCCTTTAAGCATCTAATGCAGTCTTAGCTTGGTCATGGGCTGCCTTAATTTGTGTCATAGTCAATTTTAAAAGACAACTTAGGTGGTGGGTATGGTTCTCTTGGTTGGCAGTTACTTTCATGGCATAAAATGTCCCATGCTCGCCTGGTTTTGAGGGTTGGCGATGAGAGAGGTCTGATGTTACTCTTGCCTTTATTGGTGCCCCCTCCCTGAGCTTCTCATGTTGGTTGTTTACTTTGTTGTTGTTTTAAATCTTGAGTATAATATGTGTAGAAACATTTATCTTCATGTCAATTCAATTTGAATTTCTAAATGTTAGGGTTTCTCTTTCTTTGGATTTGGGAAATTTATGTTATTAACTTCATCAACCATTTTCTATGCCTTCCCTTCTTCCCTGTGGATGGGTCTCTCTTCCCCTCTCCCACCCCCCATGTGTGGGTGTGAGTGTGTGGGGATTGGATTTAGGGCCTTACATGTCCTAGGCAAGCACTGTACACCGAGTCCCAGCCTTGCCCAGGGAGTCTTAAGTCTCATCTCTTGATTGTATCTTAGAGGTCTTTCATGTTGTGATCATGCTTGTTTATTTAATTTCTTCATTGATGTCTGGGTGCAGTATTGCCTCATTCTCCATCCCAGGTTTCTTTCTTCTGCTCGGGTGAGCCTCTGGTTTTGCTTTTGGCTATGTGTCTTATTTGATTCATTGAGTCTTTAATTTCTATGATTATTTTCCCCAAGAACTCAATGTCTTTGCCACATTTCTTCATGAGGCTGTCCTTTTTAATCCACACTGCTGATTCTCTCATCCGTGATGCTGACTTCCCTCCTCTGTTTCTAGCTTGCCTTCCCAGAGCCTGGATTGATCTCCTTATGCCATTCGTCTGCTTATTTAGATGCCTTTGAGGTTAGTGTTCATTTGGTTGTGGACTTTGGGGCTCGTCATTGGTGCTTTGATAGCACAGGACTTTGAATTCACCGGTTGAGGAGTCAGGACCTTTTGGAGGTGTCATGTTGCTTGTGTTTGTGTGTTGCGCTTTGTGAATGGGTTGGTGTGGATTTCTCGTCTGATTTTATTTGGGGATTTTCATAGTGAGCAGCCCACTTGGGAAGTCTCCACCCCAGCACCATCAGGAGACAACAGGTTCTTGTGGTAGCAATAATTAAATCGTAAGACAGACTTCCACTTAAAATCCACTAAGGCCATTAATGTGTCACCGAAAACGTACAACAGAAGCAGTCAGAACCGACAGAGTGTGGTCTGAGGTTTAGAATTATATAGGGTAAAGGTGGAAGTAGTAAATGAACGTAATAAATACAGGGGCACGGGAATGGGAAACAGGGAAGGAAGGCCCGAGGAAAGAAAGAATAAAGAGAAGTGGAGAATATTATGGAGGAAAAGAGAAAATCAAGAGATTGGAGGGAAAAAAAAAGTAAGAATCTAAAAATTCCTCATAATGACAAATTTGTCACCAAAAATTAGGGAAGAATAAGGAGAGAAATAAAAACATGAATACCTTAAAGGAAATAAGGGAATCTGGGGCTGGGGAGAGATGTCTCATCTGGGAATGGTGCCTTCCATGCCTGTGAGAGGACCTGAGCTCAGAGCCCCAGCATGCATATGAACGCTGGGGGTAAAATGAAACCATGAAAGCCTGTGGAGGACAAACCAGGCCTCAGGGATGGCTCCATTGGGACCGTTTGCTGCACAAGAATGAGGACCTGGGTTTGGATCCCAGGTGTCCCTGTGAAAACTGGGCACTGTGGTACCTGTAATCCCAGTGCTTAGAGGTGGAGACAGGAGGATTCCTAAGCTCATTGCCCAGCTAATTCAGCTGGATCAGTGGATTTCAAGTGAGAGGCCTTGTCTTAATAAGGTAGACAGAGGTTGAGGAAGGCACTCCATCTAGCTTCCACGTGTACACATGCACACCGGCACCATGGTGACTTGGGGTGTCTCAGCGGAAATACTTTGCTCAGGGTTCTTAGGGCCTTGGGAGCAGCCGTGGTAAAGGCTGTGGTACTCGTTCTACCCTAAGTGATCCCGCAGCCTCAGTGCAATCCTTCCCTTCTGAATCCAAAACAGATCCCCAAAGAAGTCGCTGACATCTTTAATGCCCCCAGTGATGATGAAGAGTTTCTGGGTTTCCAGGATGATGTTCACATGGAGAACCTGTCGGAGAGCTGCGATAGTTTGGACTCGCTGGAGCTGCAGAAACAGGTAGGAGTCTTTCTTTTCAAGACAGGCGTGGCCCTCCGGAAGCCTGCAGCGGGGTTGGGTGCTCTTTCGTCTTAGTGTTGGCGATGTCTTGAGTCACTGGGTCCCCATACCCCAGCTGTTATTTGATTTATTATGTACACAGGCCAGAAGAGGGCGCCCAGATCTCATTCAGATGGTTGTGAGCCACCATGTGGTTGCTGGGAATTGAACTCAGGACCTCTGGAAGAGCAGCTCTTCACCGCTGAGCCATCTCTCCAGCCCCTCGTTTCCTGTCTCCACTCCCCTGGAATGGGTGAAACTTCCTGTGTCCGTACACTCTTCCCTTCATTTCTCTGCTCTCCGTAGCTGCCCTCACACTCAGCCCTTAGTGAAATTCTCCTCTCTTCTTGCTGAGAGTAACAGAAGGACTGAGCTCTGGTCAGGCTCTCTCCCTGGGCATGGGTAGAGAGGGAGCGTGGAGCCTAAGCCATCATGTCAGGGCATGTGGGCACGGGAGACATCTGCTGCTTTTGCTGCCATGACTGCCACACGCCAGGCGGCAGGGCTGACTCCACCCCAGCAGACCTTTATTGGCTGTGAGTGAGTGTGCCACTCACATCTTATACAGATACTGAATTTGCTCCAGACTGCAGGGGCTGATGGAATACAGATGAAGCTCAGGGACACTAAAGACTTAGCCAAGGTCCTGCATGGGGAAAAGAGCTGAGTGAGGCTGGCTTTTCCAAATCCAGGCCACCGCTTTCCATCTCCCCCTCCCCGACACTTTCTCTTCCCTGTAGTGCACAGCACAGATGCTGGCCGACTTCCCTTCCGTCAGCTGGTCCTCCCTGCTGGAGGGATTCCTTTTCCTTCTGTGATGGAATGTATGTGTCTGCCTCTGCTGCAAGTTCCTTGAAGGAGGAAATCATACTTGGACCGGGCTTTTTAGCTTCCCTGGCCCTGGTCTTTCGTTCCGCTGACCCTTTGATCTCGGTTCAAGCATGCGGCACACTGCGTCCTCGTGCACAGTAGGCACCCCTAGGTGTTTATTGGGGACAGATGGAGTATGTCCACCTCACTGCTACACAGGTCATGGCTGTCTAGTCCTTTTCATGTCACACGAGCTTCAGAATGACACAGTGGACTCGGCGGTTTCCTCCTGCTTAGAGTGTAATCACGGGAGACACTAGTCACTTGGTACTGCCTTGGCGGTGTAATGAGCAGCTTTCAGAGAGTGAGGAGCTGTGTGAGCCTTTACCCGAGCGTGCAGTGAGGCTGTGCGGTGGAGATTAGCTTCGCACACCCACGTGGAAAACGGTTCTTAAGCCCTTGAGAATAAGCTTGTGGCAAAGTCGTCTTAATCCCATCAGGCCCGATCACCTTCACTAGGATAGAAATTGCCAGGAAGGTTGGAAGGTTGGAGCTCGCTGCTCTGAGGCTTGACTCATTCTCTTTCAGGTTCTGT
This sequence comes from Peromyscus leucopus, assembly GCF_004664715.2. NCBI lineage: Eukaryota > Metazoa > Chordata > Mammalia > Rodentia > Cricetidae > Peromyscus > Peromyscus leucopus. Next base: position 84,668,861 of record NC_051075.1, read on the forward strand.
GTAGGATCTTTGGACGTTTATTGAATTTATGCATTGAGGCCAGTGCCCTGGAAAACCCCCCCAGGGGTTAGCCAGATGTTTCCTGCATGGGGGCTTGGTGGGTTTCCTCCGCTGTGCCGCACTTGCTTCTTTGTATCTACTTTAGTATGTGTGGGAGTGTTTCCGTGGTGTGTATGTGTGCACCAATTGCAATTGTGTGAGCCCTTGCAGCTGGAGTTAGAGGTGGTTCTAGGCCGCCACGTGGGCACTCGGAACGAATCCGTGTCCTCTGCACAAACATTAAGAGCTCTTCACCACTGAGCCATCTCTCCAGTCCCACATTTGTTCTTTTATTAATGTTTAACCCTGGCCTGATGCTCACCTGACCCACACACTTGTGGTTCATTTTGTTTGTCCTGCTGAGAGAGAGAGAGAGAGAGAGAGAGAGAGAGAGAGAGAGAGAGAGAGCATCAACTTGCACACAGTTTGTGTAGCTGACTCTGGGCTCCCTCCCTTAAACACAATTTGAGTTTCTCTTTAAAGAAACTCCTTTTTTTCTTTTCTTTTTCTTTTTTTTTTTTGCAGCTGCACCACAGCTAACAACAAAGGAAGGAAGTAGCATAGCTCTGAGCAAACCCATTCCAATTACCCATAATAATTCATAGGAGACATTCTTCAGCTGTAGGCATTTCCTTCTCCGCTGCCCTCTAAGTTTTCCCGCTATTATATGTTTCTGTTTTTTCTGTTTTCCCCCCAAAGATATCTGAGCCTGAAGATGTGTATAATTAAAGCCAGAGAAAGGCAGCGGTGAAACGGTGTCAACCAAGTGTGGTGTTACGAGGGGTCACTGCTTTATTGGGTTTGGGGCCAGGGACCAGAGTCCTGGTGCAGGGTTAGCCTTGCCGGGAGCCGCGTGGGGGTCTCCCTTTGAGTCTGCCATTCTTCCCCTTTTTCTCTCCGACACACACTTAAGAGAGCTAGGCTTCCTTCCTTCTTTGTGGTATTTCCAAAGAAAATAAGAGCCATTATTAGGAAATGTCTTTGCTCACCCCTTCAGTCTTGCAAGAGGGGGTCCCAGGGCGAGAGGGGTGCAGATCTCCATCAGTTCCCCATGTTCCTGCCATCGTAAATGGAGCAAGTCCAATCCCTAGCGATGGGTGAGGGGTGTAGGGGCCTTGGCACTTTGCTATAGAGAGTGGGTGCCACTGCATTTGAAGGGGAGAGACGTCCACCCACAGAAGAGTGCTCCAGATGGCCAAAGGGAGTAGAGCAGGTGTCCACTTCCCACACGTTTCTGCGTGAAAGCCAACAACAGCCTGGTTGGCTGGCACAGGAGACTCTGAACTCCATCCACACTCCCCAGTCATAGCACGAGTGACCAAGACACAGTATTGATTGAGATTTTCTTGTTTATGTCTTCATTTCTATAAGGTTTAGAAAATATGTGTGCTGTGTGTGTCTGTTGTGAGTGTAGTAAAATACTCATCATGTAGAGCGTATCACTATAACTGCTTTCAGTAGCATTAAGCATAATGTACATTGTCAAGCCGCTGCCCTGCTGCCAATCCCTAGAACATTCCCGTCCAGTAGAAAGCCTTGCCCATTAGTAAGTCCCGCCCTGTACCCACTGTTCTTTCCCTTTCTCTTCATCAATGTGTTGTGGCAGTGGTACCTGATTTTGGTTGGGGACACGGTCTCACTGTGTAGTCCAGGGTGGGAATCCTGCCTCAGCCTTTATCCCAATACCCAGGGAGATCTCCTCCACCCCGGAGTGCTGGGATTCTGGGTCTGTGTCACCGTGTCTCCCTTTAATACGTGTTTTTAATTTAGCAGGATGTGTGTTTCCATTCGAAATACCTCACTGAAGAGCTAAAAAGAATTTTCATAGAGGACACAGATTCAGAAATTGAAGATTTTGAAGGATTTACCGAGAGTGAGCTGAACATGAACAGTGACCCAGAGGTAACAGTAGTCCTGCCAACACGAAGGGGTGTGACCTCTAATGTTCCTCGTCCTGCTTTGAATTATCCTTTTATCCTGACATGTTACCTTATAAGGGAAAAGATGGTATTATTTATTTTATTTATTTATTTTTTTTAGTAGTAGAAGCCAAATAATGTAAGAATCACTACTCTAGAGCTGGTCCTACCTGTTCCACAGGTACACTCCTCTGCTAGAGAAAACTGTCCCTCTACCCCTTGGGCGTCAGGAGCATATCCCAGGTGGCCTTCATCGTCGTACCAGTTTATCTCAGATTCATCGTCAGCTTCCTTTATCTGTCAAGTCTGTCTTGGGGTCACATGCTCCTCCACGCTGTCTCTTGTGGGGCGTGACGTCATATTCTTAGGCTGGAAGCTAACGGGACAAAGCGAGGTGATAGAGCAAAGTGGGAGAGGCCGATGCTACCTGGTGTAGATTCTGCTGACTATGAGGAAGCCTTGGGCCTGTGGCGGGCCTGCACTGTGAGAAGGCTTCCTTGAGGATCTCTTTCTTTTATTCCGTTTATTGAGGCCAGTTAGTTTTCACACACTAGCATTTCAGTTGTAGGTTCCTTTAAATCACTACCTTGTTGTTAGTGATGTTGGTGATGGTGTTTTGAGGCAAGATCTCACACCATAGCCCAGGTTGGCCCTGAACACATAGCATTTCCTCTGCATCAGCATCTCAGGTACTGGGATTCCAGGCATGGACCACCACGTCAGACCGTATTGTTTTATTGGGATAGTTTTAGGTTTGACCTATTCTCCCTTTACATGGTGGTGATCTGGTTGTCAAACAGTGTGCTACTGTCCCTACAGTTCACACTTTTGTGAGGCCTTAACCCATGTTTTCATTAATGTGCCCTTTCTGTCCTGGGTTCCAGTCCCAAGAATCACGTAGCAGTAAGCCTCTCTTTTTAATTTTTTACATTTATATTTTTAACTGATTCATAGAAACAAGGCGAGGTAGAAGTTTTTAAAAGCATACGTGTTTAATGCTAACTGTGAAAGATAGCATATCTGAAAATACCCTTCCTTGCTGGTAAGGTGAGGTTAGTTTGTGCCTATCCGATGTCATCTGGTCCTGTATGACCTTTGCCACAGAACCTGAAGAAAGACAATCTGTGGTAATGGTGGCTTTCTCTATCCCTCTCCTTCCCTCAGGCATCACTTAGGGCATGTAAGTCCTGGACATTGGCCACCTCACTGCATTGTAGCTCAGACACCCCACCCTGCCCTGCATTTTTTCCCAGGTAATTGAGATTTTCACCAGTAGGACACCTGAGATCTCCCAAAACTTGATGGGTTTCATCTCTAAGTGACTTCTTTAACTACTGCTCTTTAGCTCAGTGATACCTAGTCAGTCAAGGAGCTTGTTTCTGGGGAGGGAAAGTAAGTTGCTCCCCAAGGCCCCTTCCCTGGAATCTCTGTACTCTGTCACAGCTGATAGAACTCAGGGTAGGCCCGCTCACAAATGTGACTACAGAGCGCCTCGAGGAAAACGTGGTGCCAGTCAGCGTTCCGTGACTAGAATAAAACACCTGAGAACTAATTTACAGAGGGAAAAGGTTCATCGTGTGTGGCTCACAGTCTGAAGGTCCCTGTGCATCAGCGGTTGGCTCTGTGGCTTTGCATCCGCCAGGTGAGGCAGGAACACGTGGTGGAGCCAGGCTGCTCACCAAGGCCCGGAAGCCAGAAAGAGCAAAGGGGAGGAGGGTAAGGTTCCCACCACCCAGCCAGGAGCATGGCTGCCTATGCCTGGGCTTACACCCACTCACGTGACAGCTGCGGTAACCTTGCCGTCCAGTGGTGCTGCCTAGACGCAAGGCAGGCGTAGCCACGGTGCTGACCTTGGGCGTGTTTCTCATCTCTTATTTCTCGCTTGAGCCCAACTCGGATTGGAGATCATTAGGACTGGCCATTCAAAGGACTTCAAAAAAACGTTGTGGATCCGATACGGAATCCTGTCTCTGTCATTTCTCAGAGTCATCAAATCTCAGAGGCCACTCACTGTCACCTGGGTGGCATTACCACGTTATTGCCTTCTGTTCAAACTGTTGGTCACCTGCAAGACCAGGTCAGGTCAGGTGGCTGTAGGCTTGACTGCCTGGGCTTCCTAGTTTTGTGGGGAGACTTTGAGCTGATGAACATTGTCTGCCATGGCCTGCAGATCTGTCAGCTCATGGTGGCATGGTACAGGGAAGGGAGGACCCATCATGCCCTGAGGAGGATGTCCCCAGCTCACGCTAGTGTCTGGTCCTCAGGCTACCACCAGGATCGACACTTAGTTGCCTTTTCTATCCTGAATCCACTGTAGTGCAGGAGAGTCAGCTCTTCTGTACCTTCACTCACACGCTGCTCTCTTGCTGTGTAAAGTAGACAGGCACACACACGCACTTGCACACCATTTTTCTGTTGATAACGCTTCAGTGGCACACACCATTTTCCTTAGCTGTGCCTCCATATGTGCCAGCCTGCACCCTGGCTGCGGAGAAGCCCTGCGTCCAGCCTGGCTCCCTCCTGGCACAGCAGGCAAGTCAGAGGGGGTATGGGCACCTGGTTCTGAAGTAGGTTGCCTGTGCTTTGCTGTGGTCATCAGCGAATTTCACGTGTGTTAAACTGGAGCGTTCGGCGGCTGTTAGTGGGAAGGGAGTGCTTTTTGTGACAGTATCAGAGTAGGTGTGTGAGGGGCGTGTGCGCGCGCGCGTGTGTGTGTGTGTGTGTGTGTGTGTGTGTGTGTGTGTGTGCGCGCGCGCGCGGTGCTGGGGATTGAACCCAGGGCCCCTGTACATGTGTTGATGGTTTCTCTACTATTGACCTGCGTTCCTTCCTAGAATAGTTTTAAACACAGCCGTTTGGTCTAGTTTGGGTAGGTGGTTACAGACCATCCTCATTCTTCATTCTCTTTGACCCTTAGCTCGTGGAGTCAGAGCTGAGTGACGGTGAAAAGACATCTGTGGTGAGTGAGGAGGAGGAAGATGAGGAAGAAGAGGAGGTTGTGCCTAGAAGAGGCAGGTCCACGAGAAGCAGTTTTGGTCTTCGAGTAGCCTTTCAATTCCCCACCAAAAGACTGTCAAAGACACCAGATAAAAACAGCTCACACTTAGCGGACAGTAAGACTGGTCTCGGAAGGGGGAAAAGCTGCAGACAGGCCAAGGAGCGGGAAGACTCTGCCTCCGAGTCTGAGGATGACTCCAGGGCAGAGAGCCAGGAGAATTCGGATGCTCTGCTGAAAAGGGCCATGAACATCAAAGAGAACAAGGCCATGGTAAGCTCTCCCAGGGCACTGGGACCAGAGCCGGCTGCCCCAGCAGCTGCTGCTACGGCTTTTCTCTCTGGAGGAAAGGTGTGCTCTGGGGTGCGTGTGTTTACATGACTAGCTCTGGTTTGGGACTGGAAAGACCCGAGGACCGTTTATCGCCGCTCCAAGGTTGCTGCTGCTCACGTTGAGCAGGCTTGAGTTCTAAGTTGGCACTGGAGAGGAGAGGGGCTGAGCAGATGCACTGCCCCCCAGAAGACAGAGGTGAAGAGCAGCTGGGCTGTCACCGAGCCCAGGGAGCATTGTAGTGGGCAGCAGGCAGGTGGCTTTTGTCTGGAGGCCACTCCTTCAGTTAGCAGCCTCTGAGGTGTTCTCATTCAGTTATACCTTGGTTAACTCAACCTACATCTATTTGGGGTTTCTGTATGTGGCCAGTAATTCAACCTAATCATTGAAAGTCATTCTTTTCCTCCTAATTTTATGCTGACAATTAAAAAAAAAATTCTGCCAGTTGTAATTTTTTACTTTTTCACCTTGATGACTTTGGGGGGGGGGGGGGGGGGGCGCGGTTTGAGACATGGTTTCTCTGTGTAGCTCTAGCTGTCCTGGAACTCACTGTGTAGACCAGGCTGACCTTGGAATTGAGAGATCTCTCTGCCTCTGCCTCCCGAGTACTGGGATTAAAGGTATGGACTACCACCACCCGGCTTTTTGATGACTTTTTAAAGGCCATCTTTAAAAAAAAAAAAATCACAATGTGATCATACTGTATACATAGGCCTGTGCCTAATACGTTAAGAGAACATAGTCCATTATGAGTGAATTTTGTTTTTGGTTTTTAGAGACAAATTTGCTTGACTAAAGGAAATTTAGCACTCCGTCCGTCTGTATCATTTCACTGAGAACTATGTTATACATGGTTATTCTTAGTGGTGTCATATTTACATGAATCTAAAATTCAAAGTCCTGATTAAATGACTGCCATATTAGTGTCTGTCACTTGGCGTTGGGTGTTTATCTGGGGGTGGTAACTAATTTATGTAAGGAGGTAGGAATTTTTGCGATACATATTCAGGGAGCCTAGACCAGTCCCAAACTCCTGATCCTCTTGTATCTGCACCCTGGGCGCGCTGTATTACAGCATGTGCCTCCACTCAAGCCCCAGCCAGTGAATTGGCTTAGCTGAATCCCTCTTTGAACATGCAGACATTTGAGTTTCAGCCATGTGAAATGTGTCCCAGGCTCATACTGTTAGGATAGTAGCCGAGTCAGGACATGCCAGGACTGTCTTCACTCTGTTCTGTTGTCCACATGTAAGGAGTGGGCATGGCATTGACTCAGGTGAACAATGCGTCAGCGTCTTACTCGGGAGGTGAAACCTTACTGAGATTCCCAGAAGCCAGAGTAGCTAACTGGGAGATGTGAGAGAGGTGTTGGTCCCAGACCTGTCCCCTTGACTGACATCAAATCCCCCTTTCTTTCTGAACCTTAGCTCGCTCAGCTGTTGGCAGAATTGAACTCGGTGCCCGATTTCTTCCCTGTGCGAACCCCGTCCTCTGCTTCTGTAAGTGAAACGCCTGACTTCTCAGACTGGTCCTGCCCTGCAGGAACTGGTAGCTTTCTGTGTAAGAGGGACCCAGATGCATCTGTCTCTACCTTGGTTTCAGAAGAGGAGATCGGCTCGGCGGGCCTTCTCAGAGGGACAGATCATACGGCGCGTGAACCCAACCCGGAGTGCACGGCCCCCAGAGAAGTTTGCTCTGGAGAACTTCACCTTCTCGGCCACCAAGCTCACCGAAGAGCTTTACAGTTTCAGAAGAAGGAAGACCATTAGTGGGGTATTTACTAATTAGTGGGGTATTTACTAATAAGCAAATGTCCCTTAAATGGGAGTCTTTGATAATGCCCATGCTGGCTCCTGTGCAGTCTTGAGTTAGCAGGCCTCCAGCAGCTGAGAACTTGAGTTTCTACCATGTTCTCGTGAGAGCATGTGTTGAGAAGACCCCAGGGCTGAGCTGCAGATCACATTGAGAATCCTTTGTGTGAAATGAGCTGAGGAGCTGGGGGGGCTCAGGGGTAGAGCACTTACTGGCCAGCTGGCTTTGATCACTGGCTTTGGCTTGGCACTGTGGAAGGTGAAGAGTTCCTCCTTGCTTGTCTTTTCAGGACTGGCCCCTTTGGGTGCTGTTGGGGAAGAGGGGGGAATTTAAGAGCCGCCCCGGATATGGGCTTGGCTGTGCACTGTGGTTCACTTGGCTCACGGGTTCAATTCCCTGACTCCTCAAAGTTTATAGCCACTTAGTGTGCTGTAGCCCTCCAAGGGAGCTTGGGCTGGGACCGGAGCCCACTGAATGACCACACAGACGAGAGACATGGTTAGCCTTTGATCGCTAAGCATGTTTAAGGCTTTTGTTGTAATTTCCAGTGTGCGCCAGGTTCTCCGTTCTGTGTGTTGTTTTTTCATTGCAGGGGAAATGCCAGAAGTATAGACGGCGTCACCGAGTATCTTCTTTTCGCTCCGTGAAAGACATCACTGATGAAGACTTGGAAAATGTTGCCATAACTGTGCGTGATAAAGTCTACGATAAAGTGCTGGTAAGTGACATCTTCAGAAAAGTGTGCATGACTGATTCTTACCAGGACACCCCCCCCCCACACACACACACACACACTGCTGTTTGGAGTCTGACGTCATTAATAAACAACCTCAGGCCTTCCGCTCCTGTGTCGTCGTCCGAAGGCTTGCTCTATCTAAGCAGAGTGGTCCTGCTCAAGGGAGAGGGCTCTTTGGGACATGAGTCCTGGAAGATAAGAATGCTTTTCTAACCCAGTACTTACCTGTTAAATATTGAATGTATGTGGGGGGCAATACGCCCTTGGGATAAAGTAGAATTTCTGGTTCATACGAACTGAGTTAGTTTTTTCCAAATGATGACCTGCAGGGAAGCTTTACCTATTCTCTATCATTTTTGTTTGTTAGTTCCACACTATTTAAAAGAGTAGAATGTCACTCAAATTGCCAACCTTTCAAAACATGGTTTTACACGGACGGTTTCTGGGTCTCCAGCAGTGGATTAAAGCCGGATTCATGCTATCTGGGGCTCATGGCTGCTTACGTCGCCGACCCTTCCTGTGGTTTGCTCTCTGTTCCTCAGGTTTCTTTCTGGTCTCTCTTCTGTTACTGACGTTTCCATTCCTTCTGTGTTCCCTGCTTAGCCTCATCTGACCCAGAACTGAAGTGTCTCAGGAACAGTGCTGCCAGCTTCTGGGTGTGAGCTGTGCTCCTGTCCTCTGTCACAGTGTGACGACGTCTGAATGGGTGCCACCATGAATCCCACATCCTCTTCCTTTGCTTTTCCACAGGGTAACACCTGCCATCAGTGCCGGCAGAAGACCATTGATACCAAGACGGTGTGTCGGAACCAGAGCTGTGGCGGTGTGCGGGGACAGTTCTGTGGGCCGTGCCTACGGAATCGCTATGGGGAGGATGTGCGGACCGCATTGCTGGATCCGGTAGGAGCAGTGTGTGCGTTTGTGATGGACATATTGACAAAGTGATGCGGGTCTGGGGGTCCGGTGGTGCTCCCTCACTTCCCTTTCCCGTCCTACAGCTTAAGACTGGGGGGAGAATGAAGTGCAGTGTTTCCTTCCGGGAAGAGAACCAGGTGACGGGCAGGTTGGGTAAAGAGGACCGTAGGGGTTTCTGATGGCCAAGCCAGGGTTTATTTTCCTTCAGCAAAGTGACTTCACGTCATCTGTCTTGGCCTGTCCAGGGGGTAAGTCACAGTTACCCCACTGGCCAGAGCTATGCTGAGTGTCTCATACCTGCTGACATCGTTTATCACTAACGTACTTTATAACAACAAAAATGTGTGGCACAGCCTGCGTGTGTGTGCACTTGGTTGCAGAGACCAGAGCACAGCCTTGGTTGTCATCAAGAACACCGTCCAGAGCCTCTCACTGGCTTAGGGTTCAACAGTCAGGCTGCCCAGCCAAAGATCCTGTCGTCTCTGCCTGCCCAGTGTACACCACCATACCCGGACAGTTGCACTCAGCCTCTCCCCACCAACTGAGCTCTTCTCCCAGCCCCATTCTACATTTTGAAGTGGGTGTTTAACCCGTCTATGCTTCAGATCCCTATGAGAAGTGAAATGTCCTTTCCAAACTTGGAAGGCTTATTACTATTGCATGGAACTTGAGCATTGCCGTTTTGGGGTCTGTGTTCAACCGCCTCACTGTATGACCTCTCCTGCAGCAGTCACGGGTACATATGTACACGCTGTCCCCGGTTTCTAGACATACTGTTTGGATTAAGTGGTTTAACATCAAGGTCACATATCTGTTGATCCTGTGCCAAACCTATACTCCTAAAAATCACAGCCAATGTGATTGGCTCTGAATCATATAGGGCCCCAAATGTAAAAACAAGCTTAATTTTTTGTTTTTAATAGCTCGCCCTCAGTGGTATCCAGTCATGTCTAGAACCGATGTCTCCTTGTTCCTCTGATATGGGGAGGTCATTCTTACTGGGTTCCTGTGTAGCCCCCGTCATCCACTCTGACTCAAGGACACCTTGTGTTAGTGGCTGGAGGAGAGGCTTGACCCAAGTCTCTGGATGGAATGTGTCTAAAAGGAACAGCCCCTACTGTATTCTACGAGTGGACGTACAGCCCCTACTGTCTTCTAGGAGTGGATGTACAGCCCCTACTGTCCTCTAGGAGTGGACGTACAGTCCCTACTGTCTTCTAGGAGTGGATGTACAGCCCCTACTGTCTTCTAGGAGTGGACGTACAGTCCCTACTGTCCTCTAGGAGTGGATGTACAGCCCCTACTGTCTTCTAGGAGTGGACGTGTCCTCCCTGCCGCGGGATCTGCAACTGCAGTTACTGCCGGAAGCGAGATGGCCGCTGTGCCACTGGAATTCTCATTCATCTGGCCAAGTTTTACGGCTATGATAATGTCAAGGAATACCTGGAGAGGTGAGTCTCCAGCGATGTGAAAGCGTGTGGGAAACCCTGCAGGCCCTGGTTTTCTCCTCTGCTAATCAGTAGAAACCACCTTGAGATCCATCCATTCTGTATCCGTTTGTCCTGGAGAGGCTCCGGCCTAGAAAATTCCTTCCTTGATACAGAGTATTCAACTCCACAGTGGCTCTAACCATTTCCACTTGTGGTGCAAAACACATGGCGTGAGAACGTCTGTAAAACCAGTCTCCACAGCCTGAAGAGCGGGAGTAAGGCGGGCTACAGATGGGAATTCTGTACTCTCAAGTTGTGTAAGGCACTCCGAACCGAGACACGCTTGGCATTCTGTACTCAGGGCATGTGGAGCCACGTCTCAGTGCACACGCCTGGGTGTTCTGGAACCACCATAGCCTAGAGTGCTGCTTCGTGGTTGCTTCTGGTCAGCTGCTGACGAACGCCTCTCCGTCTTTTGCTCAGCTTACAGAAGCAGCTGTAGAAGACGAGCGAGAGAAGGAACGCGCGAACGTACCCGAGTCCCACTAGAGATGCCTGCCATCTGTGCCTAGCCTTAGAGCCGAACTTCACAAAAGCTTGTGTCCTAGAACTTACTGTTTCTAATATACTATTTTTTTCTAAAAAGTTTATATATGCTTAAAAAGATTTCTCAGGAAAATAGTACAGCAGAGAAATCTGTATACACACCTGCGCAGACCTGTATTGTTACAAATATCTGCTGCAGATTTAAAAGCACAATTTAAATGGGGCAGAGTTAAAGCTCAGGTAAATTTCACACAAGATGCTGTTGCCTTTGCTGTTCAGCTCTCCCATAGTCATTCAGGCTACTCTTCTTACAGAGACTGTTGCTCTGCCTCCTGAGTGACCGTAGCTCAAACCTAATGTTTATCATGCTCTAGATACTGAATTCTGGGTCATTAGAAATTTATATTGAAGAATATAAGAATTCCCCCTAAACGACCAAGTGCAATTAACCACACACTGTGGGTAAGGTGTCCTTTTTATTAAAAGACAACAAAGACGGACCAAGTTATAGACACTGGAGGCCTCAGTATGCCTGCCTTTTCCTTCAGGACCTGCCTGGAGCCTGCTGCTGCTGTTTTAAAAGACTTTGCTTTTTATAGAATCCTTACTGCATTGTTTTTAAGACTTAGGGAAACTTAAGAAATAAGCCATGGTGTTTTGTATGGTATGGTGGAGGAAGCTAGAATTTTCAACAAGTGTGTATCCCAGACAGATGTTTAGTGTTGTTTTTGTATATTACTATTCTCCCTCCTCAGAGAACAAAAATGCTGTAACAAAAAGAGTGTCCACCCCTGTTACCAGAACATGCTGTGTGCTGGCCGGAGCAGGAAGAACGTAAGCCCGAGTGCCAGGGCCGCTTCTTATGCCTCCAGCAGCAGGGCCACACCCGCCAGCACCCACCCAGCTGGCCTGTCTTTGCTCTTCAGCCTGAAGGTCCACACGTAGGTGTGGCCTCTCGCTTTGGTTTTGTAAACGGGGCACTCGTATGTGTGCTTAGTTTCTTGTCTGTCCACGGTTATGGCCTTGGCAAAGATGACAGGCATCGTGGATGTTAACTCCTTAAGGCGGGCCTCAGCAAGGGCTCCGGACTGGATGTCCCATCTGGCACCTGTGGCAGAAACAACAGTTGTGTAACGGTGGCGTGTCGGTACCCATGCTCTCATTGTTTGATGCAATAAATGTTCCACGTTGATCACATTGCCACCTGTCTGTAGCATCCGTTTATGGCTAAGAAGTTTAATGGTTTAGCCATTTTAGAAGATCAGATTTTGTACAAATCCAAACCCTTTACAGCAAACTAGAGAGCATAAGACGGGCCGTGGTGGCGCACGCCTTTAATCCCAGCACTCGGGAGGCAGAGGCAGGCGGATCTCTGTGAGTTCGAGGCCAGCCTGGGCTACAGAGCGAGATCCAGGAAAGGCGCAAAGCTACACAGAGAAACCCTGTCTCGGGGAAAAAAAAAAAAAAAAAAAGACACAATTTTCTAACGTTCTTCGCACTGGATGAGGTTGGAAGTGGAGGTCACTTACTACCTAGCCTTGAAGTATCTGAGCCGTAGCATCTGCTTCCTGGTGAGCATGCTGCTGCCGATGAGGTGTCCTGCAGCGTAAATGCACAAATAGAGAGATACAAGGCATCAAGGGCACCTTTCAGGGCTGGGGGACAGCCAGGAGCAGAGGACGGGCCACCCAGACGGCTCAGTGGGTAAAAGGTAAGGCGTTGGCAACCTGACCAGGGAGCCCATAGAGAAAGCCAGGTGTGGAAAGACATCTGTAATGCCAGCATTCCTACGTCAAACATGGGAGGTAGATACAGGAAAACCAGTCTTGTGGGCTAGCTATCCTGGAGTATGTAGTGTGGCGGAAACGGCACAAGAGACCCTGCCTCAAAACAAGATGGAGAGAGTTGGGACTCCTGAAGTTGATCTTTGACCTCTACACACAACACAAGCTTAAAAGCAGAGGGTGGATTTTAAGTTTCTGAGGTTTGTTTGGTTTGGTTTGGTTGTTTTTGTTTTTTGTTTTTGAAAACAAGATTTCTCTGTGTAGTTTTGGTGCCTGTCTTGGATCTCACTCTGTAGACCAGGCTGACCTTGAACTCACAGAGATCTGCCTCCTGAGTTCTGGGATTAAAGGTGTACACCACCACTGCCCAGGCACTTTCTGAGGTTTTAACACCATTTGATGATATATGTGCAGTTTAAATAATAGTCATCACCCTGAGTGCCGAAAAGTTTGGCTTATGTTAGACACACACCCGGATATTTAAATTGTCTGAAGACAAGAGGAAGAAATAATTACCAATACAAGGAGGGGGACCAGCTTGTATCTAAGACAGCTCCACACATATCCTTTAGTGGACTCACCTTCCAGGTGGAGCCCGTGGAGATAGGCGCCTTCTCTGGGGGGGTGGCCATAATCTTCCTTTGTTTTTTTGGTAACATCCACAGTCAAGCACATTCTGTCCAGTGGCCACTCATTTTTTCGAGCCATGGTCTGCATGATTGCTTTGGGAGGAAAAGGAAGAAGAACTGAAGGTAAAAACCTGTTTACAGGCTTCCAAGAGCCAACAGTGACCCACGGGGTTCTGCAGATGAGAGTGAGGCTAGGCAAACAGGCTTGTGCGGGACCCGTTTGCCTCCATGTCATAAACTAGAACACGCCAGCGCGGCAGCTGCCCTTTGCTTCTGTATGGCCTGTATGTCTTCAGCATGGCAGGGCCAGGGGGGGACGTGGCTGACAGGGCTTTTCACTAGGACAAACCGCTGTGGCTGTGCCTGGGGGCGCGCTCCTTCCTAACCGGAACTTTCTCTAGTTGCTACCCCTGGCTCTATGATGATTGTTTGAAGACTGGTGAAGAAGGGCAGGAAGTTGTCAGGAGGAAGTAAAGCCAGGCGGGATTGCTGCCTCGCCTCCAGCCATACCTGTTAAGAAGGACTGGGGGTTGAAGAAGCCAGAAAGCCACACGACAGCCGGGAGTGTGAGGTCTTGTGTCCAAGTGTCGAGTTCTCGGCATCGCAAGAGGAGGTCGTTAAACCTGGTCAGTGGAAGGGAGGGAGAAATAAACTTGCATTTTAGTAAAGTAAATTCCTCCAGGAAGACGAGGGACTGTGGAACACACCGTGGTGGTACGTGGTCAGGGAAAGCCTTCTCCGATGATTTACGAGTTGGTGACCCTGTACAAGTCTGGTTTCTTCCTGCTGAGAGTTTATACGTGCGGCTCTTGTTCCTGTCACCATTAGGAGTAGGAAACGCTGGACAATGTGGGCAGTGATGGTACAAAACGGTTGGCAAATACCACCATTCTGTCGGATACAGCAGAAATGCAGTGTGTGTGTGTGTGTGCGCGTGTGCACGTGTGCGCGCGTGCGTGCCTGAGTCCGTTACTGTTATAATACCAGAGTTGCCAGGGAAGTTATAGCCAAAGGGAAGAGTAGGAGAGTGTTTCACACAGAATAATTGCTTAGGAAGATAAAGGATTCTAAGGAAAATACACACATACACACACACACACACACACACACACCAGCCTGCTGGAAAAAACTCCAGCAATGTTATTTTGAAAACAGTGAAGAGAAAATGTTAGGATTAAAATGGCATGGTGAGAGGACCCCGGAGAGGTGGCTCAGTAATTAAAAGCACTAGCTGCTCTTTCAGAGGACCCAAGTTCAATTCCCTGCGTCCACATGACAGTTCATGTCTGTGACTCCAGTTCCAAGGGATCTGGTGCCCTCTTAGCTTATACTGGAGCGGGGGGGGGGGGGGGGGGTAAAAGAAAAGCAGTCCTGATAAACGGTGATCAACAAAACAGAACAAAAATAAATCTAGGAGGCGGCTCATGCTTGGAGGTAGGTGAGAGGGCTCTGGAAAGTGTTGATTTTAGGTTGTGTTTGGAAAGTTTAGTGTATGTTACATCATAAAGGACCCTCTCTAAATAGAAATGGTACAGAGGTAGGTGCACAGTGAAGAAAATTACTAAACCCACAGTTAGAAACAGACACAAAGCTAGGGGAAAAAATACAGAAATTAGCAAGCATGAAGTAATACGATGACAAAAAGCCGAAACTTCTAACGAATCATAAAAAGTAACTAAATGCAAACCCTCCATTTCTGGGTACATAGACCTAGCCTTTATGTGTTTATAACGTTAAAACTCTGTTGAGGTCCATCACTCTCCTGAGAAGTGGTGATCCCCTGGAAGTCACCTGGCTGTCCTGCCCCTTTGCTCACACCTGTGCTACCAACTCCGAGAGAGGGACATTCAAATGAAGACTTGCCTAGATCAGATTGGCCTGTGGACATTTCTGTTGGGCACAGTCTTGATTGCTAATCGATGTGGAAGGGTCTGCCCACAGTGGGAGACACCACCTTCCCTTGGTTGGCGGGCCTGAACTGTGAGCGCTAGTTGGCGGAGTGAGGAGAACGAACCAGTCGGCAGTGTTCTTCCTTGGTCCCTGGACAGTGGTAGGGAGACTGTTTTCTGGAGCTGTAGCTGAAGTGAACCCTTTCTTCCCCAAGTTTAATCACAGCAACAGCAAACCAGAGCCGCACCCATCCCCCACAGCCACGTGGGTGCCTAGGAGACTGTAACAGTGTGGATTGTCAACAGCAGCGGAGGTCATCTGAGGTCACCCGGGAGACAAGCCCACAGGCACACCTGGGAGCTTAGCCTCTGGGAATGCATGTTAAGGGATTATCTTTATTAGGTTAATTGATAAGGGAAAACCTACTATAAATACGGGTGACCCTGTTCCCTGAGTTGGGATCCTGGGCTGTATAAATGGTGAATGTGAGCTGAGCACTGGTACTTGCTCTGCACCTCGACTTACATTTAGTGGCTATCTCAAGCTCCTGTCCCTGAGGCTTCCTTCAGGTGATGGACTGTGTCTGGAACCCTGAGCTAGCCTAAACCAGTTTCTCCTCCCTCTCTTAGGCTGCTTTGATCAAAGTGTTTTATCACACCAGGAAAAGAAGCCAAGTTGGGCAGGATTCCAACATGCTGTCCTTTGGAATTCTCATGGCACCTTCCAGATGGTCCTGTATTTTTTTTTCCTGAATCAGAACCAAGGAACTTCACTCCAGAAAAGGAATAGATAAGAGTCCTGTGATGCTTTCTGAATAGTCTACCAAGACCACAGGACATCTGGGGATAAAGTGTCAGCCTCAGCGGTCCCCATTTCTGCCGCTGGCTGAGGCACGGTACTGCCCATGTGAAGGCAGTTTCTTTCTAAAGTCCTCTGAGTGCATCAGTAATTACTGGTTTAGAAAATAAAGGGAATAAAATGCCAACAGGCGAACTCAAGTAGCTCCTAGGACTTTTAAATAAATGAGGAAATTCTGTTTACATTTTTTTTTCCAGATAAAAATATGAAGACCAGGAGATCAGGTATTTTGTCAAAGAGCAGTTGCCTAATTAAGTGAGAGAATCTGAGTCTTGGTCTGGCTTAACTGACTTGCTTTTGGAGGAAAATACCAGAGGGCCTCCAGTGAAATTAGTAGAGTTTGCCTGGTGATGGTCACGGAGCAAAAGTTCTCACAGGAGAAATGGAGAATGCTGACCTTGTGCTGATGTTTACAGTTGCCAGGGGCAGTGGAGATGGTCACTTACCACTGGGCCAGACCATAAGTAGATGGGTAAGCCAGTTTGTTCCAAGTGTCTGGAACCCGGTCATAACTCAAGGCACACAGCTGGGCTTCCACATCAGGAGATAAGGTCAGCTCTCCCTGGCGCAGAGGAAAGGCCACCGTGAGTGCCCTCCAGTGTGGTGAAGCCCTGTCTTACCCCACTTGTGAGTTTACCTTCAAACCAAGGTCTAGTTGTTGAAGCGAAACACGGATTTCCCGGATGAGAACATTCATCCTCTCACACTCTTGAAAGCAAACAAGAACATATGGGCTTCGATTTGGGTTCTTCTGCATTATCTCTGCCATGTTGAACTCCTCTGGAAGTCTCTCCAAAATGTCATCCAAGACATTCTTAACCTTAAATCAGTGAAACACACATCAGTTACCACAATTTTTGCTTGTGGTAGTGAGTGGTTTGAATGAAAATGGCCCCCATAGGCTCATGGGGGTGGGCTTTGAGGGGGTGTGGAGGAAGAGTATCACTGGGGGTGATGAGCTTTGAGGGGGTGTGGAGGAAGAGTATCACTGGGGGTGGGCTTTGAGGGGGTGTGGAGGAAGAGTATCACTGGGCGTGGGCTTTGAGGGGTGTGGAGGAAGAGTATCACTGGGGTGGGCTTTGAGGGGGTGTGGAGGAAGAGTATCACTGGGGGTGATGAGCTTTGAGGGGTGTGGAGGAAGAGTATCACTGGGCATGGGCTTTGAGGGTGTGGAGGAAGAGTATTAACTGGGGGTGGGCTTTGAGGCTTCCGGGTGCTCAGGCCAGGCCCAATGTCACTCTCTCTTGCTGCCTGCCGATCCCGATGTAAAACTCTGGGTCCTTCCTCCAGGGCCATGTCTGCCTGCACGCCGCCATGCTCCCTGCCATGCCGATAACTGACTACACCTCTGAACTGTAAGCCAGCCGCATAAGAGCTGCCGTGGTCATGCTGTGTCTTCACAGCAGCAGAAACCCTAAGACAGGGACTATCACACGGCTTCCAGAGGTGCCTACAGCCTCTGGTCACTTGCTAGCTGCTCAGAGCTTCTGCATCTCTACTTGTCACCTCCCTCTTAGGTTCCACCATGGTCAGTTAGCACTGAATTTACCAACTAAGTGGCATCTGTGTGCAAAGATGAGGAGCTGTCCCTGCCCCTCACCAGCTGAAGCACTAGGAGGAGTGGCCCCTGCCCCTCACCTGGGCAGCGCATCAGAGCTGGCACTAATGGTACGGTGGTGGAAGAGCCAACCCTGAGAGCAGAACTGTCCCCCTGCCCCATTGCTGTGGAGGTGAATTAGCTGGGGCAATGCTGGAGAGCTCCCCCTAGTGGTGAGGACAGGGGAGAACTGGTGGGCTGACCACCCCTGCAGCTGCCCAGGCCCAGAACCAGGGTTACGACTTGGCCTGCCCTGACATCCACCCCATCTGTGATCTGCCGGAGCACAGGGACCTGACCTGCAGACCCAAAGTTGCAGGATATCCAAGAACAGTGCCATGAGGGCCCAGCATCTGTAGTGTAGTAGAAACCAGAGGCCTCAAGCAATGACTTTGCAGTGAACACCTGCAAGTAAGGATGCATGGACAGAGGGGTTCACTGTGGGAATCACTGTGTCGCACTGCAGCTTCCACGATGAGATGTTTAATCCCCCTCCACCCATTTTTCTCTCCAATTTTATTTTGGGGGTGCAGGGGTGGAGGGTGGATTTGCAGGGACATGGAAATGAATGGGATCAAGATACATGATGTTGAAGACACTTAGAATAAATAAAAACTTCAAAAATTTTTAAAAGATGAAAGTGGAGCAAGTAAAAATTACTTCATGTATGTAAATCCAATGTCCATCTGCATGTGAAAAGAGGCCTGTAACTCAGCCAAGGGATGCAAAGTTAAAAGCACCGAGCGACAGCCTATCCCTAACAGACTCTGAAGGAGGTAGCGTTGTTGGACACTAATAAGCCGCCAGTGGGGGTGTGACTGTCAGAAACACGTGAGGAAGATGACTGGGAGTCCTTAAAGCTAAACACTCCCTATCTGGTCTGACAACCCCATTTCTGAGCACAGCGAATCTTACACTATGATCCTGGGAGCCAACGTTTGCCTTTTGACAGGGTTGTGTGAGGATGGTCATGGCTGTGACATAACAGTGAAACCAAACCAGAGGCCACTCGGACACCCTCCCACAGTGGGATAAAAAGTGTGTATTCCTATGACAACACAACAGGGAGGGGCCACTGGTGTCTGGTCACATGGTGAGTCAGAAACTTGCCACGGAGTCAAAGGAGTCTGGTGGTAAGTACCACGTAAGTCCGTGTACTTGACATTCAAAACCAGTCAATATGTAAAGATGGAGGTAAAGAAGGAGTGTGGGGCCGGGCGGTGGTGGTGCATGCCTTTAATCCCAGCACTCGGGAGGCAGAGCCAGGTGGATCTCTGTGAGTTCTAGGCCAGCCTGGGCTACCAAGTGAGTTCCAGGAAAGGCACAAAGCTACACAGAGAAACCCTGTCTCAAAGAAAAAAAAAAAAAAAAAGAGTGTGGGTATCCTGGGCAGCTGAAAATGTTCTACGCCTTGACCTTGGTAGCAGCTATCTGATTGTTGGCATCGGTAAAGCTCAGTGGAGACTAATACCCAAGATTAGCACACTTCACTCTAAAGATTAGAACAAGAAAGGTCTCCTCACCTTGTCTTCTGCAGACTGCCCCCGTTCCTCACTGCTGACCGCATTCCTGGGTTGCATCTCCAGTAGAGTTCTGAAGAGTGTGTTGGATGTCACTGTCAGGAACTCTATTTCAGCGTTGGGGTGAAGGCCATACAGTGCTGGGCTTTCTGGAGGCAACTTGTCCTCTATGTACTGGTGGTAGCCAGAATAATCCAGGTAGGGCGGAGCTGCAAATCCTGGTGCCAACATGAGTTCATCTTCAATCTCCAACCGTAAAGAAACACTAGTTATTCCAAAGTTAGGAAGGTATCATCACTTCCTGAACACAGAACATTAGCACAAAGTCCCACTGTGATGCTGTGTGATACCAGACTCCAAAATGCTTCACGATCAACACTGTGCTTATGTTGAACCACAACATCAGGCTGACCACTGAGGACAGTTCCAAGAAACACAAACCGTGTCTCTAAGGAAAGGTAATTTGCAATGTGCTCAGGGCAGTGTGATACCATACAGGTACTATGAAGAAGTAAATATGGCTGCACCATCGCCTATGAGTCAGTGTTACATGCTTCAGCTTACTGATTCTCAAACAAGCCTATTTCCTAGAGAAGAAATCAAGATGTTTGGTCATTGATTTGTCCAAGTAGATGTTTTGAATATAAACTTAATTCAGAACTCATTTTGCTAGTATAACTTCCCCAGTATTATGATAGAAAATGCTCCCCCATGTTCATGTATTAAAGGTGTGGTCCTCAGCTGGTGGTACCATTTTAGACAGTTCTGCAAACTCTAGGATGTGGCTTAATTGGAGGAAGTCAGTCACTGCAGGTGTTTAAGAGCGTGTCCCTAGCTGCTCTCCTTTCTGCTTGCTGTGAGGGAAACCACTTTCCTCTGCCACACCCTTCCTTCCAGTGGAGTCAGTTCACCATGGACCGATGCATCCTAAATGCTAAGCTAAGCTTTTGACAGCAGTGAAATGCTGTTAATGTAGCCAGGGTAACACACTCCACGTGACGCAACACAAACCATGTGATACATATAAACTGTACAAATACAAGGTTGGGATGACTTCATTTTATAGGTCATATTATACTAAGAATCAAATTACTGCTTCCACCCCAGGACCTTGGGAAACTTAGGGTGAGGTCTGTGTTGCTACTTCAGGTCTGTGGACCAGTGCTCAGGACACAGTTGTATGGGAATGGAAGGCCACAGCAATGTAACCTTTATTAGCCCGTCCACTTCACTAGGGTTTGAGGGAAGGCAGGTACTCCATAGAGAGGGATGTTTTCCACAAAACTCAGGTGAACAGAAATAGCAGGTCTGCACACAAGAAAGTAATCTTCAAAATGTAACCAAAGAATTTATGGACCTGAGTCTGCCCAGCAATAGTCAAGTGCTTAAAATATTCTTGCTACTTTATTTCACATTCCTCTCATCCAGTTCTCTGTCCCAGGCATCATTAACACCTCTCTTAATTTCCCCAGTCTCTTGTACCTTGGATTCCATCTACACATGCATTTAAATGTACAGGGAATTTTTTTTTAAGATCATTGTCCAATACAGCACTTTTTTGTCTAGACCTGGTAAATCATTTTTCTGAAAGATTTTGTCTGCTACTGTGTGTCTTGAACCACATCTCTTTACAGTTGTGTGGAGAGAGTTTCATTTCGATAATCTGGGGGTGATCACCCCATACAAAACACCTTGGAAATGGAAATCTTAATAGGAACTCAAGGCAATGAAGTAGCTGTGGTTTTCCACACTGTTGTGTTGTGTGTCTTTGAATAATGGTGGATTATTTCCTCTCACAGTCCTAGATGGCATAAAGAACATACAAACTTGATAGGGATTTTCAGCTGCTGTCTGTGAACTCCAGGTCCATCTCTAATATTTGAGTCAGCATTTATACTTTCATTTTGTACCAGAAATGTTCTCAAATTATCTAACCTTTCATAGTCCAGACACAAATGTGAAGTGACCAGGAGAAGGACCAAATGGAATTAGCTCACCACCATCATCCCAAGCTTGCTCTATACATGTCTATCATTTCCTGTTTACTTATAAAGAATGATATAAATTTACATGGGATTGGATTCAGAATGTCCCAAACTAAAGTGCACATAGAAAAATTAAACTCACCATCATTAGCTCGTGACACAGGTAAGTTAACCAAAAGAAAGAAGGAAGAAAGGAAAAAGGTAAAAAAGAAAAGCCCAAGTTAAACACATCCGAATGGAACTTTGTTCTCTACAAACAAGGGCTTGCTCTTTTTGGTTACCTCTGACAGGAAGATGAAAGGACTTCTGAAGCCTGCAGTTCAATTTACCCTTCAAAGAATTCTGAGTGCAGAAAACCGACTCGGCAGGGGTTTGGATGTTTGAGTGCAACCGGGCAGTGCCAGTAGGCTGGAAAGTGGTCTGTGCTTTGCCAGATGGTGACTAAGTGGTCTGTTTACAGACTAGGGGGTACGATTTTCATGTCCATCGAATTGCAAAGCAAAGGACAGCAGCAAACTAAGGAAAATGGCATTGCTTATCATCCTTAATGGCTTGTCGGCTTGAAGAGATTACAGATGTGTCAGCCATAGTGGCATATGCCTGTAATCCCAGCACTTGGGGCTACACAGCAAGATCTTATCTAAAAAGTTTTTAGAAACAAACCCCACCAAATAAATAAATAATAAAACATCAGTAAAATGGATCTCGTGGTCACTGTGGCTGGGAGGGTTTATCAGCTGCCAGCACCAAGACACAGAACAGGCTTTCCACATGTGTGGGTCTCTCTGCCCCAGCAGAAGACGTGCCTATTACATGCACATCTTCATTTTTCTGGGAAGGCAAAACACTCCTCAAAAGTTCTGGGGTTACAGACATTTCTTTGTCAGGTGCTGGGATCTGAACTCCAGTACTCACGCAAAGCGAACACCCTTAGCCACTGGAGCCATCTCTAAATCCTGATCAGATCCAACCTTCCGCTGAAGGGCTATTGACAGAACTGCTTCCTGGGGATGGGGCCGTACCTGTCTTCCTCACAATGGGGACTTTTTTCTTCTTCAATGGAAGGGCTATTTGAGAAGATGTTTTAAATTCTCAAGGATTAACCCATTCTCAACAGATGTTTCTCCCAAGAACATGAGAAGATGCTCAGTATCTCTGGGAACATGCAAACCAAAGTGACAGGACAGTTTCGTCCCATCAAAATGACTAGAACAAAGAATGTGGATAGTAGCAGTGCTAAGTAAGGATGCAGGGAAAACAGAACCGTTGTGCATTGGTGGAAACAGTTTTGTGGTTTGTCCAACCAATAATAGTCACCAACTGACCCAACAATTCTACATCCAGCCTTCCCTGTAGAACTAAACACAAGACCACACAAAATCTACATACAGATTTGCATAGGAACAGTATAATAACCCAAACCAGAAGTTGGCAAGTATTAAAGAGTCAGTGGAATCATTCAGAGCTCCACATTATGAAACTGCCCCCAAGGATCTGCCCCCAAGGATTTATCTTTGTAGGAGTCGGATAAGACGTTAACATGTGCAGGTATTGGAAACTAGGAAAACCGGTAACTGCCAACTGTGCTGACTCAATGGGCTATTGTTCTTTGTTTTCATACTGTGTTTCCTGGGGGGTGGGGAGGAACCAACTACTCGCCTGCCTCTCCAAACAGTCTTAGTAATGGCAAGGAGCCCCTAATCTAGTGCAAGTCTGAACAAACAACATTGGCACTTGGTCGTTTGGGTCCAAACTACATTGGCTCAGGGTGCTGTTGGGAGTTTCAGAAATTACTCAGCTGTGAAGCCCATTGCCAGACTTTCCTTAGAACAGAAAAGTACTCTTGTAATTTTCTTGATAATATATTTTATAAATAACCCGTTGTACAAGGGTGTCCTGCATAAAGCTGGATTGGAAGTGAGTAGCAGAATTGGAACTGTGATCTCCTGGATCATCCCCCATTCACAGAGCACACAAAATCAGGTTCAGACACACCTCATTGTTAAGGTGACCTCTGCACCAACTACAAAGGGATCAAACTCCAGCCAGTGCAGTGTGCAGCAGAGTGGCCTGACTTTAAATCCACGGTCCACTCTGCCCGCTTTTTCCTTTCTTTCTTTGCTTTTTCTTCTCTTTTTTTAAATCTCTGAGCGTGTTCTTTTTTGCTTACATGAGGTGGTCATACCTGTTCTTCAGGACTGTAGTGGGAAGCAACAGCACGTCACCTGTATGGTGCTGACTGCCCCCCTGCTGTGGCACAGGTGCTTAATACAAACATTCTGTTCCTATTATCAGAAAGATAGCTCGTGGTGAAGTGCACTGGCTGCTCTTCCAGAGGACCTGGGTTTGATTTCTAGCACCCACAGGGCAAATCACACCTGTCTGTAACTCCAGTCTCAGAGAATCCAACACACTTTTCTGATCTCCACAGCCACTGCATGCATGTGGTACATAGACATAAATGCAGATAGAATACCCATACACATAAAAATACATTAAAAAACATTTATACAGAGTAGTGCACAATCAAGAAAGAAATACACGTTGTGAAAACATATATACTTCATAGTAAAAAGGTTTCCCATTTACAAGCACATTGTTCTAGTATTGTCAGTGTTTAACCTGACAACAAATTCTTGAGCTGGTTATTCTTGTTTTCTATATAATAAAACTACTGCTTGGAGGAGTTCTGTAATAAGTTGGATTCTACAACAAATGGAAGAGTTCTAATTTAGCCAGGGGCTGTGTTTCTACTTGTAAGCCTGGATTCCTAATTATTGCCTATGTCATCCAAATAGTTGGCACCATATAACTTTTAGGTGGCCTGGTGCCTCCTTTCCCAAAAGTAGTATACCATCCGTATTCGTTATTTAGCACTGCCAAATGTTTGTGTTACCTGAGAAAATGACTGTTTTCCTTAATGTTACCCAAAGGCTCTTTAAGATGCCTTCCCATTAGAGAGTCATTTATTCAGCAAGAAGCCCATCCTTCTGACAGACATCATTGAAACCAGATCTTCTGCAAACAGTAGGATTTTCAACCTGGTCCATTCATGGGCTGCATTTTGATCATGTTCCAAAGTAGCAACAATATGAATTTCCAAATATATTAACTGATATAAGAAGGGACAGAAGGACGACCTGTGGATGCTGAGTGAGAAGTATTTGCATGAGAACAAAATAATTGGGACGTACGGCTTCTAGCCTGACGTCAGCAAGTGCATTCATTCCCCTGGTGAGGTGATGGTAACACTGCCCAGTGAGGATGCCAGCTTATAAATGAGGCATCTCCACCCTGAGAATCTCACCTGCTCTGCAGGAAGATTGGATGTCTATGCTTCAGAAGAACTAGCACACACCAGCAATGCCTCTCAGATTTCATCACCTGTATTTCTTTTACAATCATTTGAATAGGAGTTCAGCCTTATGAAGGTTAATGAACTGTTACTTGGGGCACCAGTAATTCTACCCTTAGCAACAGGCCAGAGCCAGTGGGGAGGTCACCCCCTGAGCTTTCTGCTCCGCCCCTTGACCTCCACCATTCTTTGGAGAAATAAGCCTCTGTAAAGGTGGCTCTGGAGCACTGTTTATCTTTCACATCTCCATGGTAACTTGCTCCCAGACCTTCTAAAGAGCAACTTCGGATTGTACTGAATTGAAAGTATCTGATGTGTGGAATTCTGCTCATTAGGAGAAGGACTGGAAAACTCCAAGTCAAAGGAAGACATAAAGAATGCTCACAGAGCAGAGAGCTCTAATTTTCTTTTTTGTTGACCAATACTACTTAAAGAAGTAAAAAACAATCACAGTGCCTATTGCAGGGTTTGACTAGGCTCTAACACACTGTGTTCTTGGTACATGGTTAGGTAACCTCTCAAAATAGGCTGGAGGCAGGTGATTGAATCTGAAGCACTTTCAGAAAAGCTATGAATAGAAGTTTGCTCAAATTACCAAAACCAAACACACAGCAAACACTCTTTCAGTACTACTCTAAATCAAGTTAGTATCTTTGGCAATGTTTAGATGAATTTGGATGGTGGAGGGTGCTGTTCTGGCTTGGTAGTATCACCCCAAGGCCCCTGTGAATGAAGCCTTGGTTGCTAGTCTACGGCATTCTTGGGAGGTAGTAGAACCTTAGGAGGTTGGAGTCCAGTGGGAGGAAATGAAGTCATTAGTGGCATGTCCTTAAAGGGGATATTTGGACCTCTGATCTCTGTCTCTCTCTCTTTTAATTCTTGCCTGCCATGAAGCAAACATACCTCCTAAGCCCTGTGTTCCCATATTCATGTACTCAGCCACCACCCACTCAGCCGTGGATTAAAACTTCTTTAACCAGGGGCCAAAATAAACCATGTCTCCTTTTAAGTTGCTTATCTCAGGTATTTGGTCACAGTGATGGGAAGCTGATTAACACAAGGATCTTCAAGTTTTCAAGAAACAACTAGAAAATGGCTCCTATGGTTTGGTTGAGAATAGCTCCTATAGACTCATGTTTGAATGATTGATCTCCAGTTGGTGACTATTAGGAGGGGATCAGGTATAAGCACCCTTGCCGGAGGATGTACTCCTGGGGCAGGTTTGGAGTTTCACAAGATTTGCACCATTTTAAGTTCTCTCTGCCTCGTATTTATGGATTAACATGTTAGCTCTGGGCTTTTCTTCCTGCCATGCCTCTGCTCCGCCACCATGGACTCTAACCCTGCAAAACTAAACACAATTAATGCTTTCTTTTATATGTTATCTTGATCACGATGTTTTGTCACAGTAATAGAAAAGTAAGACAGCGCTAATCTTGAACACCGTTTGAGACCCAGAGAGCATCAGGAAAGCGGAGCCACCACCTCAGCTCCTGCAGTCCAAGAACTGAGAACTAAACATTTTCACCAGAAACCATAGCCCATAGAACCATTCGATGCAGGCATGGGGCTAATGCAATGAGAAACAAGGAGATGTTTGGTCTTAAAATTTTGCCAGTGGTAACTTAGCCTTCCTCGCAGAAGCAACAAGGATTGTCATGTTTTTCTTTATTTTTAAAACCTAGCTATATTGTTTTGTTATCACACATAAAACGGCAATAGGAACTCAATGGTCCTATAGCAATGTCATTTAAAAAATATTTTATTTTTAATTATGTGTATGTTTCTGTGTGGAGGAATGTCCAGGTGGGCATGATGTCTGGGGAGGCCAAGAGAAGGTGTCACATGCCCTGGAGCTCAGGGCTGTTCTGAGCCACCTGACCTGGGGGCCGGGAACTGAAGTCAGGTCTTTGGCAAGAGCAGTCCATGCTCTTGACACCTGAGCCATTGCTCCAGCTTTTCTTTTTCTTTTCTGTTTTTCCTGTGGTTTTTTTACAGCTTGTTTGAAGCAAACCCCCAAGTAAGCTCATCACCTCATATATGGTTGATATTCTCATTGTTTCACTGTCTTAATAGACTTGCCGTTTTATTTTAAATCGAAAAACTGTAACTAGTTGTGAAATACCATGAGATATTATTATTACATTTACTGTGTGTGTATGTGGGGGGGGGGGCACATGTGGTATGCATGTGCCCTCATGTTCATGGAGGAGTGTGAATGTGGAAGCCCAGACAACTCGTTGGAGGCGGTTCTTTCCTTCTACCATGTGGGATCCAGGAATTGCACTCGATTGGTCTGGTTTATCAGCAGGCACCTTTAACACTAAGCCATCTCAATGCCCCCAAAGAGATGTCCTACTCCAGGTTTACATGATGGAATGATTCAGCCAAGCTATTGAGTCCATCACCTCTCAGATGTAAGTGCCACAGTTCCTCTGAGCATATATCTAGTAATTTAATAATTTTACTGATCAACATGTAGAATTTTTTATGATTTATGCCAGAGGCAAAACAACAACAACAACAAAGGTAGGAAAGAACCCTGGATTGAAATCACAGGATTCATGCTCTGCTAAAGCTCATGCCCACACCCACTGAGAGATTTGGGGCCAATCGCTGTGCCTCAGTCTGTATGATGGAGAAACAGTGTCATCCCAGCCCAGTTCATAGGGATATTATGAAGAGCCAATGAGACTACATTTAACAACTTCCCAATCCCCAAAAGGAGTAGCAGAATGCGTTTATGAAAGGCCAGCATCCTTAGGAACATCTAAGAATTACATACATAGTAAAAATAGTCTGAAAATTTTTACCAGAGTTTTTTTTTTTTTTTCTTAGTGTAACAAGTTTTAAAACGTCTTACTAGAGATGGATTCATGAATTCTTCTAGATACACCTGGCATAGCTTACGATCCCAGGCATCTGTGATGTGGCCCCCATACATGATCTCCCCAAAAAGGTAACGAAGGTCTTCCCATGGGACCTGGGGAAAAACAGTAAGTGTTAGTTTCCTTTCCTGTTGCTGGGACAAAATACCTAGACAAAGCTACCTGATGAGGAAGGGTTGCTTTGGCTCACAATCTTAAGTTAGTCCAATGGCAGGAATTTGAGCAACTGACCACATCATATCCACAGTTGAAATCAGGGGGTATAATTTCATGTGGCTGGTGCTCAGTCTACTTTTTCCACCCTTTATAGAGTCGAGGGCCAGGCTCACAAAACAGTGGTGCTGCCCACAGGTGGGGAAAGTCTTCCTAGATCCATTAGCCCAATGGAAATAATTCCCCACAGACACACCCACAGGTCAACCTAACTAACTAGTTCCTCACTGAGCCCCGCCCCCCTTCCCAGGTGATTCTAGATTGTGTCAAACTGACAATTAAAACTCAACATCACACCCACAAATGTTCACTTCCAGGCCTAGAATATCTGCCCAAGCTTGGCTGACCGGGAGTACATTCTCCTCTACCCCAACAACCCTACAATGACCCTGTCAGCCAGTGCTAAATGCAGTGTGGATGTGTCTAAGTTTTTGTGTAGAACTTCTTGGGAGAATTCTTTTCAGTGTACTGACAAAAGTTTAACACCACCACACTTCGCTGCAGATTTTGAAGGAAATGGAGTCATTTCTGGAACAGGTGACATAGGACAGTTGAAGCTTTGAATTTCATCCCGAACTCCTGAGATGCTGTTTCCTAGCACCTTCAAGTCTCACCTGCTCTTCTACTTTACTTTTTAATGCTGTGATAAAATACTGTCCAAAACCAACCTGGGGGGAGGAAAGGTGTTTACTGAGTTTGTAGGTTACAATCCATCATGAGGGGAGCCAGGGCAGGAACTGAGGCAGAAACCATGCAGGAAGGCTGCTTACTGGCTCTGTTAGCTCTTGTATGTCGTCCATATCTACCTGCCTGGGAGTGGCTCCACCCACAGTAGGCTGAACCCCTGCTCCCATTAACTGGCCCACAGTTCAACCTGACAAGCCAATCTGAAGGAGGTGGCTCTTCACTCGAGGTTCCTGCTTCTCAGGTGCATGCAGTTGACAACCCCCAAGACTCATCATCACACCCCATCTAAAGTCTTTATTATGTGTCTTGGGAAAAAGAAAGCATCAGTTAGACAATTTGTAGTTGGGGTCCACTTGATTGCCGTCACTCTCTCAAGACTGGCAGACAAGTCAACACCTTCTCTAGACTGACTCAGGCTCAGCTGCAGCCTGACTGGGCAAGACTGTTATAAGGGCAGTAACTACCATACCGTGATTTATTCAAGAAACCACTGTATCTCCTTTGCTGGCTTCACAGAGTTCAAACCTCTCTCTGCTGCCCTTTCGCTCCCTCTAGGTTTACAAAACATGCCAGTTTGTGATGACGCCTTTCTAGACAGGAACCTTTGTACCCTCTGTGGCAGTCTATTGCCTCCCAACAGTTCAAGTAAAGTCATAATTATAGCCTTCCTCATGGCATGATGTGACAGAACAGAAGAAGTCAAACTGCTGAGGCCATTCCAATGTACTTGCTACAAGTTTATATGAATTTGAAGAAATGAACCTAAAGTGTGTCCTTCTCTTACGCTGGCTTGATACGCATGAGAAATGGGAGAAGTAGCTGGACTATGGGGCACTCTCTACCACTCCACAGATGCTCTATAGAGCAGAACTGGATAGAAACAGACTGAATTAGTGCCCTACATGTCGGTAGTCAATGTGTAGTTCCTTCATAATTTTGATCAGCTAGGTCTGTGCTTTTCAATCACTGGTTCCTTATCCTAAGCCCAATCTTTGTTTTAAAAAACCCTCGTGTGGGGGAGTGTGTTGTACACAGGTGTGTGGGATTTGCATGCACATATATGTGTACACATGTGGAGACCAGAGGCTCATATATCAGGCATCTTTAATTGCTTACCACGATTTTTTTTTTTAAGCCAGGTGCTCTCACTTAACTTGGAGCTCACTGATTGACTGCCTGAAGGAGTTCCAGATAGTTACCTGTCCTGCCTCTCTAACACTGATTACAGGCATGTACGTGTAGCTTTGTATGTTTCTGCAGGGAGCTGGACTTGGGTCCTCATGCAGCCAGCACTTTGGTGGTTGATCTGTCTCCTTGACCCTTCACCTCATCTTTTAATACCTTCTTGTAAAGAACTGTGGTGGTTTGAGTGAGAGACGTCCCTCATCATCTCTGACATTTGAATATGTGACCTCTAGTGCTGCTGTTTGGGGAGGTTTAGGTGATGCAGCCTTGTTGGAGGAGGTACATCACTGGGTCCCTGGGGTGGGTTTTGGGATTAAAATCCACGCCAGTTTTCAGTCTTCACTCTCTGCTTCACTCTCACAGTGAGATGTGATCTCTTAGCTTCCTTCTCCTGCAGCAACATCTGCCACTTTCTGCCATGCCCTGGCATCATGGACTCTAACTCTCTGGAACCATAAGCCAAAATAAACTCTTTTTCACCCTATGAATTGTCTTGGTCATAGAGTTTTATTTCAGCAACAGAAAGGTATCTAATACAAGAACATTTTGTACAACCAAATAATAGGCACATGCTAACTTAATCCCCAAATTTTGATAACTTGCTTCTTAATGTGTGGCAAATGACTTGGGTCAAGACATCTGAGAGACATGACAGAATTAAACACCTAAAGCTCTGTTGACCCTGGTGCCCACAGGAAGAACAGCAGGTCACAGTACAGCCTACCTGACCAACTGTGATGCTGATATGAAGGCTGGAGACAAGGACAAGTCAAATCTCCCTTTCACCTCTCCGTGTCTTCCTCTATTATGTACAGAGCTCAACTGACACAGGACTGCCTTCCTGGACCCAGACTCATGGACTGTTACAAAGGACATTGATGGAAGTATTGTCTATTTCTTCCTTCAGAAGTGTTAGAGTAATTTCTTTCTTTTTAAAATTTATTCTTCTCTCATACAATATTCCAACTACAACCTCCCCTCCTCCCATTCCTCCCAGTTCCCCCACAATCACTTCCCCCTTTTCCCCAAATCCAATGCTTCATTTTATTTGTAATAGTTTGCATAAAATATGCTAAAATCAGCGGGGACTGGTGGTTTGGGCCTATAATCCTAGCTACCCAGGAGCCTGAGGCAGGAGAATGTCAAATTCATGCAGCCTGGGCTAGAGGGGGAGTTCAAAGCAAGCCTGGACAACATAGTGATACCCTATCTCAAAAAAACAAAGCAAAACAAACTTATGTAGAGGAGGGCTGGGGAAATGTGTCTTAGTGGTAGAGCACTTGTCCAGCATGTATGGAGCCTTAATTTCCATCTCTAGTACTGAGAAAAAGAAAACAAAAGCAACCAAAAACCCAAAGACAAGCAAGGTAAACAATGAAACAAGGAAAAAAGATAGGGACTACTGGTCACAAGCCATATAAAACCCATTTACTTTGAAATGACATATTCAGAATCTGCTCTGTGGGAGAAAGGCCCCGATATGTGTTGAGTGTGCACAGTGTCAGGGCAGTCAAGCAGCCACCAGAACCTGAGGGAACACCGTGGAAAACCTGTGACAATGGTTACTGAAAGAACAACAGACCACCGTTTCCTTAGACACACAGAGAGGAAGTCTGTAAAGGTCCTTCATAGATGGAGTGGTTCATAGTTCCACCTCTGATTGGTTTGACAAATATATCTACAGATGCCACTTAATGGGAAAAGTTCCCCTTGTGGAGGTGAAGCTCGTTCGACCCTCCTTAGGAGCTAATGGCTCTTCTCTTCTACAGTCCACTCGTTTGGTTTCTGAGAGTTTACACAACTGTTCTTGATGAGGCATTTCCATCCCCATCTGCAGGTGTGGTTAGCAGATACAACCATCCATCTACCTTTAACTTCAAATCAAGGTGAATATTACCGAGAAAGTCACAACAAGGTGGCATCCTTATACATAATAATGACATATGCAGGAAATGCACCATTATTTATACATGTGACGCACTGTAAATTGCTTCCATCATCAGAACTAATTGTGGTGATTATTAATGCAGTGTTATGAACTGTCAGAACTGCTGTATGTAATTACATTTGTGCAAATGCTTCATTACCTGCCTAATGAATCTAGCATATATGCACATGTAAACCACTGTTTTTGTTAACATAATGAAGGACATTTTTTTTTCCCCCGTAAGCTACTGATGTAGAACTGGTTTGACCTATCTTATGAAAACCTTTAATCTGGTTTGTTTTCACACTTGGCAGAAAATGCTTATGTCGTGTTGACTATTTCAATAATAGCTTCAAAAAGGAAATTATGGTCTGTTCTGGTAGCACCCAAAGACCGACAGATTCAGCCTTCTCCTAGGAAGGGGGGATCTGACCACAGCACTTACATTAGGGCTTGCCTCTAAGTAGTTGTAGAGGATGTTGGCACAGATGGTCAGGTCTCCGGGATTGAAAGGATAGCTTCGGCTCCAGCCCTGGGGGCCAAACCTCAGTCTCCCCGACACACAGGCATGGAAGTAGCACAGAGAAAAGAGGATGCTTTTAAACTCCTGATCCTTGGAGCACATCTCAAGTGTATCCTGGGAGGAAAGACAAGACATGGCCGATTAACTGTCTGCACAGTGTGTAAGGGCAAGGGCCTGAATTCTCAGTACCCTGGTGGGTGGCTTCAGAATGATATACTAGAGTTTTAATCACAGCTGCTTGTCCAAGACAAGTGGAGACCATTTGGCTTTTGCCAGTGTGCTGAAGAAAGAGGAAGGCGTTTTCTTTTGAGACAGAGTCTCATATATCCCAGGCTAGCTGGGACCTCACTGTGTAGGCAGGGGTAGCCTTGAAATCTGGATCCTTCTGCCTCCACCTCCCAAACGCTGGGACTACAGGCCTGTGCAACTGCCCCTGGCTTATGAGGCTGTGGGGACAGACTCAGGCCCTTGTCCCCTCTCCCAGCTCAGCAGTGCTCCCACTTTGTCTTTCTACTTAATGTCTCTAAATTCTCTAGAAAACAGGGCCACTCATTTTAACCATGCTAGTATGGACTGGTTTTCCTCTGTAGAACAGCAGACTCTAGGTGACATGGTTCTAAGTCATCATTAGCAGAATGCTAGTTAGTCACAGCTCCCTGTTCTTCCCAGTCCCATGGTGACTGAGATCATCTGTGCACATGGTCACCCACAGAAAGACTTTCCAAGCCACTCCTGAAGCCATAGGTGCCTCACAACCAAGGCTCTGCTGACAGATTTTGAGCAGAAGTGGTTGGCATAATTTCTCATCCATGTCATTTGCTCAAAAGGAAATGGTTTGTCCCCTCACCACTTTTCTTCTGTGTAGAAACAATGACGGCCAGACACCCCTGGCACCCTCGAGTCAGGAATGGTGGAGGCGGACATCAGTGGAGTGCACGGATGACGTCAGACCAGCCACCTCGCTGTCGTCACCGCAATCTGAGTCTGTGTGTGTTCGTTATGTGCTACAGGGGTTTGAACCTAGTACCTCACTCACACATGCTAGGAGTCCAGTACTTGGCTCAATCACCAGCCCTGCTTTTTTTTTTTTTTTTTATAATAGCCATTTAATCTGTACCTTAATTAATCCAGGACACATGGCCTTCCAGGGAACTGGGGAAGAATTACTGTTGAGATGACTGAGTGGCATAAGGAGCTCAGGGTGTTGTCTAGATCTACAGGATTTCTGTACATTGGGAGAGAGGATTGGATCCTAGTAAGCCACATTGCCATGACTAAGGCCCCCAGCAGCAGTCAAATCGAGGTAGAAAACATCAGCTCTGTTGCTGAAAAGTACTCAACTATTCTCCAATTCAGCAGTGCTGTGCAGCAAGCAAGGAAGAGAACTCAAGGATACCCCTTGAGCAGGTGTGAGGGGACAGCAGGCCCAGGCTGCACCTTCTTCCTGCCTACTCCTTTTAGAAGCTCAACCACAGCCAGTTCATATTTAAAATGGCTCTAACCACTTTGGCCACATACCAAGGAGAAGTCCATGTCTGGCCTCTCAGGGACTTTTGGATTGGTTTTGCAGCTATGGACCATCACCGGGGAAGTGTTCCGTTTCTGCTGATAGTTCTTGCAGCAAAATTAGCTTGGCTAAATATAATTTTGTAATTGCCTGGCTACATATAGTTCGGAGCCAAAAGAATCTTCTAGTTGCACTAAATTGGGCCATTTTTAGGTGATTCATGGGGATAAGTTCGTATGATGACTAAATATGTACTTTTCCACAACCACGCATCAAATAAAAAACAAGATGGTAAAAGAAGGTAAACAATGTAATTTTTAAGGCTCAAAAATGCTGCCTTTAAGTGTGTGGTATGTCTGAGGAACAAATTGTATTTGAAATTTCGTATCAGAACTGTAATCTAACAAGACACTAAGTAGCCACTTGCACTAATCACATAAAACCCAAGGCTCTATACCAAGTACAGTAATTCAGTCTATCATCACGTATAACTTGGTTTTCTCCTCGGTGTTAAAAAAGTGAGCCACTGCCCATTCGCTTATTCTGCTGGTGTAAATGTTACAGGGAGAAAGTGTGAACCGGGCATTTCTGACGGTGTGGTTCTATCTACCCCATTTTTTTTTTTTGAGGCAGTTGTGCATTCACACACCGGCTGATGAGCAAATGAATGTCAGAAAACAGGCAACCAGGGTGGGGTACCGCTCAGTGAGCAGAGTGCTTGCCTCCCTTGCTCAAAGTCCTGGGTCTGGTCCCCAGCACAGCATATACAGGGCGTGGTGGTGCAGCCTGTCATCTGAGCATGTCGGTGGCAGAGGTAGGAAGATGAGGTGAGCATGTCTCAGCCACACAGAAAGTTAAGGCAAGCCTACACAAAACCATGTCAAGAAGACACAAAGTAAAAACTTTAAAAAAAAGGAAGGAAAGAAAAACACACAGGATCGTCAACAGACACCCGTGTTTCTACAGCAGTGTTACTGGCACTTGACTTTACATGCACGTTCCTCATGGAAGAAAGAAATCGAAACTCTTACTCTAAAAAGTATGGTTAGTGTTGGCATTCTGGCCCACCCCTTGGGGACCTGCCCTGCATCCTGAAGTAAATCCTCAAGGAAATGCCCCTCCCTTCTTCTTCCTCTTCCTCTTCCTCCCTTTCTTGCCATGGCGTGTGCACGCCTCTGCTTTCTCTTTTCCTCCCTTTCTCTTTCTTCCTCTCTCCTCTTTCCATCTCTGTCTGTCTCTCTATTATAATAAACTCTCCAGGTGGATGCTGTGTCTGCATGGTATGAGTGACTTTTCACCGTGCCACGTCACTGCCCACCGTGTGCATGGTGTGTCTCCCTCACCCATCAGGGCATCTTGGCCCAACCCGCCAAGGCCTCTCGAGTGTCGTATCATTACAGTTAGTTTGTATGGAAAGAACCCCAAGTGGCGATCCTTTGTAAGTCTTCAAAGGCAGATGCCCTTGAGCTGAAAGAGGTGTAGGTTGACAGTATCCTGCAAGAAATAGTTCTCTTGACATCTTGGTCTCTTAGAGATCAAGTTTGCAGAAGCATCCGAATGCTTGAGGAAGTAAAAGGCTAACATGAAATGAACTTTGTTCACTTTCAATGTGGATGCTGAAGTTTGGATGTAAATTCTAATTTAAGGAGATAGATTTAGGGCTAGGGAGATAGTTTGGTGGATAAGGACCCATGCTGTGAGAGCAAAAAAGACTTGAGTTCAAATCTCTAACATCCATGTAAAAGTTAGATGTGGCACTGTGGACCTGCAACCCCAGCCCTGCTGCAGGGTGGAGACAGATGGATCACAGGAGCTTGCTAGCCAGTCAGCCTGGCCAAGATGGCTACCTTCAGGTTCAGTGAGAGACTCAATCTAAAAAAAAAAAAAAAATACAGTAAAGAGAGATAGAGGAAGACATCTGGCATTATCCTCTGACTTCAGCGTTAAGTGTGTGCTCCTGCACACGTGTGTACATTCCCCACATATGTAACCATGACATACACACACACACACACACACACAAAAAAATACACCACTCTCCCCAAAATCCTATAGATCTAAGGCAGTTGGTTAAATTTGGCCTATGAAGTAAAAGTAGTTCTATTATATCCAATACACTGCTATTTGTTCTGTAAATTCTGTAGTTTTCATAGTTGTCCAAACAATATTCAGTAGAAAACGCAAGAGATAAATAGTTCTTGCATTTTAAGCTGCTTGTTTAACAGTGTCATGACTGTTTGATTTTACCATTGTTAATCTCTTACTGTGGTAAATCTGCAAGTTAAACTTTATCCTATATGAGTATGTATGTATGTATGTATGTATGTATGTATGTATGTATAGAAAGAGACGGTTTATGAAGGATTGGTTTCCAGTCTCTATTGGGCATCTTGGCACATAAGCCACAAGGAAAAGGGGTGACTCAACATGAACTTGTGGGATGTGTCTGTGCAAGACAGCAAACATGTTCCCTTTGTCACTCCCTGTCCCTTCTCTCAATCTTCTATAAGAACGTGGTGACAAGGATTCACACGGGGCTGGGTGGGTGACAGCAGTGTCACACACGAGCTTGGAGGGTGTGTTAGCTTCTTTCCTGTCGCTGTGATGAAACACAAGGACCAAGTCCTCCTATAGCTAAAATGCTTATGGTTCCCAGGGCATAAAAGTCTACCCTGCTGCAGAGTTAGGACAACAGGCTGCAGGCATGGACGTATGAGAAGCAGGAAGCAGAGTGATCAAAATGGAAGTGGGCCAGGTTATGGACTCTTAAAGCCCGTCCCCAGTGACAGACCTCACCCAGCAATGTGCACCTCCCATAACCTCCATGAAGGGTGACATTGACTGGGGACCAAGTGTGGAGCCTGTGAGCTTCATTTCTCATTTACACGACCACATGACCTGCCTCCAGAACTCTCATGTAGCAGGGAAATTTTCCACCTTGTTTAAGTCAGTGTTTGTTGTCTCATTAAGAACATCTTCCAAAAAGAGCCAACTCTGATTCTGATAAAAGGGTTCCAGGAGTCCATCTACAGCCAGCCAGGGCACAGGTGACTACCTCCTAGTGAGATGACCTGTGATAGTTAACATTGACTGTTAGTTGATAGAATCTAGGATCACGTACAAGACAAGCCTCTGGAAATGCCTGTGAAGGCCCAGCTAGATTGTCTGAGGTGGGGAGACCCACCCTAAATATAGGCAGTTCCATTGACAGTTGGGGTCCCAGACAGGGAAGAACACTCATGGCTTTCTGCTTCCTGACTGTGGACTCAATGTGACATGGCACCTCTTGTTCTGGCTGACATGTCTTCCCTGCCATGGTGGACTGTATGTCTAGAATTGGAAGCCACATGGCTGTTGACTGGGTAGCAACAGGAGAAGTATCTAGAACATGATCTGAACAAAAAAGGCCTTCTGTTCCAGATGTTACAGCAAGCCAGCATCTCTGCACTTTTCTTCTCTGTGTTGTTAAAATAGGCTTGAGTGGACGTTTGGTGAAAAGATTAATTTCTTTTGCTTCTTAGGGTCAAATTTAGTCTTAGTTTTCAAGAGAACTTTTTCTGGTAGAATGACATTTGTGGTGATATTGTGTCCCCCAATATATTGTGCACCCTAATAAACTTATCTGGGGTCAGACAACAGAACAGCCACTATACAGACATAGAGGCCAGAAAATGGTGACACACACCTTTAATCCCAGCACTTGAGATCTCATGTCTTGCTTGGGAAAGACACACGCCTTTGATCCCAGGAAGTGATGGTAGGAAGCAAAAAGGTATATAAGGTGTGAGGACCAGGAACTAGAGGATTTAAGCTTTTAGACTTTTAGCAGCAGTTCAGCTGAGATCCATTGGGATGAGGACTCAGAGGCTTCCAGTTTGTGGAAACAGGATTGGCTGAGAAGCTGGCAAGGTGAGGTTAGCTGTGGCTTGTTCTACTTCTCTGATCTTTCAACTTTAACCCTAATACCTGGCTCTGGGTTTGTTTTTTTATTAATAAGACCTTTCAAGATTCATGCTACAGATGTTTTCTTCTTTAAAGATATTAAAAGTCCTTTCAATGAATATACCTTTCAATTAATATATGTAGTGGTACAGACAGCAGTTGGTAGAGCCTATACTTTCTTGAATAAGTTAGAGCAAGTGGTCTTAACTAGAGAATTCACATAGGCTTTGAGGAAATCTTTCCCTATCAGCATAGTTTGTAATTGTGTACTTCCCTAGGAAGATCGTCCAAAGTTGTATCCTTTTCACCAAAACGCTAAAGGATAACTGAACAGGAGCATAATTTTTCATGGAAGGAATATTGTTAGATATAAGGACAAGTCTCTCAGAGAATATAAACATAATATGTATAAATTTTTAAGTATCAAATTCCTGTTATATGTGTATTTTTAGAAAGAACTTGAAAATTCTTAATAATTCATAAATGGCCAGAAATTGTGAGATAGTAAAAAGACACCTGCCACAGTGCATAGAATGAGCACATTGTAAATATTTAAGATTCAATGTGATTTTTTTGAGTGCCTACTGTTTACAGTCTTATTTATAACAGACTATAAATTACATAAGTAAAGAATTAACTATATCCATTCAGTATATGTGGTACTTTGAGTGTAATTTTTCATTAGCTCATAGGGAGTGGCACTACTAGGAGGTGTGGCCTTGTTGACGTAGGTGTGGCTTTGTTGGAGGAAGTCACTGTGGGGGTGGGCTTGATGTCTCCTATGCTCAAGATGCTGTTCAGTATCTCAAACCAATTCCTGTAGCCTGCAAGATGTAGAACTTTCAGCTCCTTCTCCAGCACCATTATCTGCCTGCATGCCACCATGTCCTGCCATAATGATGATAATGGACTAAGCCTCTGAAAATGTAAGCCACCCAAATTAAATGTTTTCTTTTATAAGAGTTGCCGTGGTCAGGCTGTTTCTTCACAGCAATAGAAACTCTAAGACAGTAAAATTCCCTCACTGAATTTGGTATTAACCCTAAAAAGTATAAGAAAAAAGTGAAGCATGTTGGTGTGCTTTATGAGAAATAATATTCCTAACAGAGTACTCAGTATTTTCACCAAATCATATGTAATTCCTCCTTAGGGCTTATTCCACTCTAATAACAGTGCTATTTATCAAAGCTTTCCAAGAAATTAGAAGAATAGCAGCTCATGGCAATATCAGTAAAAGAAACTCAAAGACTGGATTATGATCCAGTAAGATGTAGCAATTTGGGTGAAGAAAATGATTATAATTAAATTAATTTGCATGTAATATTATTTGGGAAGAAAATAAAAATACAAATAAGAATGCTATAGTTTCAATATGAAATGTACTGCACAGGCCCCTGTGTTTAGAACCTGTTTGCTTGGTGGTGACATTTTGGGAGGCTGTGGACCATTTGGAAGATGGAGCACAGCTGGAGAAAGTGGGCTGCTAGGGGGTGGGCCTTTATAGCCCAGCCTGGTCCCCCAGCCACCCACCCTCCTTGCTCTCTCCCTCCCTCCCCCCTTTCCTCCCTCCCTCCCCCCTTCCTCCATCCCTCCCTCTCTCTTCTTTATGGCCCTGCCATGTTACAAGGAGTCCCAGCAGCAAGCTCCTAGGGTAATGGAAGGAGCCCCAGTCACCATGCCTTCCCCACCACCAAGGATGGTATCACCTCAAACTGTGAGCCAAGATAAAGCCTTACCTGCTCAGTTGCTTCTTGTCAGGTATTTGATTGCAGTGACTAGTACCTACTATAACATTTATTGTAGATATCAACCAAAAGTAGTGGCTTTCAGCTTAGAAATATCAAAGCCAAGTCAACAGTATCACATTGACACTGTACCTATGCCATCACTGTTGTCATCAATAGCTCAGCGTTCTGTGCCAAGACACTACACGTCCTTAGATACACATTCCAGAAGCAGGTTCTCAAAGTTACCTAGGTCATGCTTTATTTTCTTAACTTTAGATGAAACATCAATGTATTACCAGTCATTAAAATAGCAACAGGTGAAATTTCTTCCAAAGAGTAATACACATGAAAATAGAATAGGGGACTATTTGGGAAGGGGAAGGACATCAGTAAGAGGGGTTACAAGAGAGAGTAATGAGGAGATGGATATGATCGGTGTACTTTATGTACATGCTTGAAACCCATTACTTTACAATCAACATGTACCAATTTAAAAAGAGGGAGAAAAAAGAAGTGCCCATGAGCACATGTGGGCATGCACACATAGACATGCATGTACATGTATGCACACACACCCAAAGATTTCACTTCTCCAGTCTAAATAAGACGCATGAGTTGATGAAGGCCCTGTGCTGTCTTGAGAATTCACCAACTTGTTGTCAGACTAGCTGCATCTGCTTTCTTACCTGGTCGAAGTTGCACAGTGCGGCATGTAGGCTGGCCAGCATCCCTGTGGGGGGCTCATTAGTGATCTTAATGGAATTTTCCAGGAGGCCCTGAGGGATGATGTGCTCGTGTGGGGAAGGTGCAGCCTCGGCACTCATGAACACCCTGTAATCTCTGTGACTCCCTTGGCTGAATTTTTCCACGAGTTTCTCCAAAGTTCCCAGCCACTTGGCTACCAGATGGATATTCTGCAAGACAGCAGAACTCGTGACTCCTGAGCTGTTTTAGGACACGACAGCATGAGAACTTTTTCCTGTATATAAATATGTTGACAACTCAGAGAGCCATGGCATGTTTCTGGCCTTGAACTCACAGTGTACGCCATCATGCTCTGCTCCTTTGTTTTTATACAGGGAAAGAAAAGCAAATCCAGGTAGACTGGAGCACTGACTGCATTAAATCCTGTAAAATCATTGTCTTTGTAAAGCCCAGTCCCCCAGTCCACGTGACCTATTTTGAACAGTGACCCACCAATCACTTCTGAGACGGAGTTGCCTACAACTTTGCTTTGTTATAGTTCAAACCCAACTGCTGAGACATATCTGGGTTAGCTTAATAAAGCATAGGCTCTAACAGGCGTAAATGTATCTGATCCCTTACTTCATCTGGAAACCTCCTCTATTCAATCTCCTCATTAGCATATAGACTCAAAAGATGGAAGGGAAGAAAGGCTAGCTAAAAAGAGCATCATCCCTCATTTGTAAGATGCTCTGTGTATTCCTAACATACTCTGCTTCTTAAATCCCATCAGTCAGTAAATTTCCCCTTCCTCAAAGACTCATACTCTCTCTCTCAACATAATTTTTTTTTGCTTTGAGTTTCATGCATTGCAAATTTGATCTTCCAATGTTATTTATTAGAGTGTGTGAGTGTATGTGCATGTATGTGCGTGTGTGTGTGTGATGTGTGTGTATGTCAGAGGTGATTAAAAGTTCACTCTTTTCCTTCCAAAATGGGTTGTAGGTATTGAAATCAGATTGTCACCTTTTCTACAGCAATCACTTTTACTGAGCCTTCCTGACTGGCCCTGAAGAAGTTCTGATATGGTGATTGAAATATCATACCTATATGTATGTAATTATTTCCAACAGAAAAAAAAGTCAAAAAATGGAAACAGCTATAAAAATGGGAAGTCAGATATAAAACGGAAGGGTAGTAGAAATTTTCTCTGAAATTTGTGTGCAAAAAGATCTATGCCAGTGTGGTCATTATTCACTTTCACTCCAGTGGTAAACACTGGACAAGGAGTCATTCTGGGTTGAACAGTGAGTCTCCAGAACAGATGTGCTGAAGCTTGAACTGCACTTCACAATGTGGCCAGATTTAGATACAGAGTTCTTTCAAAGGTCTTACCCTGAGAGGAAAAGTCACAAAACATGACAGAATCCACTAAGGAGAGTTTTATTAAGACAAAGAGAAAAGGATAGACTTGATCAGGCCTGCTGAAAGGACAGTGTGTGAAGGGACGGGGGGGGGGACGGACCTGGGGGCTGTCTTTTAAAGGCCAAGCCGCACCTGCGTACATAGGCCCACGTGGCTATTCCTCGCATGCACATAGATCACGTGGTTGTGCTGCGTGCTTTACGCAACCATGTAGCCACGGGGTCATGGGTCACACAGGACATATGACCCGGAAATGACTAGGCAGAAATGACTAAGTGTCTGGCTGGGCATGCACGACCAAGGGGGCATGGTTGGAATTACTATCAGTAATTAAGGTTAATACAACAGTGTCTAGGATTAGGTCCCAGAAACCCAGAGGAAAATCCTATTCAGATGGCCACTCTACTTTAGGGACAGAGGACTCAGAAGAAACTAAGACTTCATCTCAGACTTATAGCCACTCCAACTGTGA
This sequence comes from Peromyscus leucopus, assembly GCF_004664715.2. Lineage (NCBI taxonomy): Eukaryota > Metazoa > Chordata > Mammalia > Rodentia > Cricetidae > Peromyscus > Peromyscus leucopus. The sequence goes on from NC_051075.1 coordinate 84,710,380, forward strand.
GGAATTAAGCATGTGTCATGTAAGCCAGTCAGCCTGATACTGTGCCATACCATCTCTGTGAGCTATTCCAAGACTCATTTTCCTCACCTCTACATGGAGAGCAACACTGACCCTCAAGCTTTGCCATAGTGACTGGAGACAGGGTATTCCACGAGTTGCCTCAAGAACCTTTGGACAGATTGTATCACACACCAAATATCCATTACCAGTCATACTCAGAGCTAACAGGGCTTGCTGGAGGGACCAGTTCAGATCCATGGTCCCCCAGAGATGGCCTGTGTTCCAGGGTCTCTGGGGGTTATTAAAATTGTCAGCCAAGAAGATTACGTTGGAGGACACTGGGTTATAGAATCTTAGACCTATGTGTATCTGCTCTAGAAGGGACTATAGGAATTGTCTACTCTTAATTTCTTAATTTACGGACAGGCTACGTGACTATTTAGGGGACAAGTAGAGTTGTGGAAGAATATACGTAATTCATATATTATATGTGTGTATTGCATATATTACACATATATGTATGTTCATGTATACAATGTTCTGTCAACTTTGAAGTGACAGTTTTCCACACTCTGACATTAGGATGGCCATCTCTATTAACTTGCTCATGCCCATCTCACCTAGAGGCCTTGTGAAGGTGAGAGGGTCTGCAGATCACCTTGCCCTAGCATAAGGGCCCCTCTCTGCTGGGCAGGGCAGCAGAGCGTGGCCTATCCTTTGGGTTCACACCAGGGCTTTCCATGAAAGCCTCATACTCACCTGAAGGATGACCCAGTGCCCTCCAGTGGCAGCTTTCTCTAGTGCCATTTCTGCCACCAGCTCCTGACCTTGCCCTAGAGACACATTGTGGAATTTGCCGGAGTCAATTGTAAACCCAAGTCTTTTGCCTGTGGAGAATGCAACATGGGGGTGGGGTGGGGAGAGAGGCAAATGTTAACTTGAGAGGAGAGTCTGAAATTCTCCGCTCTAACATACGTTTGTGGCCACAGCTGCCACCTGACAGGTCACCTTCCTATGCAATCCTAACGACCTCTCTATTGTTTCCATTGGCATTATTTTGAGTTCTCTCCAGCTGCCTCCCTACAAGCATTTTGAAAAGCCTGTGGAAGTCGTTTCCTTTGGTTTTATGATAATGAAGCTTTTGACATTTTGATAGATGGCAGCATTGTTAGTGAGCTTTCTAAACTCCTGCAGGAGTAGGAGCTTTTCCCTCAGAAAAAGGAGCAACATGTGGTAGATATGGCATCCGTTTTGAAGGGATTGGCTCATTGGGTAAATGTACCAGCTCTCACCTTGTGAGGCTGCATTTAAATGGAGCCCAGGCAGGTCACAGCTACATTAACCTGGTATTCCTGGAGTAGGCTGTGGGGAATAGCAATCCGGAGCACAAAGCGACAATGTCTCACACAATCGAACAGAGTTGCCCTAATGACCATTATTTAGTCACAGGGGGTACAAGATTACATGAGCATGGAGAAAATTGCCCTCTGGCCCTCATATCGTCAAAAGGTGGAAAACACCACAAAAGAACCTTGCATTATGCCAGCCAGATGAATGTTCTGTTGGAGCATTTCTCCACACTACAGTGTTATTAGTTGTGCATTTTCCACACACCCAATCTCCAACAAACGAAAAAAGAAAAAAAAAAAAAAAAAGATAACTGAACAGAAAGGCTGGGCAGGGGCTGCAGACAAAAGGCAGGGAGGGGAGGCTGTGCCTCCTGGCTACTCACCAAGCACCTCTAGGTCTTTAAGGGCATCAACACCTGGAGACAGGATGAAGAACACCGGGGTGGCAGGGCTGCTTTCCTCACATGCTTTCCCCAGATCCAACCTAGTCCTCTCCACATACTTTGCACCTAGCTTCTCTTCTACAAAATTTCTATTTAAGAAAAGAACATGCAAAAATAAAAAACAAAACAACAGCAGCCCCCTCTCAAGAAAACAAAACAAAACAAAAATATCAGATGACTAATTTTGAACTTGAAAAGCGCTACTGCTTGGGTAAGCTAGGCACAGGAAAGAAACAAACTATGTTTACTGTTAAGAGGTGTCTTTAGGAGAGCCACAGGAATCCAAATAGATTTGTGCAGGCAGTGTATTGCTCAAACTGCCTTCAACTTGGGACACTGAAAATCGAAAGCCTACATTGCATTTTGGGGTCCCCTTCTGAGTACCATCAGCTGTCCACATATGGCTTTGTAGCCCCCAAACCTCCTGCCAGATTCCTCCATTACTTATTAACAGTTCATTAGATTTGCCACAGTGCAATTTTCCAGCCTGCTGGGCTTCTCATGAATATACAAATGCTTTTTGGGGTGTTTCTAACAGGGAAGTGCAATTAAGCAGGGATTATTTTCCTGCAGCATCAGACCTAGCAGAAAGCAAGTACTGCTAGCAGAATGAACGTGTAAAGCAGGGTTCCACGGAGGCCTCTGCAAACGAGACAAAGCAAAGGAAAGAATGTGAGGCACATGGATACTGTGGAAGAAAAAACGGCATGGGGGATGAAGTGGAGAACACTTTGGTTGGTGAATTCAAATTAAAAGAAGACTGGTGTGAATTAAGCAGGGTATTACCATTTAGACGTCAGGAGGGCAGAGAACAAGGCCACCGAAACTGCCCTGTGGATTGTGGTTTCTGCTTTTAAAGTGTACTGACTGTAAAGTTTCAGGGCCATGGGTAGCTCCATGAAGAGAATTTGCTTTTTGTTTGACATGCAAAACCTTTAGAGCTAACAGGCGGCTAGTAAATAAAAATGATGGAAATGGACAATGCATGCTCCAGGTCTCACCACTCCACTGATACCCAGACCTTCCATGAACATCACTACCATGTCCTCGTCCCTCCAACTCACTTCAGAATCGAGCTCGTTGGAAGGGTGTGCCGAGTCTGCACACAGACTAGGTCACTGTTCAGTGTTTAGCAACGTTTAACAGTAACACTGATTATAGAATTGAAATCTTAGCAGAACTCCTCCTCATTCCTAGGACCAAGTTCCTTCCATTTAATCCGTGTTGCTGAGAAGGCCATTGCTCACCTCAGGGCATATGCCATCCTGTCAGGTCTCACTGCTCTCAAAATAATTAGCTTCTGTATTAAACTTTTCTTCTTCCATTCTTGGGGTAACTTTTCTTTTTCTGGGCACTCCGATTCTACCCATTTCCTCCACTGCTTGGCAGATCCTTCCACATCTCGGTCTAGGCCTCGGAATTCTTCCCTGAGGGCAACCGCCTGCAATGCAACGTGGGAACACGTGGGAACGCCAGGAACACGGTTCACAGCTCCGGCAGACTTGTGGGCAGCCCTCATCTTACTCTGAAGGTTTTCTGCATGCTTTCCTGTCCTACTTAGAGCGGAGGCTCAGTGACAACCTCCAGGTCTCTGGCCTTTTGGTCGATGAGAAGCCTTAGCAGGAGAAGGACCGCTGTGTGAGTGTCCACGATGAGGACAGATGCAGCACAGCTTCTTTCCCAGCTCTTCCTAACTGGGCTTGTGTGTCTGTAACTCTGTTCCTCTGCTAGACGCTCTTGCTGGTTGGCCCCTTCCATTGCCTCCCTTCTCCGCACTTCTAGCAAGCGCTTTTTTTCCTTTCCTATTCCTGGTTGACCGACTCTCGTACTGTCTTCGTAACCCACTATTTTGTGCTGTCTGTTTTGTGTTGAGACCCTGAGTTATAACACGTTATGAATCCATAATTATTTTTTTTAAGATTTATTCTTACTATTTTAATTATGTCTGCGGGGGTTATGTGCACATGAATGCAAGTGCACACAAAGCTTGGAGATGTGAGATTCCCCTGGAGCTGGGGTTACAGGCAGTTGTAAGCCTCCTGATGTGGGTATTGGAAATTGAACTCAGGTCCTCAGGAAGAGCAGTATGTGCTCTTAACCGCTGATCCATCTCTCTAGCCCACAAATCCATAATTCTAAAGTGATAATTGAATTGAAAATACAAATTTCTAAAATTACTGTCTAGGGGCTGGACAGATGGCTCAGTGGTTAAGAGTATACTGCTTGAGCAGAATACCTGAGCTTAGTTCCCAGAATCCACATTGGCCCCTTACAAACACCTGGAAACTGAGGTCCAGGAGATCCAATATCTGCATTCCTGCATTAATGCCCATGCATAGACACACATATGCACACCAATTTTTAAAAGTCTAAAGGATCTAAATATACTATAAAAATAAAGTACAAATTATTTTCAGTGCATGGAGCATTTTCCTCTTAGAACAAAAGCCAGAACAGACCTAGTGTGTGTTGGTCATTATTCAGGCCCTTGGAGATGAGGACTCTCAGCAATAAGATCTTCTATCAGAAAAAGAGAGTAAGTCCAGACATGGCTTAGAAGGCAGAGGCAGGCAGATCTCTGTGAGTTTGAGGCCAGCTTGGTCTACAAAGGAAGTTCCAGGACAGCCAGGAATGTTAAACAGAGAAACCTTGTCCAAAAAGAGTAGGATGTCTGGGGTTGAAATGTAAGTCATCAATTCAGCTGTGCTTAAGCACTATTATTGGTGTACGTGCATATACATAAGTGTATATGCATATATACGTATGTGTGTATATACACACAAGCATGTATGCATGCATATGCACATGTGGAAGCCAGAGGATGTTGGGGGGTCTTCCTCAGTTATTCTCTACATTATTACTATTACTATCATAATTATTTTGGGGGGGATGGTCATTTGAGTTATTATTCCTCTGTAAAGCCTTGGCTGTCACTCTGGAGACCAGGCTGGCCTTAAACTCAGAGATCTGTCTGCTTCTGCCTCCTGGGTGCTAGGATTAAAGGAGTGTGCCACCATCACCCTGCTAGCCAATCTTATTTTTTGAGGCAGGATCTCTCAATGAATCTGAAGCTTACCAATTCTGCTATATCTACAGGCCAGGAAGCTCCAGGGATCCTCCTGTCTCTGCCTCTCCAGTGCTGGGGTTATAGCTGCATGGCTACCACATGTGCATGATGTGAGTACACTTTACAAATTGAACTCTCACTCCAACCCTAGCTTAACCACGTTACAGTAAGAATAAACTACTATACTGTGCTATTTCAAGAACTGTTGAGAAAAGGTAGAAAACTATAATTTAAAAAAAGAGGCAGAACAAAGGAATTATATTTAACTAAATTAGAGAATAATCTTTTATATTCTTTGATTTTTTTTAATCAAAGGTCATGACAGACTCTACATAATTACTGATAACTTTCCCATCCATAAATAGGCCAAAAGCTCCTTTATCTTTGGATAAGAAAGTAGCCAATTGAATGATACAAAGTATATAGTGTGTTTCTAAAATGTAAGGGATATCTATATCATCTTTTCTTAATTCATTTATTTTATGTGCATTGGCGTGAAGGTGTCAGATTCCCTGGAACTGGAGTTACAGACAGTTGTGGGGGCTGCCATGTGGGGGCTGAGATTTGAACCCCAGGCCCTCTGGAAGAGCAGCAGCCCTCTTAACCGCTGAGCCATCTCTCCAAGCCCCTCTATATCATCTTTTTTATGAATTGTTTTTCTACATTTAAGAAATCTAGTGTTTGAAAGAAAAAAAAAAAAGATTTAAGAGCCGAGAAAGCGAGTTCCTCATGTACCTTGACAGCGCTCCAGGACTGAGTGGTCAGAAAGTCAACAGGACTTGAGTGAGTGTGCTCAACTGTAAACCGAAGCAGGAAGTCCAGCTCCAGGGGGTCGATCTCATTTCTTCTCAACAAAATCTTGAGAGAGTACACATGTGCAAAAGATGAATTGGTTTCCATCAAAATCACAACACAGGGAGCTGCCACCATTAGACAGGCATGACTAATGAGAACCCTAGCAGGGTCTATTCTGTATTTGGAATAAAGACTCTTAGATTATGCATATGATCTCAAACCAGCAATGAATAGAAAATACTTGTGAGGGTTCATTTTTTCCAGTTCCAACCCTACAGCAATAAACAACATATATGAAATGTGCTTTCGTCCTGCCCCACTGGACTAGCTCCTAATAGCATGCTTCTTTCATCAGAGCCTGGAGTCATTTTCCTTCCTTATCATTGACCCCTTCATTTAAGCAAAGTCTTCTGTAGAAGTCTATGTGAAAAAGGAAGAAATGACAAGCAGGACTCACCGAAAATTGGAACATGAGCCTTGGATGGAGCTTTTTTTTACTTATTCCTTGAAGCAAAAAAATTTTAAATTGTATTTTTAATTGATGTATTATAGATATGTGTGGAATGTGATGTTTAGACACATGGTTACATCATGGGATGGTTAAATTAAGCTAATTAATTTGTTGTGGCATGTATTAATCATTTTTAAAATTTACTTGTTTAGAAAAACATTAACTTTATACAATGGGACTATGTAGCTTCGAGTATAACTTCTGTCGTTAGCAACAACATAGATGATCCCACGTGAGGTCTTTAAAAGGATTGTGAGAAACTCAGATTTGGACTCATAACCCTGACCTCAAAGAAAATTTTTGGTAGGAGCTAGAAAGTTCGTGTATACAACCTGAGACTATGAAAGAGCATATCACTGATGTCTCTTAGGGTTATGGTTGTCAGTTACCTAAACCAAAGCACCAAGGCAAAAGCCATTACATGTTAACGTTCATTGTCATCAAAAATTTGTTTCTTTGGCAGGAAGAAAATGCTTAAAAAACCGCAAACCAAGGTGTTGACCCGGGGTTCCTGGGAAGCTTCAAGGGACTGACGTCCTCACCTGAAAAGTCATCTGGGACAGAAATGTGAGCTTGTCCTTCTCAAACAGTGCTTGACTGGCATAGAGGAAGGTGGCGTGGGTGATGCTCTCTACGAGGACGCAGATGCGATCCTGAGTATCCTCCACCTTGTCAGCCTGCTCAATGGCTCTGTGGAACAGTGTGTTGAAAGCCTGGAAGGGTTAATGCAACTATCAGAGGGTAAAGTGATGCTTGCATGTCTGGCTAGCCTCAGATACACAGGGCACAGTTTATTCTTTATCTATGGGGAGAGAGAACAAAGTAGTCTGAATTTGTACCATACAGAAAGTGCTCTTTCAAGGTTTGCTGTCATGATCAGCCTCTGTATGTGTGTATGCGTGCACCTGTGTGTGTGTGTGTGTGTGTGTGTGTGTGTGTGTATGCACACATGCCCATTTAACAGTACAGAATCTTCTGTTATTTACCCTGGCTGGCCTGAAACTTACTTTGTAAACAAAGGTGGCTTTGAACTCATGTCAATCCTATGACCCTTGCCTCTCAAGTGCTGTGATTATAGGTGTCTGTCACTATGCCTGGTTCAGGACTGTTATTAAAATGAGTCTACAAAATCTATTTGCATTTCATTCTTAGCCACTGAACCAAACCACCCTCTCTCCTTCCATACATAATCTTCAATTTTATTACTTTCAAATTATGGTTAAAATACCTGTAAAATATTACCACAGTAACTATTTCAAATGTATAGTAGTATTAAGGTATGCCACCAACTTCAAAACATTTTCATCTTGCAAATGGATGGGCATTTGTTAACCTAGGCTTACTGGGTTAGTTTTCTCATTCTCCTCATACACTGTTGCTGTTGTAAAATCCAGCCACACTATGATTGTCAAGGCTTTTGCATGCCAGGCACATATTAGCAGGAGGCATGCTAGTTACACTCAACTCACTGACACCCCATCGGGCCTAAGGTAGCAGATTCAAATCATACCCACTGTCTGTTCCCTTCTAAGTCTTTCACCATCCCACCAGCCATATGCTGAGGCCTTCCCATGGCTTCCCATGGCTTCTCGCAGCAGAGAATGTCATCCAGGTTCCTCAACAGCCTGAGAAGCTCCAGAAGATGCAGTCCCAGGTGCCCTCCTCGTGGGGTCTGTCTCCTGGAATTTTTCCCTCACTGTTACCCTCTGGCCAGAGGTACTTCTTCACACCCTGGGATTCCCAGCCCTTTCGTGCCTCACACTGCCCTGTTTACCCAACACGTGTTAGACAGCCAAATTCTCCTTTTCCTTCAAGCACTGGCTAAAATGCCACTTCCTCTGGATGGCTTTGCCTGAACCCCTAGAAAAGTAACTTTCTCCTATTTATTACTACATGTATTTTTTTTATAAGCCTATGTGTTCATTGAGGACATCTGTATGTCCACCCACAGTGGAGGTCAGAGGACTTCTTGTGGAGTTCTTTTTCCCCTTCTACTGTATAAAAATACAAACCAGAATTTTTTTGTAACACAAAATCCACTCAAATAAAGCTACCCGATGATTGCACATGGCTGTATGGTGGCTTTTCTTACTTAGGCAACTCTATGATGGCGGATGTGGTTATTATCTTATGGTGTCTGAACAAAGTGTATTTCAGTAGCTTCTCCTTCCCTCCTCTTCCTCACACTCTGCTTCCTGGTAACCTCCCCACCAGGTTATTTTCTTTTTTAATGTCCCATGTGCCTGCCCTTTGCCTGACTCTAATGTTTTTACTAAAACAGAACAAAACAAACAAACAACCTCTGCACTCAAGGATAAGCCTCTTGCATGACAACTGATCTGAGTAAGTATTTGTTTCAAAACTGACAGCAAGAATAAAAGGACCCTTCCCAAAGATAGGATGGCAGGGCACACAGAACCTGGCCTTTGGAGTCAAAACAGGCACAAGCTCAAATTCTGGCTCTTATAATCACAAAATTTGAATTTTGGGGGATTTGTTTGAAATCTAAAAATGTTATCTTCTTTGATGAGGACAACACTTTTCTTGGACTGTCTTATGGTATCTGATGTGTGTAACAGTGGCTTACAGTAGTAACATGGCCTGCCCCACTCTTTCTTCCTATATACCAGGAATGTTCAGCAATAAACCCCTAATCTCCAGAAAAAGGAGGACAGGCCTTCTCAGGCTGTGGCTTTTCCTTCGCCTGTTCAGCATTACCTTCAAAGAGAACTGATAGATGGGGTTGATCTTCCTGAGGTCGTTAATAACAAAGTACAGAAGAGAGGCTCTCGCTGCCACTGGCCTGTAGCACTCTCGGGTCTCGTTGATTTTTCTTTCGTTTTCTCTGGCTTGTATCACCTGCGGTGGGATCAATGACAGCAGTCACTTCTCTTCATGGTTTCTAAACAAATTCCAGCGGAGGAAGGACTCAGGAGTATCTGAAAAGAGCAACTATAACGAGTCGACCCTGATGTTGTGATCCTGTTTGTAATCCCAGGACTTGGGAAGCCGAGCCAGGAGCATTGCTCTAAGTTTGAGTCTGGGCTGCAATGCCACAGTGTTCAAGAACAGCCTGCGGTGGAGTGAGACCCCTACTCAGAAGAGCAAAGCAAGCAAAGGAAGGGTTACCAGCAAACCCACAACATGCCTGACATCTAAGGACTTGAGGTTTGATGAGATGACCAATCCAGGCCAGAGAGATGGCTGCGGGTAAAAGTGCTCACCAGCCGCACGAGTCCAGGGGCCTCTGTGAGAGCTGGGATTTCATGTGGGGGCAGAAAACCAATTTTGGAGGGTTGTCTTCTGACCTCCATACACTGTGTTACATGGGGGCCCAATTCATGTGTGTATATCACACACACACACACACACACACACACACACACACACACACACACACAATAAGAATTACTTTAAAAGAAATTCTTAAATCCCTATTTTTAGATAACTTTCCTTCGTGAACTGCGTTCCGGCGAGAGGGGATGTGGCTCCAGCGACTCCTCGCAGTCAGATTTCCATCACTTCATGGTTTCATGTCTGCAGTATCCGCTGCTGCATAATGTCATCTTTCTGCCTCCCCTCTCTCGTTCAGGTCTTAATAACCCAGCTCTATCACCTCCCAGGGATGCCTCTTAAAAGCCTGCTGGGTCAACTCAATGCCAATGATTTTATTAGGTAAAAGGTCTACAAATGCAGCCAAGGTCAATAGCCACGCTTCCTAAATACTCCTCTGTATGAGGGCTCAGTTGTTGAATTCCAACAGCGCCAGATAGCCATATACCCAACGTTATCATTTGTTCTTACTTGTTAACCTATGGGCACTTTTTTCCGAGACATGAATACATACACATACACACACACACACACACACACACACACACACACACACACACACACACAATCAACTAAATATATTCATTTTTATTGAAGGGTCAGAAACACCCATTTCTAAAATCAAACAAGAGCCTCTTTCCTTTTTCCCTAAGAATACACGCTGGCCCTGCAGCTTTAAGTGATAACAATGTTTCCCTCTAAACACTCCCATGGTCTTGACTCAGAACGTCTGCGAATGAAGGGAAATGAAATACATGGCAGAGAGGGAAGTGACTTCATGGTGATATACTAAGAAGACAGGAAGCAACATTTCAAGAGACAATTAGAAGTTAACCTCAAAGCTAAGACTTAATTTACTTAATTGCCCTAATCTTTACTATCTTAGGAGCCACCTAGAAACCACTCACTTAAAGGATGGAGTAATTTGGGATTCTATTTCTTTGCTTAATTTAAGGCACATACATTGGATGTATGGCAACACAGCTTTGGCTGGGTAATTAGTGGATGATGTCTTAATGAGGATACTCCACAAAGCAAATAGCAGTCTAAATCTTTCCAAACTATTCAGTGTTAACAGTTAGTGGCTACTTGTGAAAGTCCAAAGTGCACACAACACACATGGCCCATTGTGATCCGAGCTGCTCCGCTACCAGGAAGCTGTTCAAGAGAAATGTTTTATTGGCTTTTGGGAAATGTCATTTTCCCAGGGTAAATGAAGCATTGAGACCCACAGGGACCATTCCCTGCTCTGTTTCCTGCCGCCACCGGCCCGTAACAGGAGTTTAGCTCCAAAGAGTTCCCTAAAAAGGCAACAACACCCTGGGATTATTATTTGCGGAAGCTGAACTTTACATGTTCTCTAGTTTCTACCATATAAACCAGGAGGCTCCAACACTGGTCACACAGGAGAAATAGTTTGCATGATTGGATCTGCGTGGAACTTGAAGTACAAACTGAACTTTTTTATTGGAACTTGAAGTACAAACTGAACTTTTTTTATTCTTAATCCGATACGGACAGTCTAAGTGTTGAGGGCTGCTTGTTAAATGGCCTAGGTTATACCACAAACCTGCCTTCTCAGAGTAATTACCAAACCTGATTAAACTGTATTAACTGAAATTTCCAGAGGGTGGTGGTGGCAGGAGGCAGACCCATGTTAAGATTCTACAAGGCCCAATGATGGAACTTCCTGATTAGGGAGAGTTAAAATGTTGCAGACCAGAACCAATTTATTTTTTGTTATTTTTAGTCTCTTGAAAGCCATACACCTTCTCTGACCTAATATCCTTGTGGCTATCAAAAACCTTTAAAATGATTTTTTTTAGAGATTTATTAATTTATTATGTATACAGTGTTCTGCCTGCATGCCAGATCTCATTACAGATGGTTGTGAGCCACCATGTGGTTGCTGGGAATTGAACTCAGGACCTCTGGAAGAGAAACCAGTGCTCTTAACCACTGAGCCATCTCTCCAGCCCCTAAAATGATTCTTAGTAAGCTAGTAGCTTCTACCACCTTCCAAACCAGGAATGCCACTGGATACCATGAGGCCTATCCCTGTTATCCCTGTTTTGTTATAACCCATCCACATAATGCTTCTACCAAGATAATATAAGTGTCTTGATTTATAATTTTCTTTTTCTATGCTATTATAAAAACATCATGAATCTGTTACCACACTGGTTATATAGTATTTGGCATAACCTGAATCTGTGTTCCTAGGCCATAGTCACTCATAATTGGCTCCAGAATAAACTATCTATTACTGCCTTTGAGTCAAGAGCTGTGTTTTTGTGTTGACTACTGTAATCCATTTTATTCCAGCAGAGCAACTACTGCCCTTACCTTGTGCTCTATCTCTGCTGCGGTGGCCTTGGTGGTCTCCAGGCGCTCTACCAGGTCAGTGTCGTCCAGGAAGCTCCCCTCTGCAGCAGAGAGGCGCAGGAGAAGATCGTTCTCAAGCTGTGTCAGCTCTATCTTAAAGTCATTTTGGTGCTTGGTCAGTACCAGCTAAGAGGAAATGTTAGGAGTGGTGGTTAAGTGTCTGCTTTGTTCAGGACAGTTCTCATAATCACAGAGTCGCAGAAGTCAGTACAAGCGTGATAAAAAACACAATGGTAAAACCAGACCTACCACAACTGTGGAAAATTCTTTAAAAAATTCAGAAGGTATGGTAACATTTGATTAGAATCCAAGGTTTAGCAGGTAGATGCTTATTTAACATCAAGAACCTCTAGGAAGAGTCTGTGTAAGAAAACAATATACATTTCTGGCTTATGTGCTGATGTTTAAACAGCTTGGAAGATCCATTGTGAGGAAGACCTTACAATTAGGTTATGCAACCATCTTTCACCAAGAACAGAGGTCCTTCCTGGGCCAATCATCTCCAGAACAAAATGCAGGCAAGTACAGAGAATCACTATCAGAACGCTTAAGCTATGACTGGCCATCGCAGGAGACTAAAAAACCTCCTGTGCACCCAGGCACGGGCCGCCTTCCACGTTGACGCTTTCCCACTGGGAGGCGGGCCACATTCTCACAGGAAAGACTAAAAAATCAGCCACTGTTGCCTTGGACAAAAGTAAACTCAAGGGAACTGTAATCATTTAGATAGGTCCTATGCCCAGATTCTACTCCTTGTCAAAATCTCCAGGGGAACTTTACCAGAGCTAAATTAACCTAGGAAAAGTGTGATGAGAAAACAACCGCTTTAAGACTTCCAGGCTTATATAGAAAGAGTTTGAGAAGGCAGAGGACATCCTTCATTGTTCAAAGACCAGTGGCTTAGGCCTACTAATACCACCCTGAAATGTAATCACAACATTATCGAATGCATATTCTTCAGAACTGGATCAACCAGATCCAGCAAATGGATCACAGGTGAGAAAGCTACAAGATGCAGGTTTTATTCAAGAAGGGAGGTGTGTGTGTGTTTGTTTTGGGGAAAAATCTGAAATAACAGGGGAAAAAAAGGAATACTGGAGGAAACTGGAGCCTATGGCTCCGATACAAATAGTCCAAGGTCACCCCACAGACAAGATTGTCTACCCAGAGAAACAGAGGCACACTGACAGGCAAAAGGTTTGGTGTGAAAAGACTATGCAAATCTCAGAACAAGAGTCGGGTATGGCTTTGTGTCAGCTGCCAGTCTATCAAAATACTTTCTGCCAGGGACACCAGTGACCATACTGGACTGGGACTCAGAAGCACTCCCAACCAGGGGATGCCCATAGCCACAACACTCTCCTAGGACCCAGAAAGGACAACATCAACCAAAGAACAGAACACACACCCAACAGAGGCAAGATCAGACATCAATGCCAAGCAACACCTCCAACATCATTATTCCAAATGCCTGGGTCCCGGCATAAAACCACAGCCAAAACCATATGCTTCCACCAGAATCCAGTAACTTCATTATAGTAGACCCTGAGAAATTCAATATAGCTCAAGTACAAGGCAAAGACTTCAAAACAGGAATTATGAATATGTTTAGGAACCTTAACAGCGATTTGAATAATAGCCTTAATGAAGTCTGAAAACGCAAACAGTTGAATGAAGTAATGAAAACATTTAAGGCATGAAAGTAGAATTTAACAAAGAAATAGAATCAATAAACAAAATCCAAACAGAAATGAAATTGGAAATGAAAAACTTAGGGTGACAAACAAAAACCTCAGAAATTGGTCAGGTAGTGCCTTGTTCAGCCATCACCAGAGAGACTGCTTCTTGCAGTGGACAGAAATTAAGACAGACCCCCAAAACGTGTGCAGAGAGTGAGAGCCTTTGGAGCACTTTCTCAAATGGAATGTCTTCATCAAAGCGCTCAAGGAACTATGTGGAAGAGGAAGCAGAGAGATCGTAAGAGCTAGAGATGGTGGATGACCCCAGGGAAACAGTGTCTTCCAGACACAACAGGACTGATGCCCATATGAACTCACAGAGAGTATGGCAGCACGCACAAGACCTGAACAGGATCAAGCCAGTCAGGATCCTAGCACTGGGAGAGGGAAGCGGATATGGGATCCCACCTCTAACCACTGGCAAAGGGAAAACACCAGTTTTTTTCCAAGAGTCTTTCTGGGCTGGTCCAGTGGGCTGAACCCTCTTCTGTCAGCGAGCAATCAAGGAAAAGCGCAGGGTTTGTGTGAGATGACAGCTGGAGCTAACTTTGACAGGCTCCACGCCTGGGAGCGAGTCCGTCTCCACATGCGGCCCTAATTACCTGGCATTTCTAAGGAGGAATTTCACATTAACTTTTCACATGTGTCTATACTTGCCTCAGTCACAGATCCCACTTCACATGCCAGCATCTGGCACTGTCATCTGTGCAGAGGGAGCGGTGAGTCAGTTCTGGGGATGACGCAGTAATATTTACCTTCAGTTTCTCCAAATCTGGCCTTTCAACACTGACCACCTCTGCCAGCAGCTGGGCTTCGAGACCGGCTTCTGTGACTGTGAAATTGAGGAGGGTGGTCTGGGCCTGCAGTTCTGGCTTGTAGTGCGGGTTTGCCAGTTTTGTGTGTAGGATGAGACGAAAGTTCTTGTTAAATTCGCATTCTTTGTCCCCAATCTTGATGTACCTACAGGGGCCACAACACAGAACCTCAGGAGAACCCTGGCGACCATGAGAGTGGGAAGGTGCCATTCCATCCCTTGATTCTGGTAACACTCCTGAGCCAGAAGGCTGGGTCTAGGGATTCCCAGGCAGTCCCAGTTTTCCCGAGACAGGGATGGACAGGGGATACCACTGTCTGTCTCTTCATCTGTGAACCAGTGACAGTGACGCCACTCGTCTTACAATGCCGCTCTGACAATCAGCAAATGGTGGCTTTCATCAACCTTCTGGGGTTGAACTTATACCAGACATTGTTATTATTTTTCTTATAGAGTGTTATTATTTTCAAAGCATTTCCATGTGAACTCAGGAAAACACTGTTCTTGAAAGGATAGAATAAAACATGCACACACACACATACATACACACACACACACACACAAATTCTGTGTCCATACTGAACTATATTACTATGCAATGAGAGGAATATTTTATTTGCCAAAATATTAAAATACAGACTTATGAATACCGTATCATTAAAAAATACATTAGTTACTTTATTTTAAAAGTAACATACTATTAACATATTAAATATAGTAACAATATATTAATAGTTAATTATATTTCTAAAACTAAGCTATTGAAATATATATTTAGTTGATTGTTTTCTATAGCTTTTGACTGACTTATATTCTCTTTTATGCTAGGAACCAACAATGAGGATCAACCAGATTCAGAGTTCTTCAGTTCACGTGAGAGACAGACAGTCAGGAATTAAATCCACGGATACAGCAACTTCTCAATGTTCTGCTTAGATGGCCTGAGCTGTGTGGAATGAAAATTCACATAAGGAGTTTGGAGTGTAGCTACAGCAATGAACATCTTCTCACCTTCATCGACTCTTCAATATTAATGAACATTCTGGATTCTTCTTGATTAAGTCTGTAAAACTTTTATTTTTTGAGGTTCTTGGGATTGAACTCAGCTTCGTGCACACTAAACAGGCACTCTACCACTGACTCATGTCTCCAACCCTCTTTTTACTTTTTCCTTAGTAACAAGTTTCACTAAGTTGCCCAAGCTGGCCTTTGAACTTGTGATTTTCCTGCCTCAGCCTCCCAAGTAGTTGGGACTATAGACCTACGTGATCAACACTGACTGATGAAACGTTCTGATTACCAAAAAAGTTATAACTGTCAATGTCATGCCAAGCCTGCGTTGCTATTAATCTAAAGACGGCACGCTATATAACTCGTGAGAGAAAACAATTTACCACCCATCTCACTAACTTGCAGGTGAAAGGGCATTTTTACTCAGTTTATTAACTTTGGAAATTCAACACATTCGAAAGAAACAAGTATGCGACATTTAGCACCTGTTTCCAACAATTAAAAAAAAATGAGCAGAGGTACTCAAAATGCTGTCATGTGGCAGAATTTGTGCTGTTGGCCTTTTTATAAGTGTGCCTTACACAGTAACCATCATATGCAAATGGCATTGAAAGTGCCTCTCATCCACTCACCAGTTTGGAAGAAGTTTTGAGACAATTTGCTTTAATGTGTAAAGATGATAAAAAATGATAATTCCCTTATATCATTCAAGCTTTAATTATCTGGATATGAATGTAGAATCCCAAGGACTGGTTAGAGTAGTGACCCAATTCAAATGTTGTTTCCACTGAAAAGTGATCTTCCAATTACAGTAAAACACACGGCAAGTGTTAAACATCGAAGCTGGAGACAGGGTTGCCAGCCACCCACTTTAGAGACAGCCTTGGTGAAGCTGGAAGGTGACGTCACTCACTGGGTCTGGTTTGTTTGTTTTTGCTTTGTCCATTCTTTTCCAGGAGGAAAAGGAGCCCTTCTTCCAGCAGCCCACTCCTCACTGAGCCAGCGTATACCTGTGTAGTACGTCCCTCCCCGTTTAAGATAAAAAGACTGATTTTGAACGACAAGTATTGATATCCCTGTTAGAATCCTGAAACATTTACAAGTGGATGGGCCACAGGCCAAATGCTGCAAGGGAGCCAGGCAAGGACACGGGGACAGCTAACGATCACTGTGGCCCGAGCTCTCGTTTTACAGGCCAAGGGACAGACATCACATGTTCACACTGGCATGCAGTTTCCGGGTGATACCATGCTCATGGAATCTTTTTGGTCATTCCTTTGTCTTCTTTGTGCTGTCCTCTTTTAAATAGCAACTGAACACATCTACTATGCCAGGTTGTCAGAGAGCCTTCCAAGTACAGGGCATCTAGTTATTTCCAAGACAAATTAGATTTCTGCTCTTATAAATATAGGTATTGTGAGAACTTCCTAATAATAGGTATTGTGAGAACAATATTTTAAGTATACAGTCAGTCATTATTCTATGCATCAAATACCCACAATGTGACAGGTATATGTAAAGGACAAAGATCTGCTCAGTCAGAAGACAGGCAAAATACAGGAAGAGATTGTTCTTCAAAGATGAGATGCAAATGTTACCCCGGAGACAAATGGGAGGAAGTCAGAAAGGACCATACAGCACAGGATGCTGCTGATACTCAATGTCCCGGACAAGCAGATTATCAGTACCCACCAAATCCTTGCCATGTGATAGGCACAAAAAGATCAAAGATTTGCCCTGCTAAAAGATGAGCACAGAATCGGATAGCCTTTTCTCCAAGGAAATACACAAGTAGCCAGTAAGATCACAGATGGTGCCATTATGTGAAAGAGGAAGGCTAAACTAATCGAGAGCTTGGAAGAGCTCACCATGGCCATATGAAGAACTGTGGTGAAACTCAAATTAACTTTGCTATGTGTAGTGTGTGCATTTGTGTATGTACTAACAGGCCCACGAGACTCCAAACCACCATCATCATAGCTAATTTACTTTTGGAAGCAAGCTGCAAACCTCAAATATACATCTTTTTGAGAACTAACAGGATCTCACAAGGTAAATCCCATCCCCGACCCCTGTGATGGGCCATGGTCCAAGTACAGGTACAATAAAACATGGGCAAGATCTCCATCAGTCTAGGTGTGTCAGACGTATGTGGTACATACATAGATTTCATGATTAGGTGCTAGATTCACATCCCAAATATATCTCATTATGTCCATGTAATAACTCCAACAATTAAAAAAAATGTCAAACCAAAATACTTCTGGTTCTAGTATCGAAAATGAAGACATTGTGACTGTAGACAGTAGTTTGGCCTCAGTAAGAAATCACTCTAGAGCAGAAACTGGTCAATGCTTGTTGTATAAGGATCTGATGGTATCAGCTCTGTGGATCTATCCATGTCTTAGATGTTCTTGTTGTTTATAACCCTTTAAAGTCATTTTTGCCCATGGGTTACACCTTGGCAGGCTCCTGGCCCATTTCTTCTCTAGATCTTAGTTAGTGTGGTATTGTGATTTCTGCTGAAAGCCAAACACTAACCAATGGTTCTGATCCCTAGGGTGTATCACTGATAACCTGTCTCTAGGTTTTCAAGGACAGTTCAGGAGAAAGGCCAACATTAAGCATGGACTTCTCAGGTGTCACTTTTGGGTACAATGAAGTTTTCATCTGGTTAAACATTTAGTCAGTATGTATCTTCTTTACAGTGAGTGCTCTGTAATGCACTCTGGTTAGCTCCGTATCTCACTGGTGCACCCACGCGGACCGTGAGGCACTTGCACACCTCCGTTTAGGAGCCAGGGTGTGCATCTGCTGTGCCGGGCCTGGTTTTCCCCATGCAGAATGACAGGGCTGGGGATGGGATCAGGTCACAAGGTGCTCACTGTACAAACAGGGGGCCCCAAGTTTGGTCCTCAGCAGCCACACGAGGATCTCGGTGCCGGTGCACGCCTGTACTGTCAACACTGGGGAGATGGAAACTGAAGGAATCCTGGGGCTAGCTGGCAAGCCAGCTAGATGAGTTAGTAAGCCCCTTGTTCAATCTCAAAAAATTAAGATGGCAAGCAACTGGAGACGATACTTAGCATCAAATTTCTGGCTTCCACATTGAGGCACATACACTAAATAATAATAAATACTACCTAATAAATACACATACTAAATAAATAATAAATTAAAAAAGAAAAGAGTTAATGGTGGGTAGGGGCTCTGCTGTGGAAGGGAGCTGCCTATAAACTGGTTTTTAGCCTTGCTCAGAAGCATCATTTGATGGCTTGAGGTTCCCCAGGGACAGTAAATTACCCTCAATTGGGGTGTTTATGATCTATGAAAGGCAAAAATTGCATAATGACACAGTGGGTTTTATCATTGCTGCTAGGTTAATTTTTGGCTAATCTCCTGCCTGGGAAAATTAAACAGACTGTTAACACTCTCTTCTGATTTGAAGACTCTAAAACACAACAGCATTAACCAGAGGGGTGGGAAAGCAAACAGATGCATGCTATTGCTTCCCAAGGTTGACTTCCAAGTACCCAAGGCCACCATGCCTCCTTGGAGCTGTGGGAAGTGACCCAGAAGTAGGAAGTGCAGATTTTTGTTTAAAGCAAAGTCTTGCCCTGCTGCCCTCAAGAACACTGAAGAATATTCTGTTGTTCCCCCCGACTACCACAGTGTTACAGTAAGATTCTCATGTGGGAGAACTTCTGAATCTGTGGTACAGTTGCTCATGGAGGGCATTTTTTACACTCTCCCAAGGAGTTAGCTACCCCTCCCTTTCTTGCTGGATGGGATGGGATGGTTTGGAGGTGAGAGACTTATTAGTACAGCTCAGAACTAAAATGAAATGAAATTTTTCCCAGGGCAAACACTATGGTCTAATTGGCTAGGGCATGTGAGTCAAGGGCAGTCTGGCTCACCTAGTAGAGTAGCAATTTTGGAACAAGCTGAGCCCCTCTAGGTTCGTTTTATGGACCCAAAGAGTCTATGATTGCCCAAGGTCATGGTTGCCTGGCAGGGCCGGGTCTAACTAGGACCTGGGTCTCGAGACACCCGGTGTAAAATCTGTTTCACTTTATTACACAGCAGACTAATTGGTGCTCACTGTCAACCCGTCTCGCCATTGATCATGAGAGGGCATGGAGGATACAGCTGACTTGGGACCAACCTGAGGAAGCTATAGGAAAAACAGATGTGGCTCCCAGCACATGGCCTGCTGATCTTCAGTTAGAAATTCTGTTGTTTATGAATAATTCAAGTGCCCAAACCTAGTCCAGGATCTGTAATTTCTAGTAAATATATTTACTGTCTGAATTACTTAATTTATACCTTTAAAAAATAAGTCACACAATTTACATGAAAGTTACAGAACTCTGGCTTCCAGGAAAAGCAGAGGATATGTAGTAGAATTAATGCTTCTGAAATAATGATAATCATTGGCAAATACACATGAACTAAAATTGAGCTTTCATAGGTCAGGTTTGAAAAAAGACAAGGTATACTGGAAATATTGGAATTCTTTCAAAGTCCATTCAAAATCCAGCCCAAATGTATTCTGGAACGTCACCACTGCAGCGGTGGCGGTATCAGGATGCACACATTGAGAACACATGGGCAGAGTTTACTGGCTGATTTTCATAGCACTTCTTTTGCAGGCCTGTACTCAGAGGGCTGTTACCAGAGGTTCCTAAAAGCCAGAGCCGTGGCCTTCAAGAGACAGCACCAATGGCACTAAGGTGAGATTCTGAAGCTGGGGGTTAAAATATGGAGTTTCCATAGCAAGGACCCTCATGGCAAGACTTCCCTAAGGGTATAATAGTGGCACTCATGTCTTGGCAATGACCAACAGCCATCTAATTTGATTAAGGCACACTCGAAAGGAGGGAAATTATGCTGGTACTAAAAACTTAGCCAGCTAGCTGGGGTTAGGGAGGCCATGGATCTTAGAGGATAACTTACCTACCTACTACTACTACACTCTACTAAACAAACATGCTTCCTACCTGAAATCTAAATACTTACTAAATACTTGACGATAGGTATCAAACCCCAGACAAAAGGTGCAGATTTAACATATCAGAGTGGATGCTGGCTGCCATGTTCTTTCAGCATCCCTCAGTCTCTACCTGTCACATGCCCTCCTGGATGGCATACCTCACTCCCTAAACTTCTCCAGCCCAGGGTCTGGCCTCCCCCCGCCTGCCCTCGCCTGTATAATCCCGGCATTCTGCTATGCCAGTCCTTTGGGGCCTTTTCATCTACCCTTTCCCTTCCTGGCCTCTTGCTCTGGTTCTCCCATCTCCCCTCCCATTCTCCTCACATGACCTGCCTTAATCCGGTCATGTCCAGTTTGGACTCTCCCAGATGTCCCTGCCTCTGGCTATGCTCTCCCTTTTATCTACAGTAAACCTTCGCCTCTACCATACCTAGGACCAATCATGTCCTTTTTTAAAAAAATTTCTTTTTTTTTACTCACTTATCTTTTTTTTTTTTTTTTGGTTTTCCGAGACAGGGTTTCTCTGCATAGCTTTGCGCCTTTTCTGGAACTCACTTGGTAGCCCAGGCTGGCCTCAAACTCACAGAGATCCGCCTGGCTCTGCCTCCTGAGTGCTGGGATTAAAGGCGTGCGCCACCACCGCCCAGCTTCACTTATCTATATCCACAGATAAGTGTAGCTCCTCTCACTCATCCAAGAATCTTCTCTTTGTAACTGAGGGAAACCATCACAGAAAACCACCACCATCCAAAATACAGAAAACAACTTATCACGGAGCGTACAGCCCCACTGGGTACATCTAAAACTCAACTCCTGCTGCTATGATTCAGGGAACATCACAGAAGAGGGCAGAAAGATATTAAGGGCCAAAGAGCCAGGAAATCTGCTGTGAGATTGTGTCTCCTAGAACTGACAGGATTCGTCATTCACGATAGCTCAACAACACAGCTGCCCAAGCAAGACCTGTAGAATGATCGCACCCACGGGCATGCTTACCCGGAGGTGGGAACTACAGAGCCCCCCACACAGTCAGAGAACTGCAGGCAGCCAGGCAATGCCAAGAGCAGGAGAAATAATTTCCCCTAGTGCTGCGGAACAATCCTTTTCCACACTATGGATGTGTAGTACTCTCATTTTCTAATAAAAAGCTGACTGGCTGATAGCTGGGCAGGAAGAGATTGAGCATGAGAGTCAAGTTAGGAGAATTCTGGGAGGAGGAAGGGTGGAGTCAGAGAATTGGACAAACACAGAGAAGCAAGATGAGAATGCTGTACCGAGAAAAGGTACCAAGCCATGTGGCTAAACTTAGATAACAATTATGGGTTAATTTAAGTGTAGGAGTTAGCTAGTAACAAGCCTGAGCTATCAACTGAGCATTTATAATTAATATAAGCCTCTCTGTGGTAATTTGGTAAGCAGTTGCCAGGTATTTAGGAACAAAGAGTCGGGACAAGAAACTTCTGCTTACACCCCAGGAATGAGCCTCTAAATTGGTTATCCAATATCAAGTGGTTAGTCCTGAAACCATATACTACAAGCAACACTAAACACACTCACCAGGTAGTATTTATGTATTAGGCAGTGTGTGTGTGTGTGTGTGTGTGTGTGTGTGTGTGTGTGTGAAAGAGACAGAGACAGAGACAGAGACAGAGAGAAACAAAGAAAAAGAGGCCATGAATTTGAGAGAAGTAGGGTTGGAGAGATGGGAGGGGCTGAAAGGAGGACAGGGAAGGATCGAAATGATGTAATAAAGCACAGACAATGGACACAAGTTTTGAAAGAGGAAATAAAGCCATATTTTTGTCTTCATTCTGTAATAGACTCTTGGTTTGGTTGGTGGATAAGTGCATAAAAATACATTGCTACTGAAAGTGTAAAATCTAACGAGACGCTTCACACTTCAGTTGTCAGATCTAAGTTTATATAAGCTCCTTAAGTTGAATGGACTTTGAGTCTTGTTAGTTTAGATGTGTAATGTTTTTTTCTATACACAGATTTTTTAGAATACGTTTTATAAAAGTTTAAAAAAGAAATATGAGGAATATCATAGAATATTCTAGACCATGCTCTCTAGAGCTACTGTATCTTCTGAATTTCAGTCTCTCTTCACCCCCAAGCCTTATCATTGTCCTCAAATCATCTCCATCCTGAGTTTTGGATAAAATAAAAATTGTTCTCCTTCTCTAAAACAATTTTAAACAAAAAAATACGTATTCATTTTTTTTCACTTTCTTTTCCTTTTCCTTTCTCCCTTCCTCTCTTCCTTTCCTTTCCTTCCCCTCCCTCCCCTCCTTTTCCCCTTCCTTTCCTTCCTTTCTTGGAAACAGGATCTCCTTGTGTATCCCTGGGTGGTCTAGAGATCACTATGTAGAGCAGGCTAGCCTGGAATTAACTCTGCCTGCCTCTGTCTCCCAAGTGCTGATGTTAAAAGTACCCACCATTGTTCCTCACAGAATGAGGAGTCTGAATCTCTGGGATGCTCATCTGCACACCAAGGGAGCCCTTTACATTGACTGGAGCCTTTCTCCAGACAGCACCTTACAACTGAGATGTTATCTGTTTTGAATGACAGAAACCTAAAGAGATTTCTGAGGTGACCAGATATTCTTAGTACCAAAGCAAATGCCATCACTATTTTTAACAGTCACCCAAAACCAAACACAGAAAACGTCATAATCCATTTAGAGTAAAGACTGGCTTCCATAGCAGGTCAGCGTCTTCACGAGGAATGCTCCAGGTGGATGCTTGCAAAAGGATTTGTAGGATCTGAGGTTTGGAGAACTGTCTAAAGATACTGTGTAGTATTCTATAGAATGTTCTTTTTTCTAATTTGGACAATTCAGGTAAAGACAGAAGGTAGGTTTTATGGTAAATAAATAATAGAGACCCACTACTTGGGCGTAAAAGCACACTCCAGAGAAGAAATCAACTTTTCAATGGACATCTAAAAGCCTTCCGGTCCACCCTGCTGTTTAAAATGAGTCCCTGCCGTTACTGCTGAGAGAATAGCCAAAAAGCTCAGGTGTGTGGAGCCGAGCGCTGAGCGGTAACTTAGCAACCCCAGCAGGAAGGGCGGTGCTAGTTGGTCAAACCCAGTTTCTCCAGAAAGGCTTGGGCTGAAAGCCTCACAGCTGGCGAGCCCTGAAGGTGAGGAAGGCAGCCCCAGGAGGATCAGAAATGAGTTAATCTGCTTGCCCCTTCACACAAGTGAGTTCAGATAGCTAGCCTGTCCCTCTAGGTAAAAGCTGACTTCAATCGGAATTTCAAAACAAAACAAAAAAAGATGTTTTAGAACTCCAGGTAACACTGCACAGAAGAACAACAAGCAAAAAGCAAACTAAAAGAAAATTACCTCCCTTGAAGTAAGTACACACACACACACACACACACACACACACACACACACACACACACACACACACACACTCGTCTCTCTGTCTCCCCTACCCCCTACTCCCCGGCCAATCATATTGAAACATAGCATGGTGTCAAAAAGATTCCGGAACCATTACTTTTGGTTGTTTTAGAGGATTGCTTTTCTGAAGAAAAGAATCAAAGGTTCTTTGTTTCTTTTACATCTGGGGCAGGGTTTGATAATCATTTTCAGATAAAATCTAAGAGCCAGATCCCTTGACAGCGAGGCCTGCTTATAAGACCTTCATCATGACACTTTATATTTCTTTGTACAACCTGGACTTAAGTTTGGAATGGAAAAGGTGTTGTAGTGTTTCTTCCCGACAATAAAAATTTTATTTTGAATTTAGAAGGTAGAAGAGACTAGAATGCTGAGTTCTATATTTGGAGAACAAGAATGAAGGCACAAAGTGGGTCTTACTTGAGATCTCTTCAGACAGGTCTCCCAGTTAACCATGTCATGATTATATTACACCACTACCAAAATAACATTTAGTAACTGGAAACTGACAAGGCAATTCTTTGTGAGGAAAGCCAGTCATTGTCAAACAAATGTCAACAAAAGGTTGTCTCCTTTATTCTGTGTTATTTTTGTAAAATGAAATTTTATATCAAATAGCTGTTACCCAGCTCCGGGTCTCTAAGACAGACTATTGTTAAAAGATTATATGAGGAGTAAATGCAGAAAGAAGTAAAAATTATTCTTAAAAAATATTTATTTTCTGAGAAACAAATGAACATTCATTTTGCAGTGAGGTTACTCTGGGTAAGATTAAAGTTCAGAACTGACTTCCATAATACTTATGGGGATTTGAAAGATTAAAGAGATGTAATTTTATAAAGATGCTTCACAGTTCAGCAACTTCTCTAATATGGAAGCCAGTAAATTTGCTTTGGAAAAAAATACATGTTGATAAATCTTCCCAGATATGTTTTCTGTCGATTGATATGTTAAGATATATTTTATATAAAATTAGGATTGTCTGGAGTTAGGTGGATTTAATTATTTGTAATTATCCAGCTGTTGACAGCCTACGGCCCTTTTATGGCAGGTATCTACAGTGTGGGTCAGGTTCAACTGTATATCTTCTCAAACACAGATTTAATGCACTATTGATGAAACCATTACTCGAACCAAATTAAAGTCTGGGCTGATGTATTGGTCCACAGGGAGCTGTCAGACATGAAAGGAGTAATTAGTATTCATTACTTCATACTCTACAACATTCCAATTTTTAATGAACTTCAACTTTTGGACTATGCTATATATCACAAACGTTGCACATACATTTATTATGAACAAAAATAAGCTAACAGTGGTTTTTTAAAGGCCTTCCCCAAATAAACAAGCAAAATAAATACAAACACTATTAATAGTTGAGAACTTTGTGAGCACTGGGGCTCTCAGTAGAAGGGTTAGTACACGGTCCTTCCTGTCCCCAGGGACTGTAACAGAGGGTTGCTGGAGAACAGTTAGTTTTGGGATTCTTAAAGTCTCCCTCCACAACCCATTTTTAAACTTTTAACATTGTCTTGTCTTAGAAATGTAAAGAAAAACATGGACACAGAGACAGAAATAAAAGGGGATAGAAACTTAAGTAAACTGTTCAGCTTGGAGGCCAGAAAGCAAGATCTATGGGAAAATTTTCAAATGTAAGTTAGTCTGTGAGAGCCCAAGGTGACGCTCGCCCGCCAGTTCATGATCCTGTGGCATTACAAACTCGGGGCTCTCCTACTCAGGCTGCATCAGCTTCCCCCATTGTCATTTTTCTCTCGGTTTTTATTTATTGGATTAAGCAAGTAAAAATAATCTTACTTCTACTGATCTATTCTGTTTCCATATTCCCTTCAAGTTTTCATATATGCGAATATTTTTAAAAGTTCTTCACTTAAAAATATGTGAGTTAAATGAAGGAGCAAGAATTTAGGGCTGGAGAGATGGCTCAGAGGTTAAGAGCACCAACTGTTCTTCCAAAGGTCCTGAGTTCAATTCCCAGCAACCACATGGTGGCTCACAACCATCTGTAATGAGATCTGGCGCTCTCTTCTGTATACATAATAAATAAATAAATCTTAAAAAAAAGAATTTATTTTGTTTTAAATATCTCATCAGGTAGAGACAATATGATTGCTAAAATATTAAAAAATTTTCAAAGTACTGCTTAATCTTTTGTTGGGAAAAACTATTCTCAGAACATGGCACCTATAGATTTTTCATGTCAATGTCAGAGTAGAGAAAATGTAAGAGGTGGAAATGGTCCCTCATAGGAAGGGATAACTAAGAGGATTAATATAGAAATCTTTTGGATTATAAAAACAGCTAGAGTGGAGGTTCCTAATCTGACTTTCTGAAAGACATCATAATTATATAATACTAACAGGCAAATAAGCACTTAATACTTTGGAAAACCAAGTTCGTTCTCTCTCTCTCTCTCTCTCTCTCTCTCTCTCTCTCTCTCTCTCTCTCTCTCTCTCCCTCCCTCTCCCTCCCTTCCTCTCCCTCTCTCTCCCTCCCTCTCTCTCCCTCCTTCCCTCCCTCCCTCTCCCTCCCTCCCTCTCTCTCCCTCCCTCCCTCTCTCTCCCTCCTTCCCTCCCTCCCTCTCCCTCTCCCTCCCTCTCCCTCTCCCTCCCCCTCCCTCTCCCTCTCCCTCTCCCCCCTCTCTCTCTTTCTGTGTGTGTGTGTGTGTGTGTGTGTGTGTGTGTGTGTGTGTTCTCATGCACATGTGTATGTGTGCTCATGCAGAGGCCAGAAATCAACTTGTCTTCCTCAATAGCTCTTCACCGTGTATTTGAGGCAGAGTTTCTCATTGAGCTTCAAGCTCAATGACTGGCCAACAAGCTCCATGGCCTCCTGCTTCAGCCTCCCCAGAACTGTGATTATGGTCACGTGCAGCTATACCTGACGGGTTTTGAAAAGTAAATTTAGAACTTTACACTCACCCAGCAAGCACTATACTGACTGAGTCATCTCCCCCAGCCCCATGGTATTAGCTTTTATAGCTGACAGTACATATACTTTACAACACAATCATTCCATTCCCAAGTACAAACTCAGAAGATCCTTTTACTGTGCTGTCTGTACATGTGTATAGGATTAATCTATATAATATTTGGAGTTGTGTGGCTTCTAATATAAAAAATAAGCTAGCCTAAATGCCCTGCAATAAGAACTTCAAATTAATATAGGGAAAAATCACAACATTGAACTTTGCAGTAATGAAATGGGAGGGTAGTGTGTAGCTTGGTGGGAGAATATTTGTTTAACAAGCACAAGGTCCTGGGTTAGATCTTCAGCACTAAAAAAGCAGATAAAGGAAAAGAAACACAAGAATAAACTAGAGCTAAAAGCAATAATATAAGTAAATCTTAGAACAAAATATCAAATAAAAAATCAAGTTCTATTTAAATTGCATGAGGTATGATATGTATGATATTTTTTATAAAGTCTCAAATCAAAGAAAGCTAAGCAGTATATCATTTAAGATCACACACATATATGACAAAATTATTGTAAATAAAGTAAAGAGATAACCAGCAAAAGGCAAAAGTCTTGATTGCCCTTGAAAGAGGAGGCAGAATGGGACAGGAGGGGCCCAAAACGGTTTGAGGGGGGTCAGAGCAATGCACATGGCAAATGCATACTATTATCCTTTTATATCCTATGGATTTTGTGTATATTTAATTTTTTAAAATTTCATACGTCTAGAGGTTTTGCCCACATCTATGTCTGTGCAGCATGCATATGTCTGGCGCCCCTGGTGGAAGCCAGAAGAGGGTGCCAGAACCTCTAGAAATGGAGTTACAGGAGGTTGTGAGCTGCCGTGTGGATGCTGGGGATTAATCAGGTCCTCTGAAAGACCAGCCAGTGCTCTTATCCACTGAGCCATCTCTCCAGCTCACATACTTCAGATTTTATAGTGTCAGCATTAAGTACCAAAATGAAAAAAAAAAAAAAAAAACAACAACTCAAACCTTCCATCCCTCTTGGAAGTGATTAAAATATCATGGATCATGAAGACACCTCCCTTATCCTCAACTCTTTGCTCATCTGCCTCATAGTTCCCTGCGGGTTAGTTTACATTTCTGACATCAAAAGACAATGTCCTACCTCAGGAGTTCTGGCTCAGCATCCGTTCATGCTCAGAGTTGGCCACACACTGATCTTATCATCTTAGTTAAGTATCAAAGAAAAGAGTAAACATCACATGTGTGTGCTGAGGTCAAGCTATGTCTGACTCTGTCCTATTGTACAAACAGCTGTGCTTTGCTTGCCCGAAGAGACTCCATTAGATAAGTAGATTTTGGCTCCATTTTGAGGGAGAAGGATGACCCCAGATCCTGGGTAGCCTCAGAAGTTGGGACTGTCTGGTCAGGTCATACTTATCCAGCACAGCCTGGGAAAAGAGAGGGAGCTATCCTATACGTTTATTGGGGTATACTAAGAAAGTAGGGGCACATGGGTATGTTAAAATTACATAAGAGAAACCACGTCCAATAACTTATTGGACGTACAAGACTGGCAAGGGTGTGACTCCCTCACTGAAACCCTGTAAAGTGATGGACACCTAATACTGTGAGGGTATGGCCCCACAGCACCCTGACATCTGGCACCTGGTACTCAGGTCATATGGTGAGGACTCCCTGACTGTCCCAGGAGCCTTAGGCTCAGCTGGGTTCCCTCTGTTGACAGAGCTTACTCAGCTGCCTGCCTGACCATTACCTGTTTGGCATTTGCCCTTCTGGACCTGGCCATGAATTGTCTTGTTTCTAACCCATTTCCTGCTCTGGACCCAGTCCGGCCTCTTGTCAAGCAGCCGAACTCTCAACCCTTCTCCAGCAGGTCCAGCAGCAGCCTGCCCCCCTACAGTGATCTGCCCTTTATCTCTTTGGTACAGACTCTCAGCCCACTTCTGAAACCGTTTGGATTTGGCTACAGCCTTTTAAACTTGTGTTTGTTCAGACACTTGTGTGAATGAATACAGATATAGTTACTGTGTGCTCTGTGATGTGAAAGTTAGCATTAGTAAATAAGATCAGAATAAAAGAATCTGTTTTCATTTCAGCCAAGCTATCAAGGGAGGCTGATCATACAATAAGTTGATGTCATGGAAGCTGCTTAATCTTGTGAGTGAATCTACTGCTTTTCAATAAATTCTGACATCATAGAAAGACAAACATGGTCACCAAGCCATTCCTCCTCCTGTGGCCTATACCAAGGTCCAGCCATCAAAATACTGAAATCCAGCAATGAAAAGCCCCATTTGGTTCACCCAACTAATACGCCCAATTAAAATTAAACACCTCATCCTAATGGGGGTTGGAGGTTCCCATTTCACCTTTATAAACCTCCATTTGCCTATGGGCCATGTCTGTCTCCTTTCTATCTAGAATCAGTTCTTTGTCCTCAAGGACAAATACCCCTGTCCCCTCTCCCTTGTTCCCTTCTCCTTCTTCCTTGTCCTCTATCTCCTGTCTTTGTCTCTTTTTCCCTGCCCTCTGTCCCTCTGAGAGAAATAAATCTCCTTTGTGCTGAGAACTTGGCCCTGGGGGTCCTGAACCAATACTTTTCCTGTCACTCCCAATCAGCAACCAAGAATAGACAGACTAATATCTGAAGCATATTTGCTCTCAATCCTTCTACTCGGATGCTAGATTCCAACAACAAGTTCGTGCATAAGCCCCAAAGACTCTTGGCAATGTTTGGACAACTAGTTCAAGGCAGTGGGTTGAGCATGGCACTAACTTTCTTCCCATTGTCAAAGCCTATGGAGATGATGGTACATGTATACACACAGTTAACCCAAACTCATGTTGCCAAGCAAGGTAAGGTATTCCTAAAACAGGATAAAAAGGGATTAGTGAAAATGATAAGAAATATAATGCAAAACAGTAGGGAAAGTTAATAGTGCACGGTCCACAACACAAGATGGACTCTAAGTGACTAAAAAGCATATTTTCATCAGAAGAAAAATGCAGAATTCTTAAATTTCAATGAGACCTGGATTTTCTCAGCTCCTTGTCATTTATTTCAATATCTTTTGAGTCGTTTGCTATTTGCTTATGAGTTAATGTTCCTTAGAGTTATGTCTTTGACAACTCACTGAGGTCTAGCTTTATCATTCCAGCCAGAATTGTTTGTTTCTGTCAAATTCACTAAAGCATGATCTACACAAAGCCCTTTTAAAATAAATGACTAGAATAAGGCTTTTAGGGAAAACCCATAAAATGCAAAGCTTCTGATTACAAATCCTCAGAGAACATATCTGTATATATACACATGTATATGATGTATAATATATAATATATATAAAATCTCCTTCCTGTCTCAGAGTAAAGGAAAAAAAAGTGTCTTGTTTTCTTTTGCTACAACATTGATTTTTCTTTATTACTTTAAAACAAGTTTGTCCTTAAACAGAAGGTATGACTCACAGTGTTATACAGGAATTTCTCAGCTGACCACTGAATTTGAATATCCATGGGCATCTCCACACCATACAACATTCATCAAAAGAGAAACCCCAGATCATCAAACTGTATGAGGTACCCACAGGAAGCAAAACCAGCTTTCTCTCTCTGTTCTGTTTTTGGTTATACTCCTCCACCCTCTTATTTACTGATACATTTAAAAAGAAACCCTCTAGCTGATACGTTGAGTTGTTTTCCATTATTCTTATACCTAGACTGCCTCAGTTCCAGAAATAGAGTTGTGTCTCACTGTTCCATTTTTGCTCTGGTTAAACTCATCTTTTAGGGGCACACAGCACATGGTTCCTATCTGCAGAGATCTTACAGTGAGCGCAGAAGTGAAGAAAATTAAGCATATTGAACTGGAGCCAAAAAAAGGGCAGAATGGTAGAGGATGTTTTATGTGTGGGAGACATTAAATATGGAAGATTAGGGACCAGTGAGATGTCTTAGTGGGTAAAAATGCCTGTCATCAAGTCTGATGACCTGAATTTGATCTTTAGAACCCACTGGTATAAGGAGACAAGGGACAAGATGTCCTCTGACCACTCCAGGCATGTCATGGCACATGCATGCCACCCATACGCTTGAGCACCTAAGACAATGAACCAACGCGGTAGAAGAGTCAGACTTTGATGATCGACACAGCACTAACAGGAATTCTACTGCGAGGTGACAGTGCCAACTCATTTGGAAAGTTTATTCAGCCACAGCCCGGTGTGGCGGTTCATGCCTGCCATCCCAGTTCTTAGGAGGTAAGGCAGCAGCATCAGAAGTTCAAGCTCATCTCTGACTACACACAGACTATGGGGCCAATTTGGGATATAAGAGACTCAGTCTCAAAAACACTGAAGGAAGAGGGAGGGAGGATAGGATGAAGGAAGGACAGAGAAGGAAGGATGGAGAAAGAAGAAACTGAGTCTCTACATATGGGACTGTCAAACAGCATCCAAGAAAACCTAGCTAAGCTCAAGCTCCCCATTTTTCTCACATGAAGAAAGGGTTCCCTCGGCTCTTTGACTAGATAGCATCTCCCTAAATAATCACACCCACGCTGGTGGCTTAGCTACGTCTCCATGTGGCTGTTCTGTCTACTGGTTTAGCCAAGATCTGATTAAGCTCCACATTCACATAGCCAACTGCTCCCTGTCTTTGGGGAATAAATGTTTGAAAAGAACCTTTGTCTTTCAATGTCTGTGAAGAGCAGTCATCCTCTCCTTCCCCACATCTATTCCCACCAACAGATCTCTCCATAAACCATACCACCATTTACTTGGCAGAAGCTTGGAAATGACATACAGCAGTAGCCAGGAGTTTATTTAGAGGGTATATACAGACTCCACTAGCACTGTAGTCTCTGAAGAAACATTAAACCCACCTGCGTGTGGGAAAGAGGCAGGCAAAATTGGAAATACAGAGTTAATATTCATTCCCCTGAAGCAGGTGGCTCACACACACAGACTTAGCAGCCAGGATTACTAAAGCAACAACTTCTTGCAGCAAATATCATTTGTTACACTTTTTAGATATGTCTATTATGAAGACCTAAGATTTTTGTCAGTAAATACATATTCTCTGAGCTTTAACATTAACTTGTAACAGCACAATTTATGTATAAAAAAAATTGATGGTTCTCCATCACATATGTGTTTGGATAATCTGAAACAGCTCAACACTGATGAATTTAAGGCATCACTTCTGTTACGCATTTGTTGCATTTTTTAAGATTTATTTTTAGTTTTATGTGTATGCCTCATGTACCTGGAGGCCAGAAGAAGGTGTCAGATCTCTTGGAACTGGAATTAGGGTGGTTGTGAACTGCCTAATGTGGGTGCTGAGGGACAAATTCAGGTCCTGTGGAAGAGCGGCAAGGCAAGCATTCTTAAGTACTGAGCCAGCTCTCTGGTCTCCATTTGTTACATTCTTATGGATCACATTATATTTTCTTGGTTTAGGATGCTAAAGTGACATAAGGCATCACAAAAGGTATGTTACTTTGGTCTTTAAATATTTCTGAGTTACTATTCACTATGTAGAGTGTGTGTGGGCATGCACACACGTGAATGCCAAGGTGTGCATGTCGATTAAGAGGACTACTTGCAGGAGCAGGTTTATCTCCTTCCATGTGTAGATCCCAGGGATGGAACTCGGTTTGTCAGGCTTGGTGGCAGGCATCTTTACCTGCCGAGCCATGGTGCAGCTTAGATACTTCTTTGGAAGACGTGGTTCTGGGTTGACATTGTGAGGACACTTAATGATCTCTGTGAGACTTATTTCTAAACTCAAGTTTTTGGGGCACCCCCACCCCAAAGCCATCACTCCATCCACCTTCAGAAGTCATGTCTTAAATTTATCAGCATTGCACAATCTCAGATTATCCAAACACGTATGTGATGGAGAACCATCACATTTTTTATATATAAATTGTGCTGTTGCAAGTTGATGCTAAAGTTTAGAGAATACATATTTCACTGACAAAAATTTCAGGTCTTCATCATAGAGTCAGCGCCTTAATAACAAGGATTTCTCTTCAGCGACATCTGAGATTTTGCACTGTACTTTTAGCACATCAGACAAAGCTACAATTATATTTGTGTTAGGAGTTACAGTTTGTCAGGTGGCTTATTAGATTTTTCTAAATGCATGTCTGGGTAAATTTTGGTTTATTAAACAATTATAAGTTGTCAGTCACTCTAAATTGATTTCCTTGGGAAGCTGTATAATAAATACCACAGCAATTGGCTGGAGACTAAGAGTTAGTCACCCTTAGTTAAGTCAGCCCACTTCTACTTTCAGGAGAAATCCAGTGACGGAAAAGGAGACAGACACCTTGGAGATAGAGTGGGAGGCAAAAAGAATGAGTTTGGGAAAGTTTTAAAATTATACCCTAGTGAAGAAAAACAAGCGAAAATGAAAAAAGTTATTCAGTGAAGGAAATTTAGTAATGATTTATGTGTACATCTGTGCACATGCATGTGTGTGCATGGGAATGAAGAACTCCCCATACCTCTGTCTGTGCCCATGTGGCGGGCAGAGGCAAGTGTCCATCTTTGCCTCCCACCTTGTCTGAGATGGGTCTTGTTCTTTACTGCACCTCAGGCTGGCCGGCCTTCCAGCCTCTGCGAATCCTTCTGCATCCATCTCCCACCTCATAGTAGGTTTGGCATTGCAGACACGTGGCGCCACACCAGTGTGACATGGAATATAAACTTGGATCCCCATGCTTGCACTACCATGTCCCCATCCTCCAGGACGACTTTCCCTAAAGCAGCCCAGTCCCCTGACCCCAACCAGGCTCGATTGAAGACGTAACTCCTGTTTCTGACCCTTGTAGAGAAGTGACATGGTGACTCCCTGGAAGTAGTTTAGATGCCCCTGGGAGAATACTCTGGAACATGTAATATCCCAAGGGGAATGCAGCTATTTGGACAGTTATATGTATGATAGGAGTGAGGCAGAGTGCCATACCCTTTCTTGGTGACCTGCCACTGGTGGTGTAGGGACAGTTTCAGGAATCTTGAGATAGACTCTCTTTTGAATGTGTGTATGTGTATGTGTATGTGTGTAATATGTATATATTAAATATACTAGAAAAAGAGTTGTCACAGTAAATCTATGGGGTTTTTTTTTAGATGTTATTACTAGATGCTGATAAAAAAAACATTGACTACTTAGCTGGGTGGTGGTGGTGCACGCCTTTGATCCAAGCACTCGGGAGGCAGAGGCAGGTGGATCTCTGTGAGTTCGAGGCCAGCCTGGGCTACAGAGCGAGTTCCAGGAAAGGCTCCAAAACTACACAGAGAAACCCTGTCTTGAAAAAACAAAACAAAATATTGACCACTTAAAGTCTATTTTAAGAATATACTAGGCAAATACAAGTGATATGCAGAAGAGTCAGACACCGAGTGTTTGGCTGAACTTAGAGAGTAGGCGGCGTAAACTGAGCACAGGGACGATCCTCAGACTGATAGTACATCCTCAGTCTAGGATTCAGGAAGTAACTACACAGGGGAAATTTGCCAAGCAGAGTGAGGAGTGAGTTTGGTTTATCTGAGGTTGGTTTGGCTGTAAGGTACAGTTATAATGGGATGGAGTTCACCACGTAGACACCGGTGGATGGTGTCTTTGTATGAGACCAAGAACCAGAGACAGCAGCAAAGTCACTGGGCACAAGGCACAGCACCAGGCACAGTTTAAAAAACCAGCGAAGCACTTACTTCCCCTTCTTAATGGTGTTCCTGCCAAGCAGAGGACCAAGGACTGGATCCACCGATTCCTTGAGGTTTTCAATTAGGATGACGTCACCAAAGGCCAGGGCCGCCTCAATGGCATTTAAAAACCTTAAAGAGCAGTCCAAACAGAGATGGTAAGAGGTAAAGAAGAACAGAAAAATGTCCAAAATTATATGATTAAATTGTATTTTATGTAGCTATTTTAAATGAGCTTAAAGGAAACTTTCATAACACAGTATCACACCATATATTTGGGGTCACATTTTGAAGGAAAATTTGCCGTCAAATATAAATTAATTGCTTCTGATAACAATCAGTGTTTGAAATAACTATAAATGACCCAAGATTCATAAATTTACATTTACTCCATTTGCCCATTTAGAATAAATGAAACTAAGTGACTGGTTTTATCAAACTTTTAGACCTGTCTCTATGCATGTACATGTGTGTGTGTGCGTGAGTGTGTGTGTGCGTGAGTGTGTGTGTGCGCGCGCGCGTGTGCGTGTGTGCGCGTGCACTCATGTATGTGTGGAGGTCAGAGGTCAGCTTCTGATATTGTTTCTCAGGAGCTGTCCACCCTGTTGTTGGTGACAAGCTCTCACTGACTTGACACTTGCTGGCCAGCGAGCACAGGGACACGCATGCCTCCCTCTCCCCAGGGCTCGGATTGCAAACCACACTTAGCTTTGTACTGGATGCTGGAGACTGAGTTTAAGTCCTCATACTTGCAGGCCACACACTCTGCTGATGGAGCCATCTCCACACCCACCCCTTAGTCTTCGTACTTTTAAGTCCATCAAATGGTAAACTGTCTTCTTCTTTCATGTCTGCTCTCCAAAAAGAATCTCTCCCTATCCAAAGTGATTTTTTTTTTCAGATTGTATCAGTAAGTCTAAAACGATCCATTCACTGCTGAATGAAGGCCAGCTGTGAGCTCACAGCTTCCTACTGTTTAGACCCAGTGCTATAGGACACGGTGACATGGCATCTAAGCAGACTCAACTTTCAAAAAACGACCAACAGAGCTAGTCGAGGAGACTGGGCACCCACCGTGGGAACCTGTATCCATGTTAGCATCTCCTAGGCAGACAGTGCACTCAGGGCTGTGGCTGTAAGCATTGTTAGCCTACAAGCACAATTCTTCTGTTGCCATATACCCAACACTCCAGAGAAGGAATATATCACATTTTCATTATTAGTCTTAGGAAGTTAATGTATTTTCAATCTCAGATACAATGTTTTTTTTCTTTTTTCTTATTTTTCAAACCCTTAAAATAATTGGATTCTATCTAACATGGCTGTCTTTCAATTTAAATTCTTCATAAGAAATATGAGCTAGAAAATCAACAAGTGGCACCCAACTGTAATGCTGTAAAGTGGTAGACAGTGATGGCTCTGTCAACATCAGACCCTCTTCAGAACAGGTTAACACAAAGACAGCTGCATCAGGACCCACCTACCCTTTCTGGCCTAAGTGCGTGACTTTCAGGTCAGGCCCATACTTGTTCTTGATCCACTTAATTCCCTGCTGCTGAGGATCTATCATCAGGGGCCAGCGCTCGCAGTGTGTAAGGATGGCGGCATTTTCCGTTGACATCCTGTCATTGGGCAGCCCTTCGTTATTCCAGGTGGCTATTGTAGCGTCATCTGTCAACATGGCAATCAAGTCCAGGCCTTCTGTTATCGGGATGGAAACCTTCGAAATCAAAGTCGAATGGGATCAACAAGCAGCATGGCAGAGGGGAAAGGCTGATGGGGTAGACAAGAAAATGAGCCCAGCGCCAAGAGAAAATGAAGTCAAGAGAACGCACATGAATTCTCTGCAGACTCCCCAAAGCCGAGTGCAACCTGCGTCGTGAAACAATGGAACACAGACCTTTCAGAATCCTGTCAGCTGTGGATCCGGGATCCAGTTTATTAACTGCGTCCACTTGGGTTCCCTTTCTGGAGTGGGCTAATGAAGTCTGTGCAGTCGGAGGAAACCCGTCATCTTCACCCAAATGAACAAGATGATGGTCTTTCAGGGCTGAAGCTTCCCATCTCGGCCTCCCAACCTGCTCCCAGTTCTGGCACTTCTCTGACAGCCCTTCCCAGATTTCCTTCAGAATCTCAGCCTTCCACTCCTGTCTGCTTGTTTTAGCCAAAACCTGGATTCCCCCTGGCCCAGCAGCGCGCAGAGCCAGGCTTTTTATTATAGCCCAACGAGGGAGAAGGAACTTCAAATCTCCCAATAGGCTCCCCCTGTTCAGCCCCAGAGATTTGGCTTCAGCTGCTATTAATACATTTAAACAGTTTTCTCCTATGTAGCTTTATCCACCATGAGTGTGGGCCAGAGGATCATGGCCCAGGAGCTCACTTTATCAAAGGGTTTTCATTTACCGAGTGCTCCCATCACTGAAAAAGAAGTGTGGGAGAGGGTGGCCATTTTCTCCCCTTATGTCCCCCTGACCACTGCCCCTCCCATCCTTAGCTGAAACACTGGCTCTGAGGCTGTGCAGTCCTCTGTCTCTCTTCACCTTACTGACGACTTCCCTCTCGTCCTTTTCAGCTTTCCAAGTTGTGCTATTAACATGCATAGAAAGAATCAACTCTCTGCCCATGCTAGCACCCTGAGGGAGGCACATGGGGGAGGAAGCGGATATGTGTCCTCTCTGGCTTTCTCTACACATACCTCTCCCTATGCATGCATGATCTACCATACCTTTAGTGTAGGACTGCAGTTACTGCTCTAGACCTTAGAATCCATGAAACTGTTTCACCACTCAAGTCTGAAATTTCAAATCCAATTCTCTGACCTTGTACCACTCTCCCCTCTCCCATATACTTTAGCAGCCTTAGGACATCCAGCAATTACCCTACCATGGGTTTTCTTTTTCATTGTGGTAAATGATACACAACATAAACATTGTCATCTTAAATACGTATAGTCCAGTAGCAGTAAGTACTTACAATATCATAATAGAGCCATCACCCATCTCCATCTGCAGAACTTTCTCATCCTCCCAAACTGAATCTCATATCTATTTAGAACAGCCCCCATTCCCTCCACCCCAGTCCCGGCATCTGCTGCTTATCTGTCATTACAAATCTGACTTCTCTATCTTACACAAAAGTGGGTTCATACAGCATTTGTTCTCATGTTTGGCTCTTTTCAGTCAGAATCATATCTGCCAGGCTTATCCATGCTGAAGCATGAATCAGATTTCCTGTTTCATGTTGAATCATATTCTATTCTACACCTATGCCACATGAAGAAACCCCACCTACCTGTCCCAGCACACTGGGGTTGCTTCCTCCCCTTGGCTAACATCAGCAATGCTTCTAGGTACCTAAGCATGCAAACATCTGCTGGAGCCTTTGCTTTTCTCTGGGGTATGTACTCATGAGCATGGTTATAAAGTCATAACTGTAATTATATTCTTAATTTTTAAGGTATCTTTTTGTATTTTTATCTATTTTCAGCTAAACTCGGGTTTCTAGCTAGCCTAAAATATACCTCTCATACTTCAATTTTCTTCTTCCATTCCCATGAACTTCCTGCCTTCGTCACTTCTGGGTATCTGCCTGAAAACTTGGTGCCTGGCTGGATTCAGTGTCTCCTGTCTTCTCATGTGATGTCGAGGCTTTGAGTATTGTGGATGCAAGCTTCATTACGGTGTCTATAGTCATGATAAATAAAGACTTCCACCCCCTTGGGGACTTCCTATGCCAGGATAAAATTTAAATCACTGTTCTGGGTGGAAAACGGAGGGGGGTTGTTAAAACATGTGGCCTTTTAAGTTTTGTACCACCCTGCTCTGCAATGTCATCTGTACAACAGAATCAACAGGGGGTGAGGTGGGAGACACATCACACCTCCATGTCGGAATGATGATTCATCTACATTTCCCTTTAATATCTAATGTTTAAATCCTTAAACTACTTGGAATGCTTCTGGGTTTGCTTCCAAGCACTGCAAAACAAATAAGCAAGGACCATGCTAGAGGAGAGAGGCATGCTGGGAGATGGGGTTGTAATCATATCTAGTGTCTTGGACAACCTTAAAGGAACAAAGAGTTGATGGTTGTGAGACACAGGATGTCCTTGAAGATGCTGCCGCTAGACAGAGGAGGAAGGCAGTGCAAAGGCCTGAGGTTGAAACACCTGGTGAGGTCATGAGGTAGCTGGAGTAACAAAAGCAGAAGAGGAGGAAATCAAAGCGGCATCAAGTAAAACAACGTGCACCCCCCCCCCACACACACACACGGGTTTGAAGCTTTTGTAGAATATCTGGATTTTGTTCTGAGTGCAATGGAGAATGATTCAAGGGATTTAAGAAGAAAATGGACTTTCATTTTTGAAAGCTCAGACTGGGTATGTTCAGAGGCAATTTAAGGGACAAACAACATCTTGTAGGCTTGGGAAAAGGTGTGTGGGGACTCTTATAACAATCCACGAGAATATGATGGCTTGGGTCAGGATGGCCGCACCAGAAGTGGCAGAAAGCACTCAGATTCTCAGTATATTCTGAATGAGTGCCCTGACCTGAAACAGTGTATCCTCCTCCACCTGAGGACTACAGTGATGGCCGGAATGAACCAGGCCGGGGAGATCATGTGCTGCTCTTCCTGAAAAGAGCACCTTTGCTTTCTGGGAATGAGCATGCATGGCACAAATTCCTGGGTTCTGGGGGAAAAAAAGAGACAGAAGCCTGATGAGCCATATCAAGATTTTGTTTCTCATCTTTTACAGGCAATCATTGTCTTATGGTTGATAGGGAGGCAGAAATACTTATTGTTATGTGGTGATATTGTGTTCCTCAATATATTGTACACCCTAATAAATTTATCTGGGGTCAGAGTACAGAACAGCCACTAGATATAGAGGCCAGAAAATGGTGACACACAAGCCTTTAATCCTGTCACTTAGAGGGCAGAGATTGTCTGTATCTCTGTGAGTTCAAAGCCACACTGGAAACAGCCAGGCATGGTGACACACGCCTTTAATCCCAGGAAGTGACGGCAGAAAGCAGAAAGGTATATAAGGCGTGAAGACCAGGAACTAGAGGCCTGGTTAAATTTTTAGACTTTTGAGCAACAGTTCAGCTGAGATTCATTCTGGATGAGGACTCAGAGGCTTCCAGTCTGAGGAAACAGGATCAGCTGAGGAATCAGTGAGGTAAGGAAGCTGTGGTTTGTTCTGCTTCTCTGATCTTCCAGCATTCACCCCAATACCTGGCTTCAGGTTTGTTTTTATTAATAAGACCTTCTAAGATTCATGTTACATTGTTAAGCTACTGGCATATGAGAATGTGGATGCTGCATGCCAGATTGCCATCCATTCCTTAAAAAAAAAAGGAGAAATGAATGACTATAACCACCTCTGTGCTGATACTGGGCCTTAGTGTACTCAAGGACTAACTCTGGCCACAGCCCTCCAAGGGCAGATAATGTCTCAACTATTAGCAGTCATTTAACAAGGAAAAAGGAATGAATAATGACAAATAGCCCAACTTTGTGTGAAAAGTGTGTCACTAATGCTTTAAAAAGAGCTAGAGAGTTGTTTCCTCTTGCTTTTATTATGCATTATATGGATGATATTCTGCTTTCTACAAAATAATAATAATCTAAAGGATCTGTTTACAAAGATAAAATGGGATTAACTCTAAGTTTAAATTCCTCATTTAAACATTATTTTTTTTTGTTTAATACTTTAGATGACTTAGCACTCGTTTTTGCTATTTTATACCCCTGTAAAATAGTTTAAAAACTAACAATGTTCCTACATATATTGCCAAACCTTTTCAAGAATTTTGCCAACAGTTTGCCATATCACAGACATTCCATATAACCTTCAGGGTCAGTCCTTTGTGGAAGGAGTTAATGAACAACTTAAATATAATTTAAAAATAAAGGAGGGTAAGGTAGTATGAATACTCTTCACAATATTTTATCTTCTATTTTATATAAAATTGGGGCAAGAATGGATTTACTGCTGAAGAACACTTTTGGGCCCCTCTGAGAAAACATTCAGGGTCACAGTTCTTTGGAGAGATATCATGTTTGGCCAACTGAATGACCCTGCCCCAGGCACTCACTGGAAACAAGGCTGTGTTTGTGTCTTATCCTCAGGGAAGCTGAGGATACCGGAAAGACTGACTCAGCCTGTGGAAGATGGACTAAGAGGCACCAAAGTGGCCACAGAGGCTACCTCTGAAGGAAAGAAAGGAAATGGAACAGCAAAGTCATCAGAACGAAAGAACAAAGTCTCCCTACCAAAAATGACTCAGATGAAGAAATCGGTGTCTGAAGGAAAAGAGTTGATGGACCCTCAGGGGAAGGGTATGACTGCAGAATTGCTTTTCACTATCTTGTCTCTGTTGAATACGCCTGTTACTGCTGAGACACATTGGGTGTATGTACCGGATCCTCCTGTACCTCATTTTGTTAACTGGGAAGAAAATAACATTCCTGTTTATGTCATTAACTCCGAGATCTTGTGTGCCCCCACTGCTAATCATATTGTTCCCCAAAGATGGTCACATGACCATTTAAGTATTGATGGTCAAGGCTTACATGACAAAGTATTAAACTACCCAACATTCAAAGTTTGATACATTACCTTCCTCCAAAGCTCTTATTTCCACCTTATTTCAGACATTCACTGTTATATGTATTTCTACACAGTTAAAAACAGATAATGGTCCAGCTTCTACTAGTAGAAATTTTAAGAAATGCTGGGAAGAATGAAAAATTCAACGTATCACTGGAATTTGACAACCCAGAGAGTCAAACATTTGTAGAACGCACACATTCCACCCTTAAAAAACAACTTTTAAAAAATAAAAAGGAGGAACTACTTCCTGAGATACTCTTACTGTTACCTTATTAACTTTAAATTTTTTAAATTTGCCCCAGTGGGAAGCTATGACTTGAGCTTCCTGGCATTTTCAGGACGCTTAACCTTACACGTGGCGATTGTCCTGTCCCGTGTGATATAAAAACTAGACCACTGGGTACCAGAATAAGATGTTTCAGACATTTTTTTTTAAGTAGTTGTCTGAAATCTCCAGAAAAGGAATGGCAGAAGGGATTTCTGATGCCTTGCAGGGCATGGATCTTTGTTCCTCATGGCATAGTGCTCTTGGATCTAGAGTTGCACTTATGTCTGTTCATGCTTCTCTTGGGATGTCAACGACTCCAAATAAGAATGAATATTCTAAAGTTTAAAAAAGTGTAAAAGGAGAGATGTTGGAGCACTGTCAGAAGAATGACGCGTGGTGCCCAATGCACTGGGGAACCGTGAGAGAGGCTCCAGGAAAAAGGCAGAGGGCCTTTTGCCTCAGGTACATTTTGTTCCCTGGAGTGTTCTTGGACATGATTTTGTACCTCCTGTGACAAATATTTACAGTCAATTTATAAGACATGCTTATTTTTTTTGGATGTCAAAATATAGCTATAGAACCCAATCTGGTCAGTGTGTCCTGACTGTGGATATGGCCCTCTGCCTTGCTTTCATGCTTTTCCAGATATAATCCACAATATGTGCCAGACAATTGTGTTTAAATTGGTCTGTCCTGAGAAAGTTCTGGGAAAGTGCTGCTCTGTTAATATGTGCTTACTGACATTTATTTACATGTTTTTATGAACTCACTGCCTGCTTTATTTCATTCCTGTATAAAGGCATGCTGAAAGAAGCAAGGCTGTCTACAGCACTAGACTGTCGTCCACCCCATTCTTTCAGGTCCCAGGTCCAGCAGATAAGATCTGCTCAGGTTGGCAGAAGTTGACAGACTGGGTTTAAACCTCAGAAGAAAGGGGAACACGGAGCAGGGAGCCTCCAATAAACACAAGGAAGGAGGTTCTAAGGGCCAGTCAGGAGACCACACTGCTACATGAGACAAGCCCAGATGCCATGGTCTGGGGCTACAGGCAAGCATTTCGAAGTCAGCAACGTAAAGATGGTGCTTACAGCATACACCTGGCTAAATGATAAAGATGATGTGAGTTAAGTGTGCTGTTGTGGGTTTATTCTTTAGAGGGCCCACCACCCAGCTCCCAGATAAACTCCACACTGAGGCTTATTCTTAATTATGAATGCCCAGCCTTAGTGTGGCTTAGTTTCTAGC
The DNA here is from genome assembly GCF_004664715.2 of Peromyscus leucopus. Taxonomy (NCBI): domain Eukaryota; kingdom Metazoa; phylum Chordata; class Mammalia; order Rodentia; family Cricetidae; genus Peromyscus; species Peromyscus leucopus. Next base: position 84,753,038 of record NC_051075.1, read on the forward strand.
CAGCTTTCCTTACTTTAAATGATCTCCACCTACCTTTTGCCTCTAGGCTTTTCCCTGTTCTCTTACTTCTGTAAATCTTACTCTTACTCCATGGCTGGCTGTGTAGCTGGGTGGCTGGCCCCGGGAGTCCTCCACCTTTTCTGGCTCCTAGCTCTTTCCCTCTCCATCTCCTTGTTTCTCCCCTTCTCCTAGATTTCTCCCTCTATATATTCTCTCTGCCTGCCAGCCCCACCTATCTTTCTCCTGCCTTGCTATTGGCCATTCAGCTCTTTATTACACCATCAGATGTTTTACACAGGCACAGTAACAGCTTCACAGAGTTAAATAAATGCAACATAAACAAAAATAACACACCTTAAAATAATATTCTACTACAGAGGTGGTTGGAGGTGGAAGCCCTGGATATCAATACTAACGCTTGGAGAGTAGGGGGGCGGGGCCAGTCAATGAAGCCCAAGAACTGACCAGTGAACTAGGGAAGATCAGAGCAGGGTGGTGTCTTGAGAGCAAATAAAGAAAGCACAGATGTGAGGAGGCACAGTCAACTTTATTGAGTACTGCCAACAGCCAGACGTAAGGACAGCTGCAAGCACTCAGAACTGTATACATAAAATCTGACAGATAGGTGCTGGAATGAAAGCTGGTCCAGAATGACCCCGGAGTGGCCAGGAAGAGAGGCCAGGGATAGAAGTACCGGCATCTGTGCACGGTTGTGTTGTAGATGTCAAAGAACTCTTCGAATGCTTTTGAGCACTAGTCGATTCTGTGTCCCCTACAGAAGGACTTTGTTGTAATGATGTAGTTTTAGAAGATATTTTAATGTCTTGAAGGAAAAGGATCTCATAGTTCTATTTTAAAAATTATTTTGGCTGTCTTAAAAACATATCCTTCCCCGGGTAGTGGTGACACACGCCTTTAATCCCAGCACTTGGGAGGTACACGCAGGCTGATCTCTGTGAGTTCAAAGCCAGCCTGGTCTACAGAGTGAGTTCCAGGACAGCCAAGTCTACAGAGAAACTTTGTCTTGAAAACAACAACAAACCCATATCCTTCAACAAACTCTACAATCATTGAGTCAAATAAAAATACAATTTTCCTTGGAATTTTAACTTGAATCAAATTGAGTTTAATTACTAAATAAGCTATGACTGATGTATCTAGATTATGTGTTAAAATAATATGTATTGTTCAGACTATGTGCATTTCTGCGAACATGGAAGGCAACCAACTCTCAATGTTCAGAGAAGAGTTTCTCCCAAGGCTACCTTAATAATGTCTAGGCCATCAATAAATGACATGCTTGGTTTACAGAGTCATGATTGCCACAAACCATACTCATTTCAGTGTGGTTTGTGGCAATCATGGTTTGTGTCCAAACCAGTAGAATGCCTAGGATACCCCCAAGCACACTGACAAACCAAAGACGGGCTGGAGACACACAGTGCTCCTGTACAGAGAAGAAACATGGAACTGCTAGAAAAAAATTCACATGAACTGTAGCATTGATGAGCCCTCACAGCTTCTCTCTTCCCTACCACCATCACCACCGCCGCCACCGCCATCCCATTACCATCTTCCCACCTCACTGCAGCTGAATCGAATGGCCATGTTTGATTCCAAAAGGACAAACATTTGTTACATTTACATAGTGCTTTCTGCTGGGTTCTGTTCTCTTCCAGCAGAATCTTTCTATTTCCCTCACTTACATAGTGTGGAGCTGTATTCTTCCTTTAGTTTAACTCTTTCCAGACATGCATGGGAGAAGAGGCTGGCCAATTTAATGTCTGTCTCTGTTTGCATGGTGGCTTACAAAACACTAAAGGATACAGAGCTACGATGACTGAAAACTACATGGGGTTTCTTAGGGAGAATCTTAGGATCACAAAAAACAGGTCCTTCATGGAAATTAATACATGCTTAGCATATATTACCAGGAAATTGTCATTTTGCTTTAGTCACATATTTAAGACACTACTTTGGACAAGCCAATCAATTATAGGATCTTCATGATCTCTTAAAAACAGTTTACTTTTCATGGAATCCCAAGTTTAAAATTAAATGGGAAAAATACAAATCAACTAACTTGGAAGTTTCTAGAAGCACAAATGACATTAGATTAGCAATTAAAGATAAGTTTTAAACCTAATGTGGAAACGGTAAGTTTCTAGTGTAGAAAACATAAAATGACCTGGCAGCATATGTCCATATTCCCAACACAAGCCCAAAGTGAGCAGTTATACCAGGAAGCCAATGTTCAATAGCTTTGGTGTTAGAAGTGAGTTTCCTCATAATTTTGAGAGAGTGAGAGTTCTTTACTAATAACTGTAAGTGCAGAGAGAACCACTAAAGAGAATACTGTCAGTCTACAGTAGCCACAGGATGACTTGGACAAATACAAGAAGACTCAACCATGGAGAAGACAAGACAGAGAAAATAAGAAGAAAATAGACTAAACAGACAAGCAGACAATGGCCACTTTAGAAACTCAGAATGCCCTAAAAATTGGACAAAATTAGCAGACTAACTTAATCAGATCCTTGGTGATATTTAAAGGTCAACCTAGATATTTAGAGAATAACACACATAATCTCATGTAAGAAGTCTTCAATATAAAAGCAAGTTTTGACATTATAGGTGTGTGACATAATTTAATTTTAATGGGATTTTCCCATAAAAATGATGAATTATGTGCCTTTAATGATGAGTTTTCCCTAAAACATTGATTTCATTTAAATTGCAGACTTTCCATTGGCATGTCCTTAAGTTGTGAAAACAACTACTATGAAAGCTGAGATGTGATTTCCTTGTGGGGAACATTAATGCACAGAGGGTTGAGGATGTCTTGACATTCCAGAAAGGGGTGAGTAAGTAAACTGGGAGGCTATTTCATCAATCACAACGGCAGTGTCGCAAGAAGACTGTGGTCTGGACATCAGGTGGGCTGACTTCCTGCTCCATTGTGGGAGTCATTTAAAATTTCTGCTTCTCTGTCTTCTCAACCACACACAGGAGCTCTTAAACCATGGAAATTCAAATATTTCAGCTCTTTGATTTTATGTCACCTATGGATTTCAGCATTCAAATTTATGGTGAGCTTTTTTTAAAATGTCATTTTACAAAATGCTGCACTTTAATTTAAATAAATCTTGAAAAATCCTTACCAAATATCAATATTAGTAAGAAAACAAAACACTTCATGCTACTCAATAGTCTAACAATCTGGTTTTGCTTCCTATTGTCTTGTGAAATGTACCCTCTAACCATGGAGTCTATACACTTTCACCTCCAGGTACAAATCATCATTAAAATGAGATAAACAAGATGTAAGAGACACCATTACAGAAGTACAAAAGTAGCTGGCATACACAAAGGTCACTGCTGGAATTCATTTACAACACTTTCCCCATGTTGACAGAGTGAAGGATGGGCCTCACCTTCTGCCGAAGAAACGGAACCCACTTGCAGTCCACCAGTTCCTGGCGATACTGTCTTGTAAAGGACCCGATGTAGGACACAAACGCTGCCGTAAGCAGCACATCTCCACACAGTGTCTTCTCTTGAGTTTCGAAGGACTTAATGGACTGACCCCATCGAATCTTCTCTGACTGAAGGATAAAATTACCCATGTATAATTACAGGGTGAGCATCAACTCGGCAAATGCTTAATGCAGTTACCTGACAGCCCAGTTCAAGGCTCTGGCCTCCTGCACCCGCTCTAGAAGGACAGAGTAGAACTGGGTGGAGTGACTGCTATAATCGTTTGCATGTCTGAAACCCATCATCACCACACAATTCTCCCACTCTCTCCAGCCAAGTTCAGCATCACACGACATGAGCTGTTTTCTCTGTTGCGCTAACTCTTGCATCGTGACTGGGGCCCTTCTTAACAGGTCAATCAACTGCTTCCCTGTCCCTCTGGGAGGGCAGAGCTAAGACTTGCTGCTACAAGTAAGTGACATTAGGATTTCTTTAAAAATAAATATATCTCACTATGTAACCCTGGCTGGCCTCCAATTTGCTGTGCTTCTGCCTCAGTCTGTCTAGTCTAGCTGTGCAACACCATGCCTGACTGCTAAAATCCTGATGTCAGCATGATGAGTCTCCCATCCCCCCCCCTTGGCAATAGCACTATACTGTCTTAACCAACATTTTTTTTTCTTAATATACTGTCTATGGGCTGATCAAAGAAGATTGCCAAACATCATTCATGTTAATTAAAACATAAAGCTTAAACAGCCATTTATTCTGAATTCTGTTAATTAAAGAATGATTCGAGTAGTAACCAAATTTGGGCCATTTTTCTAATACAATCATTAAATCAGTGGAGGGAGCTCTGAGCCATGTTAAATGATGGGATTCAGGACCCAGCAGGCCTCAATGACAATATACTCAGAAACTGTGTTGAAGTCCTTCTATCTAGTGGGCTGGCCATTTAAAATCTGATTTACAGGTTAAGTATGTAGAGCCCTTAATATTGGATTTGTATAAAGCTGCAATAAATATGTATGGATTGCCTGAACTGTAGGATAGTACACTAATTCACTTCATTTTGAGGCATGTGGAAAATTAATACAACATTCTAAGGACATGAACATTAATAGGAGCCAAAATAATCAGCAATTTAATACTCTAAGGAAAGAGAATCCTAAAAATCTCCTCTTTCTTCTAGGGGAAAAAAAAGGCCACACGGAACATGACTGACATGTGACACAAACAATTAGAACGTCAGCTTCCTGCAAACCATAATAGTATCCTGGACACATATGGATGTTCTTGGAGTTGTTCTAAGGGGTCCATGTAGTAGAATATTTTAAGATGTGTTACTTTTGTTTATGTTGCATTTGTTTAACTCTGTGAAGCTGTGTTACTGTGTCTGTGTAAACACCTGATGGTGTAATAAAGAACTGAACAGTCAATAGCAAAGTAGGAGAAAGGATAGGTGGGGCTGGCAGGCAGAAAGTATAGATAGAGGGAGAAAACTGGGAGGAGAGACCAAAGAGCCAGAGAAGGAGGAGGACTTCAGGGAGCAGCCACCCAGCTACACAGTTAAGCCATGGAGTAAGAGTAAGAGTTACAGAAGTAAGAGAACTGGAAGAGCCCAGAGGCAAAAGCTAGATGGGTTAAGTTAAGGAAAGCTGGCAAGAAACTAAGCCAAGCTAAGACCAGGCATTCACAAGTAAGAATAAGCCTCCACGTGTGATTTATTTGGGAGCTGGGTGGCGGGTCCCCCCAAAAAAGACCAAAAACCAACTAACAATAGGTCTGCATCACCATTCCAGCTGTACAGTCAAAGACAGGAAGTCCAGCTCTCTATTCCTCTTTTCTGAATTCATTACTTTCCTTCCTCAGCCACAGACAACACGTCCGGTGCACTCAGGAAGACTCTGTTGTCTTTGCTTTGTAAATGATAATAAAGTGCACCCACTGCATTCTCCAAAACACCTTTGGACTTGAAGATTTACTAAACACTGACTTACTGGCTGTTGAGATCGTCAATAATTTCATTTCACCACCCCGGCAGCATAAATCATTACTGACACTGGCTAACAAGGGTTTAAGAGTTGGAACATGTCCTGTAATAAATTTCTGGACAGTTAAAAATCACTATAATTTTATTCTAATGCATTATAGATTGCCTGTAATGTCATCCTGGCTGGGGTGACCCATTTCTAATTTTGAACAGCTGTTCAGCTCAGGAGTTAGTTAATGATTAAATATAAATTGCCTGATTTATTAGTCTGAATGGCTGAGCTTCCAGGTCAATGCTATATAGACAAAATCATCAGTCTTGATGCTTTTCAGAAGTTAACTGTCTCCTGTTCTACTCAGAAAGAATTTATCCTTAAAGGAAAAGATCTGACATGTTCAATTAATCCTTCAAAAATATATTTTTCCTACTTAACAACACACAAGCTTCCCCCACTTTTATTGTCTGTAAGTTTAGGCTTTGGGACTACCCCTGTGCAGCAGAGATACCAGGAAAAGCCCACTTCCACCATAGTAGATCTTTAAATATCTCAGAAGCAGTCTAATTACATGACATTTTGACCCATGTACTTCACAAATGGGAAACTCTTCAACTACATAAATCTTACCTCATTAAGTGGAAGTAGCTGTAAGGACTAGGAATAGTAAAATTTCTCAACTGACCTGAAAAGAATGAGTCTTCAAAGAATACATTTTTTTTTAAAGCAAAAGAGACTCCTTTCAACAAATATTTATTAATGACCTTGACCCCAGGTACTAGTCTCTCTGCCTGGGACCAAATGGTTCAAAATACATGAAGCTCCTGCTGTTGATAAGTTTATGTTATATTTGGGATAAAAGAAACATGCAAAAAAATATGCACCCCTTCCTGACAAGACTCTGGAACATTGAGGAAGATGTGGCATAAAGGTTGTAGGAGCCAGACTTTAGGGAGGATCCAGAACCAACAGTGTGTTGTGGACATGACAGGATCCTTGTACTAATTAATGAACTCACAGAAACTGTGGTTGCCAGTACAAGACCTGCCCAAAATCCAGTCAGTCAGAGCTCTAGCATTGATAGAGGAAGGACTCACTAGGTCCCACCCTGATCTGAGGAGTTTTTGACAAGTAAGAGCTATTGAGGGAGAAGAGTCGGCTTTCTTCATCAGTATAGTCCATGGTACACGGCTCATGATCCATTGAATAGCCCTATACCTGTACACATATGGGTAGTTTCATTGGACTTATAGATAATAAAAAGGAGAGGAAGAGGAGGAAGACAGGAAGTTGGGAGGATGTGGGGAAGGACCTGGGAGGTGTTAGAGTAAATATGACCTAAATACACTACATTCATATATGAAGTTGCCAAAGTTAAAAAAAAAATGCACCTAGTCATGTATGGACATCTGTACCATGTGACTCTATGGGAAAGTGTAATACAGAGAAAGTATTACATAGCACCATAGAGCTGTGTGAGTGTACATGTGTGATCTGCAGTAGGGCAAGCTGAGAATGCTGTCATACCAAGGTTTGAGCACCACATGCTGAAAAGAGCTTTTGGCAATGAATTGAGATTTATCCACCTGTTACAGGGAACCAGGTAGGCCCTGTGGAGGGAAAGGCCAAAAGCCACAGGTAGACTCTGAAGAGGACCACGAAGGTCATGGAAATGCAGCAAGAGGGATTTGGAGGCATCCAGGGGGCCAAGTGACTTAAAGCTTCTGGGTGGTGCTTTGGCCAAGGTGGTTAGCCATTGGAAAGCTCGGGCAAAGTGGTCACATGGGCTGACTGAGTCTTTAAACTGCCTCCCAGCTGCCAAGGACAGAAACAGACCTCAGTGCATAAAGTGTACTCCAGGGAGATGCTGGTGATGTGGACCAGCAAGCAAGGTGAGAAGCACTAAGATTCTGAATGGACTTTCAAGGCAGAACCACAGACTATGCAATGAATTGGCTCTTTGCGAGATGCTACAAAGAGCCAAGGCCAATCCACAAGCTTAAAGCTTTTGGCTGGGGAAGTGCAAAGGAAAAGGAGAGACTGCTGGGATGGAGGGTGGAGACAGAGGAACCCTGTGCTCACACACTGTAACACGTCAGAGCGTCAGAGGCTCAGTGGATCAGAGTTGCAGCAAGCTGAAATTGGATGTTAGGAAACCATATAAACCTGGTGTGGTGGCCCGTGCTTGTAATATCAGAACTTAGGAAGCTGATGCAGGAGAAGCCAGTCTCAGTTATACTGTGAGTTTCAAGCTAGCCTCGGTTACAGAGTTAGACACACTCAAAAGTGAGTGAGTGAAAGAGGGGGGGGGGACAGGGCGGCCAGCTTAACAGCCATAAGAAATCAGGCTACTATGTACTTCCCCTCCCTCACATCTCTCTTTTCATGCTAACAGAACCTGCTTTTGATATGATGTCAAGGGTCCAACCTCTTACCATATAGACTGTGGCTGGGTGAGCCAGTAATAATTCCATTTCCCAGCTTTCCAGCCTATTTTGCAGGTAGGACTGGTCAATCTAGCTCTGTAAGAACATTTAAGTGGGAGTCTGCTACTCTACCTTCCAGGAAAGCCAGATGTTTTAGAAAAAGAGAAAATTCCAGATGCCTCTGTGCCTCCTTCTCTATGGAGAAATCTGAAATCGTAGTGCCTATCTTGGACAAAATGAGAAGTGTTTGGGGCAATAGGCTGTAGCAGTCATCTCGGGGCAGAAGGCAAAAAACATGAGGGTCATTGCCCATGTGCCAAGTATGGGGAAGTATGACAAGAGAGAAGGGGTACCTCATTATTGCCTTAGTGAACACTTAGCATTGTCTCCCCTTAGTAATTTAAAAAATATGTTTAAGACAGTATACACCACGGTTTCCACCAACTCCACCTAAGTGCATTCCATGCTGCTGCTACACACATTTCAGCCCAATGCATTTCTAGTAACACGGCCATATGCTTCTGAGTTGTGTGTTCTGTTTGTATACTTTTAAGCATTCATATACTAATATTGATATCCTACTATCCAAGCACCTAATGTACCTTACGCTTAAACAGCATCATTTTATACCATGAAGTTTACTTTTTAAAGTACACAATGGAGTTTTTAGTGTATTTGTACACTTGGATAACCTTCCCCACTGTAATTTTACACTTTTTTCGTCCCCCTCTCCCCTCCATAACCCCCCCAGTCATGTCCATCAGAAATAATTCTCTAGGCCCCAGCAATATGTTCTGCCCTTAACAACCACTTTCTGTCTTCACAAGTCTACTTCCTTTGGGAATTTCATACACCTGAGTCTTTGTTTGTTAGCAAGGTATTCTCAAAGTTTATCCACGTTACAGCATTGCAGGCATATTACATTTTTGTTCATCTACTGATGGAATTTGAGTTCTTTCTAATTTGGAATATTGTAAATATACTTTATATATTATCCAAATTCCCATTTAAGAGACAAGAAAATAAAGTCGAAGTGCTTCAAAGACTTGCTTGAAATCATTTAATGTGGCATGACAGAGCAAATAAAATTTGGTACCAGCAATTTATTCACATCAGAGGTCATGCTCTTCAACTGTGCATATTCACACAAGGAAGAGTTGAAGAGAATTCCTCAAAGACTTTTATCTGATAGGAAGCCATCCATGTTAGTGTGCCAGTCACTCATAAAAAGAGTGAACATCACAAACATAACCAGTTAAGCTTGACATAGAAGTAAAGTCTGCTAGTGGAAGTCAATGGCAAACTGCCTAGCAGCTGCCCTGAGTTCTATATTCTATCTTAGGAAAAACAGCCAAAGAGAGAGAAGAGAAAAGGAAGAAAAAAATGAGCAGATAACCTACTAGCCAACGTACTTCATCATCTCAACGTGACTATAAAACAGCTAAACCCTAACAAAATTGGTGGGTTTTTTTTTGTTTGTTTGTTTGTTAAAACTTCATTATAAAGAGCTTGCAAATAAAAAACATGTACTGGTGTTAACCAGAAACAAAGTCTACATATCCCAGTGAACTTCTCTAGAGTTAGAAGAGCCATCTTGAAGCTATGGATCTTCATCTTGCATTTTACAGATTAGGGACATGAATCATGAAAGAAGATATGGAGCTAGTTGCTGTTTGGTTCTAATTCTGTCACAGATCTTTCTTTCGTTTTGGCAGTAGAGAAGTCTATAAACTTAGTAAATAGTGAAAGTGTAAATATCAATGTCTGTCTTTTCTGACTAGAGACTATGCAGATGTCACACTGAATTTACTAGCTGCTACATATTAAAAACAAAAATCAGGGCTGGAGAGATGGCTCAGCAGGTAAGAGCACTGGCTGCTCTTCCAGTGGACCTGGGTTCAATTCCTAGCAACCACATGGCAGTTTACAACTGTCTGTAACTACAGTTCCAGGGGATCCAACACCCTCACACAGGCATGAATGCAGACAAAACACCAATGCATGTAAAATAAAAAATTACATAAAATCTTTTTAAAAAAATCAACAGATTGATCACTGTTTGCTTCATTTAAGGCAGGGTCCTGTGTTAGCCACCTGAACTTTGAATTTGCTTTGTGGCTGGAGGTAACCTTGAACTCCTGGTCCTCCACTGTCAAGACCCAAATGCTGAGATTATAGGCATACATCTCCATGCCTGGGTTTATGGTTATTGACATCTTCTGGTAACTTGGATCTTTTAGTCTGAGCAATGATCAAATATTCTCCAGTACTATAAACTCTATGTTTAGTTAATCATTGACAATAAATGATCATAAAATCCAAAGCTGCCAGCCTGAATATTTCAGTGAGAATTTTTAAGAAAAGATAACTTGCCTCAAGTTCGCTCACAAGTCTGTTGGCCAGGTCAATCGTCTTATTGGTTTGATTCACCTCTTCCTGACACCGGACCTTCTCAGCTGTTGCCTTTTCAAATGAAGCTGTAAGCCTGCTCAGATTCTGATCCAGATCCTAAAAAAGGAGTCAAAATTAACTTCAGAGGTGTTTTAAGACAAACATTATAGCCACTGGAAGACACCTGTTGACATGAAATGAGTCCCCCTTCTCTCTATTGTCCTTTTACCACATATATTTTAGGGAAGAAAGGAGACTATGATGATGACCTGCTGTGGGGTGTTAATGTATGTCCTGTGGGAGCCCTTCTTGGGTTCCTTGTGGCGTTACCCAGCAGGTCCGTATAGAGGATGATTAGGACCATGGGCCTGAGTGCAGGTGTTTGAGATGGTCTGCACTTGGCTGTGCTGGGGGATGGTCTGTATGTCAAGTTGTTCTGATTGGTCAATAAATAAAACCTGATCGGCTGTGGCTAGGCAGGAAGGATAGGCGGGACTAACAGAGAGGAGAAATAAAAAGGGACAGGAAGGCAGAAGGACTGGCTGCAGCCGCCGCCATGACCAGAGACACTGCAGCCGCCGTCATGACCAGCAGCATGTGAAGATGCCGGTATGCCACCAGCCACGTGGCAAGGTATAGATTTATGGAAATGGACTAATTTAAGCTATAAGCACGGTTAACAAGAAGCCTGCCACAGCCATACAGTTTGTAAGCAATATAAGTCTCTGTGTTTATTTGGTTGGGTCTGAGCGGCTGTGGGACTGGCGGGTGACAAGGATTTGTCCTGACTGTGGGCAAGGCAGGAAAACTCTAGCGACAATGACCAACACATCAGAGCCATCCTACACTGTTTAGTAGCTTGCTATATGGCTTTCCCACTTCCTTCTCTTGGATGGGGTGCATAGAGGTACTGAATTGAGTGACATTCCCTAAGACTCAAATACACTGTGAGCGCCAGCCCTTTTGTTTTGGTGCATAAGCCCCAATCCTCCAGTAGTAGCTACATTACTTATTAAGAGCAGAGACGATTTGGCTCTGTAGCACAGACAGGCCTTTCTCTCTCAATAGCCCTCTCTCTACCTCTCAAGTGCTGGGATTATAGGTGTGTGCCTGCCCCATGCCTGACTCGTTGGTAGATGTACCAATTCCCACCTACTCTCTCTATTCATTTCATCCAGAACTGAGACAACGAAGGAAGATATCAGCTACTGCACCTCTTCACACCTCATCCATCTGACTCAACTTGTATTTTCTTCAGATTTGGGTGTTGAGACTCAGACGTAATCTGTCATCTTATCAAAAAACTTGAATGTGCAAATGTGGAGGGGGGGTTCATTTAGAGGGAGACCATCTTCAACCACGGATGCAGAAAAGCCAGCTGAAGAGTGACAGGATTAAAGGCTCATGTAAGGAGAAGCAAGATGCGCCACTGCCGGTTCTTGAGGGTTTCTAAGACACATTCTGGGAGCTTTCTCATCTCTTGAGACTCTTGAGGCCCAACTTTTTGGCTGTATGTAAACTCTTTTAAACCTCATAAACCAAAAAGTGTCAACTAAGATGTCAGATGGCTATGAGGTACCTCACTGTAGCTGTTTTGCTACTTGTATGTTCTAAGGGACCTAAGATTTATAACACTGCTTTTGTAAGTACATGAAAGGTTTTAAGATGTCTTGATAAGCCAAAAAGAGACACTGGATCCCTGGAGCTGGACTCACAGATGGTTGTGAACTGCTTAGGGTAGATACTAGGAACTGAACTCAGGTCCTCTGGAAGAATAACAAGTTCTTCAAGAACAGCTCTTACCTACTGAGCAATCTTTCCAGACCCTTATTTATTTATTATTCTTTGGGATAAGGTCTCACTATGTTGTGGTGATATATTGTGTACCCCAATAAAGCTTGCCTGAGGATCAGAGGACACAGCCAGCCACTAGATTAAATATAGAGGTCAGGCAGGCAGTGGTGGCACACACCTTTAATCCCAGCACTTGAGATTTCATGCCTTTTCTTGGGAAGCACACACAAAACCCCAGGAAGCAATGTCTGGGCAGAGAAAGGTATATATGGTGTAAGGAGATAGGAACAAAAGGCTCTTTTTGACTAAGGCCTTTTGGGGGAGGACTCAGAGGCATTTGGCCTGAGGATTTGTGGAAACAGGATTAGCTGAGAAGTTGGCCAGGTGAGGTTGGCTATGGCTTGTTCTGTTTCTCTGATCTTTCAGCTTTTACCCAACATCTGGCTCAGGGTTTATTTATTATAAGATCTTTTAAGATTCAAACAATACTACGTAGCTCTGGCTGTCCTGGAACTCACTCTGAAAATCAGACTGGCCTTGAACTCACAAAGATCTGCCTGCTTCTGCCTCCCAAATCCTGGAAGCTAAATTTTTATCCTAACAAGCTGAAATAGATCTGTAAAGTTTATTTCCATCTTATTTTCCCATAGATCGTGGCTGTCTCCAACTCTTATAAATCTGACCTCATTTATTCATGTATGTTTTGTATTGCAGTAGCAATGTAAGCCATGAAATAACTGCATCATTAACAAATACATAGTGAGACCCCACCTCAAAAGAACAACAAAAAATTTAGCTTTATAAAATGCTGAAGCCTATGTAAGCTATAGCATCAGACATATGAATTTGAGAGTTTATAGACTCATGCCACTTCCTGTTAAATTTACTGACTCCTGGGATGGAACTTAATGATTACTGGGATTGACTACCAGATTTCTGACTCCATCTGAACATGGGTTAGAGAAATATGTACTTCTACACCAGTTCCCAGCAACACATGCTACTACTGGCCTGGGAACACACTGAAAGACACTGCTCTAAAAAGCCTCTGTTGAAGTTTCCTTTATGGTCATCCTTAAGCCTTGTTTAAGATACATGATAGATAGCTGGGAAAAGACTCAGTAGGTAACGCACTTGCTGTGTTAAGTGTGAGGACCTGAGTTCAGATCCCCAGCACCCAGGTAAAGTCCTGCACAACAGCACGCATTTGTAATCCTACCACTCCCTCATCAAGATGAGAGGCAGCGATTAGACTCTCTGGAAGCTGGTGGGCCATACATGCAGCAGCAAACGAGAACAAACAACAACATAAAAGGTGAGGATTGACACTTGGGATTATCCTCTGACCTCCATATATGTGTGCACCAAGGCATGTGTGCACCCGTGTGTGTGTGTGTGTACACCCCAAAGACAGACAGATAAATAGGTAGGTAGATAGACAGATGATAGACAGATAGATGATAGATAGATGATAGGTAGGATGATAGATAGATAGATAGATAGATAGACAGACAGATGATAAACAGATAGAAGGACAATCTGTCTAGGCCTTGGATAGAAAGTCACCCCAGCTAAATGAGCATGTATGGAGGAGGCTGGCTCGCCTCACAGAAGGCAGACTGGGCACCAGGTCACACCAACACTCACTTACAATCCTCGTTGAGAGGCTGTGGCTTTCATCACAAATGACAGATGAGAAACTGTAGGCTGGAGGGTTTCTGTGAGCTGTCATCTGGTGGAGCTTCTCTGTGCTACCCTGCCCCCCACCTCACCCTCTCCATGTCCACATTTCTTGCTCCTCCTGCTCTCCACATCTGTCAGCCAGCCGTGGCTCCACCTTGGCCCTCCGTCACAACCATTCCTGCCCCAGCTGAGGCGCCCACCAAACCCTCTCGGGTTGCCTTTGAACTTGTCTTTCCGCCTTTAGACATCTTTCCTTCCAGCATCCTCTCAGTTGTTGATGGTGTCATTAACCTATTCCATTTTCCCCCAGGCAGATCTAGCTCTTTAGCAGTCAGATAAAATTGAACTTCTGTAGCATGAAAGGCTAAGAAGGCCTTTGCTCATCTTTGCAAATGCCTTTCATCCTTCCCTGCCTTCAGCCTTTCCTGCTGTCAGCATTCCCAGCAGTGTCCCTCTTGGTGCCCTTGCCTATTGCGATTCTTCAAGAGTCCCACTGCCTCTGTCCCTGTTCCTTCATCTCTGCAGGAACGCCTTTCCTGTCCTCATCACTGTGACTCCTAAGCAGCTTTCAAAGGGCACGTCAAGTACACCTTCACTAACCAGGTCTCTAATTTCCCTGGCTCATAGTACTTGGCACCATAGTTGCATTTGGACATGCTTAGAATGTCACGCCAGAGGACTGGTGGGCATGTTTATGAAAGTAGAAATGGTGATGATATTTATAGCTATAGGTGTTCCCCAAGCACTGAGTGTGTAAACTTGACCCCATGCTAAATTCTTAATTTAAATTAATATAAATTATGCACTTAAGCATTGCAATCTACTTAACAAGATGCTATTACTATACAGGTTGAGAGTCCCTATAAGATTTGGGGGGCATCTCAGGTATTTGAATACTTACATAGACTTCACAGGTTAAAAATTGCTAATTTAAAACATCGGATATCCAAAATGCTCCATTTGAGTCATCATGGTAGCACCGAAAAAGTGTTGGACCTTGAAGCATTTGGATTTTGATTAAGGGGTTCTTGGTTTGTACCCAGTCACAGATGAGAAAACCTCTGTCAACAGAGGTTAATCAACTTGTGTAGGTGGAATTGTAAACAATGGGCCCAGCCCAGTAAATCTGGCTCTAGGGTCTTGATTTCAGTTTCTTTGTTCCTTCTACTAGACTGGGAAACCTATTAAAGGACAGGAACAAATGATGCTTGTGTGAGTCCAGCACACAGAGAACAGAAGTATCTACAAGGTTAGTATGTCAGTAAATGCACTCATCAAAGACCAAGTTCTTTTCTGTTTGTTAAAGTGCAGGTGTAGCAATGTGTGCAGGTGGGATCCTAAGGCCCGCACAGGATCCTCCTCATGGGATGACAGCTTTCTAGACGACACTTACCACAAGCTTCCTCCTTATCGCCTCTAGCTTTTCAGTAGCTGCAGCCAGATCTAAGTTTGTTTGGGCCAATGCCTGGCGTTTCGGCTCCACATCGCAGTAAACCTGAAAATCCACAAGGGGCTCATTCAGAGGTAATGCAGGTGCAGAGAGAACAGTAACCTCCCCATCCGGCACACCACAGGAAGTCTCCAGGGTGGGGAGCAGTGAGCTCTTTGTTTCTTTGCCGTTTACTACCTCGGCAGACACAGCCGTCTGTGCTCTCTGCTTCTCTATTACTCGTTTATTCTAGACTTTAGAAAGATAAGTACTTGCATTGAATGTCATATAAGTCAAATGCCACCAATACACTAAGATCAGTATGTCCTAAAACGATTAACCCTCACTAACCAAGCAGAGGTGAGATCTCACCCAGGAGGTAGAGAGCTGAGGGTGGAGATATTCTCGGAATGAAAGGGCACGAAGAGATACCCCACCCCTTACTAACCATGCACTTCACTTTCCGTTTTGAGCTCCTGACTACATCAAGTATCTTGTTTGAATGGGTGGCTGGAGAGTCGGGGTGGATCAAATGCTGTTTCCTAGTTCATAGAGAGACAGCACAAGCATCTGCCCACCCTGGGAACAACTGAGCTCAGCACTCAGCCACCGCACTGTGGAAAATCTGCCATGATCTGTCTAAACTCTCTGTGAAAGTTTCCGTGAGGGGAGAAACAGCGGCCGAGGCCCACTTCCACAGGCCCCACACTACAGAGGATACAGCCAGAGTTTATGTGATAATTTGGGGAATGACTGTATGACTGGCTTTTACTCTGTAATTTGGAATCTGAATTTGACATAAAACTTTCCACAGCAAAATGAATCAGCTTTTCACAGTCCAGGTCACACACAATTCCTTTTTAGTATCTTGTATTGTGAGAAGGGTTGGAGACACCATTGGCAGGTGATAAATACTGGATAAGTAAATGACTAAATGAATTTTTACATTTTCCCAAAGTACAAAAGGCAAAATTAATGTCATTTCAACACCAAGACAGTTATTTTTTTATCTCACTGTATCTCTAATATAGATGCTAATAAAATGTTTACCTCAACAGTAGGGCTTCATTTAATTCAATATAAATTCAGACTTGCAGATTTTTCAGGTCAACATAAAATGATTTTTTTTAATATATGTAAACCAGTTGTCACTTAAAAAAAGTGATTTAAAGTGTAAACTAGCTAGCTACCCTTCCCTACAAAAGTGATGCTCTCCAACATATTATCTTCCTGTTTAGAATTATTTTCATTCTGACACACTGTCTCTCATTCTTAGGATTGTATGCCTTTCTTCCAAAAACTAAGTCATAAATAACTTCACATTTTTTGCTTATATAAAAGTTAACCTGATAGTAGGGATGGTCTCATCCTGCTGTGGACTCTGCCTTCTACAACACTGACCTGCCATGCAAGAGATGCCCGGGGCAGTCAGCGTCATGACTCAGGAGGAAGCCATTATTACTTTCTGAGTGGACATAAGGCCCACTCTATAGGAGGGAGTGTGTGCTGGGACTGTAAATTTGGGTAAAATCCGATGGCTAGGGAGGGTCCAGGGCTAGAGGGAAAGAAACTACCACTGTTGTTTTGCTATGGACAGACGGCTAAACTATCTTCTCGATGTCTCGTTTACGCCCAGGGACTAGTACTGCTCAGCCTAGACCACAGAAACTTCTGCTTATTGGGAAATGGTGATGGCAGAGATTCATAAATGGTCGAAGTGCTGAGAATAAGTGACCGTCTATAAACAAGACATCTATCTTACCCCCTCCGCGGCCTAGGGGACACTATAGACAGAATGCAAAGGCTAGAGATGGGAGGGATAAAATGCTGTCTCTGGATAGGACATGGTCATGGCACTCAGGCACCCCGAGCAGTTGTGGGTTCTGTAGGAGACAGGCCCAGGATTGGGCCATTCAAGATTCTCCCATGGATGGAGGAGCAGGTCATGAGGCTCCACCCCTCCTAGACGAGCTATGGTTGCCAGGTAAGGGGTGTCATTTTCTTCAGTAATGTAACAACTGGTTAAGTTACCCATGCTTTAGTAAATAGTCTCCCCAAATTTATGTTCATACAAACAACCCCCAATTAAACTCGGTGAGTCAATTTTTTTTCCTGAAGACATGAAAGAGGGGAACCAGCTGAGAAGGGAAGGAGATCAAGAGAAGTGAGGAGGAGATAAGAGAGGGTAACAGGGGTTGAACAGGACAACAATACATTGTGTATGTAGATGCAATTGTCAAAGAGAGAAGCAGCTTTAGAAGTTAATCTTCATAGCCTTTGGTGGGCAGCACCCGGAACCATCGGATAAAGACTGATACCTCATAAAATTTAATGATGTTGATGACCCAGGCACAGAGACCAGCTGCTGCAAAAGATTTGGTCCGAATCAGGTTGGGATTAAACTCTGGGTCTTTCAAATATTGTTCATTCACTACTTTTAGACAGTTCTCTGGAATGTGCTCTTTGTCGTAGTTAATTAACGCTTGTAGGAAATCATCAACCTGTAAAGCAAAAGGACTTACTGCAATGAGCCTGTTCTGGCTGCAGAGAAAATTCCAAGATCAAAAGTTAAAATCAGCTTTTAGGACCTGCATTACAAAGGCACAATTGGCAAGCTGCACTTATCCCACTGCTTGGCTTTTTCAGTCTTTACAGTGCAAAGTTAGAATTAGCAATGGACACTTTTAAAACCTCTTCTTCCCAGGGTAAAATATTCTGTGCCAGCGCAGGAGGTGCTCACGGTTTGAAGAAAAGAAAGACAGGAAAGAAAAAGCAAAAACACATACCCCAATGCCCCTCCGCTTCACCTTCTTGTACATTAGTAACATTTTTCCAGCCTAAGAAATCCATGTAATTTTCTCCCTCCTACACTTAGCCGCTTTCATAATTTTGCAAATAATTAGCAACCTTCCACCTGCTGCTGGCACTGACTTAGGTACGCCACGACCCCATGCTAACCTCCAACTTGGCCAGTAAAAGCTAGGTTACAGTCTAAGGAACAGTGGCTGCTGACATTGACCAGCTATGGAGATGGTGTCTTTTGACTTAAAATTGACTTAGACATCTTTTGCTGTCCAGCACATCTGTAGTAATGAGAATGCTATGGAAGCCACTGAGATTTTCTTTCTGTCACTTTGGCCTGTATTACCTTTCCCATGAAGATTCGAGCTGCTTTCCAACTTCGGTCTTTTGGCACTCTGCCACGGGGGGCCAGAAGGACCATCACAGCAGCAGTTACATTGGTAACAGCATTTGGGGGGTTGGGGAAGGCTTTCAGCTCGGTGAGGTTCACCTGAAACAAAGCAGTAATACAGACACTCAAGATGAGGGGCTCTGGGAGGCACTCGGTTTCCAGCCTGGTGTTCAGCCTTCCGCTTCCTGACAGTTTCTTGCAGGCTGGCACATCTAACTTGGGATTATAGGGGTCCCTGTTCCGCCTGGGCACTTCTCTGGTAATTCTGGAAACATCTCTAAAATTTTGTTGCTTCTAAGAAAAGAAAAATAAAAGAAAAGAACAATCCTGCCGAGCCCCAGTACAGAAGCCAGGAGATTTTGTGCATGCACAGGATGTATGGATTCTACCCCACTATGTAATGTACTTGTATTCTAACCAAGCTCTCCCTGTAAATGTCACTCTCTAGGTCAGTGTGTCTTAATTCTGTTTTTCTGCTTTAAATGTGTAAGTACAGATATCACTTCCTTAAACCACATCTCAGCTGGGAGTGGTCCATGGATGCTGAAATGTCTTTCCGACTGCTTAATTCCCTCGGTGCAGAACACTGATTGTTGACAATGGATTTGGTGGTTAAATTATAGTAAGGGGGGGGGGGAGATACTCTGGGGCAGGAATTGGTACTTATTAGAAGTACATATAGTTCCATAATGTATGATTTAAAAGCAAAACCAAATGCGATTCTGCTCTTTTACTCAAAACCATCTATTTATACAAAGAATAGAATGGGCGTTGAAGCCAGAGCAGAGTGCAATGAATGTTGTGATCTGTTAACTGGAGTTTTTCATCACTCAGACACACCCCAGTTCTACACTGCAGGTGATACTGGCTCTTTGTTTGATGGGACCCAAAGAATGTTGGGTCTCAGGGTATCCAAGCATCTAGAAATGACCTCAAACTGGACTATTGGAGAACTTCTGGCAGTTAGATAAAAGCAAACATCCCCTAGAACTTATGAAAACGGTTCCCATGTGCCAAAAGGAGTCGTTTCCCTTCCCTCTGGCAGAAGGGATATATGGCTAGCTGCGGTTGCATATCAAAGCCCATGCCAGCCTCTGGGCTCCCTCGGTATCACACGTACTGGTTAAGCATCTCAAAGCCTCCACGATAGCCTGCTGGCTTCCCGCCTCCCCAGGCTTCCCTCCTCCCAGATACCTGTTTTGTTCTCTTTTTAAAGGCTGATTTCCTTCCCTCGCTGCCAGCTCACTATGCTTTCTCTGTTCTCAATCTCTGGTTGTTCTCCTCTCTCACAGAGCCCTGGTCCTGTTCACTCTGCAGGGGACGTTCAGTCTATGTCTTTCTCTCCCTGCTCTGGGCGCTGGCTCTTCTCTCTTGCTCTCATATTTACAATAAAAAACCTTAACCAAATCACGGAGTGGTCATGTTGGCAATTTCTTTAGTGCCTTCTCTCACAAACTTAGAGTAAATTTATTTTGAAGAAAAATTTGCAAATTTAGGGAAAGACAGAAAGAAATAAACTCTCTATTAGTCAGAGGTAATCAGTTACTTTTCTACTATTTTTACTTTGGTTATTTTATAATTTCTATCATTGTATATAACTGTTCTGTTCAAACAAATGAGTCATGGGTGTCTCAGTGTGTTTTACTTACTAATTACTGTGAACATTTTCCAATTTGTTTACTGATATTTAACAATATCATTTTAGGGCAGTAGAATAAGCATGCAATAATCTCTCAAGGCACAGTTACATTCTTAACTTTTCAGTTTTATGATAATACTACAAAACTCTTAACAAGGTTCTTGTTTTTGATCAAAATTATCTTCTAAAAAACAAAGGACACAGAAAGGAACTGGGGCTTTTCTTGGAAAAGCAGTGAAGTCAGGACATGATTATCTGCAGGCTTTAAACATAACCCCGCCCACACACTCTCTTGCAACACCGTGTGGTAAACACGGATAACTTCTCAGGATGCTCCACGAGATCTTACTCTAGGGCAAAGCTGGGGAAATGGTGGGGATCTTGGGATCTTTGCTCCACCACTGACACTATGAGGGGGTCTTACCGATTTTTTATATTTGAGAGGAGATAAAGAACCCGTTACTAGTTCTCAAAGCAGCACATGATGTGAAAGACTGGAGCAGTCTACTCATCAGGCTGCTTCCTAGAAGGCGAGGGGGCTGACTCCCCAGTGCTACCAATATTTAGGAGGCTATCCCTGTGGGATGCAGCAGGACAAGAGGTACTAATAGGTACTTCGAATGTTACTAATTCTTGCTCTAGAGTATTTTCCCCTTGCTCTCATTATAATTTAATCTCTAATCGCATTGTCAATGAGTCAGTGTTCTACACTGAGGGAATTAAGCAGCAGGAAAGACATTTCATCATCCATGGACCCCTCCCCAGCTGAGATTCACTGTGGTTTAAGGAGGAGATATCTTATACTTACACATTTAAAGCAGAAAAACAGAATTAAGACACACTGACCTAGAGAATGATATGGGTGGGAAAAGAATTGAAACTATAAAGATGACTGATAGAAATTCCAGCCACGCCCCCATGGTCCACGGGCACTGGTGGGACATTTAGTCACTTCTGCCTAGTCATCGTGATCTATGCACATGGAGTAACCACATGGGCCTGTGTGCCCATGTGCAGGGTGGCCCTTAAAAGCAGGCCCCATGCCCCCCCTTCTCCCCCACGTGTCCTTTCAGCAGGTCTTTCTCCTTGTCTATCCCTTTCTCCTTGTCTTAATAAAACTCTTGTTAGTGGATTCTGCTGTGTTTGGTGACTTTTCCTAGCAGGGTAAGAGCGCTGCTAAAAACCATCAATGACCTCACAGGTTTGTTAAATGTTGATATGCTGTGTCTTTTGTAAGGCTTTGAGCCATCCACTTTATCCCATTATTCAAACTCTCATAACCTTTGACTATTTAAAACATCCCACCAGTCAAGAAGCTAGTTTACCCTGTTGAGTGTATTGAGTGCAGCCGTGGCAGCCACCAGAGCAGGCTCAGCCTTGAGTAAATCAGCCTCACACTCTCTCTGCTTCTGGGACACTTCGGTTTGAATGGTGGCCACCTAATTAGAGAGGATAATTAGAGAGGAAAAGCCCCTTAACCCCACCCCACCCATTATTATCTCAGAGCTCTCTAGCACAAAGCATGGACTGACTTGGATGCATTTTCAGGCAACACATTTGTCTATATTTTCAACAGGTGAGTAATTTCCTATCAGCACAGTATGTTCAGAGAGCTTTGTAAAGCAAATACACAATGATAAACTCAAAACCAAGCAGATTTAATACCAAAGTGCCCCCAAAGGGCTTCTAGTCATTTGATTATAAGATGCCACAAATAATTAAACAAAACAAAAAAATAAACAAAAAACCAAGATTAAGCAGTCATCTTTCTGTTTCCTACTTTTCTTTTGAGATTTACCCTAACCTTATTGTTCCTTCCATTAAGAGGTAATCCAGGCTGGACCAGGATGGTGGGCCACGGAGCATTTTAGAATTCTCCATCTAATTATTGCCAGTGTTTGTTTAGGAGCCCTGGTAGCCATTCGCTTTAAAATATAGGCAAGAGCCAGGGAGAGGGCTCAGTGAGTGTAAGGCTTGCTCATAAGCAGACGGCCCTGAGTTTGATCCTCACCACCCACACAGAAGAGCCAGACAGGGTGGCGTGTGCTTGTAATCCTATCACTGGGCAGGTGGAAACATGATCCCTGTGGTTCACATGCCAGTGAACCAGTGAGCTTGAAGCCAGAGAGAGACCCTGTTTCAAAATCAAGACGGTGACTCCTAAGATATGACATATGAGGATGGTCTCTGGCCTCCAACACATGTGCATGTTCACACTAGCACACATTCATCCGTATGCATATAAACACATGTACACACACACACACACACACACACACACACGTGTGAAGCTCTTTTGTTCAAAACAGAAAATCCATTCATTGTTCTGTGGTCATGGGTTGCATGCTTCCCCAGGTAGAATTTATATCTATATCATCTATGTCTATGTCTATATCTATCGATAGAGATAGAGATTAACTAGTGGCTTCTCCAAATAAGAAGCCACTGATACACCCGAGTGTTTCACAGGTAACTCAGCTCCCCACACCCACTCTCCTGTGGTCTGTCCTCTTGACGGAGCCCCGCAGCGGCCCCTGTACTATAAGCCACTCCACCTCCCTACGGGGAGCCGTGCTGGTAACTGGAACTAACCCAGTGTGCAAGGCTAGAGTTCTATCCCCCGCCCCTCGCAGAATGCTACAGAATTTTAATGCCAAGTGAGAGTGAATTTTTATCCCCAGCAGGTTTGTGTTTCAAGCTGTGGCACTGGGCACCAAGATCAAGTCCTGGTGGAATAGTTCTTGGGGTGAGGGTGATTGTGAAATATAAAGTTGGAACAAAAGTGCATTTCTTCAGATGTGTTTGGAATGAACAGGTTCAACCACACCATCAAATTAAACACGGCTCACAACAAATTATGTTGTCTGCTGCGGCTTTATTAGTAGTAATTAGCCTTCTCCTGATTAACCATTATTTTGCTGTGTACTGTACCTTTTATGAACATAATTGGTTCAGGGTAGATATTCGATCTCCTGCTAACACACAAACAGCCGCTGCTGACATAAATGAGCAAACTCTGCATGCTTACTAAGAACTCCTCCAAAACCACACCCCCAGAACAGGCCCCAAAGTGGACCATGGAGATTCTAACCACAGAGACAGTGTGTTAGGGGATACGATCACAGATAAGAATGTATATGAGGGGGTATCTCTGGCCCATTTGTCTCACATAAAGACACAGAATTTACTGATGTCCCTTATAACATTTATAGTGACATTTAAAATAATTTTTTTTTAGTCTTAGAATCATAGTTTTTTCTGGCACTAAATGAAACTGTGAAGACTTTTTATTGTTCCTTGGACTCCTAGACTATTCATAGAGCACTAATCCTTTGGGTAATTTTTACAGATAAGGCAATCTACAAATGAGGAAAACATTCTAGTTTGGTGAGCTCTCTTTTTATCCCTAATACTTTTCACGCTCAAATGCAATGATATCATAGTACTGAAAAGTTTATTAATCTTAGTGACTCAGTAAGCTGCAGCATGCCACTTCCTCTGCTGAATGGCTGCAAGGCTCAACCTGGAGAAGGGCAATGACCTACATGCATTACCTTACATACCTGTTTTCCCTCTACCGTGGTGCTGAGGCAGGGGATTGGAAATAGCCCCATCCTCAGGTACAGCAGAAACTTTCTGTCACCTATTAGCCAACCACCCCTTGAAAATTTCATAGAATTTTGTGTTGGTTACACATTCTCTAGAACTTCATGTTAAAAGCTGAGGCTGGCAGAGTATTTGCCTAACATCCTTGAAAGTCTGACTTTGATCCTCAGCACTGCATAAACAAAGCATGATGTTTCATAAGTATAAAGAGGATCAGGAGTTCAAGGTCATCCTCAGCTATGTAGTGAGTTCAAGGCCAGCCTAGGAATTCATGAGACTCTGTCCAAAGGGGAGAACAGTGGAAATGAACCCATCCAGATTTCTTTTGTCAACACCTTCACCCTCACATCTCAGCATGTGGTTACATTTGAAGACAGGACTTGCACAGAGGTAAAATCAAAAAGAGTTCTTTAAAGACAGGCTCCAGTCCAGTCTTCCTGGTATCCCTAGAGAAGGCAGGCATTTCAACACATCAAAGTCCACCAGGCAGCAGAGTTCACAAAGGAAAGGCCCAGTGAGGAGCCATTGACAAGCCAAGGAGAGTCCTCAGGAGAGCCAAGCCAGCCAATACCTGCATCCTGCAATATCAGAATCCAGAGCTTGAAAAAATAAACCTGCTGCTTAAGCCTCCCAGCCTAGCCTAGCAATCCAGCACACTGCTTTCCCATTGCAATGTAAGTGATGCAAAGACTCAAATATTCCCAAGATCCTAGGACAGTGCCCAGCTCCCCAAACCAAAACAATAAAGTAAACGCACGCACACGCACACGCACACAAAACTACTGACAAAAGGAAAATATAAGCATTTTTTAAACTTCTTGGAATATTTGGATATAAAAATAGTATATTTCTTTTTCTATGCCTAATAAACCTCATGAAATAGCCTATCAGATATGTTCTAATGGATGAATATTTTTTCTTCCTTTATACTGGTAATTTTACCTTAGGAATTTACATGCAAAAAATATAGGGGGGATTCTCAAATTGCTGTTATATATCAAGATTTCCAAGAGGTATCTGTGGTAGTGGGTTAATAACTACTAGTAATTATAATTACTAGAACATCACAGAACTGTGAAATACCCTAAACAGATCCCTTGGGTGGGTGGGATTAGTTTCTAATAATCCTACCACTTATGAAACCTGGTTGTTTAATTTCATAATATACTTTGGAAGGCATTCTGCACTTATCTGAAACCCAATGGTAACATCTATTACCAAAATTAGGAATTATATACCTATTGGCTGAGTCAAAAGAATCTATCACTTGCTTCAAGAATGCTGGGTCACGGTTTTTAATTGTCTAGAGTTTTTTCGATGTACTTTTCAACTCTTTGGTTACTCAAGACAAAGCATGCTCAATGCACATCAGAAAAGCGAGGGAAAGTATGTGATTGTCCGAGAATGGCTGGCCTCACCACCAAAAGCCTTAGGTGCACTGAAATGCAAGACAGTGGCATGAAGGGCACCGGCTCATGGTTATGAGAGTATAAGCAATTTCCAGCTTTTAATTAAATAGTCCTAATTATAATATTTTGCCCCAATAATAAAGTACTTATTAAATTTAATGTGAATATTTATTAACTACCTATGGTTCCTCTCCTGTATCTTTTGGGAACAAAAATATACAGGAAATGTATTCCATTTATGCTGAATGAAGAGTGTGGAAGTTTTATTTTTTTTGGGGGATGCTAGGAACTCAAATTCAAAGAAAGCAGCACCCACACAAACCAAAAGGCTATTGTTTCCAATAGCAAACCATCACACAGAACGCCAGGGCCTGGGTCCATTCAGAAAGAACACATTTAGCTTGGGACTTCATAATGAACGCTAGTTGTATTATTAAAATGCGAAACTTGAAAACCATCTCACAAAAGTGACGGAATGGGCTTTGTTAACAATTGAGTTGTTCAATTTGCCTAAAAACTGGAAACCTTTAGAAACCTCTGAGGTGACTCCCTGACCTTTACTGTATTACAAATAGGCCTGATGTGCAAGATCCACATCCATTATATGCTTGAATGAGCTCAGTATTTATTGTTCTTTCATATCATTAAAGAGCTAAAAGGTTGGGAAAATGCATAATGTAAAGAAAGGTCAAGTGGTAATCATGGTGTGAAATGCTGTTACATGTGTAACTATAATAATTCCTTAGACTTTATGCTCCCTGGAGAGGAAGTTGTTCAAAATTGTTCACCTACAAAGGTTTATTTTGTGCTAAATATAGCTCAGCACTCTAAATGGTGGAATGAGCCTGACCTTTCGCTCTTCTGCATCGGCGATGGCCTTTTCCCGGCTCACTTTCTCCGTCTGAAGTCTGATCTTTGTGATCAGAGTTTCGGCGTCATGATTTCTGAGATGGAGCTCGGCTTCTTGAGAGGCCAGCCTGGCTTTCAGATTTCCCACCTGAAGGAAAAGTTGTCATTTTGGGGCCACTTCTAATGAGAACACAGAGGTCTGAGACATGAGTTTGGGGGGCCCTAGCAGCTCCAGGCACGCATCTGTTTCTACCCTGATTTCACTTCTACTTTCATTTGCCAAAATGTAGCTCTGTTTATTTTTCCACATGAAGAAAGCAGAATGCTGCTTTTCAGGACACAAGATTACTGTGTGTCATCAAGAGTTTATCTTGGCTACTAAACCTGTACGCTCAGGGAAATACTAACAAAGGTATCCATCAGAGCACTTGACACCTCAGGACTCCAGGCTCAAGATCACAAAGGCCATGGGACAATGAGCTTAGTGACTCCTGGGATATCCTCCTGTACTCTCATGGGAAGCTGCCGTAGGTTTGAATAACTTAAAGACATGAGCCGTCTTTGATTACAGAGGATCTGGCTGCCCACTGCACTGTGGCTGGTCTTACCTCTTATCCAACACAGAATAGACTTTCTTCATTTTACTCACCTTCTGTGGTGTCAGTGTAGAGCCACACAGACCATCCGATACAGAACCTCGTACTAAGGAGAGGGGTGACTGTGTGTGCTCTTTGGGTACCGACATGATGTGAGTTACAGAGACCTAGTGAGTAATACACATGTGCATTTTCTTCTTTGGCTTACACTGAACAGCCCCACTTAGCTCTGGTGGAACAACCTTCCTGTGACATCAACAAACATGTCAGTTAAAATGAGTGATTCTGCCCATTTTTCAGCTGAGGTTCTCCGGGATTCAGCAGGTACCATTTGGTTCCTAAGTTGGAGGATTGTATAAAATAAAGCAGAAGTAAAGTAGAGAATGACTTTAAAAGACTCTGACCCCAGCCTCAAAAGCATATGAAACTGTGATGACTGTTCTTCTTCTTCTTTTTTTTTTTTTTTTTTTTTGGTTTTTCGAGACAGGGTTTCTCTATGTAGCTTTGCGCCTTTCCTGGAGCTCACTTGGTAGCCCAGGCTGGCCTCGAACTCACAGAGATCCGCCTGTCTCTGCCTCCCAAATTCTGGGATTAAAGGCGTGCACCACCACTGCCCGGGGACTGTTCTTTATTCTACTTCCCCTGAGTATAAGCATCATTGCTACTTCCTAAGCTCATAGACAGAAGGAACAGTCATAACCATTTATTTGACTTAACTAATAAGAACACTTTGGTGGTTTTGTCTGTGGAGCACATCCCACTGCACTGTATCCAGGTAAGCTTGTGATCCCCATCCAAACACAGTCATCTGTCTACATTCTACGCAAGTAGCATGACCACGGTATACACCATAGCACTTTAAACTAGGACTGATTATTTTGGCCTTCTTGTGTGTCCATATTGGCTTCTCTGTTCTTTTAGCCACTGAAATTAGTCTTCTGTTGGACCATAATCCAAAGCATCATCTAAGGGGATGGGATTGGGGGTTGGGGGTGATAATACAATTTCAGATGCTCCTCCAGTTTCCACGGAAGCAGCTGACTTTAAAACACACCTGCCAATTGTGCTTCAGGTAGGCAAATCCAGAGAAAAATGTACTTTGTCTCAAATACAATTTGGTCATGTGCTCTAAGATTCTTCAACTCTCCACATGTGGAAACCATGCCTCCCTTATATAATAAATTGATTTTCATACAACTTGCCAAATAACTATTAAATATTTCAACCACTCTTCCGATACTGGAAGCATTCCATGTACAAACACCTAATAGAAAAGGATTTGGTGACATTCCTTAACCCAAGGCTTCATGTATCTTCATAAAGCTCCTTCCTACTATAGTTTTCAGCTGAGGGGAACAGGTAAGACTCCAGGCAGTCCTGTATTTGGCAGAGATAGTGGATTGGCTCCTCCTCCCTCTTCTTTCCCATCCTCAACTCATCAATACCTAGATGGGGTAATTAAGAAGCCAAGGGCTCTCTCCCTTTCTCCAGTGGCTGAGACATCACCACCTCCAGGATTATCCAAGATGCTATGTTATCTGCCTTTAGCTCTGGTCCTTGGGAAGGTAACTCTAAGCGTGGTAGAGACATTATTTTTCTTTGCCAAAGGCAAGGAAAGTGACAGCTCAATTTGGGTGACAACACTATTATTTCCTGGGGCAAAGTCAATAGGTGCAGTGTGGGACATCATTCAAAGGGACCTGAGCGCTTTAACACACAGCTCCTTCCTCGTCTTCCTGGCTCAACAGGACGCCTGGGAAACCTTTACTATAGAAAGAGGTCTTGATTTAAGGGAGAGGAGAAGCAGGTAGGAAAAGAACAAGATAAGAGAGTAGGATAAGATGAAGGAGTGTAAGATTGTGTATAGAAAAGGAGAGTAAAGGCATTCTCTGAAGGGAAAGAGCAGGCACACAGTATGGACACACTTCAGGGGCCTTTCTGAAAACTCTCCCCCTCCAGTCTCTCTCTCCCAGTCACAGCCAACTACTCACTGACTCCAGCGTTTCACCAAATATGAGTTCTTGGCATGTGAAACTACGTGAGAAAGACTGAGTAGAACTTCTACCTGAAAAGTATTGGAAGATCACAGCCAGAGAGCCCCTCAGAGCGAACAGGCACTAATGTGTGTTCTCAACCAAGCCTTGTCTAATTTTTATCCTTGGCACAGAGAGGCCACCTAGGAACAACTGTCACTACACAACACTGTCTTTCAGGAAACACATGGGAGGGTCTGATGATGGATCTTTTGATAGTCACCAGCAATGTTCAGAATTCACTCTAGCTTAGGCCCAGTTAGCATAGAGAACGGCCGGGCTGCTTACCAATATCCCAGACTCTTATCCTAATCCTTCTCACCTGGCCCACTGAGGTTGTGTGACACCATACAGCATTAGAATAACATGGACAAGCTTTGGGTCTCAGCCTCTAACACTCTCTATCTTAAATTCTTTGAACCTCCTTCCTAACATTGCAGTGTGACATCGTGTCCCATTTGATTTTGACTTTCACAATGAAACAAGACTCCCACCCTGTGCTAATTCTTGCGTTACTCTTTAAGTTGGGATTCTGTGCTCTGATGCAGGAGGAGCTGATGACACAGACTAGGATGTCTGTGAGAGCTGGTGGCTGAAACAGGGACAGAGACCTGGAGGCCAGGGAGAAGTACAGAACCCAGAGCCCTCCACAGTCCTCAGTCAGGTCACGACGGCCTCACGGGGCCGCGTGTGTAAGACAACAAAGAATCCTACTTCCATCCTGGCAAAATGGCAAAATCCCTGACTACAAGCCAGAGCCCAAGAAGTCAGGGACCAGACAGGAAATGGGAAAGTGCTTCCCTTTAAATCCACACTGCTCTACGCAGCTTCAGGCTGAGAAGAGAAGGTGTATCCTCAAACCAGCTGAGTAAAAAGTAACTGGTTAATCTCTTCCTTACTCAGAAAAGCGAGTGTGTCCCCTGTCTTCAAACTATACAAAACAAAACTAGGCATCCTAGATAACTAAGTGAACACAGCTTCAAGAGGATTAGTGATCATGCTGGTTTAGCAAAGTAGTGGTTATGGATTATCCTCCAATAACCATGACTTCACCAGCACTGAACAGTAAGCTGGGTTTCCAGTACCAGGCATAGTTTCACTCTTGCTATGTGGTTCTTAAGTCATGTTAGAGAGCTGTTGGTTACTGCCAAGGTATGTGTGCCACTACTGTATCCTTGGGGTTACTGTGCCATGCTGGTTGTTAATAGGCATCATAGCTAGGGAGGACTGTTGGTTCCTTCCTTTCTTTGGAAGTTTGCATGGCACCTTCTGGCACCATGAAAGCTACTACTCAGGAAGGAGACATTCAGGTTGGCCCCTGCTCAGGGGACTCTGGGCTCTGTTTCTGAAGTGCATAGTGTCTCCAGCAATAGAGATTTGCCTTCCATCTCTGGGGCCAACAATCTACAAACATGTGTTCTATACCCACCGGTGAGTGTAGTCTCCACTTCTCATAAGGAAATTTCTCTTTGCTATAGGCAGAGACTGTAAGAAAACCACAACCTATCAAAGGCAGAGTGTGGAGCCCAGCTCCAAATGTATCCACATCTACAAAAGGCTTCCACACCTAAGGCTCAGGGAACATTGTGGGAGAGGGGACAGAGGACCAGGGAGTTTGCTGTGAGATTGTATCTCCTGGTAACATCAGTAGCTATACTTACAACTGCCCAAACGTGAGCTGAAGAAGAACAACATCAATGGGCATGCCAAAGTGGGTGGAGGAAGCCTCAATCCTACACAAAGAACTGTATGCAACCAGGGAAATCAGGGAGGAAGAGAAGTGTCCTTCCCCAGAGAAGAGCCCACCAACAGAATGTCCAGTATCAACAATTATCCCTGAAAATATTCATATAACTGACATTATAGAGACTGAGCAGGTTGTGTTTAGAAATATATATGTACATACATACATGCATGCAATAATGATTAGTGAAAAAAGAGGCCATGGATTTGAAGGAGAATGGGGAAGGGTTTGGAGAGAGGAAAGGGAAAGAGGAAATGTTGTAATTATATGATAATCTAAAAAAACAAAAACAAAACTGAGAGAGAGAGAGAGAGAGAGAGAGAGAGAGAGAGAGAGAGAGAGAGAGAGAGAAAGATCCTTGTTTTCTGTGAGTGAGCAGAGGCTTCCGTCGGAAAGAGGCGCCCTGTCCCTCTGGTCACACCTGTGAGGCTGTGGTTTGTAGTTTCTGGATGCCATTGCCCAGGTGTTCCTTTTTCTGGTGGACCTCTTCTCGCTTCTTCTTCAGCAGGCTCTTAAACAGTGATATCTGCTCCAAGAAACTCTTAGGGGTAGTGTAGCTGTATCTTCTCTCATTCTGGTAAAAGCAGGCACTCATTTCCCTCACGCTGGTGTGAACGTGTGCCATGAAAAGGCCAATAGAATCTTTGTGCTGTGGCTGAAACATAGATATTACATTTCTCATGAAATCCTTTCAAGTTGAAAATATAATTTCGAAAATAGAAGAAGGAAAAAAACCACCAAAAATTATACAGTATTTTCTTTCTAAAAGCCAGGACAAATTACCTAGCAGAAGCTAGGAGAATTTACTTAATCTTCACGAGAGCCCCACGGGAGCTCCAAGAGCTGTGAAGCACTTGGAATCCCCACAGTCTTCTTGCCGAGCAGGACAAAGAATGTTTTTATGCTTCACAACCCAGAACTCAAACAGCAGAACGGACAAAGCCCAGATCTTTACAACTTGATCTATCAAGTATATGGGGGAAAATGAAAAACCCAAGACAAGATTCCAAAGGATGCTTTTTTGGGGAGATGTCCCTTTCAAGCTGAACTTTAGACAAAAAGAATCAAGATAAAGCCAGGGGGACAAAAAAGCTGAATCAGAGAAACAGAGTTTTATAGGAATCCATGTCAAACAAAATGGATGGGGAAGCTACCCAAAGCACTCATTCTGAGGGGAAAGTGTGATGGTCATTTCTATTCTTATTTGGAGAAGTGAACATCAACAAAGCACAACACACAAAGCAGAAAACTCCTCCCCCTGCAGAGTCCCTGCCTGTCCCTTCTGTGTGTCCTCTGTGACTTCTGGAATAGTTAACTTTTTAATTTGTACAGCCACATCTCCCTCATTCTAATGATTATTTATTGCATTCTGTACAAGATGAACCAGGTTCAATTAATCAAGGGAAGCCTAAAAATCAATTAATATGAATTAAATGAGCTACAGCAACTCTTTGCAAAGTCACACATAATTTACCAAAGTGTTGTCAATAACACTCAGGCAGCTTCAGGAAAACTGCACACAAGTGGCCGATGACGCAGTTAAACATTTCAAACCCGGACCATCAATATTGCAACCGGAGTTGTGAACAGTACTGCAAAGCAAGCGGCCATCGACTCCTCTGCAGCGTCCTTAAACACACAGATTCCTAACATCACAACAAACCCCGAAGGGATGTGAAATCTTCATGTAAGGGCACCACTGGGTTGATTAAAAATCTGTCTCCAGAGCAATTGAAAGAATGTGTGTTCAAAGCAAAAACTTGGGATGTAAATCTTGAATTGTACTGAATTCAAGGGAATTCAAGATGCATGCCTATTAGCAATTAGTGGACTCAGAAACTAAAGTTTATGAGCAAGTCTATAAATGTCATATGCATCATATTTCATAGAGAACTTTATTTTCTAAGCAGCTTGGCTCCGATATAACTATGTACAAATCTGCTCCTGTCCCATCTTGTTTTACGGGACTTTCACAGGTACCTTCCTATGATACAGATAAATACCTCCTCAGCCAAGCGTAGCCTCCTTATAGAGAGAAAAATACAAAATACCCTGGCTTCTGCCCAGCCATGATCCTTATGAGGAGGCTCCTCAGCAGCTCTGAAAGCTCCTTTTAACAACAGTTTCATTTGTAAATCTCAGATGCGAAGAGTGGCTTCCGGGAGAGCTGGAAGTGGCCCGATTGCAACTTGTCTCAATGGGGCAAAATGACTATTGTTACCCGGCTTAACAAAATGGCACAGCATGGGAGACTCACGGAGCCAGGGAGCAGCTGCTTGTAATTCACACTGTTTTTCAGAAAACTCGAATCGTTCCAGAACAGACCCCTCTGATGACTGGTGACTGGTCTTCCCTGCATTCTCAATTTGTCACTTTCTCTTATGATAAGGTCAGCCGTGACAGCACTTCCTGACACTAACAGCTGTGGCTTTTAAAAGGGTCATTGTAGAACTACTAATTGCAGTAATTTCATTAGCATAAATTATTTATTCTGCCATTCATTTATCTCCAGTTTTCTTCTGGGGGGGGGGATGGAGCAGAGAGGGCCTTGGAGGGCTGTGGCAGTGCAGTGCTGTGGTTTACACTTCCAGAGACTCAGGGAAGATCATCATTTCTGCCAGATTTGCCCCTTCAGGGGAATCAGTTGACACCACTTTGTAGTCATTTTGCAGCCAATCATGGTGAAGGCAAAAATAAAAATAAGCAGAGAGCCGTTGTGAAATGGCTCTAAATCTGTGGCTTCCCCACTACGATTGCTTTGGGAGCCATGCTGTCTCCGTTGCAGAATTCAATGCACAGATAAGACTGCGTTTTTCTTCACACGAAGAAAGAAATGCTTATTTTCCAGTCTCCCAGTTAGCAAGCTGTAAACACAGAAACATAAATTCTATGGTGCCTGGTGGGATGCCTCTCTGGCACTGGCTGGCACTGCCATACCAAGTACTCAGGAGGCCTCACTCTTCAACCCAGTGCTCAGTGATCCTTGTTGAGGATGCCAGCAAAGGGTGACTGCAAATTGTGTGTGTTTAAAATTTTTATTTCTTTCCAAGACCAGCAAAGCAGACTATACCTGTTTATAAAATTAAATTGGGATTTGTAAGAAAGGCACATGAAAAACAGAAGAGATGAAAGGCAGTTTCTGTTGTTCGTTTTAGTTAAACCCAGGAGAATTTTGTCACGTATGATGTCATAACCTTGTAGGGAGTCTTAAAATAAGTTCTCAGAAATTATTATTATTTTTTTTTTTTTGGTTTTTCGAGACAGGGTTTCTCTGTGTAGCTTTGCGCCTTTCCTGGAGCTCACTTGGTAGCCCAGGCTGGCCAAGAGATCCACCTGGCTCTGCCTCCCGAGTGCTGGGATTAAAGGCGTGTGCCACCACCGCCCGGCAAGTTCTCAGAAATTATTTGTGTGAACTTTTTTAAATGTGAAACTACCAAGTTATACAATCTGTTATTTATAATTCATTCTTTTGGGGGTTGGTAAAAGACTATTAGATTCTTAGGGCAAAGCAGCTTGTTAAAGAGGATTTAGTGGTCCATAAGAGGAGCAGGATTCTAGTGGAGCATCTCTAAGCTCCTCAGAGCACCTAGTCCCCCCAACCTGGACGCCACTGAGGCAGCGACAGGGCTGGAATCCTATGGCCCAGGTTACACTTCCAGGCCTGAAAAGTTAAGTAAGCCCCCTATTTCCTACTGCCCGCAAAAGGGTTCCTTCTCACGTTCCTTCGCCATGCTTTCAAAATAGCCTCACAAATGCAGTGAAAGTAAAGCCTGGGCTCTGGAACCCAACCACGTCACCACGTCGCCACGTCGCCACGTCGCCACGTCGCCACGTCGCCACGTCGCCACGTCGCCACGTCACCACGTCACCACGTCACCACGTCACCACGTCACCATGTCCGGCCTCCTACCAGTGAGCCGTCAGCCTCCAGCTGCACCACCGGCCACCACTGGCCACAGACAAGGACAGGCCCTTCTCACGAGGACGGCACTAGAGTTCTGTACAGCATTTCAACAAGTGCTAAGTGCTGATCCAAGGCAGCTCTCTACGTGCGTAGTTTTCACTTTTTGTCTTTAAGCTTGGAGTTCCAAGTGAGTGTCCACTATGAGAAGAGGCAGCTCCATGAGTCTCTTTATAACACGGAAGTGGCCAAGGATTGATGTGCTGAGGAGTCCAGAGGAAACCTAGGAAGGCCCAACCGCCCTCGTTCATTCGTTCGTTCATTCATTCATTCATTCATCTCTCTGTGTGTGTGTGCATGTGCATGCATGTGTATGTTTGCATCTATGTGTGTGTGTGCCAGTGGTTGATGTTGGAAGTCTTCCTTGATTGCTTTCTACCGTCTATATTGAAGCGAGGTCTTTCAGTTGAACCCGGAGCTCACTGATTCAGCTAGTTTAGGTCGCCATCCGGTGTGCTCTGGAGAAGGCCCCATCTCTGCCTCTCCTGGTCCTGCCACTCCTACCCAGTGTGTATGTGGGTGCAGGATCAAGTCTCCAGTCCTCACACTTGTGTGGGAAGTGCTTGGTACCCACTGAAGCCTCTCCCCAGCCCCAGCTAGCCCTTGCTATGGGAGGATAAGGCTGGAGATGGTGTGGCTGCTGAGGCTAGCACATCCAGAAAAGCCACAAAAGTATGAACTTTCATGTAGAGCTGGTTCTAGCTGAACTACAGAACCAGATTCCTGGGCTGCCGTAAAAACTGGACCCTGCTTTCATGGGTAGATGGGTTCCTAAACTTTAGGAAGCTGTAAAGCCCTTGGAAAACAGTATTCATTTAATAACTCTAACTTTGATTACCAGGTGCAGAGGAACAAATATGTCGCGACACACTTATACGCGTGGGTGAAGAACGGGGAAGGGTATGAACAGCGATGGGTCTGCCTTTCCTACCCACTGGAAGACAAAGCTGAAGCCAGGGTGAAGTTTAGGCAGAGCTCAGAGATCTTCCTCTGGTTTTTGTCTTGATACTTCGAAATGGCTTGAACCCTGCAGGAGACCAGATATTCTAAAAGGATGCGTGTGACCCTCTCTTCAGCTATCAGACTGTTGAACAATGGACTCCAGGGAATTACAACTTCCCCGCCCTAGGGAAAGGTGGAAGCCCTGGGACAGCTACAGGAGGGAGAGACTTCACAGGGCTCTGACGACTTAGCAGACTCCACCGCAGGACAGACCAGAGCCGAGACACTGAAGGGCGAGGACGGGCAGGACCACACCGTGACCAGGACCTCTTCACTATGTGAACCTCATGCCCTCTGTTTGAACCTAAGCTTATGCTAGTGCCTTATAGACAGACTTGGGGTGTCACTGGGCCCCCCCATGCTGCTCTCTCCCACATGACCACTTTACACAAACTCGCTTTTCTGTGTTTCTTTAACTGTTGAACTGAGTATGCGGGGCCAAAACCTAGCTCACTGGGGCGACCAGCAGGGCCGGGTTTTACTTTAAAAATTATGCTATCATTTGCCCTCTTCCAGTGGTATTTCCCCCAAGTAGGACTACTATAAGGCATGGTCAACTTTGTACATTTTAAGTTAACAGTAATACTTGTTACTGACATTGCAAAGAACGAACTGTGGCCCAAGTCATCAGTATAACATAGCTATCATTGAAGAGATAATGTAATGCCCTCCCGTTTGGCATGTGTGTGCCTGTGTGGGTGGGTGTTGTGTGTGTGTGTGGGGGTGGGTGGTGTGTGTGTGCCTGTATGCGTGTGCATGTGCGTGTGTGTATGTGCGCGCGCGTGTGTGTGCATGTGTGTGCCTGCGTGTGTGTGCGTGTGTGTGTGTGTGTGTGTGTGTGTGTGTGTGTGTGTGTTTGCACATGTACAGGCACACACGTACGGTACATTGTCTTTAAAAAGAATCTGTCTGGGTTACCTCAACACATGAACTATGAACCAATGGCTGAGGGGCCCCCAACTGGATCAGGCCCTCTGAATAGGTGAGACAGTTGATTGGCTTGATCTGTTTAGGAGGCATCCAGGCAGTGGGACCAAGTCCTGTGCTCATTGCATGAGTTGGCCGTTTGAAACCTGGGGCTTATGCAGGGACACTTGGCTCAGCCTGGGAGGAGGGGACTGGACCTGCCTGGACTGAGTCTACCAGGTTGATCTCAATCCTCAGGGGAGGCTTTGCCCTGGAGGAGATGGGAATGGGGGGTGGGATGGGGGAAGCGGAAGGGGTGGGAGGGGGGAGAACAAGGGAATCCGTGGCCGATATATAGAACTAAATTATATTGTAAAATAAAATAAAATATAATAAAAAATAAAAAGATTCTGTAGACCACTGGAGAAATATCAAGCCTGAATATGGCAGAGAGGTCACTTTCCTATTTGAGTGGGTCACCCCTGCCAGTCCATGCTACGCTGTCTCCCGTATGGATGGCAGACAGGGCAGTAACCCTGCATTTAGCTATAATGGTGACATGGCGTTGTGAGACCACACCAAAGCATCACCCCAGAAGGACAGACCTCCTCTGTCATCCAGCCACCAGGCCTGGAACAAATGCTTCCATCCTCACATTTCCCAGCACGGACCTCACCCTCACCAGACGGCTCATATTTTAAATTTACATTTAAAATCTGCCCTTTCATATGGCCCTGCTTTCAACTATCTCTAAGGCCATTTTGCCTTAAAAAAACAAAACCAGTGCTTTTGTTTTAGGGCCCTGATACCTTCTACTTTTTGCCCCGCACGTTCCTGACTGGAGTCTGTGCGCTAACCCCTCGCCCCATCACACTCCCGATGGCTTCCCGTCTCTGCAACCCAACTCCTAGCAGTAGGGACCGTCCCTTCTTCCTGTCTTATGTTTCCCTTCTTCTCATCATTTCCTGACTTCCGGGGGAGGCGGTGTGTGTTGACACACGTGTCTGGTGGATAACACGGTGACACTGAAGTCTCAAACTGTTTTGGTCATTTACTTGTCAGCTGTCATCGGGTCCAGTATCAGGTAATAGAAAAAAATAGCACACCCATTTAGTTAAATGCAGTCAGCCCACAGCCCGAGGTGCTGAGTGTGTACTGATGGGAATTACACGTCAACATATATAAAATGGCTTGTCGTTAATGAATCTCTTCTCTGTGGCCAAAGGGGGTCACCTTGTGTAAGTACCTTCCACTTGCCCAATGAGGTCAATAATTAAGAAGTGCCCAAATTATGCAGATAACTTTCAGTCTTAATGATGGGAATTAAAACTAAGAAAGTGATCAAATTAGCACTCATTCAAAATTTTAAAAGCTGTTTCTGACCTCTACAGGAAAGACACCACATGTTTTTAGAAGAATGTGGACACACTGCACTCTGGATTATAATTAGTGCTCCTGTGTGACAAATTAGGAAGGTGTGGAGTTAAATAAGCATCTTACACTGAAAGGAAATCATCTGGCTAATTTGTTTGCAGGCATAATTCAGCTTGATAGAAACGCTGGAATGCCGGGAAAATGTTTCTATCTGGCACCCAAGATCCTATAGGAGGCGACATGACACCGTCGGAGGGAGCTCGGCACCTGTGCAGCCCTCAGGCCTGCAAAGCCCGCCTCGTCCAGCAGGTGTCAACGGTCCCTGACCAGGCTGAGCTGCTGAGAGGCAGCAGATGCAGTCCCGGGGCAGCAAAGATGGACAGCCTTCGAGGCGATGCACATGCTGCCACAGAGCTGCCAGCTCAGATTTCCTACCAACGAAGGAAAATCAAAGCAATATTCAGAAACCAGTTGTGTTTTCAGCCTGATAAATGGACCAAGTAAGCTAGAAGTCTGCTCTTCAAACACTGTACACGCCGATCCCCTTAGATTCAGAATTTCGAGACCCTCTTCTCACTGATGGGAGACAGGATGATGCCCCAGTACTTCTCATGATTGCTCAAGGAGCTCAATGATGACTTTTATCATAATTAATGGCTCTCTAGATGTGAGGTCTAATTCGCCTCCCCCCCAAAACTTCAGAAGACCTATTTTCTATTCTGTTTCCTTATGCATGTGCTGGTCATATGACTGTGGAAAAGAGGAGGAGAAAGGAGGGAGGCAAGTGCTCCCAGACATTTTTAGGAAAAAACAAGCAAACAAGCAAAAACAAAAAAAAGGAGAGGTGGGTTTCCCTCTACAAAATACTATATGCAGAAGTGAATGCCTGCCACCATCCCTATGACGTACACACCTATGTAGGTTTCCCTTTAAGTAGAAGCAAAAGAAAAATTATACCAGTCAATAAAGCTAACTGCATGCTAACTAGTCAGTTTTATAAGTGTACCCAGATTCTAACCACCTGACCCCAAGGATACAGTATTTCACAAAGCACTGCCATGCGCTTTGGAAGGGGATGGGCATGGTGTGTGGAGTAAAGGGGAAGATGAGGCCTGATTTAGATGTTAACTTCTTATATGTCCCCAAATCCATCTGACTTGTAATTCTGGTTCTATTCCAGGCACTCCCACCTGATCGCTCAAAGGCAGGTAAGGACAAAGCTCTCTGGGAGACACACTCCAACACAGCCTCTCTAATGAGAAAGGCTCCAGACCCCACCTTCCCATCTGGGAAATCTGGGGGCTTGCTTCACAGTTGCCTTCTTTACTCTGTATGCCTGAGTGACAGGCAGTTTGCTGTGGCCGCTTATGTCACACAGACATTTGAAAACGTCATCAGAGGTCCCAGCATTACTGAGAAGTGACAAACCCAACCCACAGCCCCGACAGGCCAGAGTTCCATTCCCAACAAAAAGCCAGAAACATGACAAAACAACATACAAGCAGCCAGTAGATACAGACTTGATACCGAGATCTAGAAACTGAAAATGGCTGGCATTTTGCCTGCCAGTAGTGTGCCGTGACTTGCGCATGCCTGGGTGCCTGCTGACCTCAGGCTGACACAGCACCGTACCTCAATGCCCTCTATGTCTTCAGTGAAGCTCCTGCTGACCGACACCAGAGCCTCCTGCGGCCATGCATGAAACCAGTCGATAGCAGTGCAGTTAACTATGGCTGGGAACTTCCGGGCTCTGCCTCGCAGTGTGGGGCCAACCGGTGAGAAACAAAACACCATCTGTGGAGACGAGGGCATGAGCGGTGAGTGTGGACAGGTCACAAGAGTGATGAGTGTGTCATCTCAGACAATGAGAGAAGGGGCGTGGCCAGCCACACTGGTCAGCTACCCCAGCATAGGGCACTGATGCAAGGCAGCATTGACCTCCAGCATGGCCGCTCCTCAGGGCAGACAGGAGTACCATTGTGTCTTCCTCAAAACGTGCCCCTCTTCTTTTGAACATGGCTTACGATTACCGCTGGGAGTGAGACATTTAACTTGTTCCCTAATACAAGTCACAGAAAAGTTAAGTCACCCTGAGGAGGTAAGGGTGTCAATATGTCCACCTTCAAATTCTGTCCATTTTGTAATTCAGGAGGCACCACAAATCTGAAATACCCTTTACCAAAAAAGCCAGTTTTATCATCATGAATGACACCAATTTCTGTTTGCATTTAAAATAAAAATACCTGCTTTAGTTCTCACCTCAGATTTTGGGAGGAAATTTTAAAACCTGGGTAAATAAGCTCCTGCTGAGAAAGTTTCTGCTGTAAAGCTGAAAATTTTTACTAGCTGCTTAATGATTTAAAAGTTAATTAATACCTGAATGAGTTATCAGTCTGTACTGGGGACCTTTTGAGGATCAATTCCAGAAAACCCAGGCGTAATTCAGAGGGTGCTCAAAATGCTTACATGAAAGGTGTGTTACTTTCACAGATCAAACCTACATCCATCAACCACGTCTAGATTTACCTATTGTCCCTAGGACGAGGTCCACAGTGTAAGGAGTTGTTATTCTGTGTTGTTTAGCAAAACAAGAAAAGAAAAGAGAAGTATGTGCACATTCAGTACAGTTGTGTTTCTCTTCAAATATTTTCAGTCTGCAATGGGTGGGATTCATGGATGAGGACATGATGTTGGAAAGGGCCAACTGTGTATTTGTATGCCAGGGATTCTGTCAGTCGAGCCTGAGTTTGGATGCAAGGAACTCTTTGTAGTCAGCAGAGTAGATGTGCCCCCACTGTCATGCCCATTCAAGGGTCCTGAGTTTTAGAGGACTGTCAGAGGAGAAGATCAGGGAGAACCTGAAAACATAGGAAGCTGCAAGGACTCTCCACCCCCTGTGTCTCTGTGGACCTGAAGACTTGGAGATTTGTCAGCTGGGAAGGCCTGAGTAGAGAGTGTCACTTCTTCTCAGGACAGGTTGATGGTAGAAAATGAGGCCCTTGAGGTTCCAGGGCTGAGGTCAGGCAACAGGTGATGTCACTGTCTGAGGATATGGTTTTGTTTTACTTAGGGCATTTTTTTTTTTTTTTCAAAATCCATGTGAGGAAAAAAAAAAAACCTCTAGCACATATCAACCTGTACAATACCTCATTTCACAGGTTTATTTGCTATATTCAACAATTCAAGATAGACAAGTCCTGAAACCTAATTTTTTTTATTGTGATAAGAAAGCACACTATGATTACACTCTTACATTTTATTAGTGCGTAGGATGGTGTTGTCAGCTATGGGCAGAATGAACATCTCAAATTTTTTCATCACATAAGAGTGAAACTCTTTCACTGCCACTTAGAGACTTCCTCACAGTCTCCTTAGTCTCTAGCAGACACTGCATTAGATTCTACAAGTCTAACTCAATGGATGTCTCATAAACAGACCATGAAATATTCACAGTGCCATCAAGGGTCATCCATGGTGTGGAAAATGGCCAGATTTTTTCTTTTTATAGTAGAGTAACATTCCATTGTTTATGTATATTTTTCTCTTATCTGTCCATCGATTTTTTTTTTATTGCTTCCTGAAAGCATATATTGCCACACTGTCCTACCAGACTTCCTGATGCCAGGACTGTATAGAAATCTACAATCACCTCCCAGAGTATCTTTTGAGAGCCATGGGTCTTTTTTATCTAGTGTGCATCCCAGTGTGAAATTATGTGAAGACAATCCTTGTTTATTAATAACAAAACACAAGAAAATATCTTCAATTCTAGAAAAGAAATATAGATTTTTGAATAACCTTGTTATATTATCTTTCAATAAATGATTTAAGCATACCAATAAAAATAACGCAAGGAGAGTATTTTTCTCCCAAGGCTGAATAAACATGATTCAGACACGATTCTCTACACTATTCTTAAGAGTCAAGAGTATACCAATGACAAGGGTAGAAATAAATATAGAAGTCATGGAAAATACTTGGAACCTCAAGTATGATATGCTGTTTTGTTTTTCTCTGCCTGGTAGACTCAAAAGAAGCTTCTAAAACCATGTGAGTAAATGAGAATCAGACATGGAAAGCCAGCTTCTTGGGGAAAGAGGAATGTTCAAGTGTGGGGAGAAGAAAAGGCCAGAAGGAGAAACCTAAGACCTGAACTGTAATTTAAAAAAAGTTAGACATTGTTACCAGAGTTTTCTCAGCACACGCGGTATCTGAACAGTTGGTTTACAACTTATAGCATGACAATAATGAATATATGATCATCAATATGTGTATCATGAAAAATGTGAGCACATGTGATGAGGAGGAGGAAGAGGAATTGCTAGAGGAAGGAGAGGTGAAGGAAGGGAAGCAGGGAAGAAAAAGAAAACTGAATCTTACCGTATGCTATGCCATGATGAGCTAAAATGGATTCAGCTCTTCCAGGCCAATCTGATACCCATAAGGACAGCATTCAAGTTTAACTTTGTCACGGCGATGCTTAAGTGAAATGAAAATTTTCAATTTCTCATTTTTCTCTTTAATTATGTGTATGTATCTGTGTGGGTATGTGCATGTCTATGTGATGTCTGAAGATCCCAGAGACTGACTTGAGGTAGAGTTATAGTTGTGAGCCACTCAACAAGGACGATGAGAACC
Source organism: Peromyscus leucopus (assembly GCF_004664715.2). Taxonomy (NCBI): domain Eukaryota; kingdom Metazoa; phylum Chordata; class Mammalia; order Rodentia; family Cricetidae; genus Peromyscus; species Peromyscus leucopus. The sequence continues at coordinate 84,795,176 of NC_051075.1, forward strand.
CCACTCTCCAGTCCTCCGTAAGAGCAGTTTGTGCTAAGACCTCTTCCAGCTTCGGTTTTATTTATATTTTGAGACCTGGTCTTGCTATGTAACATTGGCTGTTTGGTAGTCACCATGTAGCCCATAATAGCTTCAAACTCATAGCAATTCTCCTTTCTAAGCTCCCAAGTGCTAGGATTATAGGTGTGCACCACTGCGTCCAGCTACTTTCTCAATGGCTCTGCAGTTGGTCAAGTACTCACAGAACCCAGGTCTTATACACAGAATGAAATGGAAACTTTTAGTAATTTTAGGAATTATAGATCATCTAAACTAGTACCCGGAAACTCAATCGTACACATGTACTTGTCCATTCACAGTTCCTAAGAAGGGAATGGACAGGATGTTGTTAGCCTAAGGCTTTGACTATTTAACCCAAATCACTGTTCAGCAGTTTCTAGTTTTACTCAAAGAGCACAGAGCTACTCTTTCCAGTCATATTTTTGTTTTGTTTATTTTTCAAAACAGGGTTTCTCTGTATATGAATTTTCCTGGCAACAACACTCTATAAGGTTTTTCTAGGAGGCCATGAAAATGTTTATAATTATTGGTTACTCTATTTTTTTTCTTCTAAAAGTGGTCTGCACAACTTTACTGATAACCTGTAGCAAACCCAGAGGGAAATTATTTGGTGTTGAGGAGCAGTGGTCACTCTGAAAAGCTCTCTCACTATAGTCTTAGTAATTTTAGGTGAGATTAACATATTTGCTAAGAAATAAAAAAAAAAGATTGAATATATTGTTGTCTAGCCCATAATTAACTTTCAATGTTTCAGGCTATGCTGGTATGCATATGATTGCTTCTTTTTATAGACCTCACATCAAAGGGCTTTGTTTGATATCTGAGGCATCGAATTAGACATGCATGCTGGAGTGGGGTCCAGGGGCTGGCGTTTGCAGACTTCCACAGGAGCCAGGCAGCAGCCTAGCTATTAGGAATGCTTAGATATCTTCTGTCGCAATCACACATTCTTTGTTAGGCATCATTTTTGATGTTAGAGATGACTTTTTATTATTATTGTGCACATATATGGTGTGTGTGTGTGTGTGTGTGTGTGTGTGTGTGTGTGAGAGAGAGAGAGAGAGAGAGAGAGAGAGAGAGAGAGAGAGAGAGAGAGAGAGAGAGAGAGAGAGAGAGAGCGCGAGCGCGAACATGTATGTGGAAGTCAGAGAACAACATTGTGGAGTTAGTTCTCTCCTTTGGCTTTTCCATGGCTTCCAGGGATTGAACTCAGTTTGGCAAGCTTGCAGGGTAAGCACTTTACGAGCTGGATGACTTTTTATTGTCATTATTCGTGAAGTAAGATACCTCAGTCAAACAGAAGTATTGTACATACATCTCCACTCATGTATGACCAAGACAGGAAAGCCTAGATACTGAAGTGTCCTCATGACTCTACCCCTAGTTAGAGACTTTGTGTAAACAGCATCCCCCAGAAGAAGGTCAAACACATCCCACCACAGTAGCTCTGCCACATCTGCCTGGAAACACCCTGCTCCATAAGCACCAGCCAGGTCTTGTCTGAAAGACAAGAATTGGACTGCAGTGAACCCACAGGCCAGGCTGCAAGGCTTGTTAGTCAACAAGCTTTGGGAAGCAGCGTTCAGAATTAGATACCCCTTGCCTTGAAGGAACACTCAAGTTAGTGTGTGTTAAAAAAAAGAACTCTATCCCTTGTCTGAACTCAAGTCGTCTACCTTTCAGTAAGTACCTAGATTCACTGAAATAGTCACTTCCTCCTCCAAAAAAAAGTGCCTGGCAATTGCAAATGAATCATCAGTGGGGCCAGGAAGAAAGTTAGCTAAATGGAAAACAAATGCCCCAGGCAGCGGTGCTATTTCCAAAACCAAATCCTCCCAAGTGCAAAAGCAAACCCCGAAATCACTACTGATGCATCTCCTGCAGCCCTAACATTTGGGTGTCAAAAACTTTTTGGGACTCACACCTAGGATTTTCTACTCGGTTTTCCCCCTTGCCCACACAGGAGTTATGACTCATTTGCCATAACCCATATCTGACCACACTTTGTAACACGTTTCAATTTCCTGTAGATGCAATCCCTTCTTGAGTACATATTTATTTGAGTATCACTAACAGGACTCAAGCCATTTCATCTCCTAATGGAAATTTGAATTGCTACAGTCACTGTATTTTCTTCCAGTTGATGTAGTTTATTCTCAGGTAGAATCCTCCCACATATTTACTTCCAAGGCATCTATCCATAACTTATGTTTGCATTTATCATCCAAAGCCCCAGTATATTTCAAGGATAATAAGCCCCGAGTATTGCTGAGGCAGCCCCTATGGAATGGAGTTTTATTACAGAATACATCTTCTGTTTGAAAACTCTGACTTTATCCTCCTCCACGTGTCTTCCCGTATTATCTCCCACCTAATCAGCTGTTAATTTCAATTCTTTGTAAAAGGTCCAACAGCATCTTCAAAATGTGTACATACGAGGCACTTTGATATGAGCATCTGCTTTGGCCAGCAGACAACAAAATCATCCCTGAACCTCTGACTTGGTAACCTGAGCATTTCAGACTTTCCTTAAAAGTAATATTTAGTACCAGAGAATTCCAATTCATTTTGTTTCTTTGTGTGTGTGTGTGTGTGTGTGTGTGTGTGTGTGTGTGTGTGTGTGTGTGTGTGTAGCACAGTGCTCATGTCTGTCCGTGACTTCTGTCTTGTCTGAGACAGGGTCTCCTCATTGTTTGCTGCTGCTGCATCAGCCAGGGTAGCTGGCCTAAGAGCTTCTGGGGATTCTCCTGTCTCCAGCTCCTTTTCACTATAGGAACTCTGGAGCTACAGGCCTGTGCTTCTGCACTCAGCTTTATGTGGGCCCTGGGGATTGGAACATACATGGTCCTCACACATATATGGGAAGTGCTTTACTTACCGGCCTATCTCCTTTGCCTCTATTTCCATTTTTTTTTTTAAGCAAGGAAATTGTTCTGCTTACAAGAGTTCACATGCAATCTCTGCAGCAGAGAGTGTATCTAATCCTGGGAAGTAGAGGCAGGAGGAGGAGCTCATTGCCCTAGCTCTGCTTGTCACTTGGACTTGCAGTGATCGTGTATTGCTTTGCAGGCTGGTCTGCAGCTCCTTAACTGCACATCATTCATCTTCGTTATTTTATAACAAGAAAATTGGTACCTGTTTTTCTTGTAAATGGGTCAGTATTTGAGACATCTCATGCAGTTTCTGGGGGCTCCACTGAGAGCAGCTGGCATTACTAGGTCACCTTCCTCCATGTGTATAAGGACTGTCCTCACACTCTGCTGGGAAACCCCAGATCTAAACACTAGCACAATACTATGAACACAGAACGCTTTTCTAAGTGCCAAGTACATTTCGTGTAAAGTGACACCTTTATTCTGAGATTCAGTCTTTCATTGCTGGTGTTAAAAGTTTCTTGAAATGGTTTGTGGGGGCAGCTTGGTGATTCAAGTGTTTGCTTTGCAAGAAGGAAAACTTTAGTTCAATCCCTAGAAACCACCCATATAGAAAAGCCAGACGTGGTGGTGCAGGCTTGCAATCCCAGTCCTGGAGAGGCAGAGATGGGGGCACTTCTGGAGCTTTCTGGCTATTTAGAGAGCTCTCTCTAGCCTAGTTAGAGAGCTCCAGGTCAGTGAGACCCTGTCTCAAAAAACAATGTAGATAGCACCTGAAGAATGGTACCCAGGATTGTCCTCTGGCATCCACATTCTGTACATATGCTTATGCACCCACACACAGGTTCACCTATGCAGACTCCATCAGTGGGCTTTCTGTTATGGCTTCTAATCCCCTTCTCATATACTCAGCTGCAGGTTCATACTAGTTAATGTGGCTATTAGACTAATGTCTGTCCTTCCCACAGTGAGGTGGGCTCCATGGGCTGGGGCTGGGTTGTCCATACTCCAGTCATCTCCCCAAGATGCAGCACATCGCAGGCCTCCAATAAGTGTTTGCTGAAGGACAAGTGGCCAAAGGGCAGATTGCTGTCCCTGTGGTTTCCATGCTTTCTCTGTCATGAAGGACTCCATGCCTCCGTAGTCATAAGCTGAAATGAACCCTTTCCTCCTCTAAAGTATTTTTGCTTTGGACTTGGTATTTTATCACAGCAACAGTAAATCAACTAATACAGATAGCATCTTTCTGTCACCTTAATTTCTTTGCAATTTACCAACAATCATAGAAAATGGGGAGGCCAGTGTGAAAGAGTCCAGAAGAACGGAGGGCAGAGCGAGCTGTGGTTGGCCAGTCCTTGGCTTCTCGTTCTTATCAATGCGAGAGCTAGAACTGTGGGCAGGAGGGATGCAGACAGCCCTCCCATGGATGAATCCATGTCTGATGATCTCCTCGGAAGGAACTAGACACTGTGACCCTCAAGCAAACGCAGACCTGAGAGGCTTCACTGCACAATGACGCCCAGTGAGGTGTGCAATATCTGATTTCCTGTGAGACAGGCGCGTGGGCTTTCAGTGTAAAATAAACAGACACCACATACGGACACGGCAGCACCATGGCTGGCTGGGTGTGGGTGTCCGTACTTCTGCTGTGACTGGTGGGTCCCCCCATGACACAATAGAATACAGCTCAAGAGCAAATCCCTCGCTGTACCGGATTCCGGTCCCAGATAGGAAGTGTTCTCTCTTCCATCTAAGAAGGAAGCAGAGAGGGGAACACAGCCCAAGTGGGACACACACAATATAAAGCCAAGACAACTCGAAAATCTCTAACTGAAAGGAAGAATTGCTCCAAACTGAAATGAATGTAAGAATCTGAAGAAATGGCTAAGAACCTCCTTGGTACATGAAGAGGCTAGAAGGAGAAAAAGGATGGAAATCTGCAAGGGAAAAGACCAGGATGGAAGCGTAAAAGAAGGGATACAGTCAACTGTAACTCTTCTTCAAAGATATTTATAGTATCTCAAGTCAACATGTCATCCCATACTTGCTGACAGAATGCTGATAGCATCTCACTAAACTAAAGACTGGAGGACCGGTCACTGCAGCACCTGCGAGCTTCAACTCTTGAGGAAGTTTATGTGTAAAAAAGGGGAGGCTATTGGGAGGATGGGGCGGAGACGGCTCAGCGGGCACAGTGTTTGCTGCGTGAGGATCAAGAGCAGGATTTGGATTCCCAACACCCTGCATAAAAGCCAGCCACGGCCATGCACATCTGTGAACACAGTGTGTGGAACAGGGGATTAGGAGACAGGTCAGTCTCAGGGTCCTGCTGCCCAGCTAGTGCAGCTGAAGAGGCCAGCTCCCAAGTTCAGAGAAAAACTCTGTCTCAAAAAAATCAGGCAGAGTGTCAGAGGGAAACAGCCAACATCAATCTCTGGCTTTCACACGTGTATGCACAACGAGCTGCGCCCCCCACCTACACATGTACATACTTGTATACACCACACATACATACAGACACACACACACACACACACACACACACACACACACACACACACACGCACATGTGCACACATACACAAAGGGAAAAAGAAAAGAGGACAAAATCAGATGATGCTCCTAACAACCCCTGAAGAACAAACTGCAGAACCTAATGGGATTAATGAACATGCAAGGAGGTAGCTGGTTAACCTCGCACCCCTCCATTCCTCCTTCCCTCCAATCCTGACTTTCTTAGGTATCCACAGTAGTCTGTTAGGAACTTGGCAGGTGTGAAAGATACACCAAGACAAGAACTCTATGTAAAAAGGTGGAAAATGATTATGAAAGTAACTGGCTGCTTTATCAAAAGCCAGCTAAAGACACTTTGACTAAATGCAGAGACACATAGATTTCCCTGAGGTGATTAATATCCGAAAGATGATATTTTGTCCCCACATTTTAGGCACTTTTAGTAATTCCTATTACTAAAAGTAATTACGATCACAAGAATTTGTGGGGTGATTTTTTTAGGGCTCATATGGAATAAAAATGGGTTAAAAACATCAAAAGAATATTTGAAAACAAGATACTGAAAGTAAATTCATATGCATACCACTGGTGAATAAATCTTGAGTTGTAATAAATATAACTGGGTGGGGAAATGATAGAAAATATTCAGTATTTAAATACATCCATAGTCCCCAAATTAGTTTATACATTCTCACCAGAGTTTTTTAAATCATGAAACTGGTTTTATATTTCATCTGGGAATTAAAGTAGAATGGTTAAATCAGTTAGCCTGGTGTTCTGGCTCTGCAGATTCCAGAACATACTGTGAAGCTACAGGGTGCAAAGCTGCATGGCGTTTCCGCCAAGGCGGGCTGTCGTGGTTTGGACCTGAAATAACCCAGTGCAGAAATACTCGGACTGCTGGGAGGTGACTGTGTTGTAAGGACTCTAACCTGATCGGTGCATCCGTCCATTCGTAATTGAGAGATCTGAGGAGGTGAATGCAGCTGGGAGGAGTCAGGTCCCTGGGCCCTTGCCCCAGAAGTGTTTGTTTAACGCTTTCCCCTGGCCACCAGGAGGTGACTGGCGGTGCCCATCATACGCTTCCCACCAGGATGCTCTGCCTCAGCATGGGCTCAGAAGCAAGGTGCTAAGTGAATTTGGATGAAAGCCACAAAAACTATAATCCTTTGCTGTTCAAGTGGCTCCCTCAGGTGTCTGTCACTGGGATGGATGCTGACTCATCTGTTTACAGGTGAGGGAATCAATGGGACCCAAGGAGAGCTCCTGGATATTATACCCCCACACATTTAGGTATTTAATATATGAGGTAGATAACACTTCAAAAATCAGCTGGCTAGAGGAGAGATTATGTAATAGAAGACTTGGGGAATTTTTTTCATGCTAAAATTACAATAAAATCACCTTATACTATATAAAAAACTCTAGGGCTAAACATTATAACTTAAAGAAAATTTGGGACAATATTTTTAAACAATGTAGTGCAGAAATGCTTCCTCAAAATCTTAACATAAAAGTTATAAAGAAAAATATCATCTGAGTTAAAATATGTATAAATGCAAAATAGAGGACATAATAAAGTTAGAATTATGATAAAATTTGAGAAAAGTAAGCAACATGTGGAACAGGAAAGTATATTACAGACATATGCTAATCACTACCTAAAATTGCCTTTAAATCAGTAAAAATCATAACAAACCAAAAGGAAATTTAACAAGTAGACAGTTCCTAATAAATAACTGGCTATTTAGGAAAAAGCACATTTGCATTAAATAGCCCATTCTGTATGCCAAATACCTGAACTATTTAACTTTCTTTCTGGGTGGGCCTTCTAACCTAAAAAAAAAAAAAAAAAAAAAAAAAAAAATTAAACAAAGAAACAACAATTTACCAGTATGTTATCTCTAGATGATATAATTAAAAGTAATTTTTATCTTCTCCATGTGTCTCTCTATTAAATTTTCTACAATGACAGTGTGTTTCTTTTAACAAAAATGGATTTCTGTACATATACCTAGACTGACAGATCATGAATTGGACAGATATCTAACTCTGGAACCGAGTAGAGGCTGGTAAATAAGCCAAGTGCTGTCCGTATCCCATGGACAGGAAGGGAAACGATAAAGAAACTTTCCTGGGTTAACCCAAGTCCACAGGGGAAGAGAGGAAATCGCTGTTCTTCTAGCACAAGATGAGGGAGGTTCTTATCCACACAGGAGGAGGAGGAGAGCATTTGGCATTGGTTCACTGGCTCCTCTGCTGCAATCCAAGGACACACATCTGATCACTGGTAATGGGAAGCAGCCTGCCTGCAGGACTCAGAGGACAACAGCCTCATGCTAACAGATTCTCTCGGCCTTGCATGTCCAACGAACCAATGCTTGGTGGTGAGCATGAGTGATGGGTGGTACCAGCAACCCTGTGACACAGTTAGCTGCTCACCCTGTCTAATCAGCAGCACAGGCGAAGGAGATACTAACCTATCAGAAATCCAGTCTACAGCCTGCCCTGATGAACTGCATGGTATATGGAAACAGCAGTCATGCGGAAGGCTTTTTAAGATGCCCAAGGTGAGGGTCATACACAGAGCGTATGCAGAAGGAAGATGTCATTTCACTGGAAAGCTGGCAGGTGGTCCATTTTTGCATATTGGTTCTCCCTCGGGTGAAGAGTTCAGCAGATTGAGTAAGACACAAGCAGATCTCTGTCTCAGCAAGCTTTGCTTGTGTGTAGAATGCAATAAATGCATAAAGGAAGACTGATGGTGGTAAAAATATGAAAATGTAGAACATCTGGTGTCAATCTTAACTCTGGGAATATTAATAAGCCCAAGGGGGAAAAACTATGTAATTATCTCAATAGATACTGAAAAGGAATTCAGTAGAGACCCCCTTCACAAAATGGATGTGTGAAATTAAAAGCCAATAGGATACATTACTATGAAGCATCAGAGACTCCCTGCTCAAGTCAGGATCCAGAAGCAATCGCTGTTGGTTGGTACCGCTCTTTAGAATGTTCTTCTGCAGTACTTACAGGAGCAATGGAAATAAGATCCACAAACAAAAAATGAATTTTTACCTGCTGGCTAGATGACACCAACCAACTCCTAGAAACTGCTTTAAGAGGGTCTAGGCAGGTGGTGCAGGCCTACAATCCCAGCAATTGGAAGGCTGAAGCCAAAGGGTTGTAAGTTTGAGGCTAGCACAGGCCATATAACCAGGTCTCAAAAATAACAAAATTAAACTCGGAGGTGGTGCACACCTGTGGTTCCAGCAAGGGGGAATGGGAGGTTGAGATAGGCAAATCCCTAGAAGCCCTGGTCAGTCAGCCTAGCCTACCTGGTGACGTTCCAGGGCACCGAGAGACCTTGTCTAAAATAAAAGGTGGAAGGCACTGGTGGAGTGACTCTGGAACTGCTCTGATCATTAACCCTCACGCATACATCTAGTGTAAACTTGTGTGTACACATGTGCACCCATATATACATATACATGAACACACTCACACATATACATGAAAACCAAGAACAAAATTTGTAAGGCAGGAGCTAAGATAACTAGTTACAAAATTAAAAGGTAGAAGTTTTCCTATATTAAGATTTTATGAAAATAATGGAACATATTACATCATAAAAATCAAATATACCCTTATAGAAAATAACCATTTAGCATGATTTAGTTAGAATTAAGATGGTATCTTATGTGACAGTATGATTTTAGTGCTTGTTCACACATATGAATACATGAGAATAATGGACAACTTGATCAGAAGCAGTAATTAGACATTAGAATATGTAAGAAAGTGTTGCAAATTTGCACAGGGCAATGTTGGAACCAACAGAGGCAGCTTAGCAAGCAAAGAGAAGAGAGAATCTGAAGGAGACCCAGTAACCATGGCTGTTCTGGATGTAACGTAAGTGATGCATGAAACTGTTAAGAAAGAAACATACAGTGTTTAGATAAAGACACCTTTGGGGGCAAAATAACCTGATGTCTCTCAGCTTACTCTTCACCACGGCGAGTAAGCAATACATTCCAGAGGCAGCACACCTTAAAAACTAAATAGTGGGGCTGGAGAGATGGCTCAGAGGTTAAGAGCACCGACTGTTCTTCCAGAGGTCCTGAGTTCAATTCCCAGCAACCACATGGTGGCTCACTACCATCTGCAATGTGATCTGGCGCCCTCTTCTGTATACATAATGAATAAATAAATCTTTAAAAAAAAAAAAAAAAAAACTAAATAGTACCTAACTTGCGATGGTTAACCCGATTTCTTCAACTCTATGATGACACAAAAGCCACACACATTTTGTGGAAACCATACTGAGAATCTTGAATTTCGACCTTTACTAGGTTGGTGGCATGCAGTCTGCTGTCCTCTGAGGATGGTGAGCAATACTTGACCTCGATCTTGAGGGCCTAGTGAACCATGAGGCTAAGCTATGACATCCTCCTGGTGCATGGAATGCATTTTCAACTTAGAATACTTTTGACCTAGAGTGGGCTTATTGGGACATCACTCTGGTAAGTTGAGGCACATCTGTGTTCCCAAATTCACTTTCAATGTCATGTCATAGAGGAAACATGAAGATGGAACACTCCCTCCCTTGAGCCCAATACAGATGTAAGGCACTGGTGGCCAGCAGGACAACAGCTCAGGGGACTGGGGGAAGGGCAGGTTCTAGTTTCCTGAACCAGGTAACCAGCTCTTTTTCTTCTTCCTTCTCCCTGATTGGAATGTGAATGTACTCTACAGTTCTGTGATGAGGAGGAAGGAGATATCCCAATGAATGCTGGCAGAAGGAAAAGACTGAGAAGACCATGGGTCTCCCAGGGTTACTGAGCCAGGCTGTGCTGACAGGCAAGAGAGGCTCGGAGGAGCTCTCAGTCGGGTTTTCTCCTTTGTAGCCACAGTGAGTTCCAACTGCCTGGAAGCCAGTGGTTCCCAACCTTCCTCATGCTGTGACTCTTTAACACAGTTCTTCATGTGTGGTGACTCCCACATGTAACAATTTTCATTGTTATTTCATAACTATAATTTTGCAACTGTTATGAATTGTTCTGTAAATATCTGATATGCAGGATATCGTATATGCAACCCCTGTGAAAGGGTTTTTGACCCTCAAAAGGGGTCAAGACCCATAGGTTGAGAACTGCTGCTGTCAGCATTATAACCCTAGAAGACCAGGCAGGGTAGCACATGCTTGTAATCTTAGCACTGGGGAGATAGAGGCAGGAGGATTGCTGGTCCCAGCTCACCCTGGACTCCATTATTTGTTCCAAGCAGTAATCTTGAACCAGAAGAGACTTTTCTAAGTCTACAAGAAACTCCCAAGGCTGTCACTAGCCTGTGGCTCCAGGGGGAGGTGGAGAGACCTTAGGAGAGGGGAAGCCAGGTGTCATGAAGGGGTGTGTCATGGAAGAGAGATCAGGACTTTTGTCCCTTCATGTCTCTTTGCCTCTCAGATACCACTGATGCATACATCCTCATGCATAGATGTAGTGAGGTTACACACAACCTCACTACAGACACAAACAACCAACTTGTCTTCCTATAAGTTGATGTTTCCGGGTGTTCTGTCAGAGCAGTGGGAAGCTGACTAATATAACTTTTAAAAGATTCTCAAGTGAGACTAGGGAGATGACGGAGAAGGTAAGTGCTTGCTGCATGTGCACCAGAACCTGAGTTTGGATCCCCTGCGTCTACATAATAGCCAGGTGTGATAGCATGTGCTTCTAACACCAGAGCTGAGGAGAGGCAGAGACAGGCATCCTGCTGACCAGTCAGTTTAGCTGAATTGGTAATGATTGGGTTCATTAAGTGGCTCTGTCTAAAACAACAACAACCAAAATGTGGAAAATAATAGAGGAAAATATTGACAACAATCTCTAGGTTTCATTTGTGCATGTGTGTCACACACGCACACACACACACACACACACACACACACACTACATACCCAATAAAAAAGTAAAGCAAGAAAAATCCAAAATCTTTAAAGAAGCATTGTCATGTATGTATTTAAAAAGGCAAAGGAAAGAATACGAAAATATGAGGTCCAATGCATATGTAAAACTCTTAGAAAACAGCAATGTACACACAGTTCAATACAAAAATGGGCTCTTTAGGACTTAGTCTCGGCAGTTACACAGTATCACTCCAGCCCTACTTTATTGAAGCTATCACAGACACACCCAAGTTCAAAGTCAAGGCACACAGATGCCACCTGTCAAAAAGAAAAGTTTAACAGAATCTGCAGGCGTATTTTGAAACTACCACAAGCTGCAAATATTGCGCCTAGCAATTCCCTTGCCAGGAAGTCATCCTGGTGAGCAAGCAAACTTGGGCATAAATGACATAAAAGGCATTTCTCCTAGAGTTGTATGTGACAGCACTTCTCAGATTTTTGTCAAAGATTTATTTGAATTTCATGTGTATCTTTGTGTGGGCATGTGCACATGAGTGCAGGTGTCCCAAGAAGGCCAGAGGCATCAGGTACCCTGGAGCTGGAGTTACGGGCAGTTATGAGCTACCCACTATGGATGCTGGGAACCGATCCTCCACAAGAGCAGTCTACCTATTGAGCCCATGGCTCCAGCTCTTCTCAGATTTGAACATGTCCCTGAAGCACCCGGAGAACGTGTTAACCAGATTCCTGGGTCTCACCCACTGCTTTTGATTCAAGAAAATGTGCATTTTTATGAAGTTTATAGTTCTCAGTGTTTAGGTAATATTGATTTTGTAGCTCTGAACTATGAGAACCGAAGATTTGCAACATGATTTTAAATTCTATTATTGACCTGTCTCTCCATTCCCAAAAGATTTGATTCAAACACATCACAATGCAACAAGGTTTGGTATTTTTACTACCTGACAAACATTCTGTTTCCTCTTTTATAATGCAGTTGTGGGGAGGGCACTCGAACATGCTAGACAAGCATCCTGTCACTGATCTATACTCTTGCCTCCTTCTGAGTCATACCTTTGTTATGGAGACACCTCTAAGGCAACTGAATCTTGGATCCGCACCTTCTAAACTCAGCCCAGAATTACTCAGTAACATCAATGTGAAAGTTCAAATCACAGAACACTAAAGAAACTCACTCCTCTGTTGAAAGGAAAGGTGCATTTCCAGCTGATGTCATTGTCGCTGCCCATCCCTTTCCTTAAGTGCCCCAAGCTCTGTAGCTACCACAGAGCCTTTCACTCAGGTCACAGGCACAGGGATACTGGGAGAAATGCAAAGCAATTGCTTTTAAGAATACTTTGCTAGGAAGATCAAAATGGCTGCAACAGTATTAGGAGGCTGGGGCCCCAACTTTGTAGACTTTGTTATCTTGTAGCACTCCACCTTTACTAACACTGTTTTGTTGCTCTGACTCTCTATGATGCCCCAAAGCACAATGTAGCTCAAGCCGGAGGGCTCTGAAGTAAGACTGTTTGGACAACACCCCTAAATCACTTCCATAAAGGACACACTAGTGGAGATCCTGCCTGTGACCGCTTGACAGAAGTGGTACACTTCATCAAAGAGCCCGTCTCCAGCTCCATTGACCATGTTCTCTACACCAGAACTTCAGTTTTGGCCCTTTAGAGCCGCCTCAGCTTTCTCCACACAGGTTCTTCACAGCACACCTTACATGAACATTGTTTCCTCTCTCAGGGGCCTGCAGAAAGGGCTCAGCAATTAAGACTGCTTGCTGCTCATTCAGAGGATGTGGGTTCAGTTTCTAGCACAAACGTGGCAGCTCACAGCCATCTATAATTCCAGTTTCAGGGAATATGGCACCCTCTTCTGACCTCCATGGGCACCAGGCACACATGTGGTACACACACACACACACACACACACACACACACACACACACACACATGCACACACACGCACGCACGCACACATGCATACATACACACACAATATACAAACACACACACACATATAGTCAGGCAAAACACCCACACATGAAATAGAATAAATCAATCTAAATTAAAAACAACATATTTTTCTTCCCCTAAATGTTCTTGCCTTGAGTTCTGACCCAGGCCTGACAAATGGAACACTGTTCCTTCACGATGACCTGTTCCCAATAAGAAGGCTGTCTCCTCCTGCTGTCCCTTGGGGCTATTTACACTTGTCCCATAGGACAGTTCTTGGTAACGTTCCTTACCTCTTACAATGTCAGCTCCTCTAGGACAGAGGAAGCTGGCTTTAATAGCACACTGCACATACTGCTTAGCCCAGGGTTTCCCAGGAGCTCAGCACTGTAGCCAGCCTCAGGGACACACACTGCAGACATGGCCTGGAAAAACATACTCATCCCTTCAAACAAAGTCACTGAAATTCAAACCCATCATATGAATCCTGGTTGAGACGCACACTGGATTGCCAAAAACAGCTTTAAAACAGGTAAAGTGAACGTGTCTTACTTTGAGCTGTAGTCGGACTCTGGCCAAAAAGAATGCCCAACAGTTTTCCCTGGAGTCCACCATGCCAAGACCACGGACTTCATTACGAACCCCAGAAACTATCTTGTCTGTATCTTCATCATTGAACAGATCCGGGATATCACCTATTCCCAAAGAAAGAGCAGAATTACACAATGATGATGCAATTTACATTTTACAGTGGACTTTCTAGTGCTTGAAATGCTAGGTGAAGCTCCAATTTAAAGACAAAGTTTGAAATTAGAAATGTTATCTTCCTTTCCTTTTTTTTTTTTGCTCAGAACTCACTGAGAGCAAGCAGCTAGCTGCACACTCACATAAACCTCACACCCCACCACACCTTCACACCGACTAGACCTGCATATCCTCCAGACCCACACCCCACCACACCTTCACACCAACCAGACCTGCATGTCCTCCAAACCCACACCCCACCAGACCTTCACACCGACTAGACCCACACCTCTTAGACCTGCATCCCACTGGATGAGCACACCCTAGACCCATACTCTCTAGACCCTCACACCTATTAACGCACACAGACCCTAGACCTGCATCCCACTGGATGAGCACACCCTAGACCCATACTCTCTAGACCCTCACACCTATTAACGCACACAGACCCTAGACCTGCACCCCACTGGATGAGCACACCCTCTAGACCCCCCACATCCACTAGACCAGGCCCTCCCGGACACTCATACCCACTGAACCGTCACATGCACTAGACCAGCATACCCCCAAGACCTGCACAAGGAGGAACAATATTTACTTCAGTTCAGGCCTGCTGGAGGCACCTCTCATCCATAAGCTGACTAAGAAAGCAATATAGTTCAAATTACTTAGGTTTATAGCTTTCTCTCCAAAGAACTGCCCTAACAAACATCTCAAAGATAAATTATCTCTCTTTAAAGTTCATTGAAACTACACATAATTTGTCATTGGGAAAGATCTTTCGAGAAATGTGTCCATTTAATCACCCGATGCCAGCAAGTCATTAATCAACACAAGGAAGCTCTCGTCTAGAACGTGGGCATCTGTCAGCAGGAACACGGTGGGCATGTTCTTGGCTCCAGTTCTGACGTACAAATTGGCCAGATCTACCTGTAAGGAAAGGAAGCCATCGCTCATGTTTTGTTACAATGCCCATGGGATGCTGGGAGTGTGTGGCTGGGTGTTGGGAGGAACTGAGTAGGGGAATGTGGGACAGTGGCTGTGGCTCTCCTCCCAGTGACCTGTCACACCCCCCCAATCCTGGCATTCACTGGTGAGCATCATGTGATTTAGTGGCATCTATGGATGAAAACAGGCTGCTGCTGAGCCACGACCCCTTCTAACGAAGTGGATGTGAATTCAGTGATGCCTCTGTCAAGTATCACAGTGGCAGTCCTCTGCTCACTCCAACAATCACCTCTTCATTGAACACAGTTTTACTTTGTTATTTGGTCAGCATTATTAAAAGCACAGTTTTAAAAAAGTTTAAAATAGCACTTGCCACAAATTCCAGGCATTATTTTGTAAGTGCTACTACGGATTGAAAAGCAAAAGCTTAAATACATGGGACAGTTTTCTAAACATGCCGTTCCCATTGCAGTTGGTTCTCATGCTCTTATTCAAAGGGGAAGAAACCCTACTTGCAATTACAAAGGAAGATCTTCCCTTTCTGCCCTTTATTGAACACTGAGTTCACTTAAGGCAGAAACAAAACATGCTTGTATGTTTAAAACAATTTTTTTTCAGCCAGGCTTATGTTATTGAACCTATACAAATTACAGAAATGTGTTAATGTATTTGACCATGAAGACAAAAGTATCAGAGGTAACTCTGAAGAGATCCCCCTTCCTATACAGTTGGGAAGCCCTATCCACATCTCAGAGCTGACATGGATTCACTATCAGCTTGTGCTCTGTCTGCCAGACAAAAGGACCAGAAATACAATCAGCCCTCCACGGTCACAGGTTCAGCTCAACAGCAAACAAAGAATCAAAACAAAACACGGAGGGCACATTGTGTGTGTACTCATCCCTATAGACATTCTTTCCTTGTGGTTACTCCTAAACACTGCAGCACCACTACTGATGTAACATTCACTGCTGTGGGATGGTCTCTATGTCAAATTTCCCTGATTGGTCAATAAATAAAACACTGATTAGCCAGTGGCCAGGCAGGAAGTATAGGCGGGACTAATGGAGAGGAGAATTGAGAGAACAGGAAGGTGGAGGGAGTCACTGCCAGCCGCCTCCATGACAAGTAGCATGTGAATATGCCGGTAAGCCACAAGCCACGTGGCAAGGTATAGATTTATGGAAATGGGTTAATTTAAGCTATAAGAACAGTCAGCAAGAAGCCTGCCACGGCCATACAGTTTGTAAGCAATATAAGTCTCTGTGTTTACTTGGTTGGGTCTGAGCGGCTGTGGGACTGGTGGGTAATAAAGATTTGTCCTGACTGTGGGCAAGGCAGGAAAACTCTAGCTACAATTCACATCGGATTAGGTATTGTAAGCGACCTAGAGATGACTTAAAGTGCACAAGACCGTGTTCAGGTTATGTAGGAATGTGATCAATTTCATTGGGTCCTGGCCCTAAACCTCTGTGGATAGCAATGGGTGACTGCTCTGCCCTCTGCTTTCCTCACCCGAAGCTCTTGGGTCCCATAGCCTTCAGTCAGAGTGATCTGGAAGACCTCCAAGCTGCAGATGTAAGCTGCCAGCCGAGACAGGCTCTGCTTGCCACTGCCCCCAACTCCAACCAAGAGGGCGTGGCCTTGAGGGGTCCGAAGAATGCGGCTGATGCGGCACCTGGAGGAAGAATCAGCCCCCATCGAGTCATGAAATCAAAGTGTCTTGGGTTGTAAAAATGTGCAGAGACGAAAGGCCAGTTCTATTGGAATGATTTTGTCCTTGTTCGTATGCTTTTCTATCGAAGACAGCATCTAGTTTGTAACATTTGCCCAGAAACTTTCCCAGGAGGCACATTTGGACTCGTACTACATCACACTGCTTGAGAATATATGCAAGGCTTATGTATAGCTTCTATTTTTATTTTTTTGATTAACAAGAAAAATCGTAATTCTCAGTCAGACCCACAGTACAAAGACCTCCAGGGGAGATATCTATTTGCAAGAAAGTTTTGCTGTAGAACCACTTTGAAAAAAAAAATGGATTGGCTTGAATCAACAGACATTCTCCAATGTGCTTCATTCAAGGAGACTAAAGACTCATTTCTCTAAGACATATTTATTTACCTTTATTTTTTTATTTTTTTTGGTTTTTCGAGACAGGGTTTCTCTGTGTAGCTTTGTGCCTTTCCTGGGGCTCACTTGGTAGCCCAGGCTGGCCTCGAACTCACAGAGATCCACCTGGCTCTGCCTCCCGAGTGCTGGGATTAAAGGCGTGCGCCACCACCGCCCGGCTATTTACCTTTATTTTATGTGAGTGCTCTGCCTGCATCTACATATGTCCCTACTATCGAGTATGTCCCTAGTGCCTAAGGAAGTCAGGAGAAGCATTGGATCCCCCTGGAACTAGAATTACAAATGGTTGTGAGCCATTATGTCAGTGTTAGAGACTGAACCTGGGTCCTTTGCATGAGCAGAAAGTACTCTTAACCACTGAGCCGTCTCCTTAGGCCCTATCACTTGTTTCTTATATGATTCCTGCTCCCCTTTCACTAAAGGCGGCCTCACGTGTAGGCCACAACATTAGCCATTGTTATCTGAAATTTTCTTTCAAGACCAGCCAACCCCTCCTCCTGCTCTAGTGTAGAGATTCTGGTTGTTTGTACTAATGATATCATTGCTCCATTTGCTAGGTGTGAATACTTTGGTTTTAACATTAATGTAATACTAGTTTAGTTGAAGAAATGGCTCATTTCCAAACAACTCACAAAATATAAAGTATGCATATGTCCAACTGCAAAAGTTGGGCCTTATTATGTTTGCTTTTCTAAACAAACAAATCCCAGCCCTGGATGACCCATGTTGCTTTTGTTTTTGGAAAACTGAAGCTGGAGTCACTTACACCAGGGCCAATGTGTAACATCACTTCAAGTCTCCAGTAACTGAGGAGACAGGTTACTGTTACAAGCCTGGTGAGTCCATTAGCGTTTACATCATGTGACCACATGAACAAAATCACCTTGGGAAAGAGAGCAGGAGAGAAACCCCAGTCCAGAGTTAGGCTTTGGTTGCATCTTCAGGCATGCGTCCAGGTTCTTAGCTAACGGGATTCACTAGAGTGGCAATGTCCCTTTCTTCAGCGCTCAAGGGCACTCAAGTCATCCCTAATGCTGAGTCAATCTGCTTTACTCTTATAATCCCGGATCAAAGAAACACTCTACGGTTTGGGCCACAGAGAATCCCATACTGAAGATAATGTATGGGGGAAAGGCCTTTTCCCCTCAGGGTTGGAGGGGATTGGCTTCACCGGGTCACCAGGCTGCCAGCATATCCCAATGTCACGGGGAACAGTGTGGCCAATAAGTTACTGGTTTCCACCTAACCTCCCTGGTGTGTAATTAAGGGGTCGCTGAGAAGGTATCAATGAAACTACTGCCACTCAGCTTGCTTGAGGTAAGCGATGGTGGGGAGGCTCCTAGCATTTTCCTTTAGCCCAAGGCTAAACGTTTAACAATAACTTCTAAAAATTAAATTTCCTATAGCTCTCCTATTCAGAGTCACTTCTTTCATGAATAATTTTTCTTGCTTTTATTGATTTACTTTTAGACATTTTAACTCTTATCCATTGTTACTGAATAGAAAGGCCTAGGAGGGCGAGGGGGACAGGGACAAGAACAGCTGTGTTTGCTGTAAAGACGTAATTGACTTCCCACTTGGTGGCAACAGAAACTGTTTAGACGAGCAGTTTGAGACCCTGTGCTCAGTCCATCCAGCACCCTGTCCTCTGGCTCCTTAGCTTTGTTAAGAGATGCTCCGTGTACATAAGGCCTGTCTATGCCTCTCCAGCCTTATATTCTGCTTGCCCTGTTTTTCTAACCTGTGTTACATATGCCACAGCCACCGTGATCTTTTACTCTGTTATTTGAGCATTCACAGTTCAGAGCCACAATGACCCTCTGCAATGTACTTCTCCCTAATTTTTCTATAAGTCACCCCAGTCATATAGATCTTAGTTGAAATGCCACTTCCTCCCTCTGACACCAAGTTCCTCTTTAGAAATCCAAGACAGGCTGAACATCTTTTACCCCAAAATCTTAACTGCTCTAAAATCTAAAACATTTTACAGGTCTAGGAGTTAGATTACAGTCAAATCTCAACTATTAAAAATGCAAAAAACTACCTGGAAGTTATGTGTGCAAAGTTTAATATATGAGAAGTAAAGCGATGTTCTGATTAGGTTGGAGGCTTATTCCCAAGATGTATCATTCTACAAATACTTCAAAAACATGAAGAACATACCAGAAAACTCTAAACCCTTCTGGTTCTAGGCATTTTGGATAAGGCATTGCGTTCTCAAGCTGTTGTACCTTTTAGTATAACACATTACCCTCGGGACATTTTTCTTGATCATTTGTTCATGTTCTGATAAATCCTCACTTGGAGCACTCACATACTCAGAGAGCTTCACTGGAGAAGGTATTGGGAGTGCCCAGGCTGGGATGTGAGCCTTGATGGTCATGCTCTACCCCAAGCAAACAACTTCCTTTCATTTCCTTCTAAGATCTGCCATCCTTTTGTTCTCACTAACTGCTGTAAGACACCAAAGGAATTGTGGTGTTGTTTGCTTTTTCTCTTTGCGGGGCTCGCCGCCCAGCTCCCAAATAAATCAAATGGAGTCTTATTAGTTTTTATAAATGCTCAGTCTTATCTTGGCTTGTTTCTAGCCAGATTTTCTTAACTTTAAATTATCCACATTACCTTTTACCTCTGGGCTTTTCAAGTTCTCTTATTTCTGTAAATTTTACTCTTACTTTGTGGCTGGCTGTGTACCTGGGTGGCTGGCCCCTGGAGACCTCCTTCTCCGGCTACTTCCTCCCTCTCCTTCCTTTCTCCTTCTGTATATTCTCTCTGCCTGCCAGCCCCACCTATCCTTTCTCCTGCCTTGCTATTGGCCATTCAGTTCTTTATTAGACCATCAGGTGTTTTAGACGGGCACAATAACACAGCTTCACAGAGTTAAACAAATGCAACATAAACACAAGTAACACACCTTAAAATAATATTCCACAACAGAATCGGCCATGTCACTATCTAGAATGCAGCAGGCACTCAACATAGCTTACTTAATCCAGGAAGGTCAGGTTAAGTCCCACCCACAAATCCCACAAGTCATCGCTGTTCCGCTTTCTTAATACCCTTCTCTGACAGGGCTGCAGGGAAAGAAAATGTTCTGGATGGATCTTTAGCCTTTAGAAAACAGTTTGCCTCTATGTATGCAGTTAAGACTATGACGTAATTAACCGTGACGTGTACTTTAGCGCTGTAAGAAGAACTGTGAACGACAGCCACTGTGACCAATGAACTTACACGTGCCTCATGGCGTCTTCAAACAGCACCAGGTGCATGGCAGAGTGCAGCTCGTTGTAGTTGTCTACCATTTCTCTAAGAACTGCCTTCAGCCCTTCCCAGTCCGTCACGGGCATGTAACGAGGGTCTTCCTCACCACTAGCAAAGTGGCAATAAATAAGGGGCTGTCGCAGCAGCGTGCTGTCCTCAGCACCCTGCAGGAGGAGAAGGACAGGCTGTGGTATGAGAGCCACCTCAAGAGTCACCCGGGCAGAGACCTGCTTGTGCCAGCAGGTCTGTGCACAGTAGAGAGGACAGTGTCGATTAACCCAGACCCAGCACATCTGTGAATCTCAGAGGTTGTAGGAAAGGGAAGTATGCTTGCTCATCTGCAACCCAGAGTCTCTCTAACTCCAGCCTCATACCAGCCAGAGCCCAGAGAACAGTGACCTTCACTCACTTACTTTAAAGTACTTATGGGCAGCTTTCACCATTTTCCTCTGAAATAAGTCACAATCATTTGTGTCTATCAGTTTGTCTCCATACA
Source organism: Peromyscus leucopus (assembly GCF_004664715.2). NCBI lineage: Eukaryota > Metazoa > Chordata > Mammalia > Rodentia > Cricetidae > Peromyscus > Peromyscus leucopus. The sequence goes on from NC_051075.1 coordinate 84,816,080, forward strand.
CACGAGATGATTCATGAAGCCACAGACGCATTAAATCTTCTGGGCATTTTAAACACTCAGGAGAAGCAAACAAAATCCCCTATATGAGAGGAATGGGAAACACACTTTTAATTCAGAAGACAGTGTCATTTTAAATAAACGCTTTCAGTATTTATTTAATTGTACACTGAATTTAGCAATTGTTCGAATCTTAGATGGTCTTTTAATAAAAAAAAAAACAAAACTCTGAACCAGATGTTGGGGTAAAAGCTGAAAGATCAGAGAAGCAGAGCAAGCCACAGCCAACCTCACCCCGACAGCACATCAGCTGACCCTGTCCCTGTTGCCATGAACCCTCAGACTGGAAAACTCCTGAGTCCTCACCTGAAAGGATCTCAGCTGAACTGCCTTAGTTCCTGTTTCTTCACTCCTTATATACCTTTCTCCTCCCTGCCATCTCTTCCTGAGATTAAAGCCATGTGTGCTTCCTAGCACTGGGATTAAAGGTGTGTGCCACCACTGCCTGGCCTCTGTGTCTAATCTAGTGGCTGGCTCTGTCCTCTGATCATCAGGCAAGCTTTATTAGGGTACACAATATATCATCGCAAGCAATTTGAAGGAAATAAACAGGAGTGGTGTGTATACACATGTACAAATAAAACTCATTTCACCTTCTGATAAGTGATACTATAGAAATTCAGCATCATACCCACTTAAAAAAAAAGTGTGTATGATGTTTTAACTGCATGTATGTCTGTGTACCACAGGAGTGCCTGGTGCCCTTGGAGGCCAGAAGATGACATCAGATTCCCTGGGACTGGAGTTACAGACGGCTGTGAACTACCATTCGGGTGCTGGGAATTGAACCTGTGTCATCTAGAAGAACTAGAAGAATTCAGCTCCCAACTGCTGAGCTATCCTTCTTCCTCATCATACACATTTCTTTAAAAATATTATTTATTATTATTTTATAAGCATTTATTTGCCTGCATGGATGTGTACCACATATGAGCAATACCCCAGAGGCCAGAGAGGGAGCTAGATCCCTTAGAACTGGAGTTACAGATCGCTGTGAGCCACCATGTTAGTGCTAGGAACTGAACCTGGGACCTCGGCAAGAGCCACAAGTGTTCTTCACAGCTGAACCAGCTCTACAGCTCCCTCATCATGCCCATTTTAAGGAATGTAACTAAAACTATTTCAAGAGTCAGCAGGAGCTCAAGCTCACACCTCTGCGCATTTATCTCACCAAAGCACAAACAGAATGATAGTAACAGGACACATCTTTAACCCTTTGATACCAGACAGTCTAACCCCTTTCACCTCACAAATTAAAAAAAAACCCAAAATCTAAAGATCCGATGTGAATTGTCCCCTCTTGGAAGGTAGATGCGGGTTAGCATGGATTGGCTATGCCTCCAGTGCCCACCAACAATGCCCTTCAGTATGTGGGGTGCGGGTGACCCCAGCCAGCTTTCTCTCCACACACAAGAACACAGAGGACACGGTGGAGAATTAAGCTGCATGAGGCTGACGGTGTTTGCAGGTATCAGATGAGCCTGGCAACCGGGACCTGAAGGCTAAGCAGGCAGGACCACATTCCAGTTCACCTTTTCTGTTAAGAGGAGGACTTGCTTTTAACAAAGCTTTGCAAAGCAGCAGAGCATTTCTGGCCGGTGCTAGGAATCCAGATGTGGAAGCAAACGGCTGTGTTATTACCAAGCTACTGTCTGATGCTGTGGTAGGGCCCTGAGGTAGCTGTGGAGTGGTTCTGAACAGAGCTAGAGGAAGTCCTGTGACGTTTTCTCATTCGTCCTCTGTACAAAGGAACTCTGAGTCTTAGACCACTCCCCCAGTACGTCACTGTCCACAGACACACCACATCTGAGACCTTTCAATCCCTCTTTAGGATTCCCTTTCTATAATCAGTAGTGAACACTGCCCTTTTACCATGTGTTACAGTTTGAATCTCAATGCCCCCTTACCCCACTTCAGATCACTAGGGGCACACCTCTGGAAGGGATAATGGGCCCCTGGTCTCTGTGTCTGTCCCTAACACACTATCCAATCAAGATAATTTTCAGTATCAAACCAAATGATCTGTAATTTAAAATTTCATACTTTAATATGTGTTTAAAGTGATGCATTGACATTCTATGCAAACACATGACCAATTACTCTTATTTGGCACTTACAATAATAAGCTCTTAGTTTACAAAGTTCAGATTTCTACTTTCACTGCTAAAATCACTATCTACCACGGTCTGTGTGTCTCCCTAAACTTATGCATTGAAACTTAACTGTGGGCCAAAGAGACAGGTCGGTGGGTGAGCCCGGCGACCTGAGTGCAGCCCCGGAACTCAGGCTAAGGTCAAAGGAGAGAACCGACTCCATGAAGACGTCATCTGACCTCCACAAGCATGTGTAGGACACCCACCCCCACACACACACACTCACACCACCACAAACACACACACACATCACACACACAGAGACACACACATCACACACACAGAGACACACACATCACACACACAGAGACACACACACATACCACCACAAATACACACACATACCATACACACATACACACACAGACACAGAGACACACACACACACAGGCACACACACACACCACCACACATCACACACACACTGAGACACACACACACACACACACAGAGACACACACACACACAGACACACACACAATGAAAAAATACTTAATTGCCAATGTGATAGTATGAAAAGGTGGAACCTCTGGCAGTTATTAAGTAATCATGAAGAGCTGACCTCATATAAACAGTGCTAGGTGTTTGCCCTTCTATCCTGTCTGCTGTGGGTAGACAAAATGTTCAAGGCACCATCCTGAAAACACAGGGCAGGCCCTCACCGGACACGGGACTTGCTGGTACCTTGACTTCAGACTTTTCAGTACCACTGAACTAGGAACAATAAATTCTCATTGCTTATGAATTACCAAGTCCCAGGTACCTTGCTGTATCAGCACAGATGTTGCACATCCTGAAGGGAACCACCATCTCATTGATAAAAAGGTTTGCCATGTTCCTTCACAGAAAGGTTTATGAGTAAAAGAAGAGAAACAGACACAAAATAACAAAGTATACTTTAAATCTGAAGTAGTTCTATAAATGAACGCCATAAGTTATACTGATTTTCAAGAAGCTAACTTGCCAGTTGAAATACCTGGAAGATATTTGATAGGTCTCTCAGATTAAAAATGTAGTGGAATTTAACAGCTGTGGGTACAAAGCTCTCTGCCATCATCTGATGGAACGCTATCGTTGCCTGGATCAAAGAGGGGCCAGTCTTGAGAACTGATGGGCAGAATGCTTGCTGCTGGAGATGGAAGCTGAAGATCTGGCCATAGATGGTTGTCAGTGCATCCAGCGATGGAAAGTTGAAGGCAAACACCGTGAAATGTCTCTGAAAAACAGGTAGTACATCATAGAGATTACGACCAAACCCAAAAGTGCAAACGAAACAAACCAAACACTCGATGTTTTACTCTCTCCTTTATTTAGGACCACTGCCATAAAATGTATTACCGCCATCTTCCCAGACTCTGGGTGGCCACGTGACCGGCTTGAACCTGGAGTGAAGCAGAGGTGACAGAGGGCTAGCCACTGTCAAAGGCTTGCTCTTCACATTTGTTCTCTTAGGCCCCTGACTTTCCATGAGCTTTTGAAGTTCTGCTAAAGGATGGAAGATACAGAAGCAGAGGCACACTGTCACCACCACTCAGCTGACAGCCATGCCCCAGACGCTCAAAGTGAGCCTAGGCAAGACCAGCAGACACCGCGTTCACATGCAGCTGACTCGGACGGATAGGTGAGAAGGCACCTTCTGTGTGGTCTGTTGCACAGATGTTAGTACCGGTTGACATCACCGTTATCAAGCTTACATGCACCCACAATACCACCACAGTTTATGTTTATGGTAACTTTATGCCTCATTGCCAAAATCTGAAAGCAAACGAACCAAGCTGTCCCTCAGGCAGCGAATGAATGAATTCGGTCCATTCATACAACAAAAGCCACTCAGCAAATAGAGAAATACCCTACTAAGCAACGAAAGGACATGAGGGGCCTACGTGCTATGGCTAAGGTAGCTAAACGAACAGTCTAAAGGGGTTACACACTTGATTCTCGCTACAAACTATTCTAGAAAAGGACATATTATTGAGATGATAAAGTGTTCAGTGCTTAAGTATTAAATATCCACAATATGGGAGAGAATGCTTAAAATTTAAAAGCAAAACAAAAACAAAAACAAAACAAAACAAAAAAACAAAAAACCAATTGATCCAAAAATGACTGAAAAGATTGTAATAACATCTCCCCCCCCCCCCCCAGAAGACATGCACATGGATCAGGACCACATGAAAAGATGCTCTGATCTCTAATCACCAGAGAAATGCAAACAGAACTACAACAACACTGCTGTGTTCCCATTAGTATGGCTGCTATAAAAAACAAAGTAGGAATCCTATGTTGACAAAGACGTGGAGAAACCAGAACCCTTGTGCACTGTTGGTGGGGGTGAAAGGGGACTTGGTCATCATAGAAACAGGATGATAGGTCCTCAAAAGGCTATAAACCAAATTACTGTCTGATCCTGTAATTCCACTTCTGGGTAGACAGTCAAAAGAATCGAAAGCAGGATTTCTGAGCGGTATTTGTGTGCCTATGCTCAGAACGGCTGGCTTTATTCTCCCCAGAAAGAAAACATGAAAGTGACCCAGTGTTCATGGGTCAGTGAACAGATAAGCAAAATGCAGCGTGTAAGACAAAACAGCTCATCCCCAGGTTTCAAAAGGAAGTCCTGCAATGTGCTACACATGTGATCTTTAGCACGACACGCTAAGTGAAGTACTCCAGTCCTCAAATAGTGTAGGTCTCCACTTATGTGAAGTACTTAGAGGAGGCAGGGTCAGAGAGACCGAAAGTCTGATGGTGACGCTCAGGGCCCAGAGGACAGAGGAAGGGGTGTCACTGCTGAATGGACAGAGCTTCAGCTTCACATAAGAGCCTCACAGAGACCAATGGTGGTGAGGTGGCGGGAGAAAATGTTTAGGATACTCAACTGTACACTTGGAATGCTTCGTTAAGCCGGTACATTTTATGTAACATGTATTTCACCATAATAACAAAACTGGAAAAATGATTTTCAAAAGATTGATGGTTGCAGGGGATGCAGAGGCAAGGGAAGGCTGACCACACAGCAGAAGGGTCTCCAGGCAGAGAAACTATTCTGTGTGACATTTTGATGGTGGACACCTGTCACGATCCATTTGTCAACCCCACAGAGCAAGTAAGACAACGGAGGAACCCCAATGGAAACTCTGAGTGTTAGTTAATAATTATGTGCCTCATCAAATGTAACTAATGCAAGAGGTTAAAGAGTTCAAATGAAGCAGGTGGTGGGTGGATGAGGGACTAGACAGAAATACTTCCAGCTCATTTTGCTATAAATGTAAACCTTAACTAAAAATATTGTATTGATTAGAAAGGAACATATCTGCTTAATTACCTGTCTAGTGAGAGTCTTACTTTATAAGCACCAAGAAACAAGATAATGTATTTTGTTGAGAGAGGTCTCACTAAGAAGCTCAGTCTACCTTGGAATTCACAGTGTAGCTTAGGGTGGCCTTGAACTCATAACACAGCCTCCTCAGCCTCCCCAGTGCTGGCATTTCAAGAGTGTGCCAACATACCCAGCATGATCTACATTTTGAATATGACATCTGAGGGCATCTAGATGGTATGAAACCCACCTGCAGCCTTGGGTTGACCGTGAAGCTGCCCACCATGGGATTCATGCAGGCCACGTACTGGCAGCTGCGGATTTCCTTAAGCGTCACCTTCTGTCGATCATACCTAAGGGACAGAAAACAGAACCTCCAATCTAAAAGCAAGATGACAAAACAGTGAGCCACCAGCTTGTGAAGGATTTGATCACAGACACTTGATCTTTACAATCGTTTTGCAAGCTTGACCTTCTTGGTCTTATCTGGGGGACATCAAAACCTTAGCTCAGAAAATGGAAAGTGACAGAATTGTTGGAGGCCAAAGCCAAGATCAGAAGCTGAATCAATATAAACTATTACTGCTCATCGATTTTCACGTGGTCCTCACAGCAAGGGTTGGTGGGTGGGCTGGGGCTCCCTCACCCTGTGTTTACTGTCATGGATAGGAAACCAGAGTGCCCACGTATGATCAAACGCCCACATCCTATAGGATAAAGCCAAGAATTTCTTCAATAACTTAGTGCAACTTAATTTCTGCACAGTTGCTGTGTTGCTTGACTACTTTTCAATCCAATCTTGCAAAGATATGAAGGGAAACTGTTCTGTTTAATATGATTAAAAGTAAAGAGAGAGCCTGGGGATATGGCTCGGTTAGTAAGGTGCTACACACACACACACACACACACACACACACACACACAGACCCGAGTTCAGATCGCCAGCATCCAAGTAAGAGCAGGCATGGCAGCATGCCCCTGAACTCCCAGCAGTTGAGGTGGGGGATCCCTGGGCCCAGCCAGTCTAGAGTCAGGGAGTTCCAGGTTCGAGGAAGTACCCTGTCTCAAAAAGTGAGATGTAAAGTGGCCTGGTATCGGGTGTAGATCTCTGGCCTCCTCACATGCACACATATGTACAGATGCGTAGGCAGACATACATGTGCACGCACATTAAAAACAAGACTAAACATTCTGGGATAATTCTGTGTTCAGATGTCCCTACCCTGTAATAACAAGTTTTTGGTGGATGGCAGAATACAGGGGTTTGCTCACCAGTGCCCATGGTCAATGTGCTGTCGAAGCAGTGCGTGAGGCTGGACGGTGCCATAGACGTCCACTTCGGGCATGTTCAGGTCATCAATGAAATAAACCAGTTTTTTATTTCCTCTTGGACCATAGTTACGACCAGCTTTTTTCTCTAGAGGTTTTTCAAGAATTCCTAAAAATATGTACATAATTTTTGTCACAAATGGCTGGCAGAATGTAACATTTCTACCCTTATTTTTCTAAAAGTCTTCCTCGTTCATGGTAATTCATTCATGTCAATTTTCTGGATGTGAGAGGCGGCTGCTGCTGCTGCTGCTGTCTGGAACATGGCCCCTCCCCATTGCCCTCCTGTTACCCAAGGTCATTTCGACCCTCCTTCTTTGGAAATCTACTCAACAAAGGTGTGCGGCACAGCACTGTTGCTCACATTGGAGAAAGTCTTGTTGCTGATAATGTGTCCTTTCACACTAGCTTTAGCTCATGGCTATCTGCTGATTCTGCCACAGCCTGGCCTCTCAATCCATCTCCATTTTCTTTGCTGGAGAGTCTAGGAGCAGCTCCCATTTCCCCCGAGAGGTTTCTAATACCTCTCTTCTTGGACCATTGGGGCACAAGAAGAAAGTGCATGTCACTACTACCCACGTGTAACTTGGTTTTCCTGGGCCTGTATGACTCTGTGTTACTGATGACTCTGAGGCACGGGGTGGAGAGGATCTGAGTACTGTTTCCTTGACATAGCATCTAATCACACGCTGAATCTTCAGACTACAAACATCTTTGAGCAAAGAAGATGTGTGTGTGTGTGTGTGTGTGTGTGTGTGTGTGTGTGTGTGTTATTGTTGTTATATCCCTACTGATGACATTTGTTATTATTATTCATTTGCTAGATAAACAAACAAGTATATAGTAGATAAACACCTTTGGCAAACAACTGTTCCACATTTCCAGATGTTGGCTGGACATTAGCTCTACTGCCACTTGGGTGTTCGTACCTCTTTCTAAATGCATCTTTACACTATCTCTTATGCACAGATAGACAGACAGACACACACACACACACACACACACAGACACACACACACACACACACAGACACACACACACACACACACACACACACACACACACACACACACACGGAGGGAGCGAGGAGGGAGGGTGGGAGAGAGAACCTAAAGTCAATAAGACAACCATCTTTGAGCTTTTGTGATAAGCCTTCCTCACATCTTATGTTCTGCCTCTGTTTTTCTAAGCTGGGCACATTCAATTTCATTGTGTCATATGTGTCTATGATAATTGTTTTTCCATATGTTTGGTTGTTTTCATATGTTGTGTCAAAAAAGATTTTTTAAGAAGCTGTGGCCCCTTTTAAATTCCCCTTTTAAATTCATTTTTGTTATGTACCAAAAAATTATTTTTGGCATGTCCAAATATGTAACAATTCAAACTTAAATATTGTGATCAATATTAAGGCCTGATAGATACATACTATTTTACAAATTCAGGTATCTAAACATCTTAAAATCTGTTAAAATAATAATCTTTGAGAATACTTTAGCCAGGCACAGTGGCACAAGCTTTTAATCCCAGCGTTTGAGAGGTAGAGGCAGATAGATCTCTGAGTTTGAGGCTAGCCTAGTCTACATAATGAGTTCCAGAGAAGCCAGGTCTATATAGAGACTATGTCTCAAAAGAGCGGGAGAGAGAGGGGGAGGGAGGGAGGGAGAGAGAGAGGGAGAGAGAGAGGGAGAGAGAGGGAGAGAGAGAGGGAGGGAGAGAGAGAGGGAGAGAGAGAGGGAGGGAGAGAGAGAGGGAGGGAGAGAGAGAGGGAGGGAGAGGCAGAGGGAGGGAGGGCTTTCCTCTTCTCTATGCTTCTATGCCCCTCCTTATGAGGTCAAAACTCTCTCCAAGTCAGCCAGGAAAGCCTCACAGGATTCTCTCTGACCCCCATCTGCCCAACTCCAACCTACAAACGCTATCTCATGTCATTTCCTGACATTTCCACTACCACCTCCTTTCTTTTACTCTGGCCTCCACCCAGGGCCACGTTAGTTAGTATGCTGCTCAGTAGAACTGGTCTTCCCAACATCAGATTCTTCCAAGATGCAGCTAGCATCTGGTCAGTTTCTTGCTCCCTCTCAATGGTTCGCCATTGCTACCATGTGAAATGCAGTCTCCTTAGCTCATACAGCCCGGTCTCTACAACTATGATGCTCAGCTAGTCTATGTCACCCAGAATTGCCCCTGAACTGGACAGCTGATCTCCCTGTCTGCAGCATAGCCTGACCCCAGCCTTCCCCTCTTCTCTTTAACCACCATGCCCCAGTCTTGTGGTGATATTGTGTTCCCCAAAATATTGTACACCCTAATAAACTTATCTGGGGTCAGAATGGCTCTCTCCTTCTTTAAACCAAAGCTTTTTGTTAAAAGGAAAATGCAAACTCCCTGTATCATGCCAGAAGAAAGAGCCATCTTCTGATATGGGACAGGAGAAAAACTAAAAACCAAAAACCAAACAACAACAAAAAATTAAGGGACTATTCTATTACTACTAATCTCAATTTTTTGATTCTATTCTAATTCTTTAAACTTTTCTTAAAGTAAGAATTTTATATCAAAATTTACAAGATTAATATATGTATATTAAACTTTGTTAAGATATTAATGGTCACATAGAGTACTAACTAATTCTAGAAAAAAGGCTTCAATTAGCTGAATAAACATGTCTTTGTGTTCGAGTCTCTATCAGTTTTCTGCAGGAAATCATGGCCAATTTGAAGTCTCCAGGAAGAAGATGGGGCCCCACAACAACAATAATCCCACATGGACAATAATATCACTAAGCTGACAAACATCATCTACAGATCAGCTTGGACTACAAAGTGCTCAGAGCAATTTTGAGAGGGATACCTGAGATGATCCAGTTTCAAAGACTACTTGAATAAAGACTTGAGATAAGCCCTGAACTTTGGCATTATGCACAGACTGGACAACAAAGGATATAGCTACCTTTCCTGGAATTTGACAATTAACCCAAAATTTTTCTTTTCAGAATAAAGATTCCTTCGCCCATATCCAGCATGAAGCAATTTTAAGAATACAATGCCCACATTCCCAAAGAGGTGGTGTGGGGCAGGTGGTTTTTTGGTCTTTTAATGGATTTTGGGTCTGGGATAATTTTCATTGTTTAAGAGGGTTGGTTAAGCTTTTAGGCTTTTGAGCAGCAGTTCAGCTGAGATTCATTCTGGATGAGGACTCAGAGGCTTCTAGTCTGAGGAAACAGGATCAGCTGAGGAATTGACGAGGTGAGATGGCTGTGGCTTGTTCTGCTTCTCTGATCTTCCAGCATTCACCCCAATACCTGGCTCCAGGTTTGTTTTTATTAATAAGACCTTTTAAGATTCGTGCTACACCAGTCATCTTTCAGACTCAGTTCATTGTATGCGACAGTGTTCTCCTCTGAAGCTGGTCCTTCCATCCTAAACCTTCTCTGCCTGGATATCACCTATCTCACATGCTTGAAATTCTCTTCTGGAGGACACTGACATCTGCAGCTCTTCCCTGTCCTAATTTGATAAGCATCTCTCAACCTTATTCATGTCTCTCCCTCTTGGGAACTAGATGTATCTTATCATATAATTTGTTGAACTGATGAGCAGTAGCCTAATCTCCCAGGCTTAACTCATAAGGAATTCTTTCCTTTGCACTTCTGAACAGAACCCATTCCTCATATAATACCTAGGAACAAGTAGAGAAATCACACACATTTGCTAAAGAAACAAAACAGAATCAGCTTTCTGTTTATCTCATTCACAAAAACAAGACAAACTGACTGAAGGAAGAGCTTAGAGAATATCCAGTGTTGACTGTGCTAATGTTGGAGGGAAATAAAGTTTATTACTTGACTCCAGCAACACAGCCCTGAAAATCACACGTGCATGCATGTATACATCCCAGGGACCCACACTCAGAGCAACCCAACAGCTTCGATCAGCAATTGAGACCTCAGTACCTTACTGTCCCTTCCTTGTGCTGGGCAGCAGCAGGATCACTGACTTTAGCTGTTCATGCTGTCTCCCCTTCACTTGGCTCTCAGAATGCAAAGCCTATGTTTCTTACAATATATTTATCCAATAGCTCAGCATTATTCACACACACACACACACACACACACACACACACACACACACACACACACGACTGATTGACAAGGCCACTGAGATAGCTCAGCAGGAAAAGGTGCTTGCTGCCAAGACTGATGAACTGAATTCGATCCCTGGGTCCCACAAGGTAAAAAAAGAGAACTGACTCCAGCAAGTTGTTCTCTGTCTTCTACAGGTGTGCCACCCAACCACACTAAATAAATATAATGGGAAAAAAATGAAATAACTCAAAGTTGGGCATGTCACTTGATAAACTTTGAGTGTGTCTGGAATCAACTCCTTCCTTGAAAGAGTAACCAGAGGACCCCTTTTTAACACCCCTGTATTACCAAGTTCCATGAATTAATTACAGGGAATTAAATGGTTGAGAGGTGACATAATTACCACTGTGAACGTAAACTTTTTGCTGGTTTACCAAGTAATAACCCCAAAAAAGCTAGAAGTGAAATTAAAGGTCAAAATGATCCATGCATGATGGCACATGCCTATCATCCGGCACTCAGGAGGGTGAGGAGAACCATCACACATCTCAGGAAAGCCTGGGATATGTGGTGATACATTGTCTCAAACAAACTCCTAGCAACAGTTAAAGTCTGTTTACCAGGGATGACCATGAGTGGGGCAGGTATGCCAGCCACATCTGTGCAGCCAGAGGAGGAGCAGGTGTGCAGGCCACATCTGTGTACCAGAGGAGGAGGAGGTGTGCTGGCCACATCTGTGTACCAGAGGAGGGGCAGGTATGCCAGCCACATCTGTGCAGCCAGAGGAGGAGGTGTGCAGGCCACATCTGTGTACCAGAGGAGGGGCAGGTGTGCACACCACATCTGTGTGCCAGAGGAGGAGCAGGTGTGCAGGCCACATCTGTGTGCCAGAGGAGGAGCAGGTGTGCAGGCCACATCTGTGTGCCAAAGGAGGGGCAGGTGTGGTAGGCCAGGTGTGCCGGCCACATCTGTGCAGCCAGAGGAGGAGCAGGTGTGCAAGCCACATCTGTGTGCCAGGGGAGGGGCAGGTGTGCAGGCCACATCTGTGTGCCAGAGGAGGAGGTGTGCAGGCCACACCTGTGTGCCAGGGGAGGGGCAGGTGTGCAGGCCACATCTGTGTGCCAGAGGAGGGGCAGGTGTGCAGGTGACATCTGTGTGCCAGGGGAGGGGCAGGTGTGCAGGCCACATCTGTGTACCAGGGAAGGGGCAGGTGTGCATGCCACATCTGTGTGCCAGAGGAGGGGCAGATGTGCAGGCCACATCTGTGTGCCAGGGAGAGGCAGGTGTGCAGGCCACATCTGTGTGCCAGAGGAGGGGCAGATGTGCAGGCCACATCTGTGTGCCAGGGGAAGGGGCAGGTGTGCAGGCCACATCTATGTGCCAGGGAGAGGCAGGTGTGCAGGCCACATCTGTGTGCCAGGGGAGGGGCAGGTGTGCAGGCCACATCTGTGTGCCAGGGAAGGGGCAGGTGTGCAGGCCACATCTGTGTGCCAGGGGAGGGGCAGATGTGCAGGCTACATCTGTGTGCCAGGGAGAGGCAGGTATGCAGGCCACATCTGTGTGCCAGGGGAGGGGCAGGTGTGCAGGTCACATCTGTGTACCAGGGAAGGGGCAGGTGTGCAGGCCACATCTGTGTGCCAGGGGAAGGGGCAGGTGTGCAGGCCACATCTGTGTGCCAGGGGAGGGGCAGATGTGCAGGCCACATCTGTGTGCCGGGGAAGGGGCACTTACTCTGCAGCGCTGCTGATGTCGTGTAGTAGTTGAAAGGCACACGGGACACTATGTAGTCCTCAGGGAGACTTGCCAGGGTGTCACTCAAAAAGGCTGTTTTCCCCACTCCTGAATTTCCAACTAGCATTAGGGGTTTGCCTTTCTCAATCAGCAGCTCAGTAAAATACCTAAGACGAGTTGTCTCTGGAGTGTGTACCAGAACTGTCTGGGAGAGAAAAGCAGGAGAACGGTCAGAGAAAGACAGAGGTTCAAGGCTGACCCAACACTCAATTTTTAATTAAGACCCAAGGAACTCTCTGTACATGTTCATGCCCAGTAGAGAGACTGAGTATTAGGGCAGACGTCACTGCTTCCAGGAGGGTAGCTGGGCGATGCCATCAATCGCTGGAACAGAGGCAACTGATAACATCATTCCAAGGAAAGGAATCACCCCAAGGTCCCTTTCCTAGAGCCCTTCCTTGCCCCAGCTGTTGTAGGTAAGGGAGAGAATAAGGCAGACATGTGGAAGTGCCCACCCTCTTCAGAAGCTGATGAGACCAGTGGGAACAGCCCCTGCAATAGGGTTCAGTGCAAGGAAACGCCAGTTAGGGGAACAGGTGGAGTGTGCCCAGATCCAAAGCGTATGTGAAACTTTGGTTAAAAATTAAGCCTTTATGTTTATACTTTGATATTTGGCAATTTATTACTTTTTATTTATTCAGATACCATAATGTGCCATAGAAATTTGAAGTGTCCTATAAGAATAAAAGAAAATGAGTGAAAATTAGGCTCAGCGTTGCTGGACAAATAGCTCAGTGAGGAAAGGCCCTTACTGTGCCAGCCTGGCAAGCTGAGCTCAATCTTCAGAAGCCACCAAAGGCAGAAGGAGAGAACTGGTTCTACAAGGTTACCCTCTGACCTCTGTAGGGTGACCCCTTTCCTGGTGACATCATATGCTTGCATGCATGTGTGTGCATGCCCCCCCCCTTGTAATAATAAATAACGGACTTGGGAAATATAGAATAAAATAAAAATATTCAGACAGAAGATAGACACAGACACTGAATTCGGCACAACTGAAAAACAGCTGTCATTTTGGTGCATTTTTTGATGTCCAAACTTAAAAGTGGTAAACAACACAAACAAACATACACACACAAAAACCCTTTACTTACAGGGTTGACTTTTGACATTAAAAAAACCACACATACGTGTAATGGATACAGTTCTTCATTACTTGGTTAGTGCAAACTGACCAGAGTGAAGTATTCTGTGATCACTCCGGGTAATGGCCTTGATGTAACCATTTATTCTACAACTTCCTTTTTAACACAGTGACACCCAGCCCCTCGCGAAGGCCAGACTCCGAAACACACACGGCACTGCCTTCCCTTCTTGCCCACAGTTGCCATCACAGTATTTTTCTTCTGCTGCCGGCTCTTTTGTTCACATATGAATACCAGACATGAACACCCGCAGAGCTGGGTGGCCTCCACTATGCACGTATGCTACATAATCCAGGAATCCACAGCAAACCTGTGAGACATTTTTTGTTGCTGTTTCCTTCTCAGTGAGCATGAAATGAAAACCATGAGAGCTCAGGTGTGGTAGCTTGATAAGCTCATAGGGACTGGCACTCTTGGGAGGTGTGGCTTTGCTGGAGGAAGTGCGTCACTGTGAGGGTGGGCTCCCAGGTCTCCTATGCTCAGGATACCGCCCAGCGGCTAAGTTACTTCCAGTTGCCTCCGAGATGTAGGACTCTCACCTATTTCTCCAGCACCACATCTGTCTGCATGCCACCGTGTCCCACCATGACGATACTGGACTGAACCTCTGAACTGTAAGTGAGCCACCCCAATTAAATGTTTTCTTTTATAATAGCTGCCATGGTCATGGTGTCTCTTCACAGCAATAGAAACCTTAACGAAAACATTAGGTCACTTGGAGAGTGTCACAGCTGGTTAGTGAGTGCAGGTGCTTGGGTTGAAATCTGTGGAGTCTGAGCTCCATAAAAACTCCTGACACAAACAGCTCTTCAGAGCATGGATTTGGGAGTCACAGGCTGCTCGGCTTGATTCAGTGCGACCATGTCTCCCAGTTTCAAAAGTTAATGCTTTTTTGTTTGTTTGTTTTTTAAGACAGGGTTTCTCTGTATAAACATGTCTAGCGGTCCTGGAACTCACTCTGTAGACCAGGCTGGCCTTGACCTCAGAGAGATCCACCTGCCTCTGCCTCCCGTGTGTTGGAATTAAAGGTGTGCACCACCTATAATGTAACATTTTGGAAATGCCTCCAGTCCTAGACCAATCAGGATCATTTGCCATTCTATGCTCACTACCAACATCACTGTGGAAACACTCCCTTCTCTGTTTTTCGGTTTCTCCATGTATAAAATGGCCTCGTGACCCAGCTGCTGTAAAGAATAAGATGGGAGATGGTTCATCCAGTAAAGTGTGGGCCACACAGGATGGAGACCTGAGTTTGAATCACTAGTACCCACATAAAAAGCCAGGCACCAAAGTGCCTATAATTCCAGCACTGGGGAAACCGTAAACAGGAGACCCTGAGCTTCCTGGCCAGCTACTCTCGCCAATAGCGAGCTACAGGTTCAGTGATTTGCTTTAAAAAATAAGATGGAGATGTGATTGAAGCCGGCAGTGTTAGTCTCCACATGCTCACATGCCCATGTGCAAGCGCAGCCACACATCCCACACATGCACACACACGAGCACATATGCACAAAAGGAATAAATTAGTTCATAGTTCTAAATTACTTAGAAAGGGCCTGGAACTATAATGGTATTTCCAGTTTCTCATGGTCCTGCTCCAGCACATAGAGAGGCTGCTAACAGAACAAGCACATTTGGTACTTGAATGTAAAGTGCAAAACTTCCCAGGAAGAAAATGGATTTTTCAGTTCCATAAAATATGTTGACTAGGGCTGGAGAGATGGCTCAGAGGTTAAGAGCACTGGCTGTTCTTCCAGAGGTCCTGAGTTCAATTCCCAGCAACCACATGGTGGCTCACATTTATCTGTAATGAGATCCAATGCCCTCTTCTGTCATGCAAGTACACATGCAGGCAGAACACTGTATACATAATAAATAAATAAATCTTAAAAAATATTTAAAAAAATGTTGACTAAAATTGCTTTTAAATAAAATTGTTGTCTTTTAAATATGAATAAGATGTATCTGGTTTTGATACAGTTTTTGCCTTTAGTTTTCAACCAGCTAGGAAATAGTGATGGGCAGCCAAGATGGAGGTAGGCTGGACAGGATGACAGACTGTGGTACACGCAGCAAACATGGCTGGTGGCCTCTGACACCCAGTGTTCTGCCTGGCTCTCCTTTCCTGGTGGCCGCCATTTGCTGTCAATGCAGTGTGTGAGCCCCAGATGTTCCTGGGTTAAAGTCGTGGCCCCATGTGGTAGTGTTGGAAAATAGTGGTAGAACGTTTGAGAGGCAGAGCCTGGTGGAGGCCACTGGTCCACGGACAACAAGCTCTAGAAGAGGACTGCAGCATTCTGGTCTCTCAGCTGAAACAGACTAGACACAGGACAGCATCAATAAAGGTCTGGGGACTTCTGGGACTCTGCTGCTGCCAGTGCCACCATGGGCCCAAAGGTCACTAACCTGAGCTGCAGAGGGTGGGGCCCCTTCTCTGGTTTCAGGTGGCCATGATGCTACTGTCCAGATCTCGGACAGGACTGCTGTTTGAGGACACAGAGCTCAGGCTGTTAGGTCAGGCTAAGGGTTCTATGCTGCTAGCCCAAGGGGACCAGGGGTTCAGGTCTGCATCCCCTCGCCGACTGTTTGGCACAGAGCCTTCAGAGGCGTGAGAAAATAAATTTCTATTGTTTGGGCTACCTAGTATCTTCACTTTGCTGTGGAAATTCTTGTAAACTAATATAAATGGAGGAGGCATTTGAAAGCAGAAAGACAGACAGAAATAAACACATGAGCATAAATACAAGCACGCGCACACACACACACACACACACACACACACACACACACACACGTGTTAAGTGTCGATCCACCATGAACTTGTAGGTCTAGCCTCACCCCGTCACCTAAGGTCCCTGCTGCATGGCACTAGTGACAGCTCCGGGAAACCCAGGCTTTGAGCTCCTGCCCTTTGGAAGCCGCGGCCTCCTCACAGAAGTGGCAACAGCCCCCTCTCAGCCATTCACCCAGCACTGCTTCAAACAGCGAGCTCTAACATGATTCGGAATGAGAAATGTTATTAAAAAGAAAGAGATGAAAGCAGAATGAGAAGCCGGCCACAGAATAATCTAAGAGAAATGGGGATGGGTCATGTATGAAGAGAAACAATTCACGTGGACTTGTCAGATGCATGAGAAGGTGGAACACCAGTATTGGAAAGATCGAACGTCACTTTGTGGCTGGGGTGGTAAAAAAGTGATATCTAAAAAGTTTATATAAGCTCAGAAATAAGAATAACTGAATTTATTAAACCCTGCCTCTGGTTTTACAAAGTTTGTACAGTTTCTAGGAGATTGTCAGAATGTGGCTCCCACTGGATTATGTAGAACTAAGGGACAAAGAGTTTGCAGAAATATCAACCTCCTCCCTAAGCATCCCTACAGTTGATTCTTCTCTCTCAGGGAAGAATGTCATCCACAGAGCAGAGAATACAAAGAGCTGTACAAGAGAGGACAGGCTGTTTCCTCTGAAGGCTCAAACAAACACACCCTGGAGTTGGGCTCTCGATACTCCGCACACCTACCTTCAAGGGTGTGTCGACATCCATGGTGAACTGAGGGACCTTGTCAGTCCAAGGCAAGAATTTTTTAGTTTTGTGGTCCAGATAATAATCAAAGATGGTTCCCTGAGATGGAAACTTCACTGCTTTCATTTCTTTATGCCACCATCGACTAAAGTCGGCCTGATAATCAGAAAGCTATGGAGAACAGGAGAACTCTTTAGCATAGACCCAGAAAGTATACACAGCCCCTACAAATTCTGCTGCATGCAGGGTCTTTTGGGTACTGAGCCATAATCACAAACTAAACTCCTGGATGGGAACTCATCAAGTTACGTTGAACACTAGATCTGAGTTGTAACCAGTAATGCTGCTATGTAGACAGGACAGGTCACCACGAGGTGTACAAAGCTTAAAAAGCAAGGCAATGTTTGGAATGCCTTATATCACTCCTGTTATTCAATCTAACAATGACTCACTGTACAAATCACCATGCCAGGCACTACTGGCCAATGGAGATTAGCACTGTGGTTGATTTCCACCCTGTTAGCACCAATTGTTGGGGACAGGAGAGAAAGAGGACGTGGGGCTTTTAAAGCAGTAAATTATGTCGACAGAAGATCCGTCTTTTCTCTCAAGCTGCCAGTCTCCAGGCCCTTTTGTTGTCTGATATCTTTTCTTTTACAAAATGATGATAATGAAAAACAGTACTTAAAAAAGTCTCTGCTTTAAAAAGTAACGCATTGGCAACGCTGTGTCACTAACAAAAAGCATTCTTAAAGCTCGGCCCACCATGGGCATTCTGGACCTGGAAGCTCACAGGGGAGAAGGGGTGGAGGACGGCCTAGCCTTGGTTTCCAGCAGGACAGAGCTGAGAGTCTCCAGGGAAGTCATGGGGCAGTGTCCCATCGCTGTGACGGGGTGTGTCGTCTGATGAAGCGACAGGTACAAGCTCGCACTTGCTGACTAGGGTGTAGGGCAGGAGGAAAGGGGTCAACACTCCCTGTATCCTCAGTGGTCTGGCTCAGGGACTCAGATGTACTCGATGGCCCCATGAAAGGAGTCCCACATCCTCAGATGGCCAGTCTATCAACGCCTATCTCCTTGGAAAGCTCAGCCAGCAACTCAGATATTCTTGGTATTGATCTGACCTATGAATTTCAGTAAAATCTGAAAACGCTGTGGGTATTCATCGCCTTTGGCAATCTGGTACTCATGTAGGATCTCAGCTCCCATTTTCCCAGCTCTTCATTTGATGTTCCTGTGTCCTCAGGCCATGGTGGGCCTTTTTAGTACCGGGCTGTTCAAACTCACGAGCAGTCAGTCAGGTGGAGACCGTGACTGTGACACTGGTGGCGGTGTGTGTGTGTGTGTGTGTGTGTGTGTGTGTGTGTGTGTGTATGTGTGTGAACTCGGAAGGAGAATCCCTCCCCTCTCCCACCTTCAAACCAGCAGCGCTCCTGCCTCTAGCATCCACACGCTAAGGCATTAACCCTCACTGAAATTATTCTCATAGCAGAAGCATGGGATATTTTGTCTCCCTACAAACGTTGGTCTGAAGCCAAGCCAATGTGATTTTAAATAATCCACACACTATTACTTACCTGGCTCCATTCTCTTGTACAAAATACGCATGACTTCTACTTCGCTTCAAATTTTGCTTTGCCTAAAAACTTCCGTCATGAAAATGACTTTGTGGTACACCCTTGATTGTTCGGTTCACTAAAGTGATTGTTCTGGAGCATGGGAGGAAGCAAATGGGACACCCACCCTCAGTCAGTCAGGGAAAAGGGGGCTCACAGAGGAAGTAGAGGCAGACTTAGCCCCTGACTCTCACTCAAAGCAGCATTGGCTGCTGTTCCAGGGGAAGCACTTGGGGATCATAGAAGGACATCTGGCAGGTGACCAGGGTGGACAGTGATTCGTGAGGCTCAGCTTATTTATAGACGTGTGTCCTGCTAACTCACTGACAAGAAACAGAGCTAGCCTGGGGTTTCCATCACTGGTGAGGAATTGGCAGAAGTGGGTCACTTTGGGATGTGGTGCCTTCTGAGGGGAATTCCCTACTTATGCCTGGGGAGATCTGAGAAAGCTAGATAGCTAGCCAATGGCATGCCATTTTAACTGAAGAGGCGCGGTACTAGAGTACATGGCCAGAGAAACGCTGAAGCTCTTGGGGAGGCGTGGTCTTAGAAGAATGACAAGCCTGAGTAAGAAGCCTGCTGCAGTCACCAGGAGGCCTTGGAACAGGATCTTTGCCTCTGTGAGGGACAAAGTTTGGCTTTCTCTGCACATGGAAAGTATCTTGAAGCAACTGGAAGGAGATGATGTAAGAAGGATCTGCACATGGAAGCAGATGGAGGAGGTGAGACCCACATGTTCCTGGCACTTGGTAAGTCCAAGTGGCTTGTGTACTGGGGTGGGATGAGATGAGGAGTGTATTTGCACAAGATGTGTCTTAAATGTTTCCTGTAAGACATCAGAAGTCCTGGAAACGATGCCAGAACTGTTGTACATGGGGAAAGATTTATCTGCAGAATGATCATGGAAAACTATGGCACCAGCATTGACTATGGCTCATAGAGGACAACCCTGAGAATACAGTTCCAGGCTGATTACAGGTGGGGTTGACTAGAGGCAGGACTGTTTGGAGGACTAGATGCTACCACCAACTTGTTCCTCCACCACCCACTGCACCACTTCATGTATGGAACTCCTAACGGCTAAGGCAGTGACATTTGGAAATAACATCCTTCAGGATGTCACAGCAGGGCCCGAGGAAGATGTGAGTGCCCTCATGAGAAGAGAACCAGTGATCCGATCCTTCTCTGGTCTGTGTAAGGATACAGGATGTGTCATATGTAAGATAGGAAGAAGTCTCATGAGAACCCAGCCACGCTGTAACCCTGAGCTGTCACTTCCAGTACTGTGAGGAATATATCTGAAATGATCTACCCCTGAGCTAGCTGTAGGGATGCCCCAAAGAGGACAGACTCCAAAGCTCAGAAGAGGGGAACGTCCAGAGACGGGTGATAACATAACTAAAAGATGCAAACCACATTTTTTAACCCAACATCCCCACAAGTTTCCATCTCTGGAAAGTCTTTCAGCATACTTGATCTCTTAGCAGAGTGCCTCCAAATGCCCAGACACAAGCAAAGACAAAATAGACTTCGTAGGCTTCTTTGGGGCTGTCAGAAGGTACATTCTCAGGAGTCAACAAACACTCCAAAAGAGTACAAATAGTCTGAAGAAAAAGAAAACACCATTAATTTAGGGCAATGATTTTTTTTCAGTGCTGGAGAAGGGTCAAGTTTCTTACAAATTCTACCTCATTCTTAAGAGATGATGTAATTTTTCAAAACAGTGTTTTGCTAAAGCTACACACACACACACACACTCATACACATGCTCATATACTCATACACACACACACACACACACTAAAACACACTCACACACATACACATTCACACAGATGAGTAATAATCCCTCTTGTGGGCTAGCTCCCTAGAGCATAGAAGAGCTGTCAGTATTTGAAATCATTATAGGCTCTAACATTCAGAAGCTCTTGCCCCAGGCCTGTACAGACCCATGACTCAGGCCTAGTACCTGTGAGCACCTTTCTCTACCAACCAGGAAAAAAGGGGAAGTGTTTTTTATTCAAATAGAAAAGCACTTGTTACATTTTATAATTTCCCTATTATTTTACATTGTGCCATATCTGTCAATTTGAGATAATTTTCTAATAAAACGGATCAATTTCTTACCAAGACAAGGAGTATGAAGCTCTGTAGCTTTGTTACATGTGAGGAGAAACCGCGGTTTCTAAAGGAATGGCTAAAATCAAAGCCAAGGAGACTAATGGGCCCTAGCGGGATGCCGATAGGACGCACCAGTAAGTCTCAGGGTTTGGCTCTGCTCACCCAGACAGTACCTGAAAACATTTCTGAGTGCTATGTAAGCAACTAAATAAAATTATACTTCAGCTTCAAGAGTTAACACACTTCATCCAACTTAGGGAAGTTCCGCATGCTGGGAAATCCAGAGCATTAATTTTGATGAATGTCATCTAAGCTGTTCTCCTGTCTACTCATTTTGCCTTAAATTCCTGTACTAAGAAACTGTGGGAAACACTGGTCAAAAATAACAGCTTTAAAAGAGCTAAGAATTAAATGCCATTTCTGAATACCACAAAAATGAAGCGGAGAGAGCAGAAATCATGTTAATTCCCACAGACCTATTTTCACACTCCTCCTGAATGGCAGAGTTCACACCACAGAGAATCACACAAATACACAAGTCAACTTGAGAAAGAACGGATCCTGCTTTTTACAAGCGTTACACCCGAGGAAGTCTAATTAGGCTAACCACATAATTAATTCATTATGAATAAATTCAGACCTGCTTTCAGAAATAAATTATACCTCGGATAATTACTGTTGAATACTATCGTTTACTTAATTGGTGTGTGAATTATCCAAAAACCTGAACTTTCCCTTCTTATTATGTTCCCGACTACTCTAATTCAGCTTCAAACAAATTTGGTAACATAGTAACTTGATGAGAACAAAGTTCTGAGAAACTAATTTCGTTCCTGGAGGGGAAAAACATTTCCATTGTAAACCTTTAGTGAAGTTTGATACTTCTTGCTACATTACCACCAATGACCTTCACTTTTCTGTTGTGAATAGATCCCATTCGCTGCTGTAACAAACTCCATTGTGTCTTTTACTAGCATTAGCTGTCTCACAGTGAGGATCAGAAAAAAAACAAAAAGATCCCTGGAACCTCACAGATTCTTTACACACACTGACTTGCCTCCAGGAGCAAGTGTGGAACAATCACGCTCTGTCTTTTCTATTTACCAATCAGCATCTGTGTTTCGCGTGGCCATCTGATTCAAAAACACGTGGAGCATTTCTCTGTGCAATGTTATGGTTTGAATCTTAAATGTTTTTAATGTTTGTCTCCCAGATGATTGTAGTGTGTGTGTGTGTGTGTGTGTGTGTGTGTGTGTGTGTGTGTGTGTGACCTTTAGGGGGCAGTCAGCTGCTGTGTGTAGATCGTTTGGGGCAGGCTGTTGAAGGTTATGACCCAGCTCTGGTTCCTGCACCCTCTGCTCCTAGTCTACCATGATATGAACAGAGCTCACTGTTCCCACAGTCTTCCTTTTGCACCATGAAAGACTGAAACCCTCTGGCAACTGTGAGCCACGATAAGATGTCCCTTTCTTATATTAAGTACACAGTGACAGCTAGAAAAATAAATAAATGATGCTGTAGTGACTTCGCTCTAACTCAGTCCCAGCATGCTTGGGATGTCATGATGATTCCATGACACATACGTGGTGCTTACTGAGTGCTAGAACTATGTAAACCCCGGGGGGATAGTGTAGGAAAGTGATTAGATTTCACTTCTTGGGGTCATCACAAACTCCCAAGGGCTGAAGGGGCTATAGCAGGAAGCTAGAAGCAATCTAACAATTCTGAAAATATTTTTAAAAATGTATTTGTTTATGTGTATTTTTTGGGGGGGGTCATGTGTACATGTGTACCCGCATGGGTGCAGGGTGCCTTGGCACTCGAGTGGCGGTCAGAGGGCAGTTTGTAGAAGTTGGTTCTCTCTGCTATGTCGGGCCTAGGGATGGAACTTGAGAGTCATCAGGTTTTATGCCAGGAGCCTCCACCCACTGGGCAGTCCTACCAGCACCTTCCCCCATTTGCTTAAGTGAGCAAAATGTGTGCTATTCTGACTTCCGCAGGCACAGAACATCAGCTGTCGAGGCTGAACACAAACCTGCACCAGGCTGCTCTCTGGAATAGAAGTGATGGCTTTAAAGCAAGTTCTTAGCTTCTCCAAGCACACAGGAACATATTTATCAAAAAGAATAGTTAAATTGGCCTTTTCTGACTGATGCCGTCTTCTGTCGATCCAACTGGCCACATACCTGAAAAGGAACACGGAAAAGCTTTTACTGAACAAGAGCTTTGAAAAGCACGATGCCACTGAGTTCGAAGCTCCCCCTTCCACACAGCTTGGCGCAACACTTCACGGACATGTTGAGTGGTTCACTCTATTTCTCAAATGGAAAATATTTTTAAATGGCCCTTTAAAGACTTGTTTTAATGGCCATTTTTACTGTAATGAAAAGAACGTAAAAGAAACTCCTAATAGCTCTTAGAAGGCAAACATAATCGTGCCTAAGTAGGCCATTACTTTGCATTTAAAGGGAAGTGCACTATGTCATTTCCCAAATGAACAGATTCTGTTCATGATGGAGGCTTTATTTATGAAAACAGCTTGGTGCTTTTCTTGATTAATCTTGGCATCAATTATTTAGTAATGAGGAATCAGTTATAAATAAAGAGGTGAACAGTCCACAGGGGCTACTTCAAAGCTGCTTTTCTACCGGACTCTAGAACACCGACCTGAAAGGGATAATGTGTTCACAGCCAGGGACTCAGAAATGGTATGCCATGCCTTATTATATTGATATTTATATGATATATAGATATAGCTGCCTCATGCTTACAAACCGTTTATTTGGATACATTAAACATCGCCATCGTATTAGTAAACTGCTTACCGATGCCATGATGGCATCCTTACTGGCCTCTGGGGTACAACTAAGAGATGCTAAATGAAAAAGAATCACTCAGAAAGTTGTACTTAAGTAGGAAGCCGTGGCAATAAATACATTTAGCAGGCTGCACATGAACAGTGCTGCCACAGACTGATTACAGCCAGACCTTGTTGTAAAGGCCAATCAGAGTCTGCATCTTGAATATGGTATAAACGAAGTAAGATGTGTGCTTTTCACGGACTTCAAGGAGGGATCATATAAAATATTCACCATTGTTATCCTGTGGTTTGGTTTACAGAATGACAGCCATCAAATCTTCAGTAGGAGCCCCTCGCACCTGGGCAGTGTGGTGGAGTACCTCTGAGAACGAAGGATGGAGACCACATCCTTCCTCAGTGACTGACCCTGCTGCTGATCAGGGAGCAGAGCCAGAGTGGATTTCCCGTTATTTCTATTGATGTATTTAGTTTTTTTTTTTTTTTAATTTAGTATTTAGGGGATGCCTTTATGGTATGCTCAAATGTGGAGGACAGAGGAAAGTTTGTACATGTTGGTTCTTTCCTACTACCACGTGTTACCTAGGAATCAAACTCAGGTTTTCAGGCTTGGGAGCAAGCACCTTTTACCTGGGAGCCATCTTGCCAGCCCAAGAAAGGAATTATTGTATCCAGAACTTATGGTAAGAGGAGTTGGGAGAGCATTGCTCAGGGAGACAGTACTCTTAACATGGAATACTCTGAACCTGCATCTCAGTTCCATCACTTTTTAACCAGGCCATCTGGGGAAGGTGACTTGTCTGCCTTCATTTCTAGCTCTGAATGGAGATAATGCTGTAGAGTTCCTATAGTTATGGCATGAAGAACTTAGATCAGCATTTAACAGCTTACTACCAATCACAGAGTTGGCGGCATTGGAGGCCTGGGTTCAGATTCTGCCTCTGTTTCTCTGTGCATCTTCTCAATTTGTTCACCTAAGTAAAAGAATTGTCAGGTAGGGCTCTACTGAGCATAAAGATCCCACACTTCACCTTCCTACACAATGTCTTCCGCATGACTTGGGGAAAAGAGGCCACTGCAAGGATCACTAGGAGCAACAGGCACCAAAAAGACCCCCAAAGTGGGCTTTGCATTAGGGGGCAAGTAAGAGCTGTTTGCATTGGTAGCAGCCAGAACCTCCTTTTGGAAACACACAAGACCCACTAGCAAATGATGCTGTGGCTGCTGCGGCCCTATTGTCTCCATGAATAGCAGATGCTCTAGAGAGACGCAAACTTGACCAAAGCAGGCCATGTAGTCAGAAGGGAGTCGGCCAGAAAGATGGCCAATGATGACCTCTATCATAAGTTCAGTGTCATCACACAGCACAAGGAGTAAAATGGTTTCTATCAACAAATATGGACAGTTGAAATTTTCATGTGGAAATTATTGCTAAACCTTTATAATTTGAATAAAAACTGACATGAAGAAAGAAAACTTAGAGGTCTGGACCATTATATGTGGCTGTGGCACAACCTAAGACCTAGATGTGCATCTGTCTGCAGTTCTTCCCAACTCATAAAAGATGCTGCAGATTTGAGGATGGGCATTTTGGAATGGACCACTACCACAGGACATATAATTCCAAATGCAGGTCTCTCAAAAGCAAGGAGTACAGGAAGCCCAGCCTGGATTCTAAACACAACCGCTTACACTAAAAGCACCCCTTCCAGCTGCTTAGAGAAATGGCTGATTTAAGTTTCAAGTAAAGAAATTCTGAAACAAACTAAACATCTAAGTGCCCAACAAAGACTCAGAAAGATAAGTAAAGAATACAGAAGGGCTGAGCTTGACTGGAGGGGCTCCTCCTAGTTACATCAGTGACAATCTGAGAAGAAAAAAAAAGAAATCTTGATAAGTAGTTATGTATAAACCACTGAACTACAAGAAACCATGAATGGAAGAAAAGAAAATGACAAGGAGCATGGAGTAGAATAGAAGGAGGGGAAGAAGGAAGGAAAATGTGTGTAAAAAAAAGGTTCTTGACAGAAAAATAGGTAGAAAGAAAGACTGGATGAGGAAATCACCACTTCCAAGCCACCAATGGGACATCCTCCAGGAGACTTGAGTTTTTTCTCTCCCAAATTATATATGTTATGAAAGAACAAGTTGGAGGAATGTTCTAGACACATGGGGACAACAGAGATAAAGAGATACAATCTTTGTTCCTATGGTGGATTCTTTTCAAAGGTAAAAATGAAATTATATTTATAACTCATAAGATTAAAAAATGGCTTGCCAAATCAAGACAGATTTCTGAGGTGTATGAATTATAGTGCATTTATAAAAGAGTGCTCTAGTTCTTAGAAAATAAATGCTTAAGTACTTACAGATGAAATGTCTTAATGTCTCCAACTTATATTCAAGAATTTCTGCAAAAAAGTGACAGAAGAAAACAGACTTCTGTATGCATGTGCATGTGTATGTGTGTCAGCCAGAGACAAAGCCATGGTGGAAACATGGCAGGGAAGACTTTAGGAACAAGGTGTGTGACTGCAGGACGCTCCCAATGTCCCTGTAGCTTTGAACACTTGGAAGCAAGCAGCTGCAGAAAACTAATACTTTTTAATGCTTCAGAAAATGAGGTTAATATATTAATCTCTGAATATAAATGAATATTGAATAAACAATACGCATAAAGCTATCACATTATGGCATTAAAGTAAGGCAGTGAATTATCTAATAATTACAGAGTGAAAGGAAGCACCCGAAACCTGAGATCCCTGGAATTCTCTGGCAACAGCAAGTAAAGAAATAAAATACCCTTAGAGAAGACTCCCTTTATTTCAGAAATGTCTTGACTGGATCCTTGGTTACTCACATGAAAATTAAAACCAACACATTCATTTCTGATACAATGAAAGCCTCCATAAACTGAGACATATCAGAAAGAGAAGGTTGTCTAGCTCTTAATACAAACTGGGTGGCCCTTGAAGCTACTTGGGACTTTGAATAAAAGTCCTTCCTTAAGTAGACAGTCATTCTGAGCTATCATAAGCACCAACTGCCTTATGATGTGATTGAGACTGAAAGGCAAAGGGACTCGGGAGCCATCAGAACACAGTGGAACAGATGAGGGATCTCTGAAGGAAGTGAATGTGGCCTGCCTCACAGCGAAGACTCTGCTCTAGGAGGGGGGAGGCTGAAGGGCAGGTATAAGATTCCTTAAGCCAGTCCTAACCAACAAAAACACAACAGGAACAGAGAGAGAGAGAGAGAGAGAGAGAGAGAGACAGACAGACAGACAGACAGACAGACAGACAGACTAGCCTGTGGGAGGCCAGCTCCCATTTTTACCCAGTGTACTCTTGAGGAGAGAGGGATGAAAAATTTGTAGATAGAAAGACAGTGGAGAATGAGACAGACAGAAACACAAAATAGCTTTGGGAGTATCTGGATCAATATCCACCAGCCCCTTGTGTCTCTTCAAAGGGGCTTTTTATAACAATGCCAAGGGGCAGGGCAAAAGACTTCCCCCTTACTAGATCAAAGCATACTGCATAGCCCAAGTGCAGACCCTTTCAAACACTTGGTAACCACTCACATGATCAAGCCATCCCCTTATGCAGCCCTGCTGGGTAAAGCAAGCTCAGATCTCAGTAGGAAACCTCTGTGGGCGCCCACACTAGCCTAAGAGCAATTTTGCATTCTAGAGGCTGAAAACTCTTTCCCTCAGACAAATGCAAAGAGCTGGCCATGGTTCTCTCTGTGAGCATCAGCACACAAACAAGAAGAGCAACCGGCAGCACCTGGCAGGAAGCAGGGGTCCTTCTTAAAGAACAGTTAGGGGAAGGATGATTGAAAGGACCGGCCACAAAGTGACAGGAGGGTGGAGAGAAACCAAAGAGAAACAAGGTTTGGGCTTACAGGCACCTCAAAAACCCCTTTAGGTGAAACATGTGGTGCTCACGCCAGGTGGTGGCACTTGCAAGATATGGGGTGCAGAAGTGTCAGGTGACTGTGTCCGTGTCTTTAAAAAGGACCGTGGAGGACCAGGTCTCTTCCTTTCTCCCTTTGATAGCCTGCTCACGAGGGCAATGGCTCTGTTCTACCACAATGCACTGCTTCATCACAGGCCCCTAAACCAAGAGCCCAGATAATGAGAGACTGAGCCTCTGCTGCTGGAGCCCAAACCAGCTTTCTCTCTTTATAAATTCAGGAATTCTTAGGATTCGCTACAGTGAGGGACACTTGCTGGCACAGGCTGAAAGCAAGGAATGCTGGGACACAAAAATGGATGACTCGAAGGACCTAGACGAAGGCAGCTTCAGGAGAATCACAGAAGGGCTACTGACCTGAGCTACGCTCCATAGCCATCCTTAGGTGACCCCGTTGGGGAGGGCTCAGAAAAGAGCCTGATCTCGCTCTCATCTCTCCTTCTGATTTCCTGCCAACGTTCTTCAGGAGCCAAAGAAACCAGAAGCCAGAGGGCAGTGAGTCCAGGTGTGTGTTACACGGAACAGTGTCTGGGACAAAGACAAGGTGAGAAGGCTATGCAGAGGATCTGACGGAGGGCGTCTGCTATGGGAGCTCATGGCCACCTGCCCAGCTCAAAGGTTCTCAGAATGAGAACACTGTGGGAGATACATAACCACACAGCAACTGAGAAGTGTGATCCAAGCAAGAGATACAAAACCCTTGCTCGGAATGAAGCATTTCTATTGTTTAAATATATGTGCATATTATGTGCACAGACATGCAGATGCTCACAAAATGATTTATTTATCTAAGTGCTTCATGTAAATGATGATTTGTTCATTTTATTCAACACATATTTACTGAGTGTTAAATATTTTCTAAGTGTGTAATCAAGATAATCTGTAAGTAAAAATGACTTAGACACCTGGGTGCTAATTTAATTACCTTTAAATTAATGCAATGAGCCTTACATTTAATTAGTAATATCTCCTTCAAATCATTTTAACTGAGATTAAAATAAGTAAGTAAAACTTAAGACCAGCTGATTAGAGAACGGACGTGGGAGCTGAATAGACTTTTTCTCATAGACATACAAACACTTAGCACGCACATGAAAACATGCCCTACATAGTACTAGCCACTGGAGAAACACAAGTGCAGAGTACAGTGAGATCCCACCTCACACCACTCAGTGAGGGTCCTAGAAAAGCAGACAGTGAGGAAAACTAGAACACAGGAAAAAAAGGACAGTGCCAGCAAGTGTATAGCAATCTCAGCATCCTCTTGTGGGGGACTAGTAAGGAGGTAGCGTGGTGCAGCCACTGTGGTTAACTGTGATACCAACTCCTTAAAGATGAAAAGCTGTGTTAGCATTTGACCTAGCAATGCCGAGGTTATCACTAAGGAGCTGAAACTGGACCCTGAAGAGCAATTTGTGCTTGTGTGCCCGTATTCACAGCACCGTCCACAACAGCCGAAGGGGGAGGCAGGGGGCTCAGGCAAGGGAGGGGAGGGAGTTACCGCTTGGCAGGCACAGTGTCCACCCGGGAAGACGGGGAAAGTTCTGTGGATGATGGTGGTGGCGGCGGTGGTGGGATAACAGTGCCAATACACTCTCTGCCTCTCAACGTTGCCTAACTTGATGGTAATGCAATAAAGCTCACGTCACACACATTTTTTAAAAAAAAATGTAAGAAAAGAAAGAAATGCTCACGGGTTCCAGCCCAGATCCTGCGGGTTCACATACAGAATGCCAGCTCTCGAGACAGTGGCTGGGGTGGCTGTTCTCAGGTGGTGGGTCTCAAACAGAAGCCTCATGGAGGGTGTGAGGGCCACTCGCTCATTGCTGGCCAGGGTCAGCACCTGCAACGAGCAGTATGTGGTGGTTGCCAGAGGCAGGTTGCCACCAGGAGCCCAAACAGCAGCCAACAGACCATCACAACTAGTATTGTCCCCAGTAGGGCAGCCACAGGTAGACTCATCTCAACTGAGATCTGAGCCTACCCAGAGGCAGTCTGGCTGAATCCTTAAAGAATAATATTGCCTTCACCGACTCATGACCACCAATCCTTCAGCAGCAGTAGTAACTGTTACTAACCCGAATGTAAGTAGACTCCCATAAGACCCGAATTCCACAATAAACAAATCTTGAGAATCTGCAACACTGCAAATATCAATTGTCCTATAGTCACTCATAGGTATGAAGACCCCAGACCTCTTTTCTGATAAAGAGTGTCTTCAATTCAGAAAGCAGTTCCTGCTGCTAAGGTGATCACTGATGCTACTTTGGAGTAATGTTGGCTCCCAATTTCTCATTCCTGCCCCAACAACAGGCTTTGTGTTGTTCTTTTGGTATCATGTGGGACCTCTTGTCTTTGCTGTTCCCAGGACAACCACACAACACGCTTGGGAAATCATTTAAACATAATCTGTAGCCATAGGAACAACTTAATTTGCATTATCAGGTTTCATCAGTTGTCATACGGCACAAAATCATTCCTTTGTTGTTTATGTATTCAATATTTAGTCAGACTGCATAAGATAGAAGAATTTAATGCTTGGCTCTTAGAAAACTATAAGGCAGATAAATGGAATTCTTATCTATGTACCTAACTTTCATGAAAGGTGATTCAATTCAGAGACAAGGGAAACATATTCCCTCAAATTCTTTAACTATGAATTATGAGGAAAACATCATTCATCAAAATAATGATTCCATAAAAAATACTACATTACAGAGTATCAGAGGTCACTACACTAGCAGTTGGATGGCATCCTCAATGCCCCTTAGATGTCGGGCTAAGGAGTGGCACCACAGTGTCTCTTACCTTGTTATCATCCATGACCGTGTTCAGGGATTCGATCCACAGAGGGTCAATATCCCCATCCAGGACTATCCAGGTTGGCCCATCGTGCCTGAGATTCGCTTGCTCTCGCAGAATGGATGAGAAGAGGCCTGGAAAGCAGGAGTAACTGTTGCTAATACAGTCAAGGACCGTTTGTCTCTAAAATGCACACATTTCTCCTGGAAGCTCCTTTATCAGCTAAATAAATGCGTGGCATACAGTGGCCTCTTTCTGCGCTTTCTAGGTGGACTCTCTAGCCAGTTAGTTCTCCTACATACAAACAGGCACGCTTCACCTCCGGGGGAGGGTCCCGGCCTTCAGTAAATGAGCTTAGCACCTGTCACACACAGGAAAAATGCTTTCCTTGAAGAACTGTTGTTGAGATTTATAGGCAGTGATGTATATAAACTGAAAACTCGTAACAAGTGAAAAAAACATCATCCCTTTTCACATACACATGTTCAGTATCTATCTTAGATTGCCTGGCAAGTTCACCTCTTTTTATTACATTTTTATATTATTCCATTTTTTTCCTATTACATTATTCAAGGTTTAAATTTTAAAATCCCATGCTTCAAAGTGCTACCCGTCTACTTCACAGCTTCAGTCATGAGGATTATGCGAGGCTGTCAAAACCTGAGATGGAGAAAAGCACCCGATTTGCTGTTATCACGTGTCTGTGTGTTGTGTGTTCCGGCAGCAGTCTGTGAGTGCTGGCTTTATGAACTTCAGCAAACCTGCTTCAGTGGACTCATGGAGAATTCCTCTGTGAAGTCTTCGGTATAAAAAACAAACCACAGCTGGGCTTGGGAAGCAGAGGCACATGGATCTCTGTGAGTTTGAGGCCAGTCTGGTTTACAAAGCGAGTTCCAGGACAGCCAGGGCTGTTATACAGGGAAACCCTGTTTTTAAAAAAATCAAAAACAAGAAACAAAACACCAAAAAAAAAAAAAAAAAAAAAGTATAAAAAGCTCCTAAAGTCAGTAAAATTGGCCACCATAACTGAAGTAGAAGCCATCAGCTTTTCTAATGGTTCCCAAATACAAACTGAGTGTCCCTTACACCAACAACTTGGGATTAGAAGTGTTTCCAATGTCAAATTCTCAGGGATTTTGGAATGTTTGCATTGTCTTCCCTGGTTGGACATCCCTAATCCAAAAAATCAAGCATCTGAAATATTCTGAACCCCCAAACTTATGCTCAAAATGTTTTCAATTTCAGTTTCCGCTGCCTTCTGTGTCTGGCAGCTGTGATGCCGACCTGCATTTGTTGAGTGTCTCATCTTAGGAACGTTAGAAACAGGACATTCACATTGACTTCTCCCTGGTTTACTAGGGGCCTTGCTATCCCTGGTGTGAGTGAAACATACAGCTCTGAGTCGGAACCTGACAAACGCAATCAAGCACTTCCTCAAACCATGTTTGAGTCTACAGGTCACATGACCAGCTATACTTTTGATTGTATCAACACACAGTTAAACTGGGACTATGACCCAAATCTGTGAGTATGGCTGTGGTTTATACCGAAAGACAGATTTCTAAAAGGAGATAGAGAAAAAGACATTTTTAGTGCATCAAAAAGGGAAATAGTACTTGCCATCTTTCCATTCTCGGGTAGCATGATGTATGAAACCAAAGAGTTCATCTGTTGTTACAGCCTTGGGATTTAAGTCACTCCAAATGGGTTTCTGTTTCATATTAACATATGTTCTATTCAATGTTCTCAAAATCTGGGAAGAGTGAGCCAAGAAAACTAATGTAAGAGCTGAACAAAGGGACAGTGAGAGGTTGATCAAGCATTCCTAACGCATCGTGTGCTACTGTGTGTAGTGCAGAAGGCAGGAAAAATGGCCATAGGTACATTTCCATCTTCATCTTGTAAAATTCAAGCCCATGGATGCTTGGGGTGACAAAATCAGTTCCCCCAATTCACAGAGACAGACAAGAGAAAGCTGCTTTATCAGTTGAGATCTTTAGCTATGTACATAGAGTGGATTTGAGATCTTTATACATAGACTGGGTGTTGAGATCTTTAACTATACATGAATGTGTATAAGCATTTCTGTTCGTGAGGTTACTCTGTAGACTATCTCAGAATTGTCCAGAGGCTGTCAACACGGGTTGCTGAAGCCCTCCCAGAGTTCCCCACTTAGCAGCCTGAGGGATGACCCATAGTGTGCATTCCAACCAAAACTCAGGGATGACAACAATACTGGTATAGACATTTTTCAAGGCCCAATGACACGGAGCAGTGAGAGAACCCTCACAGGATGTGGTCTTGACTTGGAGAAACTGGAGCTGTGCTTCCGGGCATGTGGTGGGCAGAGGCCTGGTTGCTGTTCCACAGGCGTCAGTGCCCTGGGCAGCATCAAAGCAAATACCCAGGGTATAGTGTCACTGGTGCTTGGAGACTAGCTAATCAACAAAAGCAGCCTGAAGGGGAAGACCTCAGAATTGAGCCTCATTAGGTAGGTATCTATTTAACTGACCCAATATCTGTCCTACCTGTCCTTTACCGTCCCCTGAAAAGCCAAAGGTGTTGTTTTAAATCTGTATCATCCTTGACAATCCAATCCTAGGGGTTCTGAAGGGCTGGTAAAACATTGCCATCCACTTTAGGATGGTGAGTGGGTAAATAACACGACCTGCTTATGTCAGCCTAAGTATGTGTTGAACAGGACAGAATAGGTGAAGAGTAGAGGAAAGAAATGAAATGCCTTAGGGATATGCAGCTTACATTTTTAGAAACCATTAATCTACTAGAAATTACAGAATTTAATTTTATCCTTCCATGAACCATGGCCTACATCTGAAAGTTACACTAACAAAGTAATTATAGGTCTATCAGTAATCTACTTTAATATTGCAATGATTACATTTTTCACTAGGAAAGTCTCCCCACCCAGCCTCCCCCAGCAATTGTTCCCCTTCGGGTTCAGCTCTGAGGACTGGCAAGTGCCGTGTGCAGCCATGCTCCAGAACCCTCATGCCCATTCTGATTATTTTTAGTTGTTGGCCACCAAGCGTGTTTATACCCGAGCATCCTGAATGGGAAGACACACAGCTCGGCATACACCGTCTGCCAACCAAGAAAACAAGTGTGCTGCCAGGACTGTCGGGAAGGCCAAACAGAATCAAGCAGTGAACTAAAAATGGGGCTTAATAACACCCACAGCATCTCATCGCAATGGAGAAAATCACACACAATGCACCTAGCCCAGCACACAATAGGGACCTCAAAAATGTGGGTGCTGCCACCTTCTTTTCCTCTCAAGCTTTGTTTTGGCCCCGAGGAAGGCTCTACCTCCGGAGGAATAATGAGGGGAAATATTTGCACTTGTTTTCTTAATGATATGGAAGGAGAGTTCATGATAACGCTGAAAAAGCAAGAAGGTCATTTTGATAAAGGTGGGCAGTGCTCATCAAGTCCCAAAAGCCAGGCGGCTCACTCAGCCTGAGCATTCTCACCCTCGGTGAAAGAGGCCAGATGTGCGTGCAGGTGCAGGCCTGAATACAGCAGAACGCCGCTTGTCTTGTGTGGAGAGTGTCTGGTTCAGCCTATTATTCCTGGTGGTGTGTGTGTGTGTGTGTGTGTGTGTGTGTGTGTGTGTGTGTGTGTATGTATGCGCGCGCACACATGTGTGTACACAAAATGTCCCATTTCGCCCCCTTTCTCTCAATATAAAAGGTAACAGTGTCAACTGATGAAAGGCAACAGTGGTTTCAGACTCTAACTCGAGGCAGCCTTCTGCTGAAAGTCGCTGCCCCTCCCCACCCCAGAAGATTCCTCCGAGGCTAAAAGGCACAGCATGAGTTGTCCTACCTTGCTCTTCCCGGTGCCTGCATTTCCAACCACGAAGATGGAGTGTCGAACAGCCAGCAGCTCATCAAGCTGGACAACCTGCACACAGACAACCTGTCACTCGGGCACCTTCATGACTGAGCGACCAAAGACAACTTACTCATTATAGTTCTCTCCTGAAGCCCTAGTCAGCCCCCACTTACATACGGGAAAATAGACTGTACATCCACAGTATGGCTTATTGCAGATTTCCCACATAAACAGCACAAGGGAGGATAATATGAAGTCAGCATTGTCATCAATTATCACCATCATCATCATCATCATCATCATCAACATTTGTAAGGTATGAATGCATGCATATATGTGGAGGCCAGGGATTAATGCTGAATCTATCATTCTTTACCTTATTCTCTAGAGCAGTGGTTCTCAACCTTCCTAATGCTGTGACCCTTTAACACAGGCCATGTGTGGTGATCCCCAACCATAAAACTATTTTGCTGCTACTTCATAACTGTCATTTTGCTACTGTTATGAATTGGAATGTCAATAGCTGACATAATGCAGGATTATCTGATATTCAACTCCCAAAGGGGTCAAGACTCACACGTTGAGAGTCGCGGCTCTAAAGAACAATGAGGTGCCTGAACCTACCTGTCTCTGTCCTCCATCGACACTGGGGTGACAGGCACACACAGCCACACCCGGATTTCACATGGGTAGGGGGATTCAAACGCAGGTCCTCTCCCTCACTGAGCCCTGGCCCCTATTTCATAACTTTATATAACTTGGTACACGCAGAGTTTTCACCCGAAATGATGTATAGTGGTCATTCCCCACAGGGGAGTAATGACTCCCATCACATAAACTGTCTGAAACACAGGCTTGTGATGCATTGTTGCTCATGTGTTCACTGTCCACAGTGCAGCCCTGCCTGGACACAGCTTTGGAGAAGCCAGAGTACCTTCCCGAGTGCTTGTCATGTATGCTGACATACCTCTCCCTACAAGAACACACTGATGATTTTACTTTCAGAATTCTACAAATTGGAGGAAGAAAGAACACAATAAAATTTTGTCATGTGTTACCAAGAAGTTTTGTAATCAATTTAAAAAGTGTTACACTTAGTATCATGGCAGTCATTTCTATGCTTTAAAGTCCTTGATGGAAGGGACTAGATGTTGAAGCATTTACTTAACATGTTCTTTAGCTGACTAAGATATTAAATGCTTGAAAGTATTCAATAAAATCACATTCAAGCCCTGTAAAAAAATTAACGTTTTGGATAAATATCACTTAAGCAGTTACATGAACTATCAATCACACTGCCTGCCACCAACAGTCAGTAAGTCTTTTACTTTGAGGATGAAGCTTTCTTCGGGCTGCAGGCGGAGTTCCAGGGTGGACCGCTTGACCATCTGTTCAAAGTGTGGTTTCCTCTGCCGGGGCACATCCAGGGCTGGAAACAGGTCACCAACCAGGCCCAGAAACACCGGGACATCGTCAGTCACTATTTTAGGCATATTGAAGTCTCTCAGTGATCGCATCAGCACCTGGGACAGGGGACAGAGGACTCTGGGTCTCAAGGATATGAGGCACGTTTCAAAAGTAAGGACTTTGAAAGGTTTTCTTTTTAATCACAACTAAATGATTGATGTTTGAAAAGATAAATGCTTACCCCGATTTAAAAACTGCATAGTATATACTGTATTGAAGTATCAAGTGTTACCCCTAAGATGTATAATTTTTGTGTTGTGTACTATTTAAAATTAAGTGTAATTTTCCATAGCCAATTCAAAGTCTAACAAATACTGAGTTAACAACAAATTTTTAAAAGAATTTGTTTTTATCTATTGAGAGAGAGAGAGAGAGAGAGAGAGAGAGAAAGAGAGAGAGAAAGAAAGAAAGAAAAAAAGAAAGAAAGAAAGGAAGAAAGGAAGAAAGAAAGAAAGAGAAAGAAGAAACATATCCAAAGAAGGCAGAAGACCCTGGAGCTAGAAGTACAGGCAGTTGTGAGCTACCCAGGCTGGACACTGGAAACCAAACTCAGGTCTTCTAGAAGAGTGGCATACCCTTTTAACCAATGAGCCATCTCTCCAAGCCCCTAACAATGCATTTTCTGCCCTCATATCTAAATCTGAGATGAGAGCACTGTTCTCTATCCACAGGGAGGGAAATGCTTTCAGGTTAGTGGATCATGGATGGCCCTCAGAATAAGATGAGCAAGGAGGCCTGGCCCCTTCCCTGGTAGGTGTTCTATCTTCAGAATGCCTCTGCAACTGTCTCTTGCCTTCACCAAGAAGTTGGTGACTGGAAGTTGAGCAGGCCTATCAGATCACATTGCTCGAAGCACTCCTCAATCACAAGATCATAAATGCAAATACTTTTAGTTTGAGCTTTTGCCTGATGTGGGTTAGAAACTAAAGTGGATGTTAGACTTGAAGAGCAGTAACGCAAACATCAGAGTAAGTTCTATAAGAGCTACACATTCCATCGACGCTTGTCACAGAGCAGAATAAAGGAGTGAAGAAAATGTTGGCTAAGCATGAGTGGAGACCAAGAAGAGACATATTAGCAAATTTAAGACAAATAAATGTCCCTTGATATAAAAAGAACATTCTAGATGTGTCTAGTGTTCTTCTACATTTCAAGATCTACTGCATGCATATGTGAATAATTCTGTCTGCCCCTTATCTTTCCCCTTCCTACACAAGGAGAATTCTTGCTGTGCCACCATATTTCTCTCTCAGAAGGAGAAACTTCCCTGGTGGCTTCACAAATGCTGTGTCAACTCTGCTGTTGACACAACTGTCGCTGTGTGAACCTCTTGTCCATATGCCTGCCCCACACAGTGGGTGTTCTGTGCCTCACTGGACCAACTGTGCGCTCACTGACTTTTCAGGATTAATATCCCAACTACATTAATCAGAGTTCCTAAATGTTTCTCAAAGGAAATCAAACAGTAATTACTAAGCTATTTTATTATATCTGTCAAAATACCTTTTGTGGTTGATATTTCAAAAGCACTTATAAAAATCACATTCCCCTTCCCTGGCTCCCATCTCTGTACTCAGGAACACTTGTGACCACTTTCAAGAAATGCCAACCCTTAAAATATCCTGCATTAAGAATAGATGTTTTTATAAATGGGGTTACGTGCGCCTCACCAGCCAGGTACACACTTCCACCTGCCTGAGGCCGTTTAGCTGCTCACTCTACAACATCATTTAGCACTGCAGTACCTGATCTTCGGGTCTATTTTTATCTCCTCGTTTCAGAGAGCCGGCTACAACCAGGACAGACTTAACAGCTCGAAGTCCCCAGTCATAGTGATCCTAAAATAAAAGCATAGGCATGTCTTTCTCAGGAACTGAATGAGATCTTCATTCCAGAAGGAAAGGTTGGAAACCAAAAGAGTTCAGATAGATACACATTTTTATGATTTAGAACAATTAATTCTGGAAACGAAACAAATCATTTAAAAAGCCTTGTCTGTGGGGCACATGTCTGACATTTTTCAGCCATTTTCCAACCTCCCCCCCCCCCACTAATCTCTTTCCATAGTATTTCACTGAAGCTTTGCTCAGGTGTCCATCTCCTTCCTCTGTTCCTCTTCCTCAGTCAACCTGGCTCAGAACGTGGACTGGTCCAAGTGTTGTGTTACCACTGCCCCCCCACCGCCCCGCCCCCCACCGCCCTGGCCCATGCACCAACCACACACAGCTCCAGCCTTCAATGTTTAGCTACCCATTCTCTGTCTTAGTCACTTAGACAACCCTGGCCCAGTGGTGGCGTTAAATACAATGAAAATTACAAAATTCTATTATGAACCAGCATCCCTCTGAGATCTGCACATCATTCCCCATGAATCCCACTGGCTCTGAACTCCTGGAATAGTGTATCTATTTCAGTCTGCAGAGTTCTTCAGCCTGGCATACAGAAGAGTGCTCAGTAAACATATATTACATGAACTTAATTCAAAAGTGACTTTGTTTGAAACAGGGTGTCACTATGTATCCCTGGCTGTCCTGAAATTTGCTATGGAGACCAGACTGGCCTTGAACTCACAGAGAACTGCCTCTGCTGGGATTAAAGGTGTGCACCACCAGTCTTGGCACCAAAATGCCTGATTTGGGGTGACTGGTCCCCTATCTACCTATCAAACATTCTCTCAAACGTTTCTCAGCTGTGCCTACAGGCAGGTGACCTCTTGTGGTGGTATTGTGTTCCCCAAAATATTGTGCACCCTAATAAACTTATCTGGGGTCAGAGAACAGACAGCCACTAGATACAAAGGCCAGAAAATGGTTACACTCACACCTTTAATCCTAGCATTCCAGAGGCAGAGATCTGCCTGGCTCTCTGTGAGTTCAAGGCCACATTAGAAACAGCCAGGCATAGTAACACATACCTTTATTCCCAGAAAGTGAGCCTTTAATCCCAGGAAGTGAGGGCAGGAAGCAGAAAGGTATATAAGGTGTGAAAACCAGGAACTATGCTAGTTAAGCTTTTAGGCTTTTGAGCAGCAGTTTAGCTGAGATTCATTCTGGATGAGGACTCAGAGGCTTCCAGTCTGAGGAAACAGAATCAGCTGAGGAATTGGCGAGGTGAGGTGGCTGTGGCCTGTTCTGTCTCTCTGAACTTCCAGCTTCACCCCAATACCTGGCTCCAGGGTTGTTTTTATTAATAAGACTCTTTAAGATTCCTGCTACAACCTCTCCTCCAAGCCTTGGCTGCAGCAGCAGCTGTAGGGAGGCAGACAGAAGTAGCCGTCTACTTTACAAATGGTTGCGGGGTAAAATGGTTCATGTGGGAATGAATGCTTTGTGGACACGGAAATGATAAATACAGGAATAAGCATGCCAGCTCATCCATTTGTGGATAATAAAACCAAATTAGGTCTTGACCATCATCTCTGCTGGTGACAAAAATAGAGAAGAACAGAATTAAAACACCCATATGTGATGCAGATAATAAAGGTAAGGGGCGTGTGTGTGTGTGTGTGTGTGTGTGTGTGTGTGTGTGTGTGTGTGTGTGTGTCGGTGTACACATACATGGATAGACTAATGAAGAGTCTTAGCAGAAAAATTGTTTTTTGTCACAGGCCGTGGTAGAGATTATCTGGAAGTTATAGTACAGAAACAGACTAGGGCTGGAGAAGGGAGAGGAAAGGAAAGACTAACAGGTTTACCATGCACAGAGCCTGGGTCATGGCCAGGTCCTGCAGAAGTGATGCTGAAGGCGAAGATACAGCAGAAACTCTGGAGACTCAGTTCTGAGGGGACCAACCCGAGTATTTAAATACTGTGATGACTACTAAAATAACATCCAATAAATACTGATTTTAAAAAACTCTTTCTTTTCATTTCTACTCTCTTCCAATTTCACTCCTTTGTTCAGGAACATTCTCTGATTCTTCAAATTCCTTGGCCCTTCAGAAATGTCCCTGAGCTGTGCTCTTAGCTCAGTCCTCCTTTCTTGGTTAGGCTTTCTTCTTCTCCTGCACTCAGCAGAGGAACTCGTCTCCATCCTGCCTGGGTCCCAGCACCCTGCTTTCCTCTCAGAGAGGGAGTTAGAATGAGTTCAGCTTATACTGGCTCCCCACCACCTGCTAGTTTGGGCTATTTCACGAACTTCCACATCTATCAACAGGATGATAACCACCGGACTGGTCATCTTGAGGAGATTGTAAAACACAATTCATATAGCTGGGTGAGGCTATATATACCTGCAGTCCCAGTACTCAGGAGACTGAGCAAGGAAGACCGCCAGGAGGCTGGGGGTAAGACATTATCTCAAAACCAAACCAAACCAAACACAGTAGATGCCATCTATCCTGCAAACATCAACCCTTCCCTCCTTGAGAACGCCGATGATCCTTCCCTTCTTTCTTCCAACTTTTACTTCATGCAATTGAACCTCCAAGTTCTTAGAGTGAACACATGGGTATTTGTTTCCTTTGCTTCGTGTCTTCCTCTTCGCTCTCTGCCATCAATAACCCTACTACTTGGCTATAGCAGATGTCACTAAATGTCACTGTTATGGCTACAATGGACATGGTAACAATTTCATTTTCCATGAGAAGTGTATTTTTTATTATAAAACCTAAGCAGAATTTTAAACAAGATTTCAGATCATAAAAGAAAACAAAAACACCAATAATCTTACTCTGCAGTGAAAAATGTTAAAAATTATGATATTTCCCCAGTCATTTCACGTATGGAAAACACACCAACAGTTGAGCATGCTACCAGTGCAGCATGCTGTTTTTGCATGTAGCCATTACAGCTCCCTTCCCAAAAGCCTACCCTTGAAATGACAGTATAATCTTATCTCTTGGGTTCCATATCTCACCCTAACAGTGAGTAAATTAAGATGAATATGTTGGGCAGCACAAGTCACCGTGTGTTAACAGCCCCATTATGTAACAGCTGCAGGTTACATTGTGTAATCACAAGGGATTAGTGAAAGATCACAACAGGTCCAAAGCTGCACACAAAGCTAAATTTGAGAAGACTGTTGCTGACACGCACTTGTTTGTGGTGTATCAACCACTTCACAAACCTGCAAGAAGCATGGAACAAGAGAAAGAATGTAAGCCTCACCCATTCCAGAAGCCAGGATAAATAAACAAGGCCTCACACATCTCCAAATAAGGGATTAGCAGCCAATGAGAAAAACCAACATTTCTAGAATATTTTCAAGAATCAACCTCACCTTACATTTATAACCCCTTCCGCCTTCTCCACAAGAAACGAAGGCAAATGTGAAATGTCCTTTATAACTGTAGCATCAAGATGCTTAGAGAAAATCTCATAACCTCTTGATAAAAAGCCATATGGAGTATAAGTAAAATGTTACACACTAAGTTTCAGGGGGGAAAAAAATAAGATTTGGAAAACACATAGTTTGAAAATCCCACAGAAAGTATGAAACCATTCCAAATATCTGTATCATTTGAATGATAAACTATTCAGCATCCATACTTTTAAAGACCTACTTCAATGTGACATAAAACCAAATAAGAATAGCCAGAGTCCTCACCTGCTTGGACAGGAGCTCCTCACAGAGAGTGTACAATGAAATGAACTTTCGGGCCAATGAGCGTGCGTCCACGAACCCTTCTGCCACTAACATGATTTCACAGATCAGCTCGGTGTCAGGGGCCACCATGGCACAGGGTCTACAGTTCAAATACGAGCGTTAGTCTGAAATGTGGTCAGGTCACACGTGCATATCACTTAAACCCAGCAGTCAGCCTGTAACAACACTCTCACCACTCCTAAGCAGGTCCTAATGGCCTCTGTCAATCACAGCCTACAAAACCCTGCGGGTCCACTAAAACGTGTCCGCTGGACACCAGGGAGATGATGAGACAGCAGACGCGGCAGAAGCCTGGGCTGGAGCAAGTTTAACGAAAACGTAACACATTAACTTCCCTGCCCTGTTGGTTGGGTTTGGTCTTGCCTGGAGACAGGAGAGGCACTGATGTTGAGCACAAGAGGCCAGCCTTTAGCTGTGGCGAGCAGCATTCTGGTAAAAGTCAAACAACATGTTGCTAGGAAACATTCTAGGGAACCGCACCTTGCCCCATGTCTGCTTTCAATAGCCATCACTGGATGTGCGGCACCTCCACACAGTCACAGACAAGCCCCGGGCACAAGCAACAAAAATAATGACAAAGTTGGAGTTCCAAGTATTCATCTCCTTTGCTGTGATTTATTTAACAACAACAACAACAAAAAACGTGATGCATTTTAATTTCCCAAGCCTGCTGTGCCTGATGGCCAGCTCACAGAGTCCATGAACACTTGACCACCGCTCTCAAAAACACATACAAGGGGTGGCTGGAGGGATGCTCCTTCTTGCTCTTCCAGAGGCTCCAGGTTTGGTTCTCACAAGCATCTGTAACTCTACTTTTAGAGGATCCTACGTGGGCTTTTGTGGGCACCAGACTCATATGTCATATAATTACATAACATGCAGGCGAAACACTCAAACACATAAAATAAAAATTAAAGAAAAACCAAAATATTTTAAGGGAGTACAATTTATCTCTTGCACAATGCTACTAGGTTCCACTGGGAGGGGCTTTTAAGATGAAAATTTAGGAAAATGTAGTTTCAAATTCCTCTTTATATGCAGGAGGGTTTCATACCCCCTCCCTCCCCAAAAGACAAGAGCCAGAAACAGACAGATTTGAAGCCTTTCCACTAAACCCAGGTATGGAACACAGGCAAATGAATAAGTAAGCCCCATGACTTAGATTTAAGACTGTGCATTCCAAAATGTTTACCTGTCTCTATGAGCTTAGTCACACACACATCGGAGTTTCCTACCCTGGATACTCCCTAAAGTGTCTTTAGATAGGGGCTTCAGTCCCTTAGGCCCAATCTGACCCCAGATTATAGTCCATATTTACTATTCATTGTGCAACAGAAGAGTGGAAAGTAGAGAAAAGGAAGGTGTTGGCATGTTATCATTACATTAATACACGCAGTAACTTATTACTAATTTTTAGTGTACAAATAATGGGTTTCATTGTAGCATTTTCATGTACAGCTATCATCACACCTTACCCATTCACTCTCCCACTACTCTCCCCTCCCCTCCTCCAAACAGATCTACTTTCATGTCATACAAGTACATTTATATATTTAAATCTAAATTCTGCAGATAAGAAAGCATGCATGGTAGTTGATCTCCCTCCTCCATTCCCATCACCCTCTCTTGTTCCATCCCTTGGAACTTTAACCATGGAGGGAACTGAACCCTGGTCCCAGTGCATGCTAAGAGCCACACTCCGAACCCTGAGCCACATTCTACAACCTGTAGATACTAGTATGTACTATGCATTTGTTTCATGCCCCACAGGGTGCTAAAACCTCCTCCTGCCCTGTC
The DNA here is from genome assembly GCF_004664715.2 of Peromyscus leucopus. NCBI lineage: Eukaryota > Metazoa > Chordata > Mammalia > Rodentia > Cricetidae > Peromyscus > Peromyscus leucopus. Next base: position 84,859,541 of record NC_051075.1, read on the forward strand.
TCAATTCTAACAACTCTAAGGGGTGAGTACCCTTCATATCTGTCTTTGACAGCGATGCAGGCTGGTGGATTTCCCTAGAAGTTTCAGGGCACACTGTTCTTGAAGGGGGAAAGTTTGGAGACATCGAGAGCCAAGCCTCGGAGCGATCATGACACTGTCACTAACATCAAAACACAAACGACGCTGCAGTTAGGTTGTCAAACAGAATTTATGAAAATGTCAAAAAAAAAATTAAGACTCTAAGACCCAAATGAAAGAAGTACATAGAATGAATTGTGTCAGAGCTGTGGAAATACTGGAGGGGTGCACGGCCCTCAAACAAGTGTGTTCTGTAGCCGTTGCATTCACTGCTAGGTAGGAATTCTCTAGCTGAAGAAAATGAGACATGGAATTACTATTCAAGAGAAAGCTGTTATTATGAAGAGGGGAAAACATTCAACATGAGATGTTAGAATATTTGATGAACATTAGGGAACAGAATTAAATACTCATTTTGTATTACCTACTGAACTTTTCATTATATGAATTACATTTTTAAAGTAATACCATAAAATTAGAATAAAATGTAAATGAATTATGATTAAATATAAAATGGATTGATAAGCATATTTTAAGCTTAAATGAATTAAAGGAAACCACACTAAAATCTACAAATGTTCTTATAATCTATGTAAAGAGGCATTTAATTCTTTTGGAGGCATGCTCAGGAGTTAAAGACACACTGTCAATCCTAAAGAACTCTTAAAAAAATCAACTGCTAAACCTTAGATTATCCTTATGGACAAACAGGAAGCCAGACAACACAAATTATTGCTACCATGTGTGAAATTTGGGACATCCTAGCAGATAATACAATGGGTAAATGCATGCTAAAACACTCATTAACCCAGACAACAGGAAGAACTCCATAAAAGATACAGATCATCAGAACTAATCCAAAGAGAAGTAAAATCTCAACAACTTCATATCTGCTAAAGGAACTCATTACCATAAAAAAAAAATCTTGGTCCAGATGACTTCACTGATTAATTCTATCAAATATTTTAGCAGTAAATAATACCAACCCCACACAAAGTCTTAGAAAACAGACCACTCAACAGCTAATATCATGATATCAGCATTACTATGAGGCCATAATCAGAGATTACAAAGCAAATACTAAAGACCAATGTCCTCTGTAGGACAAAACTTTGAAAATCTCTAACAAAATTACAGCATATAAAGTTCAGCAAAACACATAAAAACAATGCCACTGAGTAAATAAGGTCTATCCCAGGAACATTAAGATCAAAAGGTTATTTATCATGAAAAAACCATATAGTAATTAACAGAATGATACAAAGCTGTAAAACAACAAAACCTGTTGAAGAAAACATAGTAGAAAAACTTCCAAGCTTTGGCTAAGTAAGCTTCCTTAACTAGAATATTAAAAAACACAACAAGACAGTTGATAAATTATAGTTCATGATAATTGAAACTTTTATCTTTGAGGGACACCATAAAAAACTGCAAAAAAGCAAACCACAAAATAAGAGAAAAACTTATATATGTTATCTAATAAAGGAATTGCACATACAATACGTTTTACACACACACACAAACTCCCCCCACACACACACACGGAATGACTAGTAAACACATGAAAAAATACTCAAGACCATGAGCTTTCACGGAAATACAAAGTAAATCCATAATGATACACTATAATGGATCAATTATATCAGCTAAAAATTGTCAACAAATGTCTTAATGTTGGCATTGCTAGCAATGTCAGACTTTGACAAGAACATAAAACAACAGAATTCTCATTCACTAAAGGTGAAATTGTAAAAGGAGTCCAGGGTTTTTTGCAACATTGCATATTTTTCTATGTAAAACACGTATTGGCCACATGACCAGTCTTAGATAACACCTAGAAGAAATGAAACCATGTCCATGCCAAGATTTTCACACACATTCATAGCAGCTTTATTCACCAAGGCTCCAGACTGGAATTACTAAAAATGCCCACTGAGTGGTGAATAGATGAACAGCTTCTAATACATCTACAGTAGAATACACAGTGGTTAAAAGCAACAAACTCCTGATCAGCCCAGAAGCTTGGACCTGTCTCAGAACCAAAATGCTCAGATAATGATGCCCGAGAGCAGTAAGCAAACTGTGTGGGTTCGTCACAGGAAGACTTCCCTTTTGTCCTGGATCCTGGCCTACAGGTATACAGACTAGGTAAACAAATCGAACACTCACTGATGATAAATAACAAGGAAAACAATTCTTGGGTATTCATAGAATTTTACGACTAATTAAAGATGTAAAGCTAATTTACATACTGGTGAAATATATGAATTTTTTTAATGCAAAGAATTACATTTTGGCTATTTCATCCTGCAGAGGCGATCAATAGTTTATTGTACAACCGTCAATCCTGAGATGCTGCTTTGAGAGCACAAGGATGCCAAAAGGATGCTCAGAGTCATTTCAGAGATTGTTGCAAACTCTATTCTTTTTTTTTAAAATTTAATTTAATTTTATTTTACAATATAATTTAGTTCTACATATCAGCCACAGATTCCCTTGTTCTCCCCCCTCCCCCTTCCTCCCTTCCCCCCAGCCCACCCCCCATTCCCACCTCCTCCAGGGAAAAGCCTTCCCTGAGGATTGAGATCAACCTGGTAGACTCAGTCCAGGTAGGTCCAGTCCCCTCCTCCCAGGCTGAGCCAAGCGACCCTGCATAAGTCCCAGGTTTCAAACAGCCAACTCATGCAATGAGCACACGACTTGGTCCCACTTCCTGGATGCCTCCCAAACAGATCAAGCCAATCAACTGTCTCACCTATTCAGAGGGCCTGATCCAGTTGGGGGCCCCTCAGCCATTGGTTCATAGTTCATGTGTTTCCATTCGTTTGGCTGTTTGTCCTTGTGCTTTATCCAACCTTGGTCTCAACAATTCTCACTCATACAAACCCTCCTCTTTCTTGCCAAACTGGACTCCCGGAGCTCCACCTGGGGCCTAGCTGTGGATCTCTGCATCCAGTTCACAAATTCTATTCTAATCCTAAGCTAAAACTCACTGAAAGACTGTGTGTGTGTCTGTGTACATGTGAGTACACATGTGTATGTAGAACATATGCCAGTGTATGTGGAGGCCAAAAAATAACCTCTGATGTCATTCCTGAGACACCATTCACCTTTTTTTTTTTTAAACCGGGTCTCTCACTGTCCTGGGACTAGCCTAGTAGGTTGGGCTGGCTAGTTAATGAGCCCCAGTATCCAAAATAAAAAACAAATACAATCCAAAGATACACTCATTTGGAACATGATAAGGAATAATGGTAGAAAAAAAAAAGTCTTCCTTTTCTGTAATTAAATCATGTCTCTACAAGTTCAGTAAACTATGCACATTTGTATCAGAATAGTTTTGAACCTAAGCCAAGGTGTTTCATGCGCATTGGTTATTGTGATGCAGTGTGATGACATGTATGGTTTGAAGTGGACATGTTATATGTTCAGAACCATCACTGTCATGAAGTTTACAGAGCTGCATCTCCAATTCATTACACATTGAATTCTGAATTAATTTTTGGCCTTGCACATTCAGAAAATTTTTACTGTTGCCAAATCTTTCATGACCACCACATTTAGTTAGTTGAACCCCTAGAGAGTCATGGCCCACAGTTTAAGAAACTGGGATTGACACGAACTCCAAGAAAGATAAATGTAATCCTTAGTCAGAGACAGTCATGTAGAACGGAGGGATTAGTTGCCAAGCAGTATAAGGGAACTCCTGAGAGTTTAGGAACTGTCTTCTCAGTCTTAGTATTTGTGCTGTTGTCCCAGCTCTTCACTGAAGGGGAGGCATGCTTGTGTACCATATTACACCTGAATGAAGTAATGGGAAAGATAACACGCTCATAATGGGTCCTGGAGACAGGTCCTCCTCCACAGGCTGCTGTAGGTATGAATGTTGGCTGAGTATCTGGAGAAAGTAGATCCTCAATGTATTTTAATCGTCACCTGGTAATTTCACATCTAAGAATCTATTCTGGGGTTTGGGGAACTGTTGGTGGATTTTTCTGTCCAGCCTGTCAGCTCCCAAATAACCACATGGAAATTACTCATTATTTATGAACGCTCAGCCGATACTCAGCCGATAGCTTAGGCTTGTTACTAAATAGCTCTTACAACTTACATTAACCCATTTTTATCAATCAACATTTTGTCTCATGGCTTTATTACCTTTACTCTGTACTGCCCAAGCTGCTTCCTCTCCATCTGGCTAGCGACTCTGTGAATCTATGCCCTTCTTCTTCCTAGCATCCTCTCTGCCCTAAAAATTCTGCCTAGCTATTGACTGTTCAGCTTTTTATTAAACAAAACTGAATGACACATCTTCACAGTGTACAAAAATATTATTCCACAATGGGGAACAGCTTACTCACTGTCTTAGGGGTCTATTTGTCCTGAAAAGACGCCATGACCACAGCAACTCTTATAAAGGAAAACATTTAATTGGGGCTGGCTTACAGTTCAGAGATTTAATTTAGTATCATCATAGCAGGAAAGCATGGTGGCATGTGGGCAGGCATGGTGCTGGAGAGGTGGCTGAGAGTTCTACATCTTGATTCACAGGCAGCAGGAAGTGAGTAAGACACACTTCCTCCAAGAAGTCCACACTGACTGGTAGTGTTACTCCCTATAGCCTATGGGGCCATTTTCATTCAAATCACCACAGTCGCTATTGTTTGCCACACGAACTTGAAGACCTGAGTTCAACTTCCACCCCCAGGGAAAAGCTATCGGTGCACACACTGGCAATCCCAGTGCTTGGGAGGCGGAGACCAGTGGACCCTGAGGCTTGCTAGCCAAAATGTTGAGCTCCAATGTCAGTGAGAGAGCTTGCCTTAAAAAAATAAGCTGGACAGCATTTGAGGAGACACTCATTGTCAACCTCTGGCCTCCATATGCACACATACACACGCATGTGTGTGTGTGTGTGTGTGTGTGTGTGTGTGTGCGCACACACACACACACACATACACATTCACTCAAGGAATCTATTCTGGGATAATAACTAGAAACAAGAATAATTTTAACAAGGATAAATGTTTATAGCTTGCTATTTTGGTATCATAAAAACAAAAATAAGCCTGCCAAACCAGACAAGATAATCAAGAAAATATAGAAGAGGCTTAAGAAGGATGATTTTGGAGTTATGTAAAAGATTTCCAAAGAATTTTCAATAGTATGATAAAATACATCAAAATATTACAAGAACAAAAGTAAATAAAATCACGCCTATATATCTTAGCTCTATAAAATATAAATTATAGAAGAGACCAGAAAAACTATATCAATCTTGATGTCTGGTTGGCAAATAACTTCTCTTTATAAATTTCTGTTTACAATAAAAACATCCTAAAGAGAAAAAAAACTATCATTAAATACTTGGCATTACCACATAACTTTTGCATACTGAAATGAGTACTAGTTTCAATACACACAGGTGAGTTTATCATGGAGAAAATTATGTCTATGAAGGGATCTTGAAGAGCTAAGTCTCCCATAGGAAATGAAATTCTCTGGTGAGAACTAGCCACGTTCTCAGAGCAAATCGACGTTAGGTGGCGTAAGAGTGCCAGATTTGAGCTGTAAGGCAAGCACTTGCCTGAACAGAGCTTTGAGATTTTCTGGTAATTCGGTTCGGCCAGCGTACCCTGGGTTCATAGTAATAAATATTCCAACCGACGGCTTCAGCGGGATAGTCTCTCCAAGAAATACAAATCTACCATAAAGAGAACGTTGATGGAATTAAATGTGTTCACTGAACATGAATGCACACTGACAAATGCAAGTCACTGCAAAATGCAAATGTGCATTAGAAAGCTGTTTGTCCTGGGTTATTTTCTTTAAGATTCATAAGCACACACATTTTGAATGTTTTGAAGCATATTTATTAAAATACCCTCCCTTTCCCTCCAGAATCACAATATGGGAAGTTTTTTTTTTTTTTTTTTTTTTTTTTTGCATAGCCTAAAATGGAAGAATGTCATTTTATGAAATGATTTTACCTTCAGTTCCATAAATGGAACACTATGCAGAGAGTGTCTATGCTAAGAGGAGACAGGGACTCTCTGTCCAGCTCATCTGTAAGTCTCTACTAAGCATCTCTGCAAGGCAGGACAGTGTGGTGGTCAGAACAGCAGGACAGTGGGCTCCGCTGGACTCAGAGTTCAGACCCATCTATGCCACACATTAGGCCTGTCCGTTATCCCTTTTTTGTTCCAATTTCCTCACCCAATAAAAAGGGAGAATAATCTCACCTAGAGGTGGATTTAGAAGAATATGAATATAAGTGGTTAACAGCACAATGCCAGGGACCCAGTGAACTCAACAGAAGGTAGCTCTGACTACTGCTATCATTATCATGCCAAAGCTGGGGGGAAACAATGATTTTCAGAAAGAATCAGTAAGACTGCTGTTGACCAGCAATGGAATGGGAGCCTGCAGCAACACCAGTGCCATGCGCTGTCCAACAGGGCCAAGGAGACAAAACGTAAGCGGTCTCAGCAAGATCTCTTGGAGAAAGGGGAAGGCTGAAGGAGTGTCTCCGAGGAGGAGAGGAAGAAGAGGGGAGACACAGATGCCCAAGACTTCTGGAGACTTAGATACAAGGTAGCTAACAGCAGGTGACTTTTTAAATGGTCCAGGTTAAAATGAGAAATCAGGATTTTCCAAAGCAAGGGAAAGCAGGCATGCCCAGCTCGGCTCTCACAGAGGGAAGGTGAGTGTGGCCAGGGTAAGCACCGCTCTGCCAGCATACCGGCAGGGATGGCCTCCAGTTACATACAGGGAGGAGCCTCCAGCAGCCGGACCCAGCAAGATTCTTAGTTCTGTGGCCATGCTTGGTTCTATCACTTAGATCTTGCAGGGTAAGAGGAACTTAATCAACTCATGGGATCAAGAAGTAGCCCAAGGAAGAAGAGAGAGGGTTTAGACATGCAGGCAGAGGCACCACCGTGTGCCTAGGAATTTTCAAATCACTGTGTGACTCCATTACATAAATCTGCATGACAAAGAACGGCCTTGGATGACTTCTGGTTTCGTCAGATAATAAGATTCTGACTAAAAGCCAAATATGGCTGGGTTTCAAAGAGAAAAGACTTCAACTTCTCTAACACAGCATTAGAGGTGAGGTGGGGGGTGAGGCAGTAGGCATCTAGACATTGGAAGCTGACTCAGGGCCCTGTAGTGTAGACTGAGAGGTTTCCTAAAAGGTGGAGACATACCCCCGTCTGACAAACTGAAAACTTCTAGAACATGTACACCACTCTGAGAAAGGGGCTGGGGTAGGGGCTTTATCAGTGAGCAGACTGGAAGTGCTCCCATGCACAAAAGAGGTAGCTGAACAAAATACCCTAAAAGTGAGGGAAATGAACAGGCTAGCTAAGCACTATGTGTTCATGGAGGGAGGCCACCAAGAGAAACGAGACTCCTGTGCTGGATCATGCTTACTTTCAAGTTTTAGTCACCCAGCTCCAAATGCTGGCTGTGCTTTGCTTTGGAATATGGTACCACAGGGCAGAGAGTTCACATTCCAGAAACATCTGGGATGGTTTTGTGCCCAATCACTGGAAGAACATGAAGGTTATCACTTATAGGGATGGGGCCCCAACAAAGCCAGTGCTGACCGGGACTTGGACTTGTACACTAAACGACAGACTCAGGAGACCTCAGGTGGTCTCTCGAGTTGCCATATGCAGCTATTTTTGGAAGTCTAAAAGATGAAATGAGAGGAGAGCTTGGAGGTGGTCAGAGCTAGGGTGCTAGGTAAAGTCACAAAGGGAGAAAATGGAGATAGAGGAAAGGTCTGTAACTGCTGAGTCTGTGATATTCAGCATCAACATCTCAGTATTTAAAAATAATTTAAAAACTCATAGCTAATACTGATATAGGACCCACCGTGTCCTAGAACTTTGTCCAAATTCTTTTCATCAATTACCACAGAGGTCTGGAAAGGGAGGCCCTGTATTCTCACGTGAGAGGAAACCAGGAAATAAACTGCAGGAGGTAAAGAACAGCGAGAGGGGAGGGGGTCCTATACCTTGGGTGAAGCAAATGTGAGACTTGACAGAAGGCCAAGGAAGATGAATACCGAAGCCTCCTCACTGACCTCCACACAAAACCTTAGTAAAAATAAGTGGTGGGTTATTCAACATTACAATTAAAATTACCTTCTTGTATCCATTTTATGTGACAGAGAAAAGTAACAAAATACTGAGGAGATCAAGGTTATCTTCTGCTTGTGGCGGGGTGGGGAGTGGGGGAAATAAAAAGATTAAAGACGGAAAGGAGAGTCACAGGTCCCACCTCCTTTTCCCGTTTCTGATGGCATCGTGGATCATCTTCACCTGCACCGCCACCACGGACAGAACCTCCACAGCAATGCGGTTGAACTCATCAAAGCAGCCCCACGCTCCTGTCTGCACCAGACCTTTGTAGATGTTTCCTATGGACTACAAGGAAGGGGTGGGCTCAGAGGAGAACAGGGGTTCGGAGCACTTAAAGGTGGGACAGCCTGATCCGAAAAACAAAGTGCTCCAGAATCCAGAGCATCTGGGTACCAACATGACATCCCATGTGGAAACATTTCCATGTTGTGAAATTTTGCTTCATGTACAAAATTATTAAAACTATTGAGTAAAGTCATTTGAAGTCTGCAGTAGATGTACATATAATACAAATAAATTGCAAGTTTAGATTGGGACCATAGACCTATATTATCATGAGGGTGAAAATACAGCAAAAGCTAAAAACTTCAGAACTGAGAAGCATTTCAGACAAGGTATGTGGCTCTTTCCAAATAGGATTAATGCTGCTAGAACACATTTTCTGTATTTAATAACTTACCCTGTAGTCCATTTGCTCTGAACAGTTGAATACATAAACCATCATGCCGAGGGCACGACCAAGGTCTTTGGTGGTTTCCGTTTTCCCTGTTCCAGCTGGGCCAGCCGGAGCCCCGCTCATGGTCAGATGAAGGGATTGCGTTAAAGTGATGTAACACCTTCACACGAAACACAAATACCATGGTTGAGCTTGCGCTTTCATGACACATTGGGAGTGAATGATTTTTCTTTTTAAGAAGTGGTTAAGGGGCTGGAGAGAGGGCTCAGAGGTTAAAAGCACGGGCTGTTCTTCCAGAGGTCCTGAGTTCAATTTCCAGCAACCACATGGTGGCTCACAATCATCTATAATGAGATCTGGTGCCCTCTTCTGGTGCGCAGGCACACATGCAGACAGAGCACTATGTACATAATAAATAAATACACCTTTAAAAAAAGAAAAATAGTTAAGAAGTCAAGGCCTAGGACACAAAAGAAGCAAAATGCACCAGTGAACTTCTGATTTGCTCATGGCAATCATTGAATAGCTTCTAGGTTGCCCACTTAAAACAACTGGAAAAGAATGTGTGTTTTATTTGTTCACTGTCTCATTTTCCAAGAGCTGTACGTTTGAATACAAATACCTTTATCTTCGACGTAATTGAATTTCTGATAGTTCTAGGTGAAGATACTATTAATATGGCAGACAATACCTCAAACTGATTATAGACAGGGGAGGGAGGTCTTAGATGATGATAATAACAGGACTACATTAAATTACTATGTGACAAATATACTAAGAACTGGGATACACATGTGTATATACAAGTATGTGAAAATACATACCTACCTTCAATGCAGACGGTGAATGTAATTATACAACACTGTACCAAATGGAACACCATATTTCAGAAATCCATCTGGAATGTACTGCACATGCATTTAGATCACAATGCTTATTTGGGCAGGGAGGGGCCAGAGGTTCTGAGACTAAAAGTCTCACCCGAAGGATAGGACTTAATATCGGCACAATAAAGCAATACTAACAAATAGCAATGGCCTCAAATTGCTGATCATCTTTACTTGGGTCTCTACATTATTTTTGTGTTAGTATAGACAGTGATGGTGATGGAAAGATGCATGCTAGAAGACCAGGGACTAAGATCTATTCTGTGGACCATCAGATATCAATCTGAAGTCTTCTGATCTCAGGGCCCTGAAGTCTCTTATCCACAAAGTGAGGGTTACTAAAGGGTTTCATGAAGACAGTCAAAGGGAAAAGCCCCGAAGAGTTCAAAGCACCATGCCAACAGAAGCAAGCAGAAAAGGGCCACAGCCCTCCATCAGATGCACAGAAAGACTCTCATACCAGGACCTGAGCCCTCTTTGTGCACTTTGTCCGCAGTTCCAAGTTTGGGTCAAACATGGCCACCTATGTCTATTCTGCCTCTTTGCCTGCCAACAGGAGGAGCCAAATGTCCAAGCTCCAACCAACGTGGTAGGTGCAGAAATGGCATTTCCAGGACACCTGCTTGAGGACATTTGCTATGGGCTCCTTTCCACTGAGTGAAGCAACCATGGAAACCATGCTCAGCTTCTCATCACCTACCAGCCCATCACGTGGGCCTGCTCACCTCTAGACTTACTCAAGTGAGACATCGGCTTCTGTGTTATTAAGATGCTGGATTTTAGGGTTTCTCCTAATGACAGCTTAGACAGTGTCCTCACGACTACAGCCATTACAGTACCAGTCTGTCAGTGGCAAGCTGGTCAAACTGATTCCGAACCTGCTGGCACATGGAAGGAGACAGCATTTGCCTAGCCTAGTTCCCAAAGGGACGTTCACATCAAATGTCAAATGAGACAGAATGAATGAATTTAGAGGATATCAACAGGAGTTGGAATCCTAAGAGAAGAATTCACATCCATGAAACATCTTTACCTCTCCGACATTCTATTTACCTTTTTGTGCATCGTCACATAGCAATGAACTTTTGGTGGCAATCTGCAGGTCCTCTGGGTTCCTTGGACCGCTCTGGCTGTCCTCTGTCCTTTAACCCAGCCAGGCGCCTGCCTACGTTGGAACTTCTGTACTTAGCTTTGTCTGTAACTTTCCACCCTAAAATCTGCATGCAGTTGATTCTGTGTGCAGAGTTGGGTCTCAGCTCAAACACAGTCTATATCGATGTTGGTCCCAAGTCAAAACTGCTCTGAAACCTGTCTCTAAAACATCTGAGAGTCTGAATTTTCAGATTATGGGTGCTTGACTACACAAATATTTTAAAATCCAAAAATATCCCGAATCAGAAATATGTCTGGACCTAAGCATTTCAGACCTGAAGTAGATCTTTTCCCTCCAGACCCTTCCTGACAAGTCAGTCTGCTGCACTTCTTCACAGCAGACATTACCTCCCGAAATAAATACCTGTCGTTTCTCTTCGTCCTCACCGACTTACACATCACATTCAACTGGAACTTGATCACCGTGACAGCAAATACATGTGAACAGTACAAAGCACAGCACTTCATAAATACCTGGCAACTCATTGAATGAATCTTGGGATCTCTCTCTCTCTTCATTGTATGCAGAAAAATAGTTATTATAGGCTATCCTCACTATGCCTGCACTTCCAAAAGAGATGACGGCAGAGGTAAGTGGGTAGAGAATGGCCCCGGGAGCAGCCAGACTTCCTCAAACCACATCAATCCATGCATGCTTTCTCCATTTGTTACTGGTTTGGCTTCTGTCATTCCGTTTCTCTAACTCAATTTTCTACATTTTGTCTCTAAGATTAACACTCGGTGTCGTGTACAGTTAATTTCCATGCTGCTTTCATGTATAGCTTCCCACTTGTTCATCAGTTCCTCTCAGCCTCTCTTCTCATTCTCACACATCTCTTTCCAACCAAAAGGACAATGGGGCTTGGCTTTCCCATCTGTGGGAAGTTATATTGGTTACCTGTCAGTGAGAGGAGTGATCACCAGTCGAGGACTGTTTCCCAAGTATTCATAGAAGTACTGGAAGTGGGCATCACAAATATTAACAAAGCAGTGCTTCCGAGCATCCTCCCACTGGTGCCGAAGTTGAGACAGCCAGGCAAAAGCATGGGGGCTGACAACCTATAATCATTGCACAATCTTAACACGCTGGACCCCGATGGTTCTGAGGCAACAAACTGATTAATCTCATCACTTCTGCTGGCTCACATTCCTAAATTCTCCAGGAGGAACTCTCTTGCATGCTGTTGCAGATGCCAGCGGCAATACTAATCAGGAATATGTGTGCAATAAAAGTCTTCACTTTAAATGGTCTTTTATGCAAAACAGTATCAGTGTGTTCAAGCAATACTTTTACCTTTTATGAGTCACCCAAGGCTAGTATCTCTGTGCACATATTACTGAAATCCAATGAAAAATTCATTTTCTGTATTAAAATTACACATAATCCATAATTTCTGCACATTGAGGTAAAAACTATACTTTCACCCATGTTCATAATATAGAACTTTTTTACTTCATTTTTTTTATCAGATTACATGAAGATGATTTTTTATAGGTTACTCTTTCTCATCTTACTCAATTCTGTTTCTTTTCTAGTTTGGAAAAAAATTGTCTCTTTCAAGGTGTGTGGGACTTTAGGGCTCCCTGGAAATCACTTCAAGTCACCAAAATTCTTGCCTCTTAGTTTTCCAAAGACTAGGCAGGAATCAGCACTGCGTACACATGTATTGTAGAGGATCAAGAGTAAGACCAAGTGTGCTTTAGTTTTAAATAAAGAATATACTGTCTACATTGGTCCTCTAGTGGTAAGCACAGTTGCCTTCTAAAATAAATATATTTTAATCATAATTTATTCTACTGCAAACAAATCATATGGATAAATACGAAAGGACAAGGTCATGTTCAAAGAGTGGATGTCAACAGCTCATTACCAAAACAAGAACACACACATGGTGCTTTGGAAGGACTGATCTGAGATTAATAAAAATATTCTTTATTACTATTCAGCAACTAGATCAAAGACTATTTATATGTTTATGGCTTACATGAAACAGCACTTGTGTGTATGTGTGTGTACATGTTCATGTGTGCATGTACATGCGTGGGCCTGTGTGGCCAGAAGTTGACATCGGGTGTTTTCTTCAATAGCTCTCTACTTTTGAGTCAGAATCTCCACAGAACCCGGCATTCACTGACATTCCTGTCTCCACCTTCCTGGTGCTGCGATTGCAAGCACATGCCATGAACTTGGCTTTTTATGTAGGTTTTGGGATCTGAACTCAGGCCCTCTCACTTGCACAGCAAGGGCCTTGCTAACTGAGCCTTATCTCCAATTCTGAAAAGGCACTTTCTTGTATTTTTGTGGAGAAAATGAAAATACCGTCGATTTCAATAAATAGAGCAATAAGTAGGAAAATAACACACAGTGTTATGATACAAGCATACAAACTGAGATGGGGTTGTCGTTAGAAAAATAAGATAAACAGGTTTATTTGCATGCTTTGGAATTGTAAATTTTGCCTCAATTTAACTAGGAGGATTTTTTTTATCTTTTTTTTTTTTAATTTAAATTCACTTTGTGGTGGTTGGAATACCTTTTTTTCTGTTTCTTCTATGTTTAGTGTTTGCTTCTCTCTTTTTACTTAAAAGATTGTTTTCACAAAATATATTTTGATCGTGTTTCTTTCCCTTGGAGGTGGTTTGAATGAGACTGCCCTACCCCCAACCCCGTGGGCTCATATATAGAATGTTTGGTTCCTAATTGGTAGAATTTCTTTGGGAAGGATTAGGAGACAGAGCCTAGTTGGAGGAAATGTGTCACTGGGATGGGCTTTGGGGTTTAAAAAACCCATGCCTGGCCCAGATCCCCCCACTGTCTTTCTCTGCCTCCAACTCATAGATCAGGATGTTATCTCATGCCGGACTACTTGTGACCATGCTTCCTATCAGGATGATAATGGACCAACCCTCTGAAATTCTAAGTAAGCCCCTAATTAAATGCTTCCTCTTAAGTTGTCTTGTGTCATGGTGTCTCTTCACAGCAACAGAAAACTAACTAAGATGTTCTACCCCGACTCCTCCTAGCACCCCCCCAACCTCCCTACCCACTCAACTCTGTTCTTTTTCTCTCTCTGCCAACACAAAACCAACTCCACGGTTTTTCTGTGAACTTTTTGTTTTGTATTATTGGCCTTTCTTGTTTGTTTTGATTTTCATTTTTGTGTTTGTGTGAGTTTTATTTTTCTTTTCTGCTTATTGTCATTTCAGGACCGACCCCACCCCACCCCACGCCCCGAAAGGCTACAGAGGCATTGGATGAAGGGTCCTGCCAGCAGTGCTGTTCAGGAATCAGACAAGCACATTTCTAATATTAGAAAGTAAAAGTTCAATTGGGGGGGGGGTAAAGAATGAAACATTTCCTTTCACATTAAATATTGATAGCATCTTATAGACACATAGATTTTTTTAAAAAGAGATAGGTGGAAAAATCATTAAATTAGTGAAAAGATTAGAAAATAACCTCTTATCAAGAAAGAACATTATTTAGCCATGAACAGTACTAACAAGGGATGGCCAAAGCAATCTAGAATCATGACCAACACTGATTTCTTCAGCAGGAAATGGATCAACACCACACAGAGATGTTTTTAAATTGTGTGTGTGTGCGTGTGTGTGTGTGTGTGTGTGTGTGTGTGTGTGTGTGTTTAGTGTATATGTATGTAGTGTGTGTGTGAGTGTATATATATGTAGTATAAGTATGAATGTATGTGTGTGAGTGTATGTGTGTAATATATGTGTGTGTTTAGTGTATGTATGTGTGTGTGAGTGTATGTGTGTGAGTGTATGTATATGTGTGCGTATGTGTGTATGTGAGTATATGTATGTAGTATATATGTGTGTTTAGTGTATGTGTGTATGTGTAATGTATGTGCAGTGTGTGTTTGTGTGTATATACATTTGTGTGCATGTGCGTGTGTGCGTCAGTGTGTGCAGGCACATGCATGGCACAGCACAGGTGTAGAAGCCGGAGGACAACCTTGACCAGTAGTCCTTGCCTTTCCCCTTAGTTGAGACTCTCGTCACCACGGGATCCAGGAGAGCTGGCACGAGAATTTCCAATGATGCTTTTGTCGCTGCCTTCCCCCTCCACAGGAGCACTAGGATTACAGACATGTTCTACTGTTCCCTGCTTTATGTGGAGCCTGGGGATCTGAACACAGGTCCTTAAGGACTGAGCTAGCTCCCCAACGCCACCCCTTAAGATGGTTGAACTAGCATGCAGTGTTATCGTTACCGACTGTGTAAGTCTCGGAGGCAAGAGCAGAAGACACGGCTGTAAAAATGGAGGCTTTTCCCATGGTCCTTCCTTCTACATCAACCGTTAGATGATCTGAGACTTCTAACTTCGCAAACCACCGGGCATCACTCAGGTAACTCAAATCTAATGCAACCAATAACTTCATGGCACTAACTGAAACTTTTGAAAAACAATGAGTTTCTCACTGTCACCCTGACAATAAATGCCACTTTCTGGAAACATCGATAAGTCAGCTTCCAGCAGCACACTTGCCTTCTGAGAAATCAGTTTTGCCACCACATCCCTGGCATGGACATCAATGGTGCAGATGGTCATGATCTTTTGCCGGTCTCCAGGGGAAAGTTCTCCCAGAAGAAGTGTGATCAGTGTATTCAGCTGTGAAATCTAGAAGATTTTTTTTTTTTAATATAAAAGAAGCAAAGGTTACAAATACAGAGACTAATGGGTCAATATTTATAAAGAATGTTTCAATTTATAAAACTATCTCAAATTTGTTATCTCAGCTGATCTTCAAAGAACCATCAGGAGAGACAGTATCACCCCTCATTCAAGGGAAGGAGCCAGGACACAGAGGAGCTGAGGTCAGAAATTCCAACTCTAAGGGCAGATGCAGGCTTCACTGGTTACATTGCACAAGGCACCCTAATGATGATCCAGCCTGAAACTTTCATTCAGAACCACAATATCTAAAAGGTAAAATAAACTTTTAAAGGTATAAGAACTAGATAGCAATTCTTTAGAAAAACTTGCCTAACAATTTCTATTAATTTTTGATATCCATAGTGATGATTAATGAGAAAATGCTTGTGGCTAAGCATGGTGCTTTACCCAATTCTTTTTATTTATATAACCAGTCTTGTTTAGGCTCACTGGTCCCTTAGATAAATATTTTCAAAGTCTTTTCTTCTTGAATGGCAAGTAAGGAAATGGAATTGCATGAATGACAATTCACTGAGCTATGTGGAATAGATAATGCGGTGCTACAGTTGACAGGATGCTTATTCTATTATAAAACTATTTCCATGCATACACATGAGAACTGAATTTGAAATAAAATATTTCCTATGGTAAAGTGTAGCCAGAAAGGTTTGAAAGTTAGTATCTTAGGCAGGTTTTTTTCTAGTTATTCACATAAAAGGATTTCTCGTGTGTGTGTGTGTGTGTGTGTGTGTGTGTGTGTGTGTGTGTGTGTGTTTGTGTGTATATAATTTTTTATTAAAAAAGATTTTCTTTCCTTTTACACACCAACCCATTCCCCTCTCCCCTCTTCTCCCACTCCCCCCACCTCCCCCCATCCCACCGTCATCCCCTCCTTATAGAGAGTAAAGCCTCCCTTGGGTAGTCAACACAAGCTGTTATACCATGTTGGGACCAGACCTAGCCCATCCCTCCTGCATCAAGGCTGAGTAAGGCATTGCATCACAGGTAATGGGGTTTAAAAAGCCAGTTTGTATACCAGGGTAAGACCTGGTCCCATTTCCAGGGGACCCACAAACATATCAAGCCATGCAACTTTCACCCACATTCAGAGGGCCTAGTTCAGTCCCATGCAGACTCCCCAGCTGTCAGTCCAGAGTCCATGAGCTCCCATTAGCTTAGGTCAGCTATTTCTGTGGTTTTTTCCATCATGATTCTGATCCCCTTTGCTCTTAGAATCCTTCCTCCCTCTCTTCAACTGAACTCCTTACTCAAGGCTTATTTGCAAAAGGAAAAACACAAGCCCTGACTTAAGGATACATGTCATGATATGTAACAATACTGTCCCCTGTCCTCTTCAGCTCTGTAAAGCACTGCCCTCTACAAACTGTAAAAGCATGAGAGAGCTGGCAGAAAGTGAGCAACCAATTCACTGTGTGAATATATGTCACTGTGATTGGTTTAATAAAGATGCTGACTGACCAATAGCTGGAGAGGTAGAGGTTAGGCAGGACTTGCAGACAAAAAGAGAGCATGAAAGAGATGAAGGGTGGAGTCTCAGAATCATGAGGAGACCTGAAGAGGAGATGAACTTGCCATATTGAGAAAAGGTACCAAGCCACATTACAGAGTGTAGATAAGAAATATGGGTTAGTTTAAAGTGTAAGAGGTAGCTAGCAACAAGCCTGAGCTATTGGCTGAGCATTTATAATTATTAAGTAGTCTCAGTGGGGTTATTTGGGAACTGGCTGCTGGGACAGAAAAGTCTGCCTACAAGGAGGCTGATATAAGAGCATTAGTTCATGGGAAGCCTGGCCTGAAGACTTAGTTCATTCTAGCCTGAGCAACTGCCTCAAACTAGAAAGAGGCCCAGGGATACAGGGCAGTGGCAGAGTATTTTAATAACATGTACAAGGCCCTAGGTTTATTTCCCAATATTACAAAATGAAAATAAAATATGTATATCAGGCACCAGAATCTATATCAGCTCTGGTGGCACGTAGCTTATATACTGAGCTGGCTTGCCAGCCTACATGGCAGTCTATGAGCACACAGTCTACTGCCTCTCCCTGAGATTGAAGGAGGATTGACAAATACAAATTACACATTGTGTGCACCATAGTGGACTGTGCCATGATTACCACAGCTGATGAGTTTTTCTCTTCTTAGTGACTGTTTACTGTGGTTTGCAAGATGCCTTGAGACCTACTTTCTCAGCAGATCTCAAGGATACATCCACCAATACCAAGTATAGTTGCTCATGTTGTTTATGAGGTCTTCAGAATGTATTCATACAAATAGGAGATTTCACAGTCTGACCAATGTCTCTGATTTTTCTTTATTCTCTGCCTATGTGTTTGACTTTTTAAGGATTCTTCATATCCATGAGGTCATATATATTTATGTTTCTGAGTCTGCTTCATTTCACTGAACATAATATACTTCAGATTCATCCATGCTGTTTTAAGTGGCATGATTTCCTTTTTTAAGGCTGAATAGTGTTCTATTCTATGTATGTATATCTACATATATGATATTTTTCATTTATCAACAAAATAAAGTTGTTGATATGTCTTGGCTCTTGTGAATAAAGCTGCAATGAACAGTGGAATGCAAAGAATACATCAAAACAATTTTATTTCCTTTGGAGAAATAGCCAAGGAAGTGAAAAATGCTGAGAATTATGAAGCATTAGTAAAAGAAATTTTAAAAAGACACAAATACATGTAAATATATCCCATACTCATGGTTTGGAATAATTCATATTTCCTAAATGTCCAAACTACTCAAAGTAATTTATAAATAAAATGCAATCTATATCAGCATCCAATAGTGTTGCACGAATCCTAAATGGTCTTATAATAAAAACCCAGAGCCAGATATTGAAGCACATGCTGAAAGATCAGATAAAACAGGTCACAGCCACTGCTCACCTCATCAACTCCTCAGTGAACCCGGTCTCCATGAATCCTCAGACTGAATGTCTGAGTCCTCAGTTGAAAAAGTCTCTAGTTCCTGTCTCCTCCTGCCTTACATGCCTTTCTCCACCCAGCCATTTCACTTCCTATCTCAACCTTCCCAGTGCTGGAATTAATGGCGTGTGAGCTTCCCAAATACTGGGGTTAAAGGTGTGTGCCACCACTAACTGGCTCTGTTTCCCTCCTAGACTGGATCAACCTCATGTAGCCCAGTGTGGCCTTGAACTCACAGAGATCCATCCGCAGGATCTTTGCCTCCTGAGTGATAGGATTAAAGGTGTGTGCCACCACTGCCTGACCTTTATGTTTATGGCTGGCTCTGTCCTCTGATCTCCAGGCAAGCTTTATTTCTTAGATTATAAATATAATACCACACAGTAGCACTTTTCAGGAAGAAAAAGAGAATGTAAAATGTATAGAAACCACGAATGACCTGGAATAAAGTAATTTTAAGCAAAAAAGGAGAGAAACTGGAAGCATTGTGACTCAAATTATATCACAAAACTGTAGTAATTAACAGGATGGAGCAGAATCGGGGCCAGAACTGAAATTTCCAATGAGTTTTCAATACAGAAACAAATATATACTTGGGGAAAGGATCACAATTTCACCAAATAGTGCAGAGACACTACATTTTATAAAAAGGCAGATGTCAGTGCATGAGAGGCCACGGTGGAAGGGCCAGTTCAAGTCCATCCTCAGGAACACACTGAGTTCAAGGACAACCTGGGCTACACAAAACCCATCCTCATAATAAAGCAAACAAAAAATCAAACTGGGCCTTCCCACTTACACTAATTTCAATGCAGAATGGATTAAAGCTTTGTCCATGAACTCTGGGAACAGACACACGAGAACAGGTCTCTGACAGGCCTGACAATGAGTTTGGGGACTCGAAACCAAAACCACAAGGACAAAAGAACCAACAGTGGGACTACATCGAGGTAAAACGCTTCTGTACCACAAAGGAAGCAAAAAAGAAGATGAAGGGGACACTCTGAATGGGAGAAAACACCTGGAGCCCACGTGTCTGGTAAAGGCTTAACAGTGCAATGCCGGGAGTCCTACAAATCAGAAAACAAACAGATAGCACACCCCCCCAGTATTCTGACTTAAACATGAGTCAAACACCTGCACAGAGGCTTTCCGAACGTGACACAAATCCACCAGCTCAGAGCATGAAAATATGCTCATCACATTCAGTCATCAGGGGGATGAGACTCAATCCACCACGAGACAACATCACACACCCTTCAGGATGTCAAAGGATAAGTACTGGTAACAATAGTCATTCACCTACTTATTATCATCCAACAAACCTTCAATTTCACCAAGAGAAGATGTGCCCATTCTTTTGTGTATGATATGCTCAGAATCTATCACTTTCTAGATGTCAGCTTCCAGAAAAGCAAGGACAATCTCTGCTTAGCCAGCTCTTTGTCTCCTGAGCCACAGAAGAGCTGTCGAGAGTGCTAGTCACACAGAGAAGAGCCTGCAGCATAGCGCATTATGTATAAGCATCTGCAGATATTTTGAAAACTTATAATACATACATTATATATGGTGCATACATCTGTGTATGTAACCAGTATGTGTATGTATCTATATACATGTGTGTGTATCTGTCTATCATCTATTTATCTATCTATGCATACACACGTGTGTGCATACTGAATAGAAAAGAGATATTTGGTGTGGGATATTTCCTCATCTGGGCCATGCTGTGGATATCACTCTATGTAAATAAAACACTGATGGCCAATGACCAGGCAGGAGGTAGGTGGGACAAGGAGAGAGGAGAATTCTGGGAAGCGGAAGGCAGGGAGAGACTGCAGCCACCGCGAGGAGAAGAGCATGTAGAGACGCCGGTAAGCCACCAGCCACGTGGCAAGCTATAGATTTATAAAAATGGGTTAATTTAAGATAAAAGAACAGTTAGCGAGAAGCCTGCCATGGCCATACAGTTTATAAGTGATATAAGCGTCTGAGTGATTATTTTATAAGTGGATTGTGGGGCTGCGGGGCTTGGGGAACCTGGAGAGAAGCCCTCCAGCTACAAATGGCGCCCAACGGCTCGAGTTTCCACCTTAAACCTGAGAATATTTAATAACCAATTCTAAACAGAGCCAAAACCAGGTTCCTGCTTCTTGTCTTATACGGCAGCTAGATGCAGCAAAACGCAAGTTTGGACACTGGCGGGTTCCTGGCGGGTGCGTCTGACCGGCAGTATGGCGCAAATGAGGCATCTGCCAGCGGCAAATTAAGCTGTGTGGTAGATTTAGTCTTTACTATTATTTAAAAAAAAAAAAAAAAAAAAAAAAAAAAAAGAGGTTTCTGGGCTACACGCTGCTTTGATAAAAGCTTAGACCCACTATTTCTGAGACTTGATGACTCCCAGAGCTGGCGAAAACGTACCACTGCCATGTTGGGAAGCTGAAGTGGGCGGAGCCAGCAGCCACAGCGCCGTTTCAGGCTTACAATGGTACAGTTTAAAGCAATAGGTTCAAGGCTCAAGGTAATATAAAACATAAGCCACATAAAGATGGCTACCACACAGAGAATCTGGATTATGTTCTCTTTGATATTCATAACTAAAGAAAAACATTTGATTACAAAAGCTGTTGAGTTATGCCAAAATGTATATTTTAAAAGTACCTTGACTTCAAAATTTGGATATAAGGATATGTTACTTTGGAAAAGAAGTTCTGCTTTTGTCTCCACAGAAAGCCAGAGGCTGTGGATTTGTTCCAGATTAAGATACATCAGGTTTCACCAGCCAAGACCCCCTGAAAGGACTCCGATGACACCATGGCCCAGATGATCCAACATCCAGACCGGTTTCAAGGCAACTGGTTCACACAATACAGTCTCACGGACTACCCCATAGGTCTAAAATTTTCTTTGTATCCCCATAAGATACAGCGCCCCCCTCCAGCAGGAAGTAGTAAGAGATGCTACGCCCAAATTCCCAAATATACCAAGCTGGCTTTAGAGGTGGAATTGGCTCACTCCCCTCTAAACCCAGACATATTGCTTTAAAAAAAAAATGGTTAAAAGATTCTTGTGTCCCAAATCAGAAGAGCCCTCTGGTGTGGGACAGAGAAAAACCAATATTTTTATTTAAAACAGGTTGATTATAAATATGATCTCTTTCTAAAAAAGAAAAGGGGATATGATATGGATATATAGGATATGGAGATGATAAGATAAAAGGGTAGATTAATGAACCTACTTTTAAAGAACAACTTGTTTAAAATGTTTTACATTGGTATAGATTTTAGTTTATGTTTAAAATGTTTTACATTGGTATAAATTTTGGTTTGTTGACACAAACTTGAGGTTAATTTTGTTATACTGTATATATATATATATTTCTATTCTTGTTTGAGATATTATGTTTATGTAACTCATTTAAAATTGTAATGGATAATTAAAAATAGATTAATAATTAGTCATCTATGATAATCATATTTGTAGCCATGTTAGTTAAGTCTTCTAGGTATACATAGATATATTTCAGATAGATAGGTAATCTTCAAACACTTCATAGACCTAGAGAATATGGCATTTAAATAACTTAGAATTCTGTTGACATGAGACACAATTGCTCCTGGCTGCACCAATTGATCCCGAGAGAATGTTGGGCTTCTAAGACATTTCCATTTGGAAGTTTGTCTTTTGGCACAAAATGGCCTACTGGGCAAAGAACTGCCCTTGCCTTGATAGCTGACAGTACAAATGCAATGCTGTCCTTTCTGGACAAGCGGGACACAAGGAAAGCGACCACTGTACTCTGCCAAGACAGGGTAAGATGGTCTCTTAAAATTCCTGCTTCTAAAAATGGTCTGTCAGATACTCTAGGCCTGTAGCCAATTTGAATGCACCAACAATGCTGAGAAACATCAGGTGACTGTCCAGGCTGCCAGCTGTCTTGGTCTACTCTTGCAAGATTCCCGAAGTTGCTTGCATCCGTCTACCATTTCTCAGGTACCATTATGTTCCTTCTCAGGTCTTTGATGTGGTTGAAGGCTAGATAGTCGTAATTTCCTCAGTTATGATAAAAGATAAGTTAGCTATAAAACCTTAAACTCACAAATATAAGATAGATAGGACATCTTCTTTAATATTGTAACTATAATTCTTGCTCGGTAATTGTTTTGTTATATGTAATTTTACCATGTTAAAGTTAAAACCTTCCTTTTTAAAAAAGAAGAAAGGGGAAGTGCTGTGGATATCACTCTATGTAAATAAAACACTGATGGCCAATGACCAGGCAGGAGGTAGGTGGGACAAGGAGAGAGGAGAATTCTGGGAAGCGGAAGGCAGGGAGAGACTGCAGCCACCGCGAGGAGAAGAGCATGTAGAGACGCCGGTAAGCCACCAGCCACGTGGCAAGCTATAGATTTATAAAAATGGGTTAATTTAAGATAAAAGAACAGTTAGCGAGAAGCCTGCCATGGCCATACAGTTTATAAGTGATATAAGTGTCTGAGTGATTATTTTATAAGTGGATTGTGGGGCTGCGGGGCTTGGGGAACCTGGAGAGAAGCCCTCCAGCTACAGGGCCAAGATATCCAAATCCCACATTGTCAGATGTTACACCACCAGCAGAATTTGTCTAACCAGTCCATTATTATGGTAACAATACCTTATGCCTCTATGCCAAAGTACATTTATAATTTCAAGTGATTCTCACGCATGTGGGCACGCAAGCCTCCAAACAACCTGTGATTTCTACATCACTGACTCATTTCTCACAGAAGTTCAGTCAAATGAAAGACCATCAAGATGACAACTTGCTGATGTTATGTACACAGTGTTGTGTGTTGGGCTCTTATAGTCTCTTGAGATTAAGACTTCCCCAGTGATATTCTCTCAAAAGTAATAAGATTCTGTAACCATAACAACGGCCATAAAAAAATGTCTATTATTTGGGAAGTGGTTCCAGGTAGCAATTACAGAATGGTCAGACTGTAATTACATCCATGTTTATGGGTGGATGACATAGAAAATAGCCTGTGATAGCTTTTCAAAATAACACACCCTCTCATAGAATGCATGCTTACTCTTGCCCCTGACTGAGGAGTGTTGTCTAATTTTTCTACTAGCTCAAGAATGGTAGCCCCGAGCAGCTGTTTCCATACTGTATCCCGGCTCTAACCAGACCGTGAGAACAGCAAAAATCTGGCACTAGAAAGTAACCTAACTGTAAACGCCACGATGTCTGCAAAGCAGAACTCTTCCCACGCCCTTCCTCCTCCTGCCTTACCCTGCTCCAGTCACACTGGATTTCCCTGTGCTCCCTGTCAAGGCTGCTTCAGGCCCCAGCTGTGACTTACACACCGAGGCTCATTTTCCCTGAGCCCTTCTGTGGCTGGCTGACCTTCCCCAGTGTACTGTCTCCTACACCTTCCCTGGCAAACATTCCGCAGAATCCATCTTACGATGTTTAGAAGGATTTTACTAGTTGATCGTTCATGCTTTCTCTCCCCTCCTTTAACCACAGGCTCTAACAGCTCCAGGCACATGTACCTCACTCTGTACTGTACTTTCCCACCCAGCACAGTGGCCAGTACAAAGCGTGTGCTCAGTAAGCAAGCACTATATTAAGAAGAAAGAACTGAGAAAACAATGACACAATGCACACCATTACATTCTGTTCCACTCGTTCATATAAGAGGACACATGGAGTCTATTCCCAAGCTTGCGCACCAGTGAGGAATGAGATAAATAATTAGGGTATGTATAAAGTACTCTCATAGTGTGCAGAAACAGGGCCTTGCCTAACACAGGGCTGAGAAAGGCATTTTGAAGGAAAGAACACTTTGCTAAACCTAAAGAATGAGGATTTATGCTGCAGCGAAGTTAGAGGTTGACCACCCGGAAAGACTATGCTCAAGCTATGGGAAACAGCTGTGGAAAGGCCTGGGGCGGAGCAGGTGGCCCTTTGAAGGACTCTGAGTGCAGGTTTGCAGGAGAGAGGACAGGTGCATAGCATGTTGTGGAAGAAAGGGAGGCTCACAAAGGCGAGGTGTGGTCCACCGTTAGGCTGATGAGCTACAGCAAATGGGTGCTAAGTGGTGGGCTGAGCAGCACGTTGTGTCTTGTGTTTTCAAAGATTTCTTCTCCTGTCCAGTGAAGAAAGAATCAGAAGAAAACAGGACTGGAAGGGAAAATCCCCACAGTGCCACCGTCACTCGGCAGAGAGGAAAAGTACCGCGGATTAAGGCATTATCTCTACAGCGAAGACAGATGTCAGGGCACTGAAGGGGACCAGGCGGATGATGGGACCCTGTGTGAAATGAATGACCTCACTTTGGATGTTCTCGGTTGGGAGTGGCAGTGAGAACTCCAGCGATGACTCCCACTATGCTTCCTGCTGGACTTCAGGAGAGCTGAAATGAGACCAAAGTGGCTGGCAATGCTATGAAGTGACAGTAGCCTCAGAAGTGGTGCGAGTATCCAGGGGTGGGGGTGATGGCCAGAAGAAAAAGGGGCCTGGACCACAGCTGCACAGAACAGGAACACAGAGCAGGAGGAAGAGGAGACTGGAAAGCAAAGAGTAGCCTGAGCTTTCCAAGTGAAGGTGGAATTCATATAGTCATAAATACAAGGGAAAGTGTACTGGCTGTAGTCTGGAACAGCTACCCACTACAAAAGTGAGCAGGAGGAAGAGTTTTGCAGCACACTCAGTCTTGTGAAAAGACTCAGTTGGTGGGAGGCTGGGTCGTCCCATTCGGCATATGTGCACAGCTAGGATACTCAGGAAGACACACAGTGATTACACTGAACAGGGACTTTTCTCATTTTCCAGAGTATGGCATGAAAAGAGCTTGCACAGTACTTACTGTGTGTCAGGAATTCTAAGGGACCCAGAGGTTATCTACAATGTGTGTAGGCTGTATGCAAACACTACCCTAATTTATGTCAACGACTTAGGCATGTACAGAGTTTGGGGTCTGAGGAGTCCTGGAACCAATCCCCCAAGGACACTGAGGGTGACTGTCCAAACATGACGTCAACAAGGTCACTTCAGAGCAGGACATGGAAAGAGACAGTACACTCAGGAACAACTTCTAATTGTTCTTGATTTTAAGTAGAAGGAGAGACTGGGGCACGCACAACTGCCAATGAGTTAGGGTGAGAAACTGAGACGCAGCAGAAAAGGTGACGGGTCTGGTCCTGGGGGGCCAGGGAGGGAAAAAGTCTCTGATCATGGGAGCCGCTCTCCAGTTCTAATGGAGGACGGTATGGAGTAAGGGACAGAAGACCAGTCTTCTCTGATGCCATCAGCTGATCACATGAACTGAGGTTCATCAAGCACCTACTGTGTGCATCAGTCAGTGTGTGTATATGGACATGTGTGTGTGTGTGTGTGTGTGTGTGTGTGTGTGTGTGTGTGTGTGTACAGACACTGTGTGTGTGTGTATCCTAATCTGTCTACTACAGCTCTACTCCAACTTCATGGGTGAGATCACGAGGTAATTTACCCAAGCTTACCCAGCCACAATTCTATTCAATATTTCCCTGACATTTTACAAATATGAACCTACCTCAGTTCACACCAATGGGATCTTGGCATTTAAGCATGCCAATAACATATGAGGTAGGAGAGATGAGGTAACCTAGAATCCCTCATCCAACAATTCTCTATTTTACACAAAGAAATACTTCTTAAGATACGACATAAGTCCAGGTCACCACTACTCTCTATACAACACACATTTTTAAGGGAGGCTAGTGTTCTCATAGCAGGCCCACTGCCCTAGCAGGATGGCTGTGGTCTGACCTTGAAGGATGACAGAGTATAGAACTCAAGGTCGGAGAGGTGGTTCCTGATATATGGGGAGCTGATCTTCAATGTGTGCTGACCCAGCTGTTGTGGCAGGATGGCATCAAGATGGCATCTGAACGTAAGAAACCGTGTCCCTGACACTACAGGTTTACACAAAGCAGTAAGAGGACGTTTTGGTTTTGGTTTTCAGAGAAAAGGCTGCTCTTTTTGTTTACACTGGTGGTGCCTGATCTATGGGCATGGGACACTCAGGCCAGGAACCTGGAGAAACAGCTCTGCAGAAATGCTAAGACTGGAGTTTTCAGCTCAGCAAATCAAAGTGTGCCCTACAGTATAATTCCTGGCTCAACTGATCACTTTCTACCTGCACTGAACATTGGTTGTTGCTGGTTTCCTAAAAACAGCAGCAAAGATCTCTCTTCCTTAAGCCCACGTCACCTTCAGCAAGAGCAGAAACAGCAGATTTTCATTTCCAGAAGCCATAGAAAGACATTATAAAAGGACTAAGTTCCACATTCTTTGAACTGACTGGGCCACTCTGTGGAATCTCTCAACAAAACCTTAAAACTTGGATCAAAGATCAAGTCTTCCTAGAAGGACCAGACAGTAATCATTTCTAGCCTTTGTCCATCACATGATCTCCACGGTGGCACAAAGACAGCCACTGACAACAGGCACCAGGCCTGTTCAGCTAGGTCACTCTGTTTCACCAGCCCCTGACTTAAGAAGAAAAACATAAATTCTAAAACTGTTACAAGAGTCCAAATGCCACACAGCTGCACATACATAAAATACATTTAATTATAAAAATGCCACACAAAGGAAACTCCAGGCCGAGTTTTGTGGTGACATCTAGTAAAAAACTTTCCCACAAAGTAAATGTCTACTTTCCAACCCCTTGCTAGCAGGCTTTGACCACCACACCTGGCAAAATTATTACAGGAAAAGAAATCACTCAAAGGAAGGGGGTATAAAGCCACATGGAACCCCATTACTACACAATCCAACTTTCGCATATAAGATGAGGGATAGCAGAACTTATGAAGACAAAGAAGAGGGAAGAATAGTAAGGGCTAAAAGATTAAGCGGAGATGGGAGCAGAGGGATGGAGGAGGTAAATGGCGGTAGTGAGTGGGTTAACTGAAACTAAGGATACATGAAAAGGAAATCCACTAGTTAGTAAATTAATTTCAAAATACAACTGTGAAAAAGAAGGTGTCTTAGGATTTCTATTACTATGAACAGATACCATGACCACAGCAAATGTTATCAGGAAAACATTTAATTGACAGAACTCCCTTAATTTCAGTTGAGTTCAGTTCATTATCATCATGGTGGGAAGCATGGCGGCATGCAGGCAGAGCTGGTCCTGGAGAAAGAGCTGAGAGTCCTACATCTTGCAGGCAATAGGAAGTCAACTGAGACACTGGGTGGTATCCTGAGCATAGGAAAGCTCAAAGCCCACCCCCACAGTGACACACTTCCTCTAACAAGGCCATACCCACTCCAACAAAGCCACACACCTCCTAATAGTGCCACTGCCTATGAGTTATGGAGGCCAATTACATCCAAGCTACCACATTCTACTCCCTGGTCCCCAAAAGCTTGTAACAACATGATAATGTAAAATGCAGTTAGTCCAACTTCAAGAACCCCCATAGTCTATCACAGGTTCAGCAATGTTTCAAAGTTCAAAGTCTCTCTGAGATTCATGCAATCTCTTACCTATAATCCCCTGTAAAAATCAAAACAAACAAAAAATAGATCACATACTTCCAAAAATATAATGGCACAAGATATACATTACCGTTCCAAAATGTAGGGAAGGGAGCACAGTGAAAAAATACTGGACCAAAGCAAGACCAAAAACGACCTGGGCAAACTCCAAACTCTGCATCTTCATGTCTGATGTTAAAATGCTCTTCAGATCTCCAACTCCTTTCAGCGTTGCTGACTGCAGCACACTCCTTTTACTTAGCTTCTTCTGGTTCCACTCCCTGTTAGCAGCTCTCCTCTGCAGGTATCCTCCAGCTCTGACATCTCTAACACCTTGGGTTCTCCAAGGCAATCCAGGCTTCAACTTCACAGCTTCATGCAATGGCCTCTCTAGGCCTCCACTCAGGGACATTCCTGACACATGCCTGGCCTCAATAGCTTTCCTTAGAGGCAAATTCCATAACCTGTTTCTTCTATCCTTAACTCTAAACCCAGAACCAATAGCCAAAGATGCCAAGTTCTGCTGCTTGCTAGATCTGGAACATGGCCCCCTCATTCAGTTACATCTTCACCAGCTTTCTGTCTTTCACACCCTAAGCTTGGTTGTCCTGAAACTTTCTCTATAGACCAGGCTGGCCTCAAACTCAGAGATCTGCCTGCCTCTGCCTCCCTTAACCCTGAGCGCTGGGATTAAAGGCATGCATCACCATACCCTGTTCTAAGCTTTCTTTAATTCCTTTTTACAAGTTGGAAGTTTAGCTGGGTTGGATCTTGCCCTGAGGTCACCACTGCCTTTACTCAATTTCTTAATCCATTTATCTCCTTGAACACAAGACTTAGCTCCATTCCTCTTCCTGTTTTTTTTTTTCTCAAAATTTACATTTTGAAATTTACCCTGCTCAGCTTGCTCCTTTTCATTATAAATCTTCATTACCACATGACAGAGTCTATACTAGGCTGTTTTGAGATTCCTTCTGCCATTGGAATTAATCCAAAACTCTTCACTTTAGCCTCAGGCAGACTCTTCGGACAAGGGCAAAAGGCAGCCACTTTCTTCACCAGAGTATCACAAGACCAGTCTCTGGCAACATACTAACATTCTTCTCCTCTGAAACCTCTTGAGTGAGCTCCCGACATTTCAAGGAACTCTCAGCACCTCTGTCTTCCATGATCCTATTAGTATGGCAGTAGTTAAAGCATTCCACTGTTTTCCAAACCCAAAGTACCAAAGTCCAAATTCCTCCAAACAAAAGCACGGTCAGGCCTATCACAGTAATACCCTACTCCTGGTACCAATTTCTGTCTTAGTTGGGGTTTCTATTGCTGTGAAGAGACACCATGACCATGACAACTCTTATAAGGAAAACATTTAATTGAGGGAGCTCCATTACAGTTTCAGAGGTTCAGTCTATTATCATAATGACAGGGAGCACAGCAGCATGGTGCTAGGGGAAAAGCTGAGAGTCCTACATCTTGCAGACAACAGGAAGTCAACTGAGACACTGGGCAGTATCCTGAGCATAGAAAAGCTTAAGGCCCACCCCCACAATGACACACTTCCTCCAACAAGGCCATACCTATTCCAAAAAAGCCACACCTCCTAATAATGCCACTCCCTATGAGATTATGGGGGCCAAATACATTCAAACTGCCACAGAAAGCTTTGAACAGAATTATCATGCATAAGTGGACACTGATACTCCCAGATGTCTTGGGTTATTAAATGAAATTCAAAGTACAAGGTATGGGATGCCTCACAATGAGTTACTGTTAAAGGAGGCCCCAGAGGTCTCCAAAACAACACACACTTGCCATTGCCCATGACTATACAATTAGATCTTTGTGGAAGACACTTCACATTTTAACTGCAGGATATAGAAAAGTCAGTCTCAAACTGACTAGGGAGCTTCCCTGGCTAGCTTTCATGGTGCCAGAAAATGTCATACAGCCTTATGTGGGAGAAAAGATAGACCCTACATGCTTCAATATCAGCCTACCAACCAAGATGTACCCACTAGTATATTGTTAAATGGTCAGACACAATGTCAAATTCCTTCAAAATATTCATATTTATACCCATAGATCTATGCTGCTTTCAATCTTGGTTGAAGGTTTTTCTTTGTTTGTTTTTTCCCCCAATGGGCAACAGTCAATGGAGTGATGCACGATTGGTCAAGAGCTGGGAATAAGAGACTGAGTGTTCAGTCCTAAATAGAAAATTTATATCAAACTCCTCCTCCTCCTCCTCCTCCTCCTCCTCCTCCTCCTCCTCCTCCTCCTCACCACCACCACACCAAGACTCCGGGAACACTGCAGCAGACACAGACACAGATTTAAGAGCTAGAAGATGAAGAAGGGTACTATGAACGGCATCTCCTAGACATGGCATTGCTATTGCAATATTGAACTCATAGCTGCCGTGACTTGCACAAGATTAATCCTATCAGTATCTGGCATAGATGGGAAGTTGATCTCTGGCAACCATCCCTTACTGAGGAACTATTGGTGTAGCTGTCTGCTGGAGATGGAAGGAAGGTATCATTCTTTTTTGAGGGTGTGGCCACTGATAAATGTTCCATGCTACAGTGGATGGTTCCACACTCATGCACATATGGGAAGTCTGGACTTAGTGGGTTATCACAAAACACAAAAATGAAGTTTCAGAGGTGACATATTGGGGAAATATAGGAGAGGTTGGAAGGCAATGGGAAGGATAGATATCTGATTTCATTGTATACATATATAAAATTTTCAAAAATAAAATATTTAAATAAGAAACACTGACAAATGATGGTGATAAACAAAGGCAGAATTCATTAATGAAATGTTAACAAATAGAAACAACTTTTCAAAATAGGGATAGTACAGTACAACCAACTAAAGTTAATAATATAGGAATGCAAAGTTGCCTTAGCATTCAAAATTTTCCACAGGACTGTGGGTGTTGCTCACTGTAGAGGGCATGCACATTTGAGGGCTCATCACTACAACAGAGCCAATAAATCAAATGGTCAACCCGGAAGACCAGAAAGGTGGTCATGGAAAACATTTCCTCTGCCTGGTGAAAGGATTTCTCCCTTGGTTGGGATGTTGTGGCTCCTCTGAATTGAAACACTTTTTCTTGACAGAAAAACAGACACTCCAAAGACTCAATAATAAGCTAACAAAATACAACATTCATTGATCTCAGGAAACTAGAAAACCTGTATTCTCCCTCTAGGTTATACAAGTAATTAATAATTATGGGGAGGGGGCTATTTGGTGGAGTTGCCTGAAAGATGAACAGGAACTCCAGGAATGCATATTTGAGAGATGCCACCCACCCTGAGGTAGGGCAGCTGCTTGAGAACCACCCATGCTCTTAAAAGTAACCCCTCTCCCATGGACCTGGTAAGCCCAACAAACATTGGTTCACAAAGCTAGACTTGGCTGGAATTGTTTCTTTGACCTGTCATCAGTGTCCTACCTGAGGTGAATAAGCATGTGTTTACATCTTTCTAGGAAATCCATACAGCAAAGGACATCGTCAAAAGCAAAATTAGTTGTGACATTAAATTGTTCTTCCCTGGATTGTTCATAAGTCAAGGGAGTCTCATTACTTCAGTCCTGTACTAGGGGTCCTAGCCAAAGCAATAGCTCAAGAAAAGGAAATGAAGAACAAATAAAAGAACAGAAGATAAGATGTAAAACTGGCATTGCTTACAGTTGACATCTTCATATACACAGTAAACCCTGGAAAATCTGTACTTCAAAAGACACAAATTACTAAACACAGAAAACAAGTTTTGCAAACTCCTAAGATGCAAGGTAAATATTTTTTCATTCAATATATTTCCATGATTAGCCATAAATACTATAAGTTAAAATTAAAAAATTAAATTAGTATATAAAGTAGAATCAAAATATCATAAATAAAATAAATATAGTGAGAAAATGTATAAAATGCCTATGTCAAAAGCTATAAAAGTCTTGCAGAGGAATTAAAGAGGAAAACCTGCAGGAGGTGCCATGTTCTTAGGTTATTATAACTATTCTCCTAAGCTTTGTATTTACAATTATGGTCAGTCTAATAAAAATTTAATTAGGTTAAAATATTCTTCTAAAAATAAACACCATGGTAATAATAATTCTCATTTAAAAATACTAGAATAGTCCAAACAACTGTGAGAGGAGAAACAGAAGAGATATGAGAAATTTGACTTCAAGGTTTACTATAATCTTAGAGTAATTAAGACTGTGGGTTTGTCATAGAGACAAAAAAATAGATGAAGAAAAAAGTTTGGAAATCACTCACACACACAGAAAGAGACAGGGAGAGAGGGAGAGAGAGAGAGAGAACAAACTGACTTTCTTTGGATCAAGGTGGGAAGTCAATTCAGTAGAGATGAGGAAAGATGAGTAGGCCATTGTTCTAATGGAGACCCCAAGAACCATCGCATGTCTTGAGAGAAGCAGATACACTGATGACTTTTAGGTGGACAAGAATTTATCTATGACACAAAAGGTACCAGCCATGAGAGGAAAGTGTGGTATATTACATAAAAAATTTAAGTTTCTATTCATAACAACTCCCATTAAAACATTCAAATTATGGGACTAGTAATTTAGCTGGGTAGCAGAAGAAAATGAGTGATCTATTCATTTTTCTGACAAAGGATTTAAATCCCAAATAAGTAAGAACTCTTGGAATTAATAGAAAAAGGGAAAGCCACTCAAATGTTTAAAATAAATTGAGTAACACCATAAGGCAGAGTAGTAATTAATATGAAGCCATTGTTCAATGTCTTCAGATATTAGAGAAATTCAAGTTCAAGATGTGCTGAGATATTGATTGACGGCCCCTGGAATGGGTGTGATTACAGAGAAATGACAACATGAAAAAGGGACAAGTAGAGGAAGTATCGAGGACTATGGGGGTCCAGCCCCTCGATAGTCCCCTCCCAGGGTCCGCGGAAGGCTCTATCAACCAGCAGAGAATCTTTAAGGTCGGTAAATCAGTCTACGCACGCAGAGTACTTTGGTCCATTCGCTTTAATACCTCTGGCATAACATCCTTATAAACAGCTTCAGTTCTGTTCTCATGTCTAGCTCCTTTCTTGCCTGATTTCTCTCTATATTTATCTACTGTCCCCTATAGGTTCTATCTTAATTCCTTCATCTAGTTCTGTCCCTTCTAGGTTCTCATCTATCTAGTTCTTTCCCCCATCAGCTTCTCTCCCGTCTCCTTCTCTCTCATCTGGCTCTTTCTCAGCTTGTTCTTCCCCATCTGGCTCTTCCTCATCTTCCATCTCGTTCCTCTAGTCCTCTCTTTTAGCTCTTCAATCTAGTTCTTCCCCATCTCAGTCCGTTCCTCTCAAGTTCTTACCCATCTAGTTCTTCCATTCTCTTCTCTCTTCTCTGTCCCCTCCTGCCCTGGGAGTTCTGGTATATATACACTTACAAGCAGTATTTCCTTAGCAGTGCAAAGACAGGCTTCCAGGGTCAAATGGAGGGGTGATAAGAATAGGCTTAATTGACACATCCGCCAGCCCTTCTCAAACAGGTAACCTGGATGCTTAAGTCTGTTCTTAGAGAGTACAGAGGTATCTCTGATAAGGTACTTTCCTCCATCCGGTGATGGACCTGGCCGGATGCTATCAATAATGATAATTACAGGGAGGCTTGAACTGGGAGTTCTGGCTGAGCATAGCTGTTAGCACAGAAGGTTATCTAAATATTCCTAGAAGTGGTTAGGTAAGTAATTAGAGATCTATAAAGTTAGTAAGGCTGTAAGAAAGGAGGGGTCTGAGTTAAATTGTGTAAAGCTATTACTTAATGTCTACCTGACCTAGGCGGTGTCCCCTTGTGGAATTTACCTTAAGTCAGGAGACTCGCCTGTGGGTTGCTATCACTGTTAATCCTCGGAAATTGGGTGACCACCTGGGTGATGTCTCCTTGTGGAATTTAAGTCAGGAGACTTTCAGGTGGGCTGTTATCATTGTTAGTCCTTGGCAGTTGGGCGTCCACCTAGGTGGTGTTTCCTGTAGTCCTTGAAAGTGGTCAAGGGAGATATCTGATTCCAGAGAAAGCCTTTCCCTGAGGCTGTTCTCCAAATTACCTGGAATGTGTATGTCCAGAGAGTGCTCAGTCTACACTGTTAGTCCTTCTTAGGGAAAAGTCAATTGGGAAAGCTATGAAGGCACACATGATTTTCATAACAGAAGACAGCTGATATATAACAAGCCAAGTAACACCAAAAACTCCTTGGGATTTGGCTTCCTCTGGAGGAATTCCATGATCCCTCCAGGTAGTGACTTTGCCATAACCAGCTGAGTTCTTATGATATATTCCTGCGGCCCGCAACAAGGAAGCATCTAGAATCCCTGTGTATCACTGAAGGTAAAACAACAACAATGAACCTTCTCGATATCTTTGATGTCTAAATACACAGCTTTATTGCCAAGCAATTTTGCTTTCATGGATTTACCCAGAAGAAATTAAAAAAAAAAATGTATTTCCAAGAAAAGTATTTTTTTTTTCAAGAATGTAAAAGCAATATGAAGCTTCACAGTAGAAGTACAATACCCAGGCTGGCCTTGAACTCATGATCCTCCAGCCTCTGCCTCCTTCAGCAAATCCTACCAGTGTGCACCACCACAAATGAGGGTGCAGAGAGGGAAAGCAATGAAAGAGATACCTTGATAGACAGGCCATTATGGGGTTAGGGAGAAACCTGGTGCCAGGCAAACTCCCAGGAATCTACAAGGATGACCCCAGCTAAGACTTGTGGCAATAGTGGAGAGGGTCCCTGAACTAACTTTCTCCTGTATCAGATTGATGACTACCCTAATTGCCATTGAAAACCTTATCCAGTAACTGATGGACACAGATGCAGAGATCCATAGCCAAGCACTGGGCTGAGTTGAAGAGAATCCAGTTGAAGAGAACAAGGAGGGATTATATAAGCAAAGGTTGAGGGGTCAAGATCATGACAGGGAAACCCATAGAGACAGCTGATCAGAGCCCCTGGAAGCTCATGGACTCTAGACCGACAGCTAGGGAACCTACATGGGACCACCTGGGACAGACCTAGGCCCTCTGTATGTGGGTAACAGTTGTATAGCTTGGTCTATGTGTGGGGCCCATAGCAGTGGGACCAGGATCTGTCCCTGGTGCATGAGCTGGCTTTTTGGAACCCAGTCCCTATGGTGGGATGGCTCCCTCAGCCTCGATGCAGAGGGGAGGAGCTTGGTTTGGTCTCAACTTGATATGTCATGCATTGTTGACTCCCATGGGAGTACCCTTTCTGAGGAGTGGATGGGGGTGGGGAGAATGTAGAAAGGAGCTGTGGGGAGGGATCAGAAGGAGAGAAGGGAAACTGTGGTTGGTATGTAAAATAAATTTTAAAAGCTAATAATAATAAAAAAGAGAAGTACAAATACCAGTTAATAGAATGGATGAAGAACTTACGGTATATTGATATGATAAAATACTACTAAGGACTCAAAACAAAGGCTCAGCAAATACAAACAACAACATGAATGCATCTCAAAAGCATTAAGGTACATGGATGGCCTGAGATTTACCTTACTTAGAAGCTGACTTGTTAGCCTACCACAGTTCAACAATGGCAGACGACAGATTCCTGGGCTGGAGACAGAACACCATTCATTTCCCAAAGAAACAGCACAGGAAATCCTAGAGCTCCTGAATTGTGTACTCATGATAGGGCTGGTTCACACAACACATACAAGTGCCAGGCTAGGAGAGAACAGCTCTGGGAATAGCTCTGACTTCAGGGGATCCAGGATCTTTCCTAAAACAAAATAAACTTGACTGACCTTTGCCCCAGGAAGAGATTTTGTTATTACAGCAGAAAATAAGTCAACTTGCCCTTTGCTGTAGAGTCAACTCTATCTTCATCTCTGTTCACTAAATAAACATACTAAGAACAAAAGGCAGCCAGTTCTGCTCATGAGACCTGTGGAAATGTGAGGTGCATCAGGGTGGTCCACCAACATTAGGTGGAAACCCCAACAAGAACTCATGCTAGTTCATGTCATTTACCCACAGGATTATTTCATTATTGTATATTGCTTATTTCATTATTGTCTGGTTTTTACATCAAGTTCTTTTGAACATCATAAAAGGTGTAGAAAATTCTGCGTCTATGGCTAATCCCCTAACATTACACATCCTATTAATTGTGCGTTCTTTGGGATGAACTCATAGGCTATTTCCTTCCTTATCCATATGTTGTAATGTTTTTTTCCTTTTTCTCTGAACTCAAAATTTGTTGTGTTGGTCTGTCCACAAGCCAGCTACTGTGGTAATGGATGAAATTAGAGTAACAGGCTACATATAAATAAGTTCCTTTTTCCACTTTTATCTTTCACTCTATGGTCTTCAATTACTATGGGGTCTAGAGCCTCAGTGGCAACTATAGGCCACAAACCAGATATCGCCTGCCATCTGTTCTTATAAATAACTCGTCATGTTCACTCATTTACAATGTTGCCAGTGGATGCTTTCCCATCAGAGATGGGAATAAGATATACATCAGAGCTTGCAGCTGTGTGAGAGCAAAATGCTTATAATTTGTTCTTTCACTTCAGTAAAAGTTGTCCGGTCCTTGCTCTTAAGAGGCAAAATTCCTTGATTTCACAGCTCACTGACTTATAGGTATTTCTTGGGGTTTTGCCCTGGGACAATCTGTGCCCCCCCATCACACACACCACACACACACACACACACACACACACCCACACCCCCCCACACACACCCCACACAGAGTGTAATCTCCTGGAATGCACAGGGAATGGGGAAGGGCTGCAGCTCTTCTACGTGTAGTCCTCATCATCCCACAGAACTCCTGTGGTTTTCATATTTGTTGAATCTGAATTTGAGCTCTCTCTGGGTTAAAATAGGCACACTACTGTCTGTCTGACGACAGTTTCCTCTTGCCTGCGTATGTGAAATGACTCTTTGATCTCAGCTATCAATCATTTCAGCTTCATCTGTGGCTAACTTCCAGGCATTTCTCAAATGATCTGGTTCAGCATTTCCATCAACATGACATTTATCCCACGGACAGTCCTCCTCTGGTATCCACAGGCAGGTGGTTCCAGGACTCTCTTCCTCTTGGTTATCAAACTCCACCCATGTTTACACCTCTCATGTAAATGGTATTGGATCTGCATACAATCTATGTATGTCCTCCCCATTCCTTTAGGTCACCTGCACATCACTTATAAAGCAACATAAATGCGATGCCAGTGGCTGGTACACCTCGGTGTTTAGAGACCAGTGAGGATAGCAACAGCTCTGTGCATGCCCAGTACAGACATTCTGCATGCAGTTGACTCAATGCAGAGATGAAGAACCTGCTGACAGGAAGGAGCAACCACAGCTCTGGGTGAGAGAAGTCAAAAGCAGATGTCTCTTGTGGTCTCATTTATAGGTACTTGCAGATCACAAAGCACGGGGGCAGCTGATCATGCTTTTACACAGTCGAGAAAAAAAATACACTATGTCTCAATGTATCTAGGTAGGCTTCAGGACCAATGGGCTCCCCTATGTGGGTAATAATAAAGTATAGGACAAAATAAGGACATATATATATATATATATATATATATATATATATATATATATATAAAGATATAAAGAAAGCTGAAGTGTTGGAAGATTATTCCTTAGCTGGCCCTACTATTTAGAAGGGATTGACTCAATGCAATGGTGCTTTTAATCTGAGCACTCTGAAGGTACTCTGGATCTCTGAGTTCAAAGCCAGCTTGGTCTATGTAGTGAGTTCTGGGCCAGGCAACTGCCAGGGTTACATAGTGAGACCCTGTCTCAAAGAACAAAGAAAACAAAATCCTAGTGATTGGATCATGAGGGCTCAAACCTCAATCATGGATAAATCCATGGATGAACTGACACCTAAATGAGTTTTTGCATGGGGGAACTTGGACAGAAGCAGGTCACTGGGGACACTATCTTTGAAGGCTGCAGCTCCTCCCTGGGCAGTGCCTTTGAAGGCTCCTCCCTGGCAGCCTGTTTCTTCTGTTTCCTGGCAATCATAATGTGAGCAGCATAGCTCATCCACATACCTTCTGCCTGAGTGACTGGGATGAGACCTGGGGCCGAGCGGCCCCTCACAGAAACAAAAAGCTGAGTAATGCAACTATCAACTTTGTATGCAATTTGCTTTTTAAAATAAGTTCTCAGCCAGGGAC
Source organism: Peromyscus leucopus (assembly GCF_004664715.2). Taxonomy (NCBI): domain Eukaryota; kingdom Metazoa; phylum Chordata; class Mammalia; order Rodentia; family Cricetidae; genus Peromyscus; species Peromyscus leucopus. The sequence continues at coordinate 84,897,865 of NC_051075.1, forward strand.
TAAAAGGGAGGGCTTATGCAGCACAATGACAGTCTTTTCCTTCTTTCTACAATATTTCTTCATCTGTGCTGGGAAAGACGGCAATGAGGTTACTTTCACATTATTTATCATGGTTTTATCCACACTTCTCTGGGTGAAGTCTAAACACACCACAGCTAATTTTTTCAAGTGTAAAATCTCCTATCCCTTTTCGATGCTTCTCTGCACAGTTCAATTATAAGGGCAGGGGAAGCTTTCACAAGTCTCCTCAAAAAAGCAAAAAACAAAAGCAACACTTTTGCCAAAGAACTTTGAAATCCAAGGAATCAAATCTAAATCTATTTGATTTATCTTATTTTAAAAATTCTGACAAAGCAAGGTAAGGGCACATAGCCAGAGGGCTGTGTGTGTGCATGCACGTGTGTGTGTGTGTGTGTGTGTGTGTGTGTGTGTGTGTGTGTGTGTGTGCGCGTGCATGTGTTTGCATGTATGTGTGTGTGTGCGTGTGCTGTCTGTCTGTGTGCATGTATGTGTGTGCCTTGTGTGATGAGTACTCTTAATCTAATTCCATAGTACATGCAATAATGACAGGTCTCCAGGAAAGAAATAGAATTTAAAACAATTATCTGAGTTCACTTATCTCACTGATTTGCAAGCAGAAACAGGAAAAACATTTGTAGGCAGATAATCTGTTAATAACAACTCTGACCTCTAGTTTTAAAACTAAGCTCTTTTAAAGTTCCGAAGTTCATTAAAAAAGCTTCTCCCACTATTACAAGAGTAATTTTAATTTAAAAATGAATTCCAGCATGCATGCACAGAGATATGCAGTGTATACATGTGTGTATGTGTGTGTGGTGGGCATGTGTGGTTGTGTGTGCCAAGTGCATACATATGGACACGAAAGGAAGACATCAAGTACCCTGCACCTATATTCTCCACCTTATTCTCCTGAGACAAGGTCTCTCACAGAATTTAGAGGTAGGCTGGCAGCCAGCCAGCCCCAGCAATTCCCCTGTCTCTGCCTCCAGAACTCTGTGGCTTAATGCAGATGCAGCCACGCTCAGTGTTTACATGGCAGAGTATTGAACTCAGGCTTTCATACTTGTGAAGCAGTTTTTTCTCACTGAGTCAGTCATCTCTGCAGTCTTAGTTACACTCAACTTTTAAAAGAAGATCACCAAATGGGTTTCAGCAGAGATGCATCCACTTGTCATGACCCTAACCACAACATCAGCAGCATGCAAGCATTTTCTTCTCCAATATCCATGTTAGTACCAGTTGCAGAACTGAATGCTCTTGAAGGCATCCATGTGACCACTCTGTCAAACACTCCAGTGGGTGCTGAAGTGTTTCAGAAAAGCTTTTATCACAAGCTGGCGAAATGGCTCCTGGGTTAAAAGGGAATGTAGCACAAGCCTGATAATCCTTGGAACTCATAAAAGAAGCCAGATGGAGTGGTCTGCATCAGTATCCAGCACTTCTATGGTGAAATGGGAAGTGGAGATAAGAGGCTTTCTCAGAAGCATGCAGACCAGAAATTCTGTAATATGAAGTGCAGGAGAAACAAAAGAGATCCTGTCCCAACAAGGCGAAAGGAAAGGACCAACTCCCCAAATTGTCAACCTAATCCTCTGATCCTCACACATGCTCACTCAGGCACATATGCATGTTCTCTCTCTCTCTCTCTCTCTCTCTCATGCATACATATACAATAATAACTTTTAATCTTTACCCTCTTGTTCTTCTCATGTACACCTCATATAGATATGTGTATCTGTATATGCAACAACTCTTGAAAAAAATGGAAAACCTTACAAAAACATTAAGAAAAGAAAACTAAATTCATTAGTTGGCTAAGTGAACGCTACAGGAATGCAGCTCTAGTCATAATCTTTTGAAACAGCCAACCCTATGCTGCTGAGGGAAGGAATAAGACGCTTCTTGGCATCAACACTAGTGAGTAAATTTGTACCATCTTCCAAGGGGTTTGACCAGAATGTTTACTTCTGGCAATCTATTCTGAAGAAACAAGGGACATGTGCTGCATAAACTTGCAAGGTTAGTTACTGCCTTACTAATAATAACGAGAGGAAAGGGGTGGGAGAGGGAGAGGAGAAGAAGGGAAGAAGAGGAGAAGAAGGGAGGGGAGGGGGAGGGGAGGGGAGGGGAGCGGAGGGGAAGGGAAGGGAGGGGAAGGGGAATACTACCCTAATGACACAAAGCCAGGCCTCAAAGGCAAAGCAGCAGGATGTATTTTAATAGCCTACAACCATGGCAGTCTCAGGTAGTATCTAGAGACTCAGCATCTGCAGGATGAGGTTCAGTTGCCACACGGGAACAGAAATATCACATTTAGATTGTGGATCCCACACTGTCTGTACAAGGGCAGGAGTGTGAACTGAGCAGTCAGGATCATAAGGGTTTCACAGTCCAATAGAGGGCTCCGGAAAACCTCCACATCCTAGCTCCGAAGAACTGTGTGAAAGCCTGAGGTACCTGGGCTTTTAGGAAGGGAAAAAGTCCTATAAAATAAATCAAGGTCTCAAATCATACCTGCCAGTGTAACCAGGAAACCTATCCTGAGTTATTAACCCCAGAGCCAATACAGAATCCACAACTCCTGAAAAAAATAGTAGGAAAACACACACACACACACACACACACACACACACACACACACACACACAATTTTCCCAACTCAGGGTAGAGAGATCCTGCACACAAACCAGGCCCTGACAGCAACCTGTGATCTAAGTAAATCTATTAACGTTCTCTGAAATAGGACATGATAGGAAAAGCTGGAAACCACTGGCTGGACAGCGTAAAACTGATTTAAAAAGCTGTTTGGGGGGTTGACAGCTCTGATGCTCAAGTGTTTGCTGTCCCTCAGAATCCACATGAAACAGCCAGGCATGTGGCTCATGCTTGTAATCCCAGCACTTAGGAGGCAGAGACAGGTGGATCCCTAACGCTCTCTGGTCAGCGAGCTTAGCCTGATGCATGGGCTGCAGATCAAGAAAAGACACTGTCTCAAAGACAAAACAAACGCCAACAAAACATCACGGTGGATGGTGCCTGAAAGTAACACCTGGGATTAACCTCTGGCCTCTATGCACATGTGCACACACATACATATGTAGCTGCACACACAAACACACACATACACATGACAGAATTTGGAGGAAACAGATTAAAAACACTGAGAAAGAAACTACTAAAGTAAGAATAATGAAGAATTTAAAGGGAATCCTTGTACATTCTTGGTAGTAACATGTCAGTACAGCCATTATAAAAACCAATATACCCCCAACTTCCCTTCTGGACCAGAGGTGAGTATCCGGGCCCAACCCGGACCCCATCCCTGGGCACCAGCCACCCTGGGAAGACCTGCCCAACTTGGCCCCAGGTTCTGGCCACCGGGCAGGTCCCCGTCTAGCCCCACTGGGAGGGATCCCCTTTTCCAAGCCCCCTGGCAGCCCCTGCAATCTCCACGCCCTGCCCCCACGCCCATCTGCCCGAGACCCCAGCCACTTCCTGAGACTTAGAGACCGGCCCCCAGCTCCCATCCTGCCCCCGATTTCCCTTCTGGACCAGAGACTTCCGGTCCAGATAAGAGCTTCCATCCTGCCCCAGAGTTCCCATTTGGACAAGAGAGAGAGACTTCCTGAATCTGTCAGCTCTTTCTGAAACAAGTACACTGATAAGACCAAGAAGGAACCACAAGGACATGGGCAGACATCAAGGCAGAAGTACATACAACAAAATGAAGAGCAACACAGCATCACCAGAACCTAGCCGGCCTCCAACATCTAGACCTGAACATCAAAAATTGGAAGAAGCAGAAGAAAATAGCCTTATGAGTAACTTCATGAAGAAGGTAGAGGCTTGTGTAGAGGAAAAGACAAAAAAATGGGAAGAACACTGTAAACAACTAGAGGAAAGGGCAAACAAATTAGAAGAAAACAATAAAGTCCTGCAAGAAAACAATAAAGTCCTGGAAGAAAACATTAAAGTCCTGGAAGAAAACAATAAAGTACTGGAAGAAAACAATAAAGTACTGAAAGAAAATCATGAAAAAAGCAATGAAACAAATAAAGGAAACAGTCCAAGACCTGAAAAGGGAAATTGGAAAAATAAAGAAGACACAAACAGAGGGAATGCTGGAAATAGAAAACCTGAGTAAAAGATCAGGAACTTAAGATGCAAGTATAACCAACAGAATGCAAGAGATGGAAGAGAGGATCTCTGGCATTGAAGATACAGTAGAAGAAATAGTTTCATCAGCCGAAGGAAACACTAAAGCCAATAAAGTCATGAACCAAAATGTCCAAGAAATTTGGGACACCATGAAAAGACCAAACCTACGAATTATAGGGATAGAAGAAGGTGAAGAATACCAACTCAAAGGCACAGAAAATATATTCAACAAAATCATAGAAGAAAACTTTCCCAACTTAAAGAAGGAAATGCCTATGAAGATACAAGAAGCCTATAGAACACCAAACAGACTAGACCCCCCAAAAAAGTCCCCTCGATACATAATAATTAAACAACTAAATGTACAGAATAAAGAAAGAATATTAAGAGCAGCAAAGGAAAAAGGCCAAGTGACCTATAAAGGTAAACCCATCAGAATAACACCCGATTTCTCAATGGAGACTTTGAAAGCCAGAAGGACCTGGACAGATGTAATGCAGACACTAAGAGACCATGGATGTCAGCCCAGACTAATATACCCAGCAAAACTTTCAATCATCATAGACGGAAGGAACAAGACATTCCAAGACAAAGCCAGATTTAAACAATACCTATCCACAAACCTAGCCCTACAGAAAGCACTAGAAGGAAAATTCCAACCGAAGGAAGTCAGATACACACTCGAAAACACAGGCAATAGATAAAGCCACAGCAGTAAACCCCAAAGAAGAGAAGTACACACACACACTACCACCAAAAATAACAGGGATGAACAATCACTGGTCGTTAATATCCCTTAATATCAATGGACTTAGTTCACCTATAAAAAGACATAGGCTTACAGAATGGATATGAAAGCAGGACCCATCTTTCTGCTGCATACAAAAAACACATCTCAAATTCAAAGACAGACACTACCTAAGAATAAAAGGCTGGGAAAAGACTTTCCAATCAAATCGTCTTAAGAAACAAGCGGGTGTAGCCATCCTGATATCCAACAAAATAGACTTCAAACTAAAATCAATCAAAAGAGATCAAGAAGGGCATTACATCCTCATCACAGGAAAGATCCACCAAGATTAAGTTTCAATTCTGAACATTTATGCCCCAAACACAAGGGCACCCACATATGTAAAAGAAACATTACTAAAGCTTAAACCACATATAAAACCCCACACATTAATAGTGGGAGATCTCAACACCCCACTTTCACCACTGGACAGATCTCCCAAATCGAAACTTAACAGAGAAATAAAGGACTTAACTAATGTCATGGCCCAATTGGACCTAATAGATATCTACAGAACATTCCATCCTAACAAAAAAGAATATACCTTCTTCTCAGCACCCCATGGAACTTTCTCTAAAATCGATCACATACTTGGCCACAAAGCAAATCTCAACAGATACAAAACAATTGTAATAACCTCCTGTGTTCTATCAGACCACCATGGTTTAAAGTTAGATTTCAACAACAACAAAAACTATAGAAAACCTACAATCTCATGGAAACTGAATAATGCTCACCTGAATCACCAATGGGTTAAGGAAGAAATAAAGAAAGAAATTAAAGATTTCCTAGAGATCAACGAAAATGAAGACACCACATACCCAAACTTATGGGACACTATGAAAGCAGTGCTAAGAGGGAAATTCATAGCACTAAATGCCCACATAAAGAAGTTGGAGAAATCCCACACTAGTGACTTAACAGCACACCTGAAAGCTCTAGAACAAGAAGAAGAAAAGTCTCCCAGGAAGAATAGACGCCAGGAAATTATCAAAGTGAGAGCTGAAATTCATAAATTAGAAACTAAGAGAATAATGCAAAAAAATAATGAAACAAAGAGTTGGTTCTTTGAGAAAATCAACAAGATAGACAAGCCCTTATCCAAACTAACCAAAAGACAGAGAGAGAGAATCCAAATCAACAAAATCAGAAATGAAAAGGGGGACATAACAACAGACATTGAGGAAATCCAGAGAATTATAAGGTCATATTGCAAAAACCTCTACTCCAAAAAACTGGAAAACCTAAAAGAAATGGACATTTTTCTGGATAGGTACCACATACCTAAGTTAAATCAAGACCAGATAAACTATTTAAATAGTCCAATAACCCCTAAGGAAATAGAAACAGTCATTAAAAGTCTCCCAACCAAAAAAAAAAAAAGCCCAGGACCAGATGGTTTCAGTGCAGAATTCTACCAGATCTTCAAAGAAGAGCTAATACCAATACTCGCTAAATTGTTCCACATAATAGAAACAGAAGGAACATTACCAAACTCCTTCTATGAGGCTACAATTACCCTGATTCTTAAACCGAACAAGGATGCAACAAAGAAAGAGAACTACAGACCGATCTCCCTCATGAACATTGATGCAAAAATACTCAATAAAATACTGGCAAACAGACTCCAAGAACACATCAGAACAATTATCCATCATGATCAAGTAGGCTTCATCCCAGGGATGCAAGGGTGGTTCAACATACGAAAGTCCATCAATGTAATACACCATATAAACAAATTCAAAGAAAAAAACCACATGATCATCTCACTAGATGCAGAAAAGGCATTTGACAAAATCCAACACCCCTTCATGATAAAAGTCTTGGAGCGATCAGGAATACAGGGAACATACCTAAACATAATAAAGGCAATTTACAGCAAGCCAACAGCCGACATCAAATTAAATGGAGAGAAACTCAAAGCAATTCCACTAAAATCAGGAATGAGGCAAGGCTGTCCACTCTCCCCATACTTATTCAATATAGTACTTGAAGTTCTAGCCAGAGCAATAAGACAACATAAGGAGATTAAGGGGATACAAATTAGAAAGGAAGAAGTCAAGCTTTCCCTATTTGCAGATGACATGATAGTATACTTGAGTGACCCCAAAGATTCCATCCAGGAACTGATGAAGCTTATAAACACCTTCAGCAACATAGCAGGATACAAGATCAACTCAAAAAAATCAGTAGCCCTCCTATATACAATGGACAAAGAAGCTGAGAAGGCAATTAGAGATACATCACCCTTTATAATAGCCAAAAATGACATAAAATACCTCGGGGTAACACTAACCAAGCAAGTGAAGGACCTATATGACAAGAACTTTAAGTCCCTGAAAAAAGAAATTGAAGAAGATGTCAGAAAATGGAAAGATCTCCCATGCTCATGGATAGGCAGGGTTAACATAGTAAAAATGGCAATCTTACCAAAAGCAATCTACAGATTCAATGCAATCCCCATCAAAATACCAACACAATTCTTCACAGACCTGGAAAGAATAATACTCAACTTCATATGGAAAAACAAAAAACCCAGGATAGCCAAAAGAATCCTGTACAATAAAACAACCTCTGGAGGCATCACAATCCCTGACTTCAAGCTCTACTATAGAGCTACAGTAATAAAAACAGCTTGGTATTGGCATAAAAACCGACATGTGGACCAATGGAATCGAATTGAAGACCCTGACATTAACCCACACACCTATGAACATATAATTTTTGACAAAGAAGCCAAAAGGGTACAATGAAAAAAAGAAAGCATCTTCAACAAATGGTGCTGGCATAACTGCATATCAACATGTAGAAGGCTGCAAATAGATCCATATCTGTCACCAGGCACAAAACTTAAGTCCAAGTGCATCAAAGACCTCAACATAAATCCAGCTACTCTGAACCTGCTAGAAGAGAAAGTAGGAAGGAGTCTTGAACACACTGGCATAGGAGATCACTTCCTAAATATAACACCAGTAGCACAGGCACTGAGAGAAACAATCAGTCAATGGGACCTCTTGAAACTGAGAAGCTTTTGTAGAGCAAAGGATACGGTCAACAAGGCAAAGCGACAGCCTACAGAATGGGAAAAGATCTTCACCAACCCCACATGTGACAGAGGACTGATATCCAGAATATATAAGGAACTCAAGAAATTAGACATCAAAACGACCAACAGTCCAATTGAGAAATGGGCTTTAGAACTAAACAGAGAATTCTCAACAGAGGAAACTCAAATGGCTGAAAGACATTTAAGGAATTGCTCAACATCCCTAATCATCAGGGAAATGCAAATCAAAACAACTCTGAGATACCACCTTATGCCTGTCAGAATGGCTAAGATCAAAAACACTGAAGACACTTTATGCTGGAGAGGATGGGGAACTCTCCTCCACTGCTGGTGGGAATGCAAGCTTGTACAACCACTTTGGAAATCAATATGGCGCTTTCTTAGAAAATTGGGAATCAATCTCCCCCAAGATCCAGCTATACCACTCCTGGGCATATACCCAAGAAATGCTCAATCATACCACAAGAGCACTTGCTCAGCTATGTTCATATCAGCATTGTTTGTAATAGCCAGAACCTGGAAACAACCTAGATGCCCTTCAACTGAAGAATGGATAAATAAATTGTGGCACATATACACAATGGAATACTACTCAGCAGAGAAAAACAATGACATCATGAGGCTTGCAGGCAAATGGATGGATCTAGAAAAAATCATCCTGAGTGAGGTAACCCAGACTCAGAAAGACAAATATGGTATGCACTCACTCATAGAAGGATGCTAGATGTGGAACAAAGATGACTAGACTGCTACTCGCATCACCAGTGAGGCTACCTGGAAAACGGGACCCCAAGAAAGACACGGAGAAATGGATGAGATCTACATGAACAGCCTGGACATGAGTGGGATCAATGAAGGGCGAGGGTCAAGGGAAAGAGAGCGGGAGATCCTAGCTGGATCAAGAAAATAGAGGGAGAACAAGGAATAGGAGACCATGGTAAATGAAGACCACATGAGAAAAGGAAGAAACAAAGAGCTAAAGAGGCCCACAGAAATCCACAAAGATACCCCCACAAAAGACTGCTGGCAATGGTCAAGAGACAGCTGGGACTGACCTACTCTGGTGATGGGATGGCCCAACACCCTAATAGTTGTGCCATAAACCCATCCAAGGACTGAGGAATCTGGATGCAGACATCCACGGTTAGGCCCCGGGTGGAGCTCCGGGAGTCTAATTAGCGAGAAAGAGGAGGGTTTATATGAGCGAGAATTGTTGAAACCAAGGTTGGATAAAGCACAGGGACAAATAACCAAATGAATGGAAACACATGAACTATGAACCAAAGGCTGAGGGGCCCCCAAATGGATCAGGCCCTCTGAATAGGTGAGACAGTCGATTGGCTGATCTGTTTGGGAGGCATCTAGGCAGTGGTACCAGGCTGGGCTCGTTGCATGAGTTAGCTGTTTGAAACCTGGGACTTATGCAGGGACACTTGGCTCAATCTGGGAGGAGGGGACTGGACCTGCCTGGACTGAGTCTATCAGGTCGATCCCAGTCCTCGGGGGAGACCTTGATCTGGAGGAGGTGGGAATGGGGGGTGGGATGGGGGGAAGGGGAGGGGGACAAGAAGGGAGAGAACAAGGGAATCTGTGGCTATTATGTAGAACTGAATAGTATTGTAAAATTTAAAAAAATAAAATATAAAAAAAAGAATACAAGAAAAAAAATAAAAATAAAAGCCAATATAAGTTTCTCAGAAAACTAGCATATGATCCACCACTGGCTATATACACAAAAGAATGAAGTCTGTGGGCTAAAAGAAACATCTGTACTTCTATGTTCATCGAAGTATTACCATAACAATTTAGATATGCCATCAATTTACATGTCCATCAATGAATGAATGAGTAAAGAAATTATAGTAAGTATGTATAGTGGAGTTCTGAAGTCATTTCTGTCATTTGAATCAGCAGTGATGAATCTAGAAGACATTTTGTTAAGTGAAATAAGCTAGGCACAGAAAGACAAATATTTCATCAGCTTATTTACATATGAAACATAAAAAATAGAACTCATTTAAAGTATGTAAAGTAGTAGCTTTGAGAGGCAAGGAGAATCAGGAAGATTCCAGTCAGAGGATGCCCAACTTTCAGTTGGAGAAAAGGAATATAGTTAAGAGCCTATCACATATCACAAAGACAACAGTCAACAAAATACTATGTATTCAAAATCTGCTAAGACAGATTCTGAATGTTCCAACCACAGAAGTCAGTCAATATACATGTCAGATGGCTTGATTTGGCTGTGTACACATGTATCGAATAAGTTCTCAATTGTACGTATATAAATTTCCATCATTTAAGACCAGTAAAAATTTTAAAATAGAAATTGAAGCATTGGGGCCAAACCCCAATAAACTCAAAGTTACAGGAGGAAGTAGTTCTGGCAAAGCGACATATAAAATAGGTGGACAGTGATGTTCTTCTTTTTATATCTACCAACAAAAAGTATGTTTCCAGGTGAATAGCTACGAGTATCTATTTACATACACATGTACATTCACACAGAAAGATAGCTAGCTAGCTGACAGAAGGAAAACTTCTGGATGGTTGCATGCCAATTGCTGTCAATGTTTTCTCAATAAAGTGGACCTTTTTTGTTTGCTTTATTTCCCTTCCTGGACTTTCTTCTTCATCTTCAACAATAAACAAACAATAAAGAAATCATCAAGTTAGAAATAATAAAACTGATATAAACACATATCCACAGAATGTCATTTACTATTTTAAGAAATAAATATTCAGAGAATCAAGAAATGGCAAGTTGGAGGGAGGGAGAACCAAACAGAAACCTGCAGGAAGATGTCAGTTCCAGGAGTGACCACCAAGAGCTGGACACTGAGAGAATAGCAATGTTTTTTTAAATGTCCTCACGTCAGAGTTATAATCAAAGTACAGATATCAATAAATCAACCAGCACCCTGGAAGAAATTGGCCACTTCTTTAATCTGCATCTTTCAACTTTAAATTTATTAAATTGGAAACAGCACCCCATTTTCCTCAGATTAGAAAATCAAGAATCCATTTTTCACCAAAAGTTAATGGAAAACGATGTCAGCTCTTAACCTGTGGGTCAAGACCCCTTTGGGTGTGGAATGACCCTTTCACAGGAGTCTCCTATCAGATATCCTGCATATCTGACATCTGCATTATGACTCATAACAGTAGAAAAATTACAGTTATGAAGTAATAAAGAAAATAACTTTATGGCTGGGGGTCACCACAACATGAGGAACTATATTAAAGGGTCGCAGCCTTAGGAAGATTGAGAACCACTGCAATAAGTGAATGGACACGTACTGTTCAATCTCTATCAACCATAAATCTGAAAGTACTAAAAGTACCTGTTTCTTATGGAAATCCTTTAGGGCTGTTTCATAGCCTTCCTCCAGCCGGCTGAAGGCAATTCCCACATCTGTGGTCCACCATATCTGTGAGCCAGTTAGAGCCACCTGAGCTGGGAAGTCCAAGATCCACAGCTCCCTAGGTTTCTCTTCATAGGCTGCGATGGCTTCAGCAATAGCCTGGCGCACCGTCTCCTTCATAGTCTGTTCAAGCTGCAGAAGCCAGCTTTCCACCTTGGAAGAAAATGGAAATGTGGTAGTACAGGCTTCCAGCAACCGCAGATGGACTTCCTGTAGCCCATCTGAGAAATACACGGAGAACTCAGAGGGAAACTCCACCACTGACTGACAAAGGTTCTCCCCTCACAAGCCTTTCTCCTCCCCAAATTATATCTAATTTCTTAACCTCTAAGTGGGTGAACAGCTTTCCTAAACAGAGGATGATGTCATTCATTCCTCAGCTTTGAAGATAAAGGGGTTCTACACAAGAACTCCTTTACTGAGTGTTTGAGAAGCCAAACATCACGACCTCCTGTTAAGGCATGAGTTGGAGCCTACAGCCTTCAGAATCGTGATTTTAAGAATTGTATCGTCTGATTACATTTTATTCTCCTAAAAGTTCTCCTCTAAAAATCTTCACAGTGCTTAGTCTTAAGCCAAAGTGTTTTCAGTAAATATCTTAATTATATTCCTACTGGTTCCAATCTTCACACTTGTCAGAAATTAGACAGTATGATGGTGTAAGAGATAGGACAACTGCTGACTTGTGAAAATTAATCTTTTTAAAAACTTCACTTCCAGTTCATTTTGCTCCCATAAATACATTCTAGCCAATTTTTCCTTGCTGCTCAGATGTACTTTGTTATACTGAGCCGTACATCTGTTTCTAGTTGGTCCTATAACTATGAGGCTGTATAGACTGTATATAATAGAACCTAGCAATAAAATAGCTGTACATTCTAAGGGCCTCAGAAGATGATTAAGATGCTTCAACTGATCTCTTTCCCTGGCTCCCTGAGGATGGCAGCAGCATTTTGACCTTCTGAGAACTGGAATGGTGCCCCAGTGAGCTGACTATCTCCTTCTTGAGAAGTAAAGGGAACATGGTCCTGGCCATGATCTACCTTTTACTATGAGGGGTTTTCCTGGCTTCATAGCTGGGCTTTATTAACATTCACAAGATCGTGGTCCCTAGTCTAGCTGGCGGATTCTGTATTTCTGCCTTCATCATGAAGCACAGCCCCTCATGCCATCAGGCAGCATGTACCCTCAGTAGACCAGTCATTGAGCATCTCCTTTGTACTCTGGGATGCATGTCCTCAGCAGATCTGCCTGTCCTCGGGAGCCCCATTAGGGAACCTGACATACCAGTCCATGTTCAGATGACTATGCCAACAATAGCAACATCATAGTATGATTTCATGTCCTGGCCAAATTCTGACTGTTTGAAACCTCTTGACATTCTGCCCATCCAAAGATAAAAATGACCACATCTGGTTATTACAATATATATATGCACCCATCTCTTCAATGAGACAAGGGCCACGGCTTCTTCATTTCTGATCTCTAAAAGCCCAATCTGATGCATAATAGGCTTTTAATAAATAAATAATTAAATTTAACAGACTAAATTTGGAGGAACCAATCATAAAAATGCAGGGAAAGCATAAAAAGACAAAGCAAAAAGCATCTTTATAAAATATATAGAACAAAGGTTTCTAATTAGAAAATTAATGCCATATATGCTCAGAAATTTTTAGCACAAGTTGTTTCTATAGAATAAATTAGAGCTCTATGAAATCTTCCAATATCAAGGGTTCCTGGTAGTGACAACCACATCCATCAGTCAGACGATCCCCCTCTGGGCACCATGCCAGTTGATGAGCAGTCTGCCGGGGAGGCAGCAGACAGCAGCATACTTTTGTCAAGATAGTTTATGGTGACTTTTTCTAATCACTATAATAATATCCTAAAAAGCCCAAGAGATCAAAAATATATTTTAATCAGAGTATCCTACCATCTGCTTCCCCTTCATTTGGCAGAATGTTCTGGTATAATATTAAAAAGTAACAGAGGAGTGAAGAGAACCTTGGTAAAAATAAGTTTTCGATGGCATTTCTGCAGAGAACACTTCAAGGAGGCTGTCCCGGTCCTGAGAGGGTCTCTGGTGATAAAATCCACTCACAAGGTGACACCGTAGATTAGACCAAGCTTCCCAAATTTTATCAGAAAGAGTGCAAGCCCTGTCTTGGTTGGCTTTTATCACCTTGATTTAAGTTAGAAACATTTGAGAAGACAGAACCTCAACTGAGAAAATTTTCTCACCAGACTGACCTGTGGGTAAGCCTGCAAGGGCATTTCCTTGATTAATTATTGATGTGGGAGGGCCCAGTTCACTGTGGTTTGCACCAACCCTTGGCAAGTGGTCCTGAGTTACATAAGAAAGTATTCTGAGCAAGCCATGAGGAACTAGCCAGTAAGCCATGTTCCTCCATGGCTGCTGCTTCCGTGGTTGCCTCCAGGTTCCTCCCCTGACTTCCTTCCGTGATGTAATGTGACCTGAGGGTTATAAGATGAAATAAACACTTCCCTCCCCAAGTTGTTTTTGGCCATAGTCTATCACAGCAACAGAGGCCCTAAGACACCTTCTAAACTATCAGACTGCAGTTAAAGCTGTCATATAGCAAAATGACTCTTCCTTGTGGCTAACTGGTAAGGATGTTTTTAGGTATTTGTCCATGAGAGTAGAGACCATGCTTAGCTAACTAACTGCACAGTAATTGGGATAAAGAAAAAAGCATGATCTTGACTTTGCCAACTTTACTTACTAATGCAAGTCAGTAACTGTTCACAGAATTCACATCAGAATGTCCAGCCACAAAGCCTCTTCCCTTCCCACAGCCTCTGAGGGACAGCAAAAGCAGGGTACACTGGTCAAAGATCTATTACCAGGCTACATGTGCTTCTGATCCCGAGTTCTGCTCATTCAAGTGGTGAGAGTCCCTTCTGTCGGCTGAACTCCAAACATTGTGGACACCCTGCCGGATGCTAAAATTAAATGAGCAGAAACTGTGCATGGGGGAGGAGCTCCTTGGCATCCTGGAGACGGTGAACAGCACTCTCCAGCACAGAATGAACTTGAGCCTCCTGATTTTTGACAGGAACTAAATTGTCTTGCTAGTTCAATTCAACCTTGAGGAAATGCCCAAAAATTACCTCCTTTGCATAGAAAACCTCAAAATCCAATCTTACATGGCCTATGCATTCACACCCGGCCTGGAATGGGACATACTCCTTTTCTTTGCTGAACATTCCAGTTGCTTTGTGTGTGGGAACTTCTGGACTGTCTTCAAACTGCAGATCCGAGATGCTGTCAAAGAGTTTGATGAGGTGGCGTGTTACCTAAGACCAAAACATTAGAGGAGCTGAATGTTTCCTACTGCACATGTACCCTAGTAATTGAGGGGGAAAAAAAGCTGTATGAAGTTATTAACTTTTCTTCATAGATTTCCAGAATGGTCTCAAAATCAAGGTAATTATTAAAATACCAATACCTGAAATGAAGCTGACAGAGATGTGGCCAGGCATTCTGATCCCACCATCATACGTAGCCTAGTGAATATTCACTATGCAAAATCATTTTCTATCCAGAGCCTGGGAGCTTATCAACCTGTCTCTGTTCACCACAACTGGGGACATTAAGTTTTACTAGAACTTCTATGATCAAATTTCTAAAATTCAAATTTATATTGTTGGTTTAAAGTATGAAACAATGGTAAAATATCTGAAATAAGCATACAAATTAGACAAAATCTTATGGTTTGGGGTCTGATGACTTCGTTTTTTTAGGTGGGATACTTTGAGTTTCATGAATCCTTGGTATGTAAAGGGACTGAATGATGCTTCTCTATTTTTGATTTGTTAGGTAAGATTTCCAAGTCAACACTGCTGAGACTGAATGGCAAATTTGCATTCACAGGTCCAAGACACATTAATGAAGACCATGTTTCTGTGTCCTCACTTCTCACAGCCTGCATTCTCCAAAGGAAACTGATGCATTGAATATGATGGACCTTATTCAAATTTGACAAATTGACGTTAAAATAAGAGACAAAGCCCAGCACTTGTCTGAAGAGGTCAGTCTGAAAAAAAATATATAAATGGTCTCCAAACATAAGCCCTGAATGGGCCACACCCTCCCTCCACTGAACCTCCTAATAAAAGTCATGACAGGCCTCCCACCTAGGAACAACCTAGCACTGCCATGGAGGAATGGAGAGGAAGGCAGCTTTTCAGTAAGTGGATTCAGAGCCAGACATCAGCCAAGTCACTCATCTCTTTTGGAGAAGACTAATGGCCAGAGACGGGCCCAGAGGAATCACCAGTGGTGGGAGCTCACACTCCTCCCTGACACATGGTACCACTGAGTAGAGGACAGGCTCATGGCCCCTCAGCAAATCAATAGAGTCACCAAGAAACCATCAATACATCCTGAAGACAGCCACTCAGGCAGACAGCTGTATAGCAGTGTTACCTCCATATTTCACAGTAACCAAAAGGTAGAAACAACCAACCAAATACCCACTCAAATAGATGAATAAGCAAATTGTGCAAGATACATACTGTGGAATACTGTTTAGACATATGAAGGAATGAAATGTGTGTGTGTATATGACAACAAAGACAGTGTGTGCTAGCACATTCCCATATCCTAGAACTAAGGTAATGAAAGTTGAAAAACTGAGTTCTAGTCCGGCCTGGACTGGATATGTAGTGAGACCCCCTCAAAAAACTAAAGGCTAACATGTAGTTCAGTGGTAGGACACTTGCCTAGTACACACAAGGTCCTGGATTCGATCTTTAACTCTGGGGGAAAAAAAGACAGTATGAAGGAACCTTGAAAACACTGAGCTCAATGACAATAACAGCCAGTCATCCAATCCCGTCAACTGTATGATCATTTACACAAAATACCAAGAATGGGAAAATGCACAGATACAGATGGCAGACCAGTGTTTCCTAGTGGTTCTAGCAAGAGAGACGTAAGCAAGGAAGGTAATGGATACAGAGGTTAATTTGGGGGTGATAAAAAATGTCTCGGGAATAGAAGATGGTATGTTAGTTGAATAACGCTAGAAATGTGCAAATAACACTGAACTGTATTCTTTAAGATAGCTGATTTTTTTTTTGTGTGCTATAAATTTTACCTCAACAGAAAACAAAGGCTGTTGCCAACAGAAGGTGGTTGGAAGCTGGCAACATTTCCCAGCACATGGGCTTCATGCCTGCACTTTAGCTTGGCTTGGTATGTAAGGACAGCTCCTAGAACAATAGCAACTGCCTACGGTGTCTGCATGAGAAGCCCAGCAGGATCAGTAAGAGTTTCCTTGGGGATGATTCAATCTTTTAAAGTCTACAGCCTTCACACATTGCTGCATTCGCAGTTTTAGCATTAAGGAAAATAGCATCAGGATGTCTTCAAGTTTAAAACAGATGGGGTTCTGAGACTCATGTTTACTCTAGACACAGGGAGAGTGGTAGGCAGCAGATCACTACCTGGGTTATTATACTCTCCTCCATCCTGCACATTACCCAAAGGACATTTACACACAGAACGTCTCTGCAATCATCTAACCATTCACTCTCCCCACTGAAGTGGCCAGGAAGCGCACAGATGTCAAATGGCTTCTACAGCGTAATGGGCCTAGAGAATATTCAGTTGAAAAGCTGCAGGATAAATGAGACCTCAGCCATCAGACGCCCTCACACATTATTGCTTTGCTCAGAAAATAATTGCACAACATCTTCTGGCCTTGTAGCCACTCTGGTGGTGGCCAGAAAACGTAAATCTTCTAACCTACAGTCCTCCGTGACTTGTTGCTGGCATGGTTGGAATCAGATGTTTCTTACTGAAACTTTCTAAGGAGATTTTTAAAAATGAGTGTTTTCTGATGAGGTATATTTGTATTTTAAGTGAAATTAATTTTCTTCTTCCTAGTTAACTACTTGGGAAAGCATTTTATTTTACAACTGAAAGCATACATTAAAATAACACTTTCAGACTATTATTAAAGGAACGAAAACTTCATCATGCTCTAATTTGGTTTCTAAAAGGTTACCAACAAAAACTGAATAATGTTCCCCCCATGTATATAATGTTACTTGAGTGTTGTGCCCACCTAATACACACAGGCGATCCCAGCCTGGCACAGTAGTGTGCGCTCATAAAAATGGTCATGTGACCTGAAAGTACATCAACCATCTCAATAAGTGACATGGAAACTTATGACAGTAAAAAGACCTCTAAAAAGTTTTTGGCAAAACGTTAAAATTTCATGGTGGGTTGCAAATGAGTAAGGAAATGGAGAGAGCAGCAAACGCCTTGGGGAGAGTGTAGTTCAGAAGAGTAAACATACCAAAAGAAGTGGGTTCTTTTGTGGAAAACCTTGAGGTCATTCAGTGCTCGCCTCTCCTGGCTTATGCCATGGCGGCAGCAGCTCCTCTGTGTCTTCACAAAGAACTCCTTTTGAGTTTGGGTCAACCACCGCCATGTTGTTCTTCGAGCTTCCAGTGTTATGATTATTTTCCCACCGTTTATTAAAGCAGGGCATCGGGCTTGCTTGCTGGTGTTTCTTGCTTTCCTTTGTCTCCCTTGGGATTGTTTCCTTGCTGCTGTCACTTACTCTGGGCCATGCCATCCTTTCTGTTCCAACCACTGCTATCATTCACATCGGGAAGTTTGTTCTTCAAAAGCTGCATGCCTGCCGACGTGTGCAGGCTCTCAAGAGTAAGGAGTCAACCTCCAGTCCCATCTTCCCTAACTCCACTTCTACCTCAACATCCACTTCTAGCATTATCCCCAGGTGACACGCTTTCTGCGAGTCTCTGTGCATTCAAATTTCCTCTAACCCCCTCTCTCCATCATTTGTTGTTGTGTGTGAAATATCCTAGGAACACTGAGGTCATACAGCAATATCTTAGCAGCAGATGCACGGTGGCTTATTGTTGACAGCGTTTGAAAGATATGGCATGACTGTTGCTGATAACACCGCACATCTGTGGTTTCTGTGGGCCAAAGAGCTAGCAGTCAAGGCTTACTCCATCATCCCCCCAGTACAACACAGCATCTCAAATATGGATCATACTGTCAGGGATCTGGGTTGTTGCTAGTCCTTGGTAACTGGAATCTGTACTGTTGGAACCATACACAGAGAGAATCTCTTACTAAATGTAAAAACTTACATTTATTTTATAATTTGTGATACAAACCAATAACATATCCATGACCTATGTCTGCTGTTTACCTAGAAAATGAAGGGAAAGAAGATGAAGCTGGCCTTCTCTAATTCTCTTCTCAAACTCTGCCATTGGCTTTTGTTTCTTCTAATTCTATGTTTGTTCAGTGTATGTAAAGATGCTGCTACTCACTAAGACAAAACATACACAAAGCTGTACCACAGCTGGCCTGGCAAGCACATAGGAGCCCACTGGCGTGTTCATTAAGCCATTCACAATGACAACAATACCCACCACCATGTAAGAACTTAAATGTAGGCAGTCCTGTCTTTTGTAGCTATTAGTCTCTAGAATAAGACTAGATGTGAGTCTATCCTATTAACAGCAAGTACATAAGTAGTCAAGCCAATCTGTCAAAATAATAAACAATTATTCTTGTTTTAGAATAGTATTTATTACTGGTGATGACACACTATTATTGGGAGTCTAAATTTATTTTAGAAGACTTAGTCATGGCCCAGTCATGTATTGAAACTTTTAGTAGCCATCATACAACATGTCGTATAGTAATATGACCATTTTATTTAATACATTGGATAGACACATAAAGCAGAGCAATTACCCAGAGCAGCATCCAGGAGTACATTCTAAGAACAATGCATCTTAGGATGATTTCTGTCCTTTTTGCCATGTACCTATCACATAATCTTCATAAGGTGATCAGAACATAAAACCATAGTTTTTCAAGTAAACTTATTAAAAACTGAAATTCACATAGGGGAAAGCATGTACAAGTGGGTAAACTTTTACACAGAAGACACAATGTTTACATATATCAACATCATTACCAAATGTGCAGAGAGTAAGAGACTTATAAGTTGTTCAGCCCTAAATGGGATGTGTGTATACATACACACAAATACACACACATGCACATACATACACACACATACTAGAGCTCCTTACTGGCAAAACCTGACATGTGTAACATTTAAGTTCTGGCTCTCAGGACATTAAAGAGGCACTTGCTTTGCTCTCACATTATTACTCTGATATTATTGTATAGTATACAACTTGTCTGTGGAGGGAATTCCAGTGATGGAATTGCCATATACTCCTAAGCAGTGGCAACCCAGTTTACCAAGGGAAAAAGACACATTGCTATATGATCTGTGCTTAAGTATGTTTTAATTACTTTGAGAGGATAGTAACAGATCATTTCCATTGGACATGCAATATATTAAAAACTAGATACTCTTCTTTTGAATACATACCTAGAAGTTTAATCCTCTTTATGTCAGGATGTCTTAAGACAATGGCAACCATTTACAACAGGTTGCAGTCTCAAGGTCTCCACTGGGTGGCGTCCGTTACAACCTACACTTCTGTGAGAAGCTTCTTTCCCTTGTTCAACAGCAAGACTGACAAAAACTGTCTTCTGTGTGTTGGCATCTGCTGCCTCCTCCTTACCCCTTCCTCAGCTCCACCCTAACTCAGGGACTATCCCTGCCTCCTCTTCCGGAATCTACGATCCTACAGTGTGGGGACTTGGAGGAGGTGGTGTGTGTGTGTGTGTGTGTGTGTGTGTGTGTGTGTGTGTGTGTTATGCATGTATGTTTATTCAAATATATGTGGGTGCATTTGAGTGTGCAACTGTGTATGCCTGAGCATGCGTGTGCATACGGAGGCCTGAGGTTTTGTTGTGTGTCTCTCTCAGTTACTCTCTACTTGCTCACTGGTGTCTTGCTGAACCCAGGGCTCTCCTCAATGCAGCTTGTCTACACAGTCAACTTGCTCTGGGGATCCCTCATGCTGGAATTACAGAAAGGCCACCACATCCACCCAGCATTTACATGGGCTCTGGGGATCTGACCTCAGGTCTTCACAGGACAAGTGTTTTAACAGTTCCCAGACACTCCCTCCCAAGTTCCACTTCCTCCAAAAAAGTCAGGATTTGTAGCTGGTTTCATTTTAACTAAAGCCATTCATTTTTGCAAGCCCTCAGCTAGCCATCCGCATCTGATGCCTTTTTCTCTTAGCTCTCTGTAAAAGAATATCATCTTGTGGCCAAGATCGGACACTGAGTAGCTACTGAACCCCATCACCGGAATCCAAGTGTTGGAATGTGTACTTTATCATGAAGTCACCCAGGAGAGAAGTTGTCTATACAAACACTGCACAAGGATGTGGGTCTGAGTCTGTGCCCCTCTAAGACCGGGCAGCGCCTCTTGTCATCGAATATTCAGCCCATTTCTCACCATCACGTTCCTGGGTGCCGACAGTGTGTAAGAAGCTTCAATGTAGAGACAAGCTGGCCCATTTCCTCTCATGCAGCCTGGTGTTCTTGCCCTTGAAGGGCATTCCCTGAGCATGCACACTGCGTATCTTGTCAATTCAAAGAGTGTTTTGTGAACTCAATTCCTGCCACTGCAACGTTATATTAAACTAGTGTTTTACAAGTGAAATTTGCTTTAATCTGATAGACCCAATGTATCATTTTAATATGAGATGAGCATAAAACTTAATGAAATGGTTTGTGTTATTTTACTGATGAGTCTTGGAAACAAGGTATGTGTTTTATAGTTATAGAATATTCCATTCAGAAATTTTCATCAGAAATACTTCATTTGTACTTAGAGTTCCTAAACATACAAGGTCAAAGACAGACTCATTCAATCTGTTGCAAACCCAATAAGGTTTCCCAGTAGCTGAACCAATTAAATTAAATTAAAAATGGTTAAAAGGAAAAAGCCATGTATTCAGTTGCTACATCTCAGGTGCCCAATAGCCAGGTGTGTCTCATGGGGTCTCATAAACAGAGCCTATCATATGACAGCACTACAAGTTTTTTCTTCAGTCTAGCTCAATGATGGAGAAGTCTCCCATGAGCTAAACATCACATACCAGCTAAACTCCCCATGGTGAATATACAGGGAAGGAAACTCCCCCGGGGGGGGGGGCAGGAATTACTCGCCACTTCATTAGAGTCCACTGCAAAAAATAAAAAAATGAAATCCTGACTACCAGAACTGTCAGTTACTCTACGGTATAGTTACACTTGGAAGGGCATGCAAGGGCTTCCTGGTACCATTTAACTGAGCCACACTAGTTTAGTTTAAAAAACAAAACAAAACAAAAAACAAAAAAACCCACAAGTGGATATTTTTTAAAAGGGTAAAAAAAAATCAAGGAGTGTTGCTAGTGAACTATGTAACGAAGCCCATACGTAACTACTGCATGGGCTGGTGAATGCTACAAGTATAGCACAAGTTTTATTTCTGCAGCAATGAACAGATACATGTTCAGTCCACTGTCTTGTAGATAATCTATGCACTGAGGAGGTCAGGCTTAATTTCAAATGGAGAGAAATCTTCAAATCCTGAACTAAACCTAGTTTAGTGACTGCCAATACTAGCTGCAGACATCCAAGACACACCAAACTGCATCTCTGTGACATGTCACCCCAGTGTCTTAGACCAGGTACTTCAGTTCACAGAATGGAAGTAGCTTCCACATCAGACCTCCCTGCTTGAAAAGTTCAGGCTGAACAAATTGCACAATTAACTTCAGACACTCTCTTAGACCAACACTCTTAAATTGAGTTTTGGGGAGTGGGGTGGGTGAAGAATTCGAGCCATTCACAAGTGTCAGGATGAGTTATCTGCTCACAAGGGTGCCTTTTATGGCCAATTGCAGTGTTACTTCACATGCTGCCGTCTCATGTCACACACCAGGAGCACATTTAAGCATGTCAGCACAAAAGGCAGAGATGGACACGCTCCGTCCTGTGGTCAGAAGTGGATTCTGATACCGCAAATGGGGAAAGAGAAAACAGCTAGGCTGCACTGTCCAAATGCACAAGACACAAACAGTTTTACAGCTGACGACCAAGAATGTGGAATGCACGGTGACTGTACAGAGCGAGACCTCTCAGAGAATGGGGTGGACCGTGGCATGGCTCCAGATGACACAGATTCCCTAAGGGCCTTATTGACCCCTGTGAAACAAGTCACTCTAGAGTGGCTATTTGTGCCACTGAGGCTGGTGAATACGTTCTGATAACGCAATGTTATTAACAGTGTGATAACATGTTATATTAACTGGAATTATTCAAAGTTGAAGTAACATAACAAAAAGATTTCCACGTGCCCTGTGCTCAGTGATAATTGTGGAAGATGGGGGTGCAAAGAGTGTAAGAGAAAGAAGTAGTGGACATCGGCAGTGACCATTATTTGCTGGACATGGTGAGGCCATTGCATACATGAACCCGAAACATTCAATCTGCACAAGATCAAGCCAGCCAAAAAATCCCAGCATGGACATGGGAGGGGTTCACGAATCCTTTCCCTAGCTGAGATGCTACTGGTAACTGATGGCTGTTGGGAAAGGAGAATAAGTTTCCTTCAGGGATATACCCCCTGAAAGACTAGCCCTGCAACACTAGATGGTTTTACATCCATGCACATACAGGCAAAGTCAGAGATACAGAGACAGAGCAGGGAAGAAAGAAACATGGAGGGCAGGGAAGGACCCGGAGGAGAGAAAATGGAACATAGATTTGATCAAAGCACTATATCATATACATGCAAAAAATAATAATATATAAATATATAATACTCAGTAATGCATTGCATGAAGCTTTCAAAGAACAAAAAATATTTTAAATGATTTAAATGAAATTACATTTCATGTAATTTGAAATAAAATGACTCTCTACAAAATTGCCAACTCAACCAGAAATAGAATCACTTCCAAGCTGATAGGTTAAGACCACTATAAGGTACATCTCTCCTACAGCCATGTGACCTGAATCCCTTTATCCCCTGTCATTAGTATGGAATGAAGACCTTGTTGCTAGCTTTTACCAACAGGGCTGTGAGACATCACTATGCTGGACATCCTTATGTTAGCCTCCAACCCTAGGCTTCATTGTAAGTTAACATCTTTAACATCTTACATTGTCTAGCTGTTCATTAAGGACAATACTAACTCTTATGCTGGAAAAAACAACTGTGCCTGGAATCTTTTTTTAAGAGCATGACCACAATTCTATGAATACAGTGAGGGTGAGGTTACTGCAGTAAGGCAGACGAACAATAGCTAGAAAAGCTGCTCCGTCAGTATGGAAGTACGGAGTCATGTGAAAACAAACGAGGGATGTGGAGATGTATTGTACAGCCCAATAGATTATGTACCCTAATATACTTGCCTGAGCATCAGAGGACAGAGCCAGCCACTAGATTAGACACAGAGGTCAGGCAGTGGTGGCACACACCTTTAATCCCAGGAAATGATATCTGGGCAGAGAAAGGTATATAAGGTGTGAGGACACAGGAACTTACTCTCTTTAGGCTGAGGATTTCATAGAGGTAAGAACTAGTGGCTGGTTGCTCTGCTGCTCTGATCTTTCAGCTTTTAACCTGATATCTGGTGACTGGGTTTTTTGTTTTTTTTTTATTATAAGACCTTTTAAGATTTGTGTTACAGAGGGATTTAAAGAGGTACACACCACTGCCAAGGGAAGAAAAGTTGGTAGCAAAAATGTGTATACCGAGTCACGGTGTGGTCTGGCTGAACCTTTAAGCAGTTTTTTTTGTTTTTGTTTTTGTTTTTATGATTAGAAAGAAAACTGTTGAGTGTATCTGGGGAGACATCTCAGCGAGTAATAGTGCTCGCCTTGCATGCACACAGACCCGAATCTGATCCCCAGAACAAACACAAAAAGTGGGTGCAGTGGACGTGTTCCAATGCCAGCACTTGGTGTTACTTGGGGTTAGCTAAATTAATGAACTCCGGATCCGAGAGGGGCTGTCAAATACCAAAGAGAAAGGCTCCTGGGGAAAGACATCCAAGGCTGACACCGCCTCCGCCCCCACAAGTTAATTAAGAAAAAAAGAATATGTTGAGGGATCATCCCCTCATGTAGAGCCTGGGGCTTCAGCCGAGGACAAAGAGGCATGGAGCTACATGAGTTAGGGTGGGTAAGTCCCCCGGTGCTAAATCATACACATCTCAACACTGTCCCCTCATCTAACACATGTGCTCCTCCATGTAAGTGTCCTGGGGGAGGGGGCCTCCCTTCAGGTGTGAATAAGCAGCCCAGAGCAGGAGGTCAAGGTATTCTTTCTGTGCTTGTGGGGGAAATGAAACAAGGTATTCCCAATTTCCACTCTAAGGATAAACAAGAGGAGCTGGGACCCAATGGGAACCTGCAAGAGTGAGTCTCCAACATGTCCCTTGCTTGGACGTCTCCTAAAGGAAGAAAGGAGGAAGAGATGAAACCAGATGGTTGGTTGCACTGCCAAAGGCAAGAAGTATGGAAGGTGAGCTGGAAAGAAGACTCAGCAGTTACAAACACCTGCTACTTTTGCAAGTTCAGCTCCCAAAACCCACATTTGATGGCTCACAAGTACCGTGATTCCAACTCTAGGGGATCTGCTGCCCTCTGACTATCACGAATACCTGCACACATGTGGTACACATAAAGTCACCCAGGCACACAGACATACACATGAAATATTTAAAAGTCTTTTTTTTAAAAAGAGCTATGAAAGTTGGGATGGAGGTAAAATTCCTGCTGTGAGGAGAATTCTTGGTTCCCCACAAGGATTTGCAAGCATGTTCCACAACACTGAGCAAATGGATCCTCACCACTGAGTGTGAAAATCAACAGTTGCTACTGCCAGAGAATCAGGGACAGTTAAGAAATGACAGCAAAAGGCTGAAACAGAGCAAGTGCCCAGCATGTGTGAGGCCCTGGGTTCAGTCCACAAATCACCCCCCTAAACTTGGCCAGAGAAGGGAATGGACCAAACATGGTTACCGAGCCCCAAGCACTGTGTGAAAACCTGGCCTCCACATGGAGATGCACTAGGGTGACCAATTTGATCCTGACCAGTTGTTTTGGGCATACTCATTCTTTTTTTTTTTTTTTTCTTTCTTCACAGAAGGTAGTTTATTCAAGTTCCAAAAACAAATTATTCTAGATTTGAATTAAAGATATAAGACCAAACTAAAATATGAAAACAAATAGCTTCCATTTAGTGAGAGCTGAAATCAGTGAAGACATTCCTAACAACTGAACTTCTTTCCCATGAAAACTTTCCAGTTTTTCTTTCTTTCTTTCTTTCTTTCTTTCTTTCTTTCTTTCTTTCTTTCTTTCTTTCTTTCTTTCTTTCTTTCTTTCTTTCTTTGTGTGTGTGTGTGTGTGTGTGTGTGTGTGTGTGTGTGTGATCTTTTTGAGACAGGTTTCTCTGTGTAACAGTCCTTGTAGACCAGGCTTGCCTTGAACTCAAGGAGCTCTGCCCGTATCTGCCTCCTATGGTGGTATTTTATTTGTACTGAAATGTGATTTTCATTGTATGTTAATAAATAAAGTTGCCCGGGGGTCAGAGCTATTAAAGCCATAGCAAGAGCGTGGTGGTGGTGGCACATGCCTTTAATCCCAGCACTTGGTAGAAGAACTAGGTAGATCTCTGTGTGTTCAGGGATACAGCCAGCATTGGGAACATATGCCTTTAAGACCTGGAGGGCGGTACTTACAGGCAGTGATGAGGCAGTCGCGTGTTTGGGTTTACAACCAATGAGAAGGCAGAACAGAAAGACTATTTAAAGACAGACACACAGGAAGTAGCTCTCTCGGGGAAGCTAGGAGCACTGCAAGAGGTAAGATTTTAGCTCTGAGCTCTGACCTCTCAGCTTTCTCTTTTACATTGGGTCTGTGTTTCTTATTTTAATAAGATGGTTGGTTACATCTACAGCCTCCCAAGGGCTGGGATTAAAGGCGTGCACCCCCATTTTCTAGTTCTTAAGTGTCTACCAGGCCAGGACCTTTGCTGCCTTGGCTCTGCTTTTCCCCCATTTTTTTCTTTCTCTTCACTTTCAGTCTTTTCGTCTGCCTCTGGTTCATCCATGCTTTACCTGAGAAACACGACTGCACTCCACACATAGGACACCAACTGGAAGCCCCCCACACTCATTCATTTTTAATAAGAAAAATATAGGTTGAGACTTATGATACCTGTCCAAAACATTTACAAAAAGGGTCTGCTACTAGTATAAAGATATTCAACATGGTACATTTGGGGTTA
This sequence comes from Peromyscus leucopus, assembly GCF_004664715.2. Taxonomy (NCBI): domain Eukaryota; kingdom Metazoa; phylum Chordata; class Mammalia; order Rodentia; family Cricetidae; genus Peromyscus; species Peromyscus leucopus. Next base: position 84,924,571 of record NC_051075.1, read on the forward strand.
AAAAAAATTACAGAAAAATATTAGTGTCTCCTGCTTATTATTCCACAGAATTAATGCTGCTTGATAAATCAAGAACACAAGTATTTAAGAGGCTATGCTTAAAAGAAGGACAATATTGTCCTGCTATAAACTTATATTTCTTTTTTATTTTTCCATGTTGAAATCTGAGCTTGCTTTATAAGCATTTGAACTTGAAAGGTCTTTGGGACTTGAAAGATTAATGATACAGCTTATGACACCCCTCCCCATAAAATCTCCACCCACTAGTCATAAGGATATCCGTGAGGATTATTGGAGTGTAAGTGTGATGATCATGATGTTTGAAATTAGATTTTTTTTAAGCAGCTAATTGTGTGCTGCATAAATAAGCAAAGCATGAATACAACCCAATCAGAGCAATTTTCTTTGAAGAGCCATCCAGGAGCAAGCATGAAGGCACAAACAGTACCTGAGTGGGGCCCTAGAAAGTGTTGTCCATGTTGACTAACAACTCTAATATTTGCAAAAAGATATCACTTATATTAAGCAACAAGAATAATTATTCAATTCAATCCTTACTCAAAGTTAAATAATGACCAAGGGAAAAATAATCGCTACAAATACTTTATCTACCCAGCAGCAAAATGCACAGAACTGCATTGTAAAGAGATGCAGATTTCAAAGAAAAAGCATGGAAGTATCCAGAGAAAGAGTCTGCTTTTCTGAGACATATAAAACTCCACAGTGATAAAGCACAAACTTCTGTCTAGAGACTAACACCATCCAGCCAGCACTTTCATGACTGTAGGAAACCAGCGGAGACAGCGAGTCTAAGGGACAGTGATATCCTTTAAACGTTTACAGGAAGGAGAGCTTCAGAACTGGTACAGTTTGTCTCTGCTCTGAGCTCTCAGATTACAAAAGACAATATGAGCATTCCTTTTCTTCCACTGTTGATGTGAGGACTAGGGGATGTGTGGTGTGTCACTTTTGCAGAGATGGGAAGCCAGAAGGGGAGAAGACAAGGCTGAAATGTTATAATCCGCCCCCCTAACAAAGTCCAACATAATAATGATAACAGCTTCTCTAGAACCGTAGTGGCAAGGGAGCTCACTATGATCTCATCCCCAGTGACCCACTTTCCCCTGAAAGCTGCGGGTCAGGCACTGGGGCCTCCATCCCTGGTCTTTGGTCCTGGGGTGTCATGGGCCAGTTCTTCCTGTCTCCCTGTCCCAGGATGCTAAGCATCGATGTTTCACATCCCACCCTTTGCTTGGGACTTGGGCAGCTGCTCTTGCTACTCTCCCAGCTCAGTCTCTCACTTCCCTCTGTTGCTACATTAAGAAATTTAAATGCAGATTTTCTAGTTCCTGGCACATGTGATATGACAGATGGCATCTGATAATGATGGAGAAACTGGGACATTCCTTAACTAATCAGCAGAGCACAGGACTTCCAAAGCCATTACCTGCTTCGGCTGGGCTCCCTTGGAGAGAATGTCCAGCAAGTCAGCCGAGGAGACGAAGTAGAAGCGAGGGAAAGTGATGCGCTTGGTTTCCAAGTACTCAGCCAGGGCTTTTTCACAAAGGGAAAGCCTGCAGGAGTGAAAATCCATCTTAAGCATGCCCTGTGTTTCCACCATTGACACTTCAACAGAGCAAACCTGCACCTACCACGACTCCACTCAACCAGGAAGCTCACTATTTCACAGCCACCCCCTCCTGCTTTGACATCCTGCTTACAGACAGAACACAGCCAGGCCAAGGGAGCAGGAAGGCAGGCACACAGACACATGCACACTCACACACAATTATCTGCCAGAGTCAGGTTTACGTTACTCATCACTTCTCGTGATGAAGATTAGATTTGGCATCGCTCACCAGAGACACAAACAGCAGTAGTAAGATACAACCAGGGCAAAGCCCTTTCCCACTGGATATCTGCAAAACCCAGGTGATTTCGACCTTCTCTAGCATTCTGGGGAGTCACAGATCCAGAATTACTCCCACTTTATTATCCAAAGTCCCAGCTATTAGCTAGATACAAATAACTACATCCTGTCAGTAAGCATCTCATCTGAATGGTGGATTTGCCCATTTTAAATCAGAACCCAGAATGTTCTTGAGGATGCAGTTGTGGATTATATGTGAATGTGACTTTACAAATGCCCTTTAGGAAAAGAATCTTGAAAGCATTGGCATGCTCTGTAAGGGTGATATACAGTAGAGAGAAAGTATAAAGCAGGTAGATGGCTGGCATCTGTCATGCAGCACTCAGAAAACTGAGGCAGGAGGATCCCTATGAGTTCAATGACAATCTGGAACCAAAACAACAACAACAACAAAATGACAGAAGATGGGAGCAGTGAGAGAACGGTGGGGAAAGAGTGAGAATGTGCGCACACACACAGACCAAAGGACTGTGAGTGAGCGAGCACTCTCCGGGGTTTGGGCACACAGTAGGTGTTCAATCGGTATATGCAGAACAGTATGATGAAAGAATCGATCAGTTATCAGAAACCTTAGCTAAGACTTAGGGGAACTAGAGAGAAGAGAGTGACTTCAGTCACGTGATGTTAACCCTCATTAGAAAGTGAAAGAAACAAATGTCAGCTGACCCTTTGTTCCCTTCTTACCTGCGCTGAAAATCTTTCAGTTTCTCATAGAGGTGGGGTCTGCATGTTGCCTCTAAGACATTTTTTATTTTGGCTGTCTTGAACATTAACTCCTGTGTAAAAGCATGACATAGATGTCAGAAATACACCCATTTCCCTCCCGCTGAGTGGATTAGCTTTTGAGAACACAACAGCTCTGGCACAGTGTTAGGAGGCTAGGAATGCCAGGGACCATGTTCCTTTCTGGATGAACAGCATTTGTTAACACAGTCTCATTGAACAGTCATACCTGTTTGTTTTCACAGCATCCTCACGCCACAGTGACAGCCTTGAATAGCTGATATGGCCATGGCAAGATTTGTAAAAACATAAAATTGCAGTTTTCTGATTCCTATGCACTGAAATGTGTAAATTGCACTTTATAAACCTAACCCAGTGCATCATGGGATTTTACATGTGAAAACTGCTAGGACTCTGACAGACCTTAAATTCAGCATCTACTCCATCAAATCTTCTGGAATCTTCCACGAGCTGGATTCGAATGTCTTCTGAGCAAACAAAAATGCTTTCCAGGTGAGACCAGGTCCGCTGGACTTCCATCCAGGTGAAGATGACTGCGTCGGCCACATTTAACTTGTTTTGCCAGCTTAGGACTTGCTCAATGAAGTACTCCACATACTTGCTTTGAAGAAGAGTCTGCAACTGGACCTAAAAGGCAGGCAGGCACTTGTCAGTCGCTGATGGTGGACTCTGAGAGCCGTGAGGAAGGCCACTCTGGTGGCTGCTGTGACCTTGCCCCTTGCATCGAACCCAGAGAGGCGCTTTTGTAAAATGGGCCAAAGAATTCATAGCACGCTGAAGTACCCAACCAAAGAAATGAGGTAAGTAGAAGCATCTATCTATAACATGTCTTCTACAAGAAGCACACACTTCCGTGCAGGTAAAAACCATTACTGGGGGCTGGGAAGATGGCTCAGCCCATAAAGTACTTGTTATGAAAGCACGAGGCCTGAGCTCATGTCCCCAGCACTCATGTGAAAAAAAAGCTAAGTGTGGTGGCGTGCCCTTGTAATCTCCCAGCACTGGAACAGGCAGAGACAGGCAGGTCAGCCCAGCCCAATCAACTAGTCCCAAGTCCCAGTGAGAAACTGCCTCAAAAATAAAGATAAACACCACCTAATGTGTACTGGGGAAGCTTTAAGAATTAAGTCATTCTTTCCTCACTGAGCCTCCAAGGGTTAAGGGTGTGTGTGTGTGTGTGTGTGTGTGTGTGTGTGTGTGTGTGTGTCCCTCAAGTTTCCCCTTCTCTCTTTGAGCTGAGTGCTATGTTCTACAACAGTATCGTCCCCAAGACATGCTGTCACATGACACTCTGATAGTCACTTCTCACATGGAATTCTCGGGACTTCACTGGATAAAGTGACCCTCTTGTTCTCCTTCACTCCAAGTACTGAACACAAACGATTCCTCTTGGGGGCAAAACCCTTGGTTTCTGTGTAATACCCGCTGCATTATTTCCCTGTTCACAGCCTCTTGCCCTTTCCCACCCATTCTGCTGTAACCAAATGCAGACTTCCTGGAGGCATCGGGCCTTATGTCCTTTTTCTCCATCTGACTCCCTGGATACTGACAATGGCCTCCCAACACTCATGCTTCACTGAGCTGGGCTCTGGGCTAATTTCTGCCTTTGTATAAATGACTCCCACACTAAATAGGCCCGGAATCTTAGTGTCACTATGCTCTGGGTTTCCATCTAATCACAGTGGCAGTTACTGCCTTCTCAAATGCTCTCGCCTACCTCTCTTCTCACAAAGGTCTAGAGATGCCCATCTCTGTACCTTTACAACTCAAGGTCATATACACTATTCTCACATCTGTATCTCCAGGCTTACTTTTCATAACTTCCATGAAAAAAGTATATTCCAAGGAACCCAAAACAATTGGCCACTGAGAGATGGTTGCTTTCTGGTGTTCCAAACATCACTAACATTGTCCCCATTGCATAGTCGTCCTTTCCTGGTGGTAATTCTGTCTCTACTTAGCCTTGTAGGAGTCTTTCTGTCTCTCCTAAGTCCCTTAGGAGTCTGTCTGTCTCTTGTAGCTAGAGTTTTTCTGGTTCTGCCTGGCCCACGGTCAGGACAAATCTCTCTCACCCACCAGTTCTGCAGCTGCTCAGACCCAACCAAGTAAACACAGAGACTTATATTGCTTACAAACTGTATGGCCGCGGCAGGTTTCTAGCTAACTGTTCTTATATCTTAAATTAACCCATTTCTACCATTTCTCAAGTAATGGTATATCCTTCTGAGGTCTTTGATGTAGTTTAAGCTAGATAGTAACAATTTTCCTTATTTATGATAAAAGATAAGTAGATATGAAAACTTAGACTCACAAATATTAAAAAAAAAAAAAACAGCCGCGGGACTGGCAGGTGAGATTTGTCATGACCATGGGACAGGCAGGAAAACTCTAGCTACAGTCTCTCCTTAGTCTCCTAGGAGTCTGTTTCTCCTTAGTCTTCTGGGAGTCTGTCTGCCTTTTTTTAGTCTTTTGGGAGTTTGTCTGCCTTTTCTTAGTCTTCTGGGAGTCTGTCTGTCTCTTAGTCTCCTAGGAGTCTGTCTGTCTCTCCTTAGTTCCCCAGGGACTCTTTTGTGTATCTCCTTTATGAACTACAAGTCCACACATTTGATTGCCAGATGGTCCCATACCTGTAGCCCAGCAAGAGTAGATGCTCAGTGAACAAATAAATTGGACTTTGTATGTGAATTTTGAAAAAAAATCTAAAATTGCTAATTAAAATAAAAATCTATAATAAAACTATCCATTTTACCTGGTTGTGCTCTAGTGTTTCAAAAAGCTGTTCATCAGACTTCAGCAGTGGGGTGCCTGTTCGATGGTGAGCTTCATAAGAAAATTCCAACATCTCCCAGGTGTGGCTGATTTCAGTAATAACCTAGTAATCAAAAGAATCAATTAATTAAAGTGTATAAACATCAAATTTAGGGTCAATATCTCAGCCATGACCTAGAATCCAAAAAAGTTTATTATATTAATGTCAATATTTATAAATTTCATAAATAAATTTAAGTTATAATTATAAATAATAAATATTATAAATATTTAAAACTCATGTTAATAATTTAAAAATGGATAACATTAAATGTGACTGGCCTCATTTTTTTTCCTACACGATTCATGGTGATAAGACTGGGGGATTAAATGCCTCTACTCCAAAGGACCAAGCATCACACTAATACTAAACTTCTATTGGGTCTGATTTACATCCTCCTCCCTGAAGGGATATAAGTGCAAAAAGGGACTTAAAAGGTTACACCAATTTATACATTAGCCAGCATGAGATAGGTGACAGGTAGGGCCTGAATGTGAATCTCAGGCTCCTAAGCAAACCTGGGTAATTTAATTACCTTTCTATTCTTCAGTTTCCCTGTCTGTACACCAGAAATAATAACACTATTAATATGAAAGACCAACTGAGTTAATATCAGTCCAATACCTAGGGTAGGGCTTGCTATAAAGGAAAAGATATGCAGGTGGCCCCTGCTCCCTTCAGCAGGGCCAACCCTCCTATTGTTGAATGACCTATGACTTCGAGTGATCCTGTGCCCTGCCTGGAGTACCCAGGCAGAGGGAAATCTTGGATACATGCTTCCACACTCCCAGGGCAGTGAACAATTCATCCTAAATGGCTCCTATGCAAAATCACAAACCCAGCATCAGAGAAAAGATGCAACCCTAAAGAGAATACCATCTAAGAGCTTTACATTCATTCACTCATCCAGGATCATAGCAAAGACACATCCCTGGACGGTACCTTCTCTGTGCCCAGCTCCTTCACCGCCTTGTCCACAATGTCTCTCACATCATCTTCTATTCTGTGCAACTGCAAGGCCAGCAAATCTGCCAGTGTGGTGGTGTCCTTTATTGAAAATTTGACCTGATTAGGAAGAAAAGGAGGCAGACTTTATGTCCCACATGTAATGATGGTTCCTGGAAGGTGTGGTAATACAGTCACTCCCTTTCAGCTCATAGTCCCTGAGCCTTCATTTGCCGGAACTCAGGGCCAAGTCTCCACCACATTAAAACACAATGCTTTCTTCTGTTTCATAGCCTTCCATTTTCAAACTGTTTCTATTGCCTTTACCCAAAAACCTATTTTTTTAAAAAAAGACTCCCACTGTTCATTTATTATAATTTGGTTGAAACCCCAGGAAGCAGGGAACAGCCCATTTGTCTTTTCTTCCTGAAGTGCCCTGCTCATAGAACATAATTTCCAGTCACTCGTGATATGACCTAGTTTTACCACTAATTTAATCTTAGTGGCTTGGCAAAAATTGTCCCCACTCATTCCATTATTCAGGTTTAACATGTGAAAGAATTCACATTATTCTCTCCATTATCCTTTGCCCCCCACACCCCTTACCCAGGATTTGGTTAACAGGAACTCTGTTCTTCCTACACCTGGAAGTCAATTCATGTCCTTTACAAATGATGGCTGCAGAAAAGGCTTCCCTTGCAGTCAGTCCTGAGAGGATACCACTCTGCTTTCCAGAGGCTGCTGCCCTCTCCGGCTTCCACTACCCCTAAACAGTTCTCAGTACCATTCACCCCTCCACAGGGTGAACCATGATCCACTACCTAGGTCTGAGGAGCACCCTCACAGGCGAGACAATCACTGGATAAGCCTGACCCTGGAAAGCCCTGGGCAAGTCAGTCAAGTTGACCATTCTATGTCTGTTGTTATTTGTGACTTCATTCTGGAGCCAATGGGAGCAGGGACATACAATAGGACCGCCATGAGCCACTGTGCAGTCTACACACCCAGGACGTACTCCAGCCCAGATGACAGAGAGACTGACTCTTTTCTACCTCTGCGCTCAAGTCCAGACCAGAAAATGATGCTTTTCCCCCTACTGTCTGACTCAGAAAGTGACTTTTTTTAGCTTATACGAAGGCATTCTATAAGCAATCCGACACCGTGTCAAGGCAAAAGTGTATAAGAAGAAATAGGAGGAGAGACTAGATACACAGTCAGCTACGTATGCAAATACTGAAAAAAAAGATCTGAATGAATACATCAATCAGTAATGAAGAGTAAGTAGACAATGTCTAAAAGGACTCAGGGTCACTTGGCAGATGTCTTACTGCAGACTCGCTCTCACACATGAGCACATATATTATCTAATCTGCCCTCTAGGTCTGCATGGGAAGCATTGTTCCTACTACATAGAAGAGTTAATGAAGGCACAAGGAGCAAGGGACTTATCTCAGGACCCCATCATTCCTTCGTGTTGGGATGAGAGCCACACTGCCAGGCTGTCTGCACCCCTCCAAGATCCCATTTACCCTGTGTTCCTGCCCTGCAAATTTTCCTTGCACCATGATGACATTCCTTCACAAAGAAAGCTCTTGCTTCACCTAAGGAGAAAACACATTCCAGGCTTCCCCTAACACATTTCCAACCAATTCTGGTCACTTGTGGTGAAAAGTAAAGCATATGATTGACACATTTGCTTTTCCATAGATATAGCTGGAGGAAACCAGAACCTCAGGAGGCATGGACATGTGAAAAACCACTTTAAGTCATGCAACATGACTACCAAAAAGGACACGTTACATACTAAGTTTTTAAAAAAGAACGCACAATGTCAGAATTCCTTCTTCCCCCAAAGTCAGGTCTATACCTTCCAATCCTTTTCATGGTTCATAAAACCACTAGCTGCTATTTGCTTTCTGTAAAATGTTGTCATATTTCTTCTTGATCGCTCCTTACAAGGCAACTCGGAGGCACAAAAACCAGGCAGAGTCCTTCTCAAGATAAAAGTAAAAATAAACCCCAACTAGAGAACCGAAGTGACTTCCCTGAGGTCACACAGTCAGGAGGACATAAAAGGGTGAGGAGTGGGTTCACCGGTGCATGGGTCCTCAAGGAACCTGGCCTTTTGCATGTGACTGGAGGCTTTCTCACATGTGCCACTCTGTAAGCTGGGGGTGACGCTTTGCAGCAGGTACTACCCAGTAAAGGTGACTCCAATACGTACCCCAATGGCCTTCATCAGCTGCTGCCAATGCCTGTCCCTGAGAGCAGGACTCTGCAACTCTGCAATGGCCCTCAGTGAGGTTGTCATGTCCTTCACAGTGCCCTCCAGGCCTGAATAAGCATCCCATGCACGGACTGCCTTGTCCAGTGACCAAATTTCCTAAAGAAATGTAAGGGAAATGCTCAGATTCCTATAGATAATGATATATTACACATATAATTGTATCCTTTGGGAGAATACATAGACCTTTCTCCATCCATGGATTAAGACAGACAGTGAAGGCATATATGAGGCCAGCCTGGGCTATATAGAGGACCTGCTTTTAAAAAAAAATATATAAGAAAGAGAAAGTATTGGCAGCTCTAAGACCAGTGGTTTTCAACCCGTGGGCTGCAGCCCCTCTGGGATCAAACAACCCTTCATAGAGGTCACATAAGAGCATCAGAAAACAGATATTTATATTACAATTCATAACAGTATACATTTACAGTTATGAAGTAGCAATGAAAATAATTCTATGGTTAGGGGTCACCACAGCATAAGAAAGGTTGAGAACCGTTGCTCTAGACTATGGACTAACCTAGAGAAATGCAAAGGGATTCACTCACTCCTAATTAGGAATCCACAAGCCATGTAGGTACTAGAGTTTCTTAAACACAAGAGCTAACTGGATATCCCACAGAAGATCAAATTTAGAAGAGAGACAGTTCATGGCATGCAACAAACCTTGCTTCCTCTGCAAACACAAGTGAAATCAGATTGTTCCCTGTATTAATGAGACTATCCTGGAATATCTAGTTCATCTCAATGAACCCTTAAAATGCTGGTTGCTTGCAAGTATCTTTTTCATGGAAGTTAACTATGATATGAGTTAAAGAAGCTTTAAATAAGGCCTCCACTCAGCTCTCATCCTGGCCCTAGGAACAATGCCAGCAGTTAAGAATGATAAAAACCATAATAAAACTGGGTAAAAGATGGAGATGATTCTTTTAAAAATGAGGACCTGTAGTTGAGGTGGGGTTGTCACTGGGACGTACAATAACCAATGGCAGAGGAAATAAGGGCGTTACTTTTTGCTTTTCTTTTCTCTTCTCTTTTCTTTTCTTTTCTGTTGCCCAGGCTTCTCTTAGAACCCTCTGAAGTAGGTGAGTCTACCAGCTCATACCTGCCTGGCAGGGCCTGACTTTTTTTTTTTTTTAAACTTTTTATGTATATTGGTGTGAGGGTTTCAGATCCCCTGGAACTGGAGTTACAGACAGTTGTGAGCTTCTCTGTGGGTGCTGGGAATTGAACCCAGGTCCTCTGGAAGAGCAGCCAGTGCTCTTAACCATTGAGCCATCTCTCCAGCCACAGGGTCTGACATTTTTAACTGCCTTTTGCTCTTGTAGCCTTTGACTTTCTCCAAAGAAGTCTGGTCTCTTCAGAACCCATGCAGTACTATTCAAGGCCTTAAGTTCAGGTAAGCCAAGTTCTGTGTATACTGTACCCTCTGGGGATGCTGGAGTAACCACCAATGGTTACAAATGTTATAATAGTTTGTTAAATCCAGATTTGACCTAAGAGCCAAACCAAATGCCTTTTCAGATACAAAATACTCATGGTTGTTGAGGGAAAAAAACAGAGGCTCAGTTCCTAAACCACAGCCCTCAGCTCTGATGCCCACAATCTCCCTCTCTACTCTAGATGGCTGTAGCAAGCTCAAGGGCAGGGCTGTCTCTCACGCATTCATTAACCCTTAAAAGCATACACGGATATGTTTTTATCGACTCGTTCTGAGAAGGGCAGGCTTGATGAGATGCACAACTGGGTGAGAGTGGGGAAACACTATCTTGTCTCAGTCTGTTTGAAGTAAACAAGGAAACACAGCCCAGCACAGCAGACACTAGGCTGGGAAGACCAGGGGGCGGTGCTGAGAAAGACAAACGGCTCCATCCGGCAGTTAGGAAACTCGCCTTGGCAAACCTCCTGAGTTCCGCATCCATCTGCTCCACATTGATCCGTCTCCACTGGGTTTTTGTCCAATTATCAATGCTTCTCTGAAAATGCACAAGGAGATAAAAGTGTCAACATTTGGCGGAAGTGAGTATCTACAGCAAAATATATAAACTGGCGAGACACATAGACTCTTGCGACCAGTGGAAAGACAATTTTTAAAATATTAACTGCACTTGTCAAAACTTCCCCATCACCAAAACAAAAAAATTGTCAGAACATGCCAAGCTTAAGGATAAAATACCATGATATATTCATTTCTAGTAGCAATAATAAATTCCACATAGTCGCCACCACTTCATCCTGCATAGTTCAATAAATTGTTAAGTATATTATTAAATAATGGGCTTCTATAATTCTACATGCGATATAAATTAGGCTAGCACCCAAAAATCTTTATTATAACAAAAATCTCATTAACCAGTTTTGGATCATATTTTATATGTTTATATTTTACATCTTGTTAATATATTCTTACCTGGCTTTCAACTGACTTAAGGAATTTATGCAAGACATCTATTTTCCTAGAACTTTTTATACATAAGTTTTTAGTATTAATCACATACAAATTAAATACTTTCAGTACGTTTCAGTTTATATATGTATACAGAAAATACAAACAGGGTGTCTACATGAGTTAGTATGCACAGCCAACTGTATATTTAACACAGATTCACATATTAATTTTTATTGATATTCTATATCATACCCCCAAAGGATCTGAGGCAGTCAGCTCATTATACAAAGGTTTTACTCTGAACTAAAATAGAAACAACTGATATTCAAGGCAGAATCTTTCATTAACAGAGATCTATGAACTTTAATTCTGGGAATAGGGGTGGGAAGTAAAATATAATGTGTGTATACTTCAAGATATTATGAAACCCAAATAAACTGATATAGACACTGAAATTGCATGTTTACTCAAAACTCTTAGTAAAGAGAACCATGCTGCCCCAAACTCCATCTTACTGTAACGTAAATGATGGCATCCCAGAGTCCCTTGAGCAGTCGGATTTCTCTGCGGCACTGCTTCATGTGTTTGTATTCCGGAAGAGTCACCTCGAAGAGACGTGCACGGTCTTGCATCTGCCCCATCTCTTCCTCCAAAGTCTCCAGCTCCTGATGTGCCTGAGGAGAAAACACACAGCGGGCTAGGGGCAGAAGCCACACCATGCCTGGTTCTGCTACTGCACGTTGAAACCACAATTCTCAAGAGAACACTATGCCATGTAATTGGTGAGCTGTGGAAGGCATTTGACATCTTGGCTTCTTCATGCAGTTGGGACTTTGCTCAAGGAAAGGAGAAGTTCTGTATCAGAAATTAGTTCTTTAATGATCATATTTAGTTTAACAAAACAACCACCACATACAAGAAAAGAAAAGAAAGAAAGAAACCCAAAAATTCTAGCTGTGAGTAGTGCCTCATGCCTATGATCCCAGCATGCAGGGAACTGAGGCAGGTGGATCACTGAGAATTCAAGGCCAGCCTGGGCACAGAGTAAGACTCTGAGAAGGAAGAAATAAAGGAAGAGGAGGGGAGGAAGGAAGGAGAGAAACAGGAAGAATAAAAACCTCTCTAACTTGAAAATGGCCCTGTAGATGATAAATAGTACAAGATATACATAAGAATGCGCATGTCCAAGAGCATCCAGAGTAAATTCATTTGCACACACCTGTGTTCAAATTTTACCTAAGGTCACCTATCCTGCCACATAGGGAAGCTAATGTTTTACACCAAGGGCAAGCTAGTTTGTTTCCCCCTTTTTGATGAGCAACTCTTAAGTTTACTTTCTATTAACAGGGCAGCGTGCTCACACAGTGAATTGGGGGGGGGGGCACGAAGGGCTGGAAGGAAGCACAGGCATCCTCCACCCACCCTGGGGCTGTTTCTGCTCCCTCCTGGACCCAGCTGCCCTTTCTCCTGAGCTCAGGTTGCAATGTGTCACAAAGTGATTGGCTTTTCAGAGTGGAACTGAATTTGCTTTTTGTTTCACATTTCCTTCCATCCTCTTCCCCAGGTCCAGTGGCTGAATTCCTTTAGTTTTCTTCCATTTTATTTTAACATTAAAAAATCAACATTTGATCTTTTTATGTTCCCTCAATTTTAACTTTTTTGACAAGCAAATATTTATCTGCTTATCATGTACATGTTTTAAAATATGTACACATTGTGGAATGGACCCAAATGAAAGTGTCTTCTTCACATATGTATTATCTCATTTTGGTGTAGTGAGAACACTTTAAAATGTACTCTTAGAGGTTTCTAAATGTCAGAACATTAGCATTAGCCAGCTGAACCAAATCCTTGCCCCTTTATATCTATAGGAAATTTGTTCCAAGACCCTACCCTAGATACTCAAATCCAAATACACTTAGTCCCTTTTATAAAGCAGCATGGCATTTGTATATAACATATGCATGTACTTTACTTTCTGAGTTATCTTTAATACCTAATGCAATATAAATAAATCACAAACTCCTGTCACACCAGGTCCTAATCACTAGTTATTTTTTTTTCTATTTCTCTTCCTACTGATTAACTTTAATACTTTTGTCACCATGATGGTTAATATTGTCAACTTGATATGACCTATAATCGCCTAGAAGACAAACCTCTGGGCATGAGTTGCTAGATTGGATTAACTGAGATGGGAAGACCCACCCCAAATGTGGGTGACACCATTCCCTGGGTGAATAAATAGGAGAAAGTGAGCTAAGAGTCAGTAGCATCAGGTACCACCACGTTTTCCCACTGTAGATGCAACGTGACCAGCTGCCTCCTACTCCTGCCACGATGGCCCCCTAAACTGTGAGCTAAAACAAACCCTTCCTCAAGTTAGTCTTGTCAGATATTTTTTCACAGCTATAAGAGAAAATAACTAATATCCAATACTGCATAGAATTATTATTTCTGGGAAAAAATCTTGATAAATTATGTTTTATGAAAACGTATGTATTTCACACTGAAGCTTTCAAGTTAATGTGCTCCATGGCCACAAGTTCTGGTTCTTCCTGTATGATCATTCCCAGACTGATCATTCCATTTGTCACTCTGACCATTCTTTGCAAGGTCTAGCTGCATGTGGGTCTGTCCTGGAAATGACATTTGACTTGGCTGCCCCCTTTTCTGGAGACAGAGGTAGCAGGAGATACTTTGTTGATCTGCTGGCAGTGAGTTCATTCCAGTGTTATGAAATTTAGTGTGTCAGCATTTCACACCTATTGAAATAGAATCTTAGGATTTGGAAGATGTCAGCAGCGCCCCCTGGTTTCTGTTCTTGCCTGCCTGCCACTTCTAGCACCAGTTTTGTCTGGTTTTATCTGGTCACCTTTGAAATTCTGCAGTTCACTATGATGAATCTAAGCAGACGTTCATTTATCCCCATTGGGATTCAGTCAGCTTCTAGAATCCACAGTTCATGCTTTATCTAGCTCTAGCAATGTCTCAATATAGCTATCATTCGGTGTATTCTATTTTCTAGAACATAGGAGTTGGGTACATTCAAATTTCCTCCTCTGTATCTCTCTCCTATATCCTATTTCCTTACGCCTACTTGCAGCATTCTGAGTCATTTCTTCCAACGTAACATGTACGTCCCCAAGTTTTTCCAAATGTAACTAGCTTGTCTTAGGCAACTGTAATTTTCATTTCCTTAAGTAACTGGTACTTTTCCAAATTCAACTGATCATATTTGATAGACTGCTCAGTTTTTTTCAGTATGCTCATTTTCTTTCTAGCATCTGAAGATTTACATGGCTCTGCATCTGGAGCTTCTGCTGACTCCCAGGTATGATGATTATGTACCATTTACTGCTCACTCGGGTTTGACTTGCCTGGTCTGTTGCTCCCATGAGGACACTGGATTAAGATTGAGACCATGTTTTGCAGAGATTTGAGTTTGCTTTTACTGGGTTCTACACAGAAGCTACTTACCGCCACTTCTGTTTCCTGGCCTTGGAAATTTCTTAATCCCAAGGCAGCATAAAGGGAACCACAGGGGCTTGTAACAACAGGCTCATATTTATAGGTTCCCAGAGGACCCTTCCTCTTCCTTCACCTTACTCTGAGGCTTAACAAGGATCAACAGGAACCTCAGAGACCTCTGTGCACACTGTAGACTCTGGACACACTTTCCCCACCCTGCCTCAGTGAGCCTGAGATCTGCTCTGATACAACATCTACTTGTGGCAAAAGTGTCTATCTCAAAGCTGCAGGCTTCCAGGATGCTCCAGCATGTTCAAGAGTCCCTAAAACTTTGGCATCTGCTCTACTCTACTCACAACCTCCTTTCCAATGCTCTATCCTGCTGATAAGAGATTTCTCTCACTTTCTTCTGAGCACAGCAGCCAATGTACAATTGTACATCTGTGGGGATGTATCCAGCATCTTTTATGCAGAGAACCCTTCACAGCTTTTGTGCTCCTCAGAGACAACAGCCTTTATCTTGAATAATTTCCCTATTTTGTGCACCCCATCTTAAGTTCTGAACAAAACCCAGCCCTTTAGTGTGGAATCACTTTGCAGAAATTAAGGAAAGAAGGAAGGAGAAAAGAAGGAAAGAAGGAAGGATAAAGGAAGTAAAGAATGAACCCCACCATAGACCATCACCCTCCTTGTTCCTGGAAGGTCAATGGCTTCTATTTGTAGGGTACTTAGGTACTGAATCTCCCAATGTCACTGCAGAACAAGAATATGCATGCCTCTGGTTGAATATGACACTAGATGTATTAGATTTACAAGCTGAGCAAACACACACAGAGAATGACTTCAAGAAAAAGGTAACCCAGCTCCATTCTCTTTGAAATACCCACCACACATCCTGAAAGGCATAGGATGAGCCTCTCACTTTTAAATTTGCAACTATAAGCAGCTACAGTATGTGTGGAAGTGGCGAGATTCAATACATATCTGTCATAAATGTTTGCAGACAACATATTGGTGAGCCAAGTTAAAAACATTTTCCCATCCACAATCTGTTCAGACCACCTGGAGTTTAGATATAGTCTTTTAACAATCCTTTATTAACATATGCTAACTTACTCCTTTTCAACGAATATAAACTAACTTTCTTCACACAAATGAGAGGGACCTTAGGCCACAGAGTGGTGATTTTTGAATAGAGTTAAAAGCAATTGTTTCAATTCAAAGTCAGATTTGGAAAATGGGGTAAGACCTGTGTCAATTTGGACACCACTCCAAGAGGAAATACTATGCCAAGCATGAAGATAGAAATACTATCCCAAGGAAGAACCCAGAAGTTACCAGCACCTGGATGGAAACATTCTCACCCTCACCAGGGCATTTTTGCACTGCTTGGTTTGCTAAGTTAAGATCCTGAAGTATTTTTCTAACACAAAGATAGAAGACATTTTTTCAAGTCTCCTATGAATCACATGTGGGTTTGAGTTAATTCTTATAATAAAGTAGCTTGTGGGAAACTAACATCGGATGACTCAACAGTATTTACACCCAGGCTTATGAGCATTCCTCTGGTTAAAAGCCACACTTGGTAGGTGGAGTTCAGTGGCTGAGCATTCATAGAGCTTGGCAAAGCCCACCCACCCCCTGCATCAACCTCTACCACCAGAGAACAAAGGAGAAAGTTATTACATTATTACATGGGAAGCGCTGGTACTGTTAGAATTGCTGATTTCTTCAAAGACTTAGTTAGCCAGAACTGTAATCCTATTTCTGAAATCTATGAACCGTAATCTGCAAAAAAATATATGTAACTAATGCTGAATTTCCTTATCTGAAAGGAGAAAAATTGAGGCTATCTCGTGGAGCTACAGTGGTAATTAAAATGTAACATGCTTAATAAAAATTCTTTTTTTTTTACCTCCCCCTTTCTGTGTGTGTATCCATCCATCCATACACATGTATGCATGTATCTACTCATGTGTTTATTGGGAATTAAACTCAAGACCTTCCCCAGAAACTAGGTAAGCTCTCTCTACACTCATCTATATCACTTCCCTCCCTTTTTTAATTTTGAGATAGGATATCACTACTTAGTCAGCCCAGCCTTAAACTCAGTTTGTAGCCTAGGCAAGCCGTGAATTTTGGGAGCCTGCCTGGGTCTCACTAGCAGCCAGGATTACAGGCCTGTGCCACCAAGGCTGGCTTGGTGATAGTCTTGACATATGGTAAGAGTTCAATGCATTCTCAGTGTTGGCTTTGCTTTCATGATTTCTGATGATGGTGGTGTTGGGAGGAAACACAATTTAAAACAATCTAATGTAAGGAAAAGAAAACTCCCTTTAAAATCTGCCTACTATTGTGTACATGAGACAGTGGAGAATGAATTACCTTATCAAGCACTGAGTATGGATTCTCTGCTTTAAATCCAAGCGGGGCATAGCTTCTGAATCTCTCTCTGAATTCTGCTTGCTTTTCCTGGTCAAGGGACAAAAGTGAACGTCAATCAGGTATCTTCACTTATTATTGTCAAACTTTCCTTCAAAATAGACAACCACAAGCCCAGTAACTAACTCACATCAAACAAAATGCATCTTTTCCTAATAAGGGTGACCTCCGCATTTTGGAGTGGAGAGACTTCATGTCTGACTGTGGCCGCGATCTTCTTGGTGGTTTCCCATCTTTCAGGCAATTCCTGTGCAAACAAAGGTGCAATGGACATGACTTCAGCTCCTGAACCAGCTCTACCACGTGGTCCAGTAGTTCTTATTTCTTTACTCTGACTCGGGACATCTTTTAGAAGTAAGTCATGCAAATAAAACAAGGTTATGGCATGGTGATAAAACGGGTTAGAACCAGGCATCTCCCATGCAGGCACCGGAGTTGCTGTCATCGTAGAACTGGCAGAAATATTTCAAAATAAAGACTCACCTCCACGTCCTTTGCTGTTGTGGGAACAAGTTTAAGGGCTGTGTGGGCGGGGGAGGGGATGGTCAGTAAAGAGCCTGCTGCGCAAGCTCCCGAGTTCTGATCTTTACTTAGGTGTGGCAGTGTGGACCTGCAGTCCTGAGGGCACAGAGAGGAAAATTCCTGGGGCTTGCTAGCCAGCTAGCCTGTCCAAATGGGTGAACTCTAAGGTCAATGAGACCTCGCCTCAAAATATAAGTGGTTAGGGAAAACACTCATCATCGAACTGTGACTTCCACATGCATATGAAACCTGTG
This sequence comes from Peromyscus leucopus, assembly GCF_004664715.2. NCBI lineage: Eukaryota > Metazoa > Chordata > Mammalia > Rodentia > Cricetidae > Peromyscus > Peromyscus leucopus. Next base: position 84,942,361 of record NC_051075.1, read on the forward strand.
TTTCACCATGTGTACCCCCCACACACAAACATACGCACATACACATATACACGCACACCCATACACATACACACACATACATACATATACACACACTTATACTCACACAAACACACACACACACACACACACGCACACGCACACAAACACACACACCCACACACATACACACATACATACATATACACACACAAACATACACACATACACCCATACACATACACACATACATACATATACACATATTGTAAGTCAGGCACTTTAGCAATTTAGTAAGTTTGTTAAAAAAAGAAAACAAACACAAAAAGAGTTCCTTTGAAACTGATTCTGGGTAGGGAAAAGCTACAACCTGACTCCATTTCTTCCCTTTGTCACAGTTTGCCATGGAGGAATTTTTGAAGGAACTTAAGAGCCCAGGCGGGAAGGAAGGTCAATTCCTACTTGAGGTTGAACAAAAACAGCAACAGACAGTTGAGGGCCTCCCTCCCCACGCACAGTGCAAACAGGAGCAACTGACTTTCCTTGAGGACCCATGATGTGTAGTCGCCATGGAGAAGCTTCCCTGTGTCCAAGGACACTGAACTTGTTTTGTCGTACAAAGCCACACACAGTGACATGGTCCTCACTTGTTGAGGTGAACTGCAAAATCCAAAGGTTCTACAGGCTGCTTTGTAACCCTCAATAAATATTTAACAAGCAATCCAGTAACTGCAGATTATAAAGAGAGCACTGTGCTAAGTAAATGTGTGGAGAGGGAGCTTCATAGGTAAAACACACTCTTTGACTTCAGTCAGTATAGTCTAAAAGAGAATGAAAGAGGCATGCGCACAACTACTTCACATGGCACACTGTACTAACATCCCCCAGAAGGCCAACACAGGATCCATACAGTTAGGAAGCAATAAGGTGTCATGACAGGAATCCCTCCAACTCAGGAACCAACAGACTTAGGTTCTAAAACACCGTGCTCCCTTCTTTTGCCTCCTCTCATCAAAATCCTGTATCTTAAGACTCTGGATTCTAACCCCAGCATGATGTTGCTTGACTACAATCCCAATGACTCAGTGGGTGGAGGCCAGGAGTAGGGGTGAAGAAGTTCAAGATGAGCCTTGGTAACATCGCAAGTTCAAGGCCCAACTGAGGTATGTGAGGCCATGTCTCAAACAATGAGAACAACACAACTCAACTCAGCATCCCATCAGAAGCCGTGACCGGGAAGCCAGGGAGGGTTACAGGTGACAGCTCAGGCCCTTTACCTTCCCCAAACACAGCAGACCTGCCACGTGTCTGTAGTAAATTCTAAATACCCCTTTACTTGATGCAAATACATTTTCATAAAAAGCAAAAGATCAGATAACCTCAAAAGTCTAATGGACGGGATTCAGCTTGGGAAGGAGGGAACTCAGTGTGAGGCACAGTGGGTGAGGGCTTCTGGGAGAGACAGGGTTGATGGGACCTGTGGACTAAAACTTCACTGTGCACAGGGTATGAGGAGGAAAGAGGTAGATTGAGCAGCTACACTGTTAGCTGGGTTGGGGGTAGTAAGATCTGAATTAAAATGGGAACAACAGAAATGCCAAGGACAGAGCAAACTAGTAAGGCCTAGAGGCCGCCTCGCTGAAGGAAACGCCCATGAGCTTCCAATGCCGAAGCAGCTCTCAGAACAGAAGCACATCTATGGTGCTTTTTGTTTTGTTTACAATCACAGAAGCAAGCATAGACGAGTCTTGGAACCACAAGGTACTTGGGTAAAGTTACAACTCAACTTATTTTTCCTCCTATCTGTAGTCTGCTTCTGGAATATGGAAAATCTAGTATTTTCAATACAATCAAACCCTGAGGGAGTCAAATTTTCATACTGTAAATTCTAGTGGAAATGAATACTTCCCCTTACTGATTATGTCATAACTGACTTCTCTGTGGGATACATGCCAAGGTCCAAGATCTGACACCAAGAATACCCAGATTCTCCTTTTAAGAAGAAATATTGGGGCAGTGAGCTGGCTTAAAGGGCAAAGGGGTGTATCTCCAAGACTGCGCTTGATCCCCAGAGCCCACACGGTGGAAGGAAAGAACCAATCCTGAAAGTTGTCCTCTGACCTCCGTCAAAGCACTGCCCCCACACAGAGAACAATAAATACATGTAAAAACCAAGTAAGTGAAAAATCTTTGTAGCCGATGCTCCTGTAGTTATTTATCTCTCCACATTGTTAAACATGTCTCTGGCCGGTTTGTCACCTCGCCCCAGGTGGCAGCTCTAAGGATAGTTTCATATAATGCAGAATAATTCATACACAGTAGTTCTCTGAGTCCTTTATGGTCAAAAAGCACTTGTCATTACATATATTGTTGCATTTTGTCCTCTCAAAATAAAATGTTACCACCAGTGTGAGAAACAATTTGGCAATTCTTCAAAAGTCTCATGTAGAACTAGCACTTGACCCTGCAAGTCCATTCCTAAGTGCAAGCCAGAAGGAAATGAAAACAGATATTCAAATATCCACACATCAATCTTCAAAGCAAAATAATTCACACTAGCAAAGACGTAGGCAAGTCTTACCACCAGCAGTAGATGGATGGGTAAATACAGCGTTTTATAGGCTTACAAGGGAATACCATTTAGACATAAAAAGAAAATATTGATAATGTTACAAAGTGAATAAACTTCAAAAACATGTATCAGGGGAAGTCAAATATAATGGGTTACACATTGCAAGACTCAATTTATATGGAATATCTAGAATAAATAAACAAATCCACAGAGATAAAAGGTTGCCAACGGTTGAAGAGTCGGGCTTGGCTATGGGCAGAGAGTGACTATGGCAATGAATGGCAGCTGCTTTGGGCAATGAGGAAAATATGGTGGCACTGAACAGAGGGGGGTTACACAACACTGTAAATACACTAAATTCCACTTCACTGTACATTTAAAATATTATGTTTATGTTAACTTAGCTGTTCATTTCATCTGAATAGAAAAGAAATAACTGAAATAGGTTGGAAATAGCAAGCATAGACAAACAAAAAAATATCTTAAGAAGAGTCACAATAAATATTTTACCAAAAAGGAAACACACTCCACAATATTACCTAGTGTGCCAAGGCAGACAGATGAGAGCTGACTCCTGCAGTGTTGAAAACCAGATGCTGTAGCTAGAGAGTAACTCAGTGAGCAGGAGAGCTTGCTGGGCAAGCGGGAGAACCAGAGTCCAGATTCTAACATCCATTTAAGCTGGGAGTGGTACATGCACACGATAAACCCACAACTCAGGGGGATTGGGTAGAGAAAGAGAGTAGGACACCGGATGCCCTCCTCCAGCACACACACGTGTATATTCACCACATGCATACATGGATCAGTATTTGAGTTGTGTGCTCTGACCACTAAACTAGATGAAGAGATCTCAAAGCGAGCCTTGGCTAATGTGTCCACTGATTACATTTACAAAGTCCATTGTAAGCTCACCCCTACCCCACCATATACAGGACTCCAATATGCACAGCAGCAGAGCCTCAACTGGAAGATTTTTTTTTTTTTTGCTCATAATTCAGTTAAAATTAAACAGACTTTGCTCATACTCTGGTGCACAACACCAGCCATCAAATGTTTCTGGAACACAGACAGTATGAAACAGAAATCCGACAGGAAAAACACAGAGATTTTCCCATCCAGACCAGACTCCACATTTTTATCATCACATTCGTGACGTATTGCCAAGCCTAGAATGCGTGTCAGATGGCAGGCAGCTGAGAATACAGAGGACCGTGGGTATAGCGGGACCACACACGGGAAATGACACTAACGCTGGGACTCATGGAGCAGCACAGAGGTGGTGACCACCCAGACAGTGACCGGGAGGACGGTGTCACAGTGGATGAGAACATTTTCTTATGATGCACACGGAGATGAATACTGGATGGCTTTACTACTTCTGTGACCTGAAAAAACTTCATCCCTTTCACCTTCAGGTTCTTTGCCTGTACCATGAAAACACTGTCTGCCTTTCGGTTCACCTCATGACAAGAGTGTGTGTGAATAAGTGCCTGGCTGAAGGAATCATTCTGGTACTGGCAACTATGCTTATTTCACGGGTGCTTACCTCCAGCTGGGCATAGACCTGCTCGGGCATCTTCTGACCATAACTTTCCAGCAGCATGATGGTTTCTTTCAGAGGTTCGAAGAGCTCATCAGTAGCTCTCTGTCGGCTCCTTACAGCCAGAAGATGGCCCATGATGTCTACTAAGCCGTTGTGATCGCCTTCACTCAGCTGTCGCTGAAGTCCTACATCCGTCTGCCTGATGAATCCTTGCAGCTCACTCAGACTGCAACACACGTGTACACATATGTGTACATAAGCTAGGTTAATGAAAACATCTAGCCTCATACACAGAGTTCAAAGCAGGATGACTCACCACAGCAGAAAGAGACAGACAGAAACAAGCAAGTGTCTATTGGCAAATTTAAGCATCCATTTGTATCATTTCCCACATTCCTTCTCCACACCAAGCCAAGACGTGTTCTCCAACCCTTGGCAACTGCTTCCCATTCTCTTTCCCTATGGGTTACTTATTATGACACTTGATTTAAGTAGAGTAATACTGCACAAGACCTGCCTTTGGTATCTTTGACCAGAATGAAGGGTTTCAGGTTCATTCATGTGTGAGCATTATAAAGCTTGACGGGATATTATTTTCATTATGTATTAACATTATTTGTTAAATCTACTTTAAAGTTAGCAGTACTTGTGGAGTTAATTTGTCACCTACAAATCAGTCATCTGTGGGGACACATACAGAGGCCAGAGGCCAACTTCAAGTGCCATTCTTCCGGGTCCATGCAACTTATTGTGTTTTAGTTTTGAGTCAGGGTCTCTCATTGAACCTGGAGCATTCTTCCTTGGACTGGCTGGCTAGCAAGGCCCAGGGATTCTTCTGTTTTCGCCTTCCCTCCTCTGAGATTGCAGGCATATTCCATCACACTTGGCTTTTCTTAGGTATAGGAGACTGAACTCAGGTCCTCACTCTTTTTTTTTTTTTTCCTTGAGACAGGGTTTCTCTGTGTAGCTTTGCACCTTTCCTGGAACTCACTCTGTAGCCCAGGCTGGCCTCGAACTCACAGAGATCCTCCACCTGCTCCTGCCTCCCGAGTGCTGGGATTAAAGGCGTGCGCCACCTCCGCCCAGCCAGGTCCTCACTTTCATACGATAAGCACTTTACTGACTGAACCAACTTCACACCCACCAGTCAACTTTTGTCAAAAGCTAGTACCATTTCAACCACAAAGGTCAAGAATACCTGTCCACGACGAATCTTAGCAGGTGCTCCTGAAACATCCAGCTCCACTTCTTGATCACATTGAGCAAGCTCAACTTGAAGGGCTTCATGTCTACCTTGAACCAACTGTTAAACACTCGGAAGTCATCAAACTTGCTCATCTGAACATACAAAGCCTCATAAATGTCGATCTGTAAGAACAGGAAAAGAAACACTACATAGCAACGTCATGAAAGGCCACTCGATAGCAGGAATGCTAAAGGGCTGCCTTGCCTGTTCTTTGAATTGCTCTAGAGTTGGTGGTTGCAGGATGTCTTCAGCTGCATGAGGGTCCATTTCCTCAGATGGTGCAGCATGGCCATACAGGAGAAACTGCTTCAGAATCTCTACTCGGTCATCCACCCAGAGGTAAGAGTAGGTCTCCAGAGAACTTTTGAACTCCAAGACTTTGTTGATGACGTCAGCCACTCTATTCATTATCTCCTGCCGGACCTCTGCCAGGCCTAACATGTTATCCATGTCGCTCTAAATGAGAAGGGAACCAAGTGTATTCTTATCCAAGGATTTTTTTACCATAGCATTATCCAATGTAATTCTTCAAGGGAGAGTCCTCAACAAAAGGAAAAAAACAAAAACAAACAAACAAACAACAACAACAACAAAAAACCCTGTGCTGTGGCTCTTGCTGGCATCTTTCTGGGGATTCTCATTATCCCAGTTTGGTTTCTGAGAGAATACCTGGTAGTTTGCGACGTCCAGGTGTGCCGCCACACGCTCCATCTGGGCAGACATTCTGAAGCTGCTACACAACATTTCCTCCACCAGATCGTAGATGCCATCCCCAGCCTCTCTTTCTAAAGGGGGCTTAAACACAATCTCAGGGGGCATTAAGAGCATTTGTGCTTGAAAAAACGGTGCAGGTTTTAGCTGTCTCTCTGTGTTCATCAGGAAGAAGTCCAGGTCATGCAAGATAGCCTGAAAAAAGCCTTCCACCACAATGTCATCAATGAATTCCACATAAATTTTCCAGGAATCCAGAGAAGGATCAGCTCTGAAGAGCTTCCGGTTCTCCTGAGAACAAAGCATTGGAGAGTTGCAGTCAATGAGAACCAACACAAAAGGGAAGGCAGCCGCTGGAGTAGCTTTTGAAGAAAGGACTGCATTTTTGTGTGTGATATTGAAACATTCAAATCTAAGGGTATGGAACCTTTTGGTAAAAGGCAAAGGCTGTTGCAGGATTTTAAAACAGTATAACATTAGGCTAACATATCACATATGTTCAAAAATATCCTTTAAAAGAAAAATTAATATGAAAATCACTACCTTCAAATACAGGCAAGAAATATACTAGTTCCCAACAAGTTCTGAAAGTTCTTGGTCTGTCCCAAGTTTATATGGTCTTGGACTTTGCTATCCAGGCCCTTCTCTAAAGAGACTTCCCAAAGTCCTCTGAGAGTAGTGTTCTGGGACCCTGGGATATTACTAAGTCGGGGATGGAGATCCTGTGGGTTTGCTGTCCCCAAAATTAAGGGCTAGATCTCTTGGGGGTGTTGTATTTCCTGCCATGTATCTGGAACATCCACATGCAGTCATGTGACTTGCATGCGTGCAGCGCACATCCTGAGAACCTGCACACAGCAGACTTCTCCTTTGTGGTCACTAGAAAGCAAAAGCGTAGGTATGAAAAACAAAGCCCTGTGACACAGTCAGGGTGATGCTGGTGGAAGCCAGTGGCTGCACAGGACTGGAGTATCACTGTTTCTCCTTCCAAGAGGAATTCTCCTCCTTCCCTAACCTCACAGACTTTTTTAAGGCCAGCTCTTGGACCCATTCTGCATCTACAACCAATTTCTACTTTCTTGTCTAATTCTGTCATTTTAAATATATATATACACATACACTTGTGGTTATCAATTCTGTGTTGTTAGTCTCCTGACTTGTCCCTTAAACACAAGACAGTTCCAATGTTACCTGTATCAAACCTTTGATAACCATCTTTGACTGACACCCCAAGTCCAAATCCCATTTCTTCTCTTCAAAACCTGTTCCAGCACCTTCTCCCCATATGTGTCTAGTTGCTCAGACCTGAAACCTTGGCTTTCCCTGACTCCCGATAGCAAGTCTCCTTGGCTCTTCCTTCAAAATGCACCCAGACTACACACAGCTCTCATCAATACTAAAGAGTGAAAATATCTCTGGCCAATCTCCCACACTCGAGGATATCTGTTCGTACAAAGGGCTCCTATCTGAAACTGCAGAGGCAGAACCAAGGCTAACACATTTTCCTCCGGACCCTGCTGCAGAATGTCTTTCTGAATGCTGTGACTATGTGTGGCTCCCACTGGATAATAAATAAAGCTGTTTTAGCCTATAGCAAGAAAGTTTACAGCCAGATGGGAAATCCAAGCAGAGATACAGAGGGAAGAAGGGCAGAAGTGGGAGAGACGCCAGCCGCCACTGAAGGAGCAACAAGATGCCAGCAGACCAGTACACACTGATTAATAGGAATTACATTGAAAGAGCTACCTAATACAAGCTAAAGCCGTGGGCCATACAGCTTGTAATTAATAGAATAGAAGCCTCTGTGTGATTATTTTATAAGCGGCTCTGGGACCCCAGGTGAGAGAGATTCGTCCTGACCACAGGGGCAGGCAGGACTCCCGCCTCAGTATCCCCTCCCCAGTATGTACTTCCCCTTTCCACAAACTCCACAAAATCTCTAGTCCCATGTGCCACGGTGCACAGCCTCCCTGCCCAGGGAAAGACCACAGCCCTCCACTGCTCTGATGAAAGGACAATCCGCTCCTGTTGAAGTCAGGTCCCTCTTTTGTTTTCAGTGTCTTCATCAATCCCCCATGACCCAGGCTCCACCACGCCTCACTGTTTCGAGGCTCTGTCTCCTGCTTCCTTCCTCCTTGTGGTTTACACACCACAGAAGCAACTTTGAGCGGAAAGTCTCTCAGCTATCTTCCCATCAACTCCAAGCCTTCACCATAGCTATCAGACCTGTAATGTGTGTAATGGTCCCCCCTGGTCCTATCCCCCACATAATCGCCTCATCAGTGATACTGCATTTCACACTGATCCTTGGGCAGGCCAGCCTGCTACACCTCAGATCTTGGGCTCTGTCACTGCTTAGGTCCCCTCAGTCTTCCTCAGGACTTCTCCCTTAGTGAAGAAAACCCCCAGCTTCTCCATTTAAAGCTTAGCACCCTGGTCCCCGTCTCCATCCCTGGCCCATAATTCCTGCTGCTTTACATTGCCACCTTAGTTATAGCCGACGCATTATCTACTTCTTCTCATTCACCTTCTTCCCTGATCTGAGCCGCAGCATTGTGATACATGATCTGATGCGTCTTGTCTTTCTTTGCTTGCTTTTAGTTTCTCCCTTTTTATTTTTTGCTTAGTTTTCTTTTTCTCGGTTACCCTAGAAGACTGCTTGTTGATAATTTGAGAAAACCAAACAACTATATACATACACACATAGAAAGGGAGACTTATTTCATGTGCATGGCTGTTTTGACTTCATGTATGGATGTGCATCACATGCATGCAGTGCCCACAAAGGCTAGAAGAAGGTGTTGGATCCCCTGGAACTGCAGTTACAGATGGTTTTCAGCTGCCATGTGGATGCTGGGAATTGAGCCCAGGTCCTCTCCAAAAGAAGGAAGTGCTCCTAACCACCGAGCCATCTCTCCAGCTCCAAGAAACCCAAACCTATTCTTAAACAACAGAGTAACTACTGCTGCCACCCTAGGAGATCATGAAAACATGGTGGCTGACACTAGCCAACCAAGTGGCAGGATCTAACAGCACCCAAAGGGATCAACTGGGACGAAGAGGGATCAACCTCCACCTTCTTAGTTTGTTCCTTGTACCTTATACCCACATCTCCCCATCAGGAATGAGGAGTAGGGGCTCCACAAACCACAGGCAAGTAACAGAGATTCTCCCCCCTTAAATTAGAGCAAAGCCACCTATGAACTCCTCCAGGTTTGAGCTACAACATTAGGTTTAGCATTTCTTGTTTTGTTCTTTACTAAATAAAAAGCTTTATATATGTCGAAATGTTGGAAGCTATTACCTCCACCAAGTTGTGTATCTTGCAGCCATCTTCTTGGATCAGCTTGTATTTTTTAGCAAACAGATCCCCCTTGTCTTCCAAGGTGAAGGCAGCCTCTCTTCTGGGCTCCCTCCGGGGCAGCAGTGGCCACTCTGCCCAGGCCTGCATAGTTTGCTGGATTATTCGCACATTGCTCTGAGTCTGTGCCACTCTGAGCTCCAGCTCTGCGACGGCCACTTGCACCCTCTCCATGAAGACCCAGAAGTCATCCTGCCAGGTCAGCCACGTCGCAGCCACCTTGAGCTGCTCATCGACAGCTCTGAGCTCATCCTCAATGAGCGGGTATTCGACTTCTAGAAGGGTCTGTTTCAGGTTATTGTAGCCTTGTACAAGGAGCTCAAGATTCCCGATGTACTGAGCAAGACAAACCAAGCAAGCAAGAAAACACAAAAATGAAAAGGGCTGGATATGTTAGCACTCCTCTGCATCTGAGAGGCACCAAATGCCACAGGTCCCCAAACCAAGAAATAAAATTCAAAGTATTTTCATCTCAAAGGTACCAAGTATCAAAGGCCACAAACCTTTAAAATAGTGTTCCTTTTCTGGAAAATTCCTAAAGCTGAATCTGGTATGTCAGATTTCTTCAGCATCAAAAGGTATCTGACTTCTCTCAACACCGCCACAAGCTATTGGAGAATACTTAGAGTTATTGCATACTCTAAGAATACATCTCTGGGCCAACAAGACAGCTAGTGAGTAGAAGCATTTGCTATGACAGACTGACAACCTCAGTGCAGGCCATGGATCCCACGGGAAAAACTCAGATGTGCTCACATGTGCAGTCCAGGTTCCCTGCGGTGATGCGCGGGCCGGGACAGCAGGACCTGCTGGGAGCTCCTGTAGTTGGTGCAGCAGCAGACACAAGGGAAATGACCAGAAGCACGGAGGGGAACTACTCCTGCGAAGTTGCCCTCTGACCCCCATGTGCTCCATGTCCTTGCTTTCTCTCCCCATCCCCTCAAATAAATACAAATAAGTAAATCTCTAAAAATAAGAATATATTTTAACGTTGAGTTTAACATGAAATACTTAAAATGTCATCATGCGATTACTGTATTTCTGGTTCAGAGTAAAGACTTTCACTTCATATGCTCTGTTGCTCCCACAAATCATACACGTCTTCATCTAGTATGGTATATGAACTCTACTGTTTAGAGCATATGCCATTTTTTAAGTTAGTTTTATCTTCTTAATTTTTATCTAATTTAATTTTCTTAAAATCTGAGCATTACGGAATCCAGACTCCATGGAATGAGAGCTGTCGGGTTTTGGTGTGTGGTGGTTGCTTCTAATGTTCACAGTCATTCTCAAAGGGCCAACAAGGCTATAGGTGGAAGCTAAACCCATGAGACGCTCAACTATCCCTGCAACATTTCAAGCAATTGCTTTTATACTTGTTTTCATGTTTATATTAAAATTTTACCACTTGTCTATTATGGCAGTTTGAATGTAATTGGCCCCCACAAGCTCAAAAGGAGTGACACTATTAGGAGGTGTGGCCTTGTTGAAGGAAGTGTGCCACTGTGGGGGTGGGCTTTGAGGTCGCCTATGCTCAAGATACTGCCCAGTCTCACAGTCTACTTTCCTGTTGCCTTCTGATCAAGATGTAGCCAGCACTGTGTGCCTGCACACTGACATGCGCCCACCATGACGATAATGGACTGAACCTATAAACTATAAGCCATCACCTCAATTAAATGTTTTCCTTTATAAGAGATGCCATGGTCATGATGTCTCTTCACAGCAATAGAAACCCTAACTAAGACATCTATTCTGAAATAATTGCAATTTCCAGAAAAAAAAAAAAACTCAGAACATGTAATGCCTGTGATACATCCAGGAGACATCTCTCCTACCCAGCAATGACAGCTGACTAAGTAACTGAAACACCATTCACTAAATCCACCCAGGAGGTGTGGGGTGGGAAAAACAGTTTTATGAAATTAGAAGTCAATATTGTTAGATTTCTTGATAAAATATTTATGTTGGTGTACCAAATTTCCATTAGCAAAAAAGGTGATGGTATCTGTGTTTATTTTGGGGAAATAGACCAGAGTTAGGGTGTTCAGCATGAGCCTCTAATTCAGTAGGCAAACTTCCTGCATCTAGGCAGGCACTGGGACTGCCAGGGAAGGCTCTGCAGTCACTTCCACATACGGAGTATTCTTCATTACCTAAAATTCATCAAATTCTTTTTTTTGTGGGGGGATGGGTCACAGAAACCTACAAAGAAGATTGCCTTTTACTATCATGCAAAGCCCTGGTAGGTGGACAGAAAAGAATAATATTGTGCCTCTTATCTAGAAAGCGAAAAGACTAGGAGATAGACTGTTTCAATACATGTTGTAGATGTAGCGTGTGGTCAGGTATGGTGGCTCACACATCTAATCTCAGCCAACACTTGAGAGGCAAAGGCAGGTAGAGCTCTTTGACAGTGTGGTATACATGATGAGACCCTGTCTCAAAAAAAAAAATCAATTCATGGAGCAATCAATCTATCTCTTGCACACACACATACATATATACAAACACATATTTACTAAATATGTGCATATTGAAATTATAGATACATACATGCCCAAATACAGGCCTGCTAATGAGGCTTCTCTACTGTCACTGTTCTAGAAGATGCTATATAGTTATCCATGTGTGGGGAGCATGCCTACAAGCCCAGCACTAAGGAAGAGGGTCAGGAAGATCATAAGTCTAAAGCCAATCTTGGCTCCATTAGACACTGTCTCAAAAAACAGACAGACAAGAATATGTAATGAAATTATGACACTTATATTGAAAAGATTTGAAATCTCTTTGCTATATGACAACATGGACAGCAAAAATAAAAGCAACCCATTCTGGATGTTATTTAGCTGTTAAAATTTTTATGTCAATGAGTTGTTTTATATTTTAAATTATTGCTTAATTATCACCAGTTTAGCTACCACCATACACTATAAACTTGTATCAACAAGCTTATCTTCTCTTTGAAAGAAGTGATGGCAAGCAGAAACATCTTTTGTCAGCCAAATGCATGACAGACCTTTGTTCCTTTTAATCTGTGGCTTTCCTATTTTAATTGACTAAAGTAACCGGTATACTCGTTATGAAAATACATGCACTAGAAGCTATCTGGTAGACTCTTTAGGTACCAGTCAACTGAATTAAGGTTACTAAGGTTCTTAGTTGCCAAACAGGAAGCTGGAAGATGGAACACAAAAAGATGAAATAGACCCCATTCTCAGCAGCTCACCATCAGGTTAATATGGGGTGGTAAAGTAGTCATGACAAGGTGTTAATTAATTAATAAGGAGAAGAGGAAGTAGCTATAATCCCAGTTACTTAGGAGGCAGAGAAAGGAGGAATGCTAGTTCAACATTTCCAGGTCTACAAGGTAAGTTCAAAGCCAGCCTAGGCAACAGTGAGATCCTGGTCTTGAAAAAAAAAAATGCCTGTAAGGAATTTGATGGTAAACAAGTAAGGTATAAATAAATAAGCTCACTAGTAGAGTGTTTGTCTAGAATCTATGAGGTTCTGAGTTCTATCACACACACCCCCCACACACACACACACACACACACACACACACACACACGAACGCGCGCGCACACACACACACACACGCACGCACGCACGCACGCACACACGCATGCACATATACTCATATACACATGAAAGCAAATCTCTGTAAAGAAAAGTTCCCCAAGTAAGTTTAAAATTTATATTCCTCACAGTACTGCTACTTTCCCAAAATAGAGTTTAAATGACTGAAGTGGCCTCCTCCATCATCAGGGAGGCTTCGGGACACATGAATAGCATCTATAATACATTAATAAGGCAAAGTCCTACCTTTGGGTCGAAGTTGACACTCAGAAGGCCGTTGATGGCACTGAATTTAACCAAGGGTTGATTCAAATTAAATTCACAGGTTTCATCCACATTTGTTCTCCATTCACTATAGACATGACTTTCAAATTGATCGAGCAATGTGGTCATTTCAGCGTACTTCTGACAGACTGCAGCCTCATCAGGACTGTCTGGAAATCTGTAGCAACAAGGTTTTTCTACTTTTCTACATATGTCAACAGAGTACAGTTTATTTTACAATAGAGAATGGGATCATGTATTTAAAGATCAGACAGAAGCAATGAAAGCCTTACAGTGTTTTAAAACTGTATCTGCTTAAAGACAAAAAAAAAAAAAAAAAAGCTACAAATGAATAAATGGAACTACAAAGGCTTCACTAAATGTCAGCAAGTTCCCAGTTTCCAGAAGGAGGTTAAAAAAGGGTGCAGAGGACTGTCTGACAAAGAGCTTGAAGAAGAGAAAGAAAAATAATTAAACTTTCCAGTGAATGAAAAGGAAACATTAAAAGATAAAAGAACCAGAAAAAAATTTATAAATAATTTGAAGTTACGAGCCCCATAAAAATATTCCAAAATTATATTGATAAAGCCCTCTCACCAGATCAAACCCAACCTAAATGGAGCAGGCCAGCCTATCTTCAGGTATTAATGTGAACAGCCACCACCAGCTGTGATGGCATCTGCCTCTGATCCTAGAGGTAGAGGCAGGGGGATCAGGACTTCAAGGTCATCCTCAGTGACCTAATGAGTTTGAGGACTTTCTGGGCAGCAGAGACCCCATCTCAATACAAGAACACCCATAACACCATCCTAATTCACCATGAAGTAAGTCTAACTACTCACAGATAGTGGAGAGACGTAAAGTCTGACCAAAATATTTGAAGGCGTTCAGTGAGCATCCTGGCCCATTTAATATTTCCAGAGGTGAACGGCATATTCTTGTTGAGAATTTCATGCCCATGTTCAATCTGTATGTTGATAATTTCATGAAGAGGAAGAAAAGGAACACTTAGGGTGCTTTCCAACCTTATAAGCAATTGTTTATTTTACTTTCATAGTGGCATTAAACATGGGTGTTTAATAACTTCACTAATGAAAAGCTAAGGTCCCAAAGCAAGTTCCCCATCTCTGTAAGAAAACCATTAAATAAAAGCATTCAGTTAGCAGCAGAGCTCCGTGGTAGAGTTTTTTTCTAGCATGGTAAAGGTCTCAGGTTTAATCCTCAGCACTAAAAACTACTTAATGACTACAGATAATGACATTAATTTCATTAATTAAATCCCTAAGTATAACTTATCTACTAAATCTAATCTTTGCACACAATAAAAATGACTCTAGCTGATGGCCATTAACCACATAATATGTTGAAGTTTCTCAGTCTTACCACTACTTACCCACTTCATGTGTTCATCATACAGTTGCTTACACATATCCAACTCCGCATTAAACATGTTCAATAATGTGCTGTAATGTGGGCTGAAAATTTCCATGACAACTGGTTTCTCCAGAAAATTCCCAAATATGGTCAAAAGCTATAAAAAAAATCAAAGTTAAAGAAAGGTTAAGAACTTCAAGTTTTTGGTACAAGAATTCAGCTCAAAACTTAACTTCTTATGCTATTAGAGGCAAATTCTAGAAGTCTAAAATAGACATGCTACCACAAAAGACAAAATGTATTTTGTGTTTTCCTAAAATTCTATATAACCAATAAACCAAATTCCACATGAGATTTCTTTGCCTCCAGGAAACTGAGATCAGAAGTGAGCCAATGTCCCCCGGTGGTGCTGGCTCACAGCTACTAATCCCTTCCGCTAGGTGCCAGGGAAGCTTCTCTACTTGTTTGGTGCATGTAAAAGTAGAAGATTAAAGTGTGTGTTATGCATTTCTCCTCATCAATAATTACACCAAATATACCAATAACAGTAACTTCTCTACCCAGGCCCCTAGCACACCCCCAAGATCTAGTTGCCCCTAACAGTGGTCTGGGGCAGCAATGGTTACTACTGTTCTGAGACACTCTACAGGTAGACACCTCCTTTGACACGAAAATCCTGGCTCAAGCTTCAGCTGATCAAGTTGTCTCTCAGAAAGAACACATGGCTGGATGAATTAATGCAACTTAAATAACAAGCGGGCAGAAACTAAAAGTAAGCAGAGGAAGGCAATGGACAGAGAGAAGTAGACCAGTCCAGTGAAGGCACCAGCTTCCTGAAGGCGCACACTCTCCACTGCTCACTGAAGATTCCCAGGTTTCCTATCTCCTCACCAGTATCCATGAAGATGAGCTAAGTTTACTCTCTGGTACTGTTCTCAAGAGGTGGCTTTCTTGGCAAGCTCAGCCCCACATGAATGTAATATTTGTATGCAACAGGAGTTTACACAGCACTGTGTGCCAGGCATGATTAACTGAAGGCCTTAAAAGGACGGATGTCAGATGTTTCCCCACGAGGAACTGAACTGCAGGGAGGAATCACTTGCCAAAATGCATAGACTAGAGGCAGAGCTAGATGAAAAACCAGGTCTCATCCTTCACTGGTACCCTCTTAGCCTCCACATCCAAGGCCTTGTTTTCTACTTTTTTGGTTACTAATGGCTAACTGCAGTCTAAAATAAATTCCAGAATGGAACATTTTCCTAAGTTTTGTTCAAGTCTGTAATTTTACGTTACATCATTGTAATGATTCTGTTTATTATCAGTGTTGTTACTCTCCTTATGTGTCTAATTTCTGAAGTGAACTGATCTTGGGCACATAAGTATAAGAAATAGAAAGTGAGTAGACATAGACAAGTTCAATGACATGCAAGGCTGAGACGCCCAATGGGGATCTTGGACTATACCCATGTGGGCTTCATAATGAGTGCATTTTATATTGGTATTTTCTTCAAGAGATATTTCAAAATAACTAAGTAAAGCAACATGAAAACAAAGAGAATTTTGTTGTTTTTCTTAGGAAGCAATGAGTAGCCCTCAAACCTTTCATTGACAAACAGCTTTGTTAGAGAAGTTTTGTGAACATTCTCGTAAGCTACACTCAATGAAAACAACATAGTGAAGAAGTTATATAAATTAAAATATAAATGCATCTACTTAATGGACCATTAAAGACAAACACGTTCTAGCTTTTGCTGATAACAGTTATAACGGTAACAGAAACTTTCAGGTAATTTTAAACCCAGTTGGTCAGCTACCTAGCAAAATGTTAATTATTAACTTTATTGTCCAGTCCACGGTGTTGTTGGTTGGGGCTTCCTGTGAACTCACAAGTGAGCACTACCTTCCTAAGTTAACAAAGGGAATTCCAATGTCTACTGGAAATACATTTCTTTCATCACATGGTCTTACATTCTCCAGAAACTTGTGGGCTACATTCATCTTGCTTACTCACCTGGTGGTGCTTAAGCCCTAAGCCCAAAAGAAAAGACAGAGAAATATTCCAGAAAGAAGTTGGGAGCTGCAAAGCAGTGCTTCTCCACCTGCTGGGCGGTCTGTGCTATCCTAACAGCTCGTCACCATCAATATGCATGCGTTCACCTCCAGGATGAGATCTGCAGCTCTGCAGCCTCCGGATGCTCTAAGGCAGAGCAGTCAGCTGCATCCTGGGACCAGATGTTTCCCTTTACATGGGTCCTGCAAGCTGAAGGCTGAATCCCACGACATTTTCTTTCCCTAAAGATTCTATTTCAGAACTCCTTGATCCTCATTCCCTCTCAGCTTCCTAATGTGATACAGCTTTTTCTAACTCTGCTATACTGCTCAAATTAGTAACAATATTAATCTTTCATGGGTTTGCCTTGTTCAAAGACTTTTTAATCTTGTGGGCACCTGAACCATATACGTGTGTGTGTGTGTGTGTGTGTGTGTGTGTGTGTGTGTGTGTATGCGTGCACGCAGGCTGAACATATCAGCAATGCTTGGAACCAGAAGGATCTTCCACTTCAGGCTTTTGGGGATTTGGGAATATTTACACTCTCTACCCCTCCCCGCCCCCCCCCCCCCCACATAATGAGATACCTTAGGGCAAGAGAGTCCATATCTAAATATACAATTCATATTTACCCCATCTACACCTAGACTGGAGGTAATTTCATATAATTTTTAAGAGTATTTATATGAAACAAGCTTTAACAATGTGGAATATGGCACCTATGGCATTATCTGGACCTCAAGGGATCTGGGATTTTGAGCACTTTGGACTTCAGATTTTTGAATGAACCACAGTCAACCTTTATGTTGTCAAAAATCTTTCTGGACTCTTTTTTTTCAAACATGTTTCAATTTACCTCAGCACAAATCTTAGAGCCATTTATTAGTGTTGTGTTTTGTTTCCAGCAGGTGCCAACACGTCAGGTTTACACCAGAACACTAGTGTTCATTTTCCTTCTGGGCCATGTCTTTACCAAGAGCAAACATCACGCTGTCATCTTTCAGCAACAACCTACGAAAATATTCCTCCTCTGGCACAATCAGTGGTCAGAGGTCATCAGCCTGTGTCTATGGTCGTAATCATGAGTGCTTGGAGTATGTAATCCGTACATCTTTCTCTACCATTACCATCCCTACGGTGTGTCATTTCTAATTCCAGTTAATCCAATTACCCTCGGGCTATCAGAAAGAATCTGTCTACAAGGCAACCTAATCCTAACAAAAGCTAGAAGAGGATGCCCATCATCCCGGGTTTCTTAAGGCAGGATTTTATCTTATTATTTTAGTAGTCAAGCTACAAATAATGTGGAATGCTTTTTTTAAACCACTTGACAACAAGATGAAGCTGCTTAGAAAAAACAAACTAACATGTACTTAAATAACCCATGTTAATGGTTGTGAGTGGGCAAGAAGAACAATTTGAACTAGATTGCTAATTAAATGGAGTTAGAAATTTCTCTATATTGAGAGTTCACTCTGTTCTTTCTTCTGGTTACCCACAAAAGCTGAAAAGAGAACAATTTCCAGTAACAGAAATATGAGAAGTCATGCACAGACATTAGAAAGAACTACTACTCAATTTGGTTAGGCAAAAAAAATAAAAAAGCCTAACTCTTTGCTAAATGAGAAAGGCCACAAAGTGGATGCGAAAGCTGTCATTTTTGTCTAAGAACAATATGTATGCATAGCTAGCCAAAGAAAAAAAATAGCATATTAAACATAAATTAATTGTACCCGAGACAGGAAACCACAGAAACATGCCATCTGTGTTGGCCAATGAGCATCTCAGTTTTGTCTGAAATGGTTTTCTGTTAAAAAAAAAAAAAAAAAAAAAAAAAAAAAAAAAAAAAAAAAAAAAGAAAAGAAAAGAAAAGAAAAAGAAAAAGAAAGGAAGGAAGAAATCGATATTAGAAATCACCATTTGCTCCTTCTCAATCCTCGCTGTGACAATGCTCAGTAGTTGACTTAAAGAGGAAACAGACACAGTAGCGTCACCAGTGCTGGTCAGATCATCTGAAAACTCCAAACCCAAGAGGATATCCTCTTCCTTGAAAACCTGCCTGCTTTATCACTCCACATTGTGCCGTGGTTTCCAGCTGTGCTTGCCTGGGTGGCAACCACTCCATTTCCCTTTGGGATATCACCTAATAGTCACTCATACGTCACTCGCAATCCACTTTGTTTTTAAACATCCTGTTCCTATTTCCATATTACAAGCTTTTCATCTCCAGGAGCTATCAAAATGCATTTCTTTCCCAGAACCACCCCAGTCCCTACCTCTCTCCCTCCCGCCCACTCACATACAAGCTGGTGAGCACTCTACCACTGACCTACATTCCCTAACCTTTTACACGATTCTTAATGCACATACAATCTATTAAGTTCATTCACAAAACATTCTTGCATGCTTCAATATCTCTGATGTCAGAATGCACTCGGCAATCGATGAAATTATAATTAATTTAGCGGCATTTTTTTCTTATTGACATATAAATAATGCCTGGTAATCAATGGTACCTTACACTCAATGAAATAGTCCTTATTTGTTTCAGTCAGAGTAATAAAGTAGGCAGATGATTCCAGCATATGCAAAGAATCTAGAGGAAAAAATTATTGAAATTACAGAATTTTTTTAAACTTTTCATTGTGGCTTACTTCTGAGTCAATATTTCATTGGCCACATCCAACTCACTCTATAGGAAATGAGAGCTAAAATACAGTGAATGCCAGAAAAGATCAAGAGTTAGATGTCCTAAAAATGACCTTCCCAGAGTAAACGTCATTATTCTCTAGCACGTTATTCAAATCATATTATCCAGTGGGCTTGAAAACAAAGGGGATGGGATTGATCTGGTTAAACTTTACCTGAATCAGAAAAG
This sequence comes from Peromyscus leucopus, assembly GCF_004664715.2. Classification (NCBI taxonomy): domain Eukaryota; kingdom Metazoa; phylum Chordata; class Mammalia; order Rodentia; family Cricetidae; genus Peromyscus; species Peromyscus leucopus. The sequence continues at coordinate 84,961,921 of NC_051075.1, forward strand.
AACGTATTTGGCCTTTTCATCTAACAGTCTAAAAAATTCACTTCCTCAGGAGCTTCCTCAGAACTGACCTTAAACGCGGACTCCAAACCATTGCAACTGCAGAGACCTTCGCAGAGCAGCCTCCCAAGCCGTCTGTCAAAATCCAGGGTTTGGGACTTAAATCTGAAATAGTCACTTTCAAACCCCTGTATCACGAAAAATAGAATATTAGTGTACAGAGAAGACTTCAGCAGTGAAAACGGCAACCATTCAGGCTTTGCCTTACTTTCCCTCATTCTCTCAGTTTATTTTCTGTAAGCGGATTCCAGAGGAGACCAAGAACACCTGCATCTGACTGACTGCACAAGTGGTCATCTTCTAGAACTCTGCCTGTGTAGCACGTTACACGTGTTTTCATGAGGCTCAGCCCTCCCAATACTGCAGCCCCAGACTTGTATGTGGGCATCAGTGTGTCTGCCTTCCTCCAACCACCTCAACCACAAATAAAGAGTACAGTGTCTCGGAACATCTCTACTAGAACCGTGGGTCGTCTGTAAGTTCCATGGAAAGCTGGATTATTGGGGGGATGGAAACCTGTGCGTGAAAACACTGTGTCACCAGGTAAGAACTGAAACCCACGCATCCGTGAGAAAGCATCAGGAGTGACAGCAAAAGTGGAAATACTCAGATACTTTTTCCAGGTTCTCATTAATATGCAGCTGACAAACCCCAGTTTCCTCCTCATGCATAACCACCCACGCCCATGATTAGAAGGAAGGAAACTGGGAGGGAATGTCTACAGCTTTGTCTTCAGAGCCAGTCACCTTCAGTAGAGCTGTCCCTGGGGATGACAGCCATCCCCAGGCTTCACAGTCAGGCTGCCTGAAGTGCATGCCCCAGGCTCAGCACGGCGAAGGCCTGGGCTGTGCACCAACAAAATCAGCAGTAACACCACCATTGTACCCGCGGCTAGACCTGTTTAGTTCTGTTCTCGGGGCCTTGCATTTACTCAGTCTTTACAACATATGGCACAAGTTGATACTGATTTTCCATTTTGTAAGTGGCAAAACAAACTCAGGTAGCAAGGCGCATTTTGTTGTTGTTGTTTTTTGTTTGTTTGGGTTTTTTTTTTTTTGCATCCTAAACAAATTCAGTGTATTATTCATCAGAGCCAGTGATTGTGAACTTCCTCTCTAATGCCATTGACTAGTAGTGTAAAAGGAATCAGGCATGAATAGTCACTGAATACATTTATTACACTGACCCATTTAGGAAAAAAATTTTAATTTGTTCTGCAGGGGAGGGGTTTGTGACCTGATATCCTTCTTCTGTTTAAAATTATCTCTAATCATTCGATTATAGTAGCATTTAATATGTAAACTGCACTGCTATACATAAAGTATGAGCCTATCCTCTGGTTTCTGCGAAAAAATGTACCCGCAATGGTCTCAGGGTTTCTGCTGCCCACAGATTTTATGATGAAATCCAAACATACAAAGGGCAGTGATTTCCAGAAGTGAGGAAGAAAGGGCAGGGCCCTCCTGATGGGATGGGACCCGTTCCCTCTTAACAATGTGTGAGAGACTCTCATCCACCCCCACATGTGAAGACACAGTGGGTCCTGAGAGCTAAGGGCAGTCCTTACCCCACCCTGAATCAGCTGATGCCTTTGCCTTGGACTTCCTAGCCTCTAGAACAGTGAGAGATAAATGTCTCATGTTTACAAGGCACCAGACTCTCCGGGTTGTTAGAGCACCCTGAGCGGGTCTCTTACAATGAGTTTAACTTGGAGTGGAAAGAGCAGCTCATGGTGCAGTTCTGGACTCTGTCACAAACCACAACATGACATTTAGCATCAAGAGGATGGAGCTAAGTCTCCTGAATTCTAGCCAAGCAGCCACTCCATTCAGGAATCACTCACTTGGAAGTAAACCCAATTTCCCAACAAGTTTTAGCAAGCCTCACACACCCCTCTTCTCAGGATAAAAACAGAGTACACAGTCTGTAATCCTTAACCATTTAACCCCTAGAGACCCTGAGCTACATCAGAAGGGGATAAAACCAGAATCTCCACCCTAGACACACACACACACACACACACACACACACACACACACACACACACACGCGCGCGCGACATAAAGACACTGCCACAGAGAAGTCACACATACATAAATTTGAATCCATCCACTTCTCTGCCAAGTTGCTCTTTCTATAAACCCCTGAAGAAACTTGGGAAGCCTCCCTGACCTGCCAGCCATCTTAACTACCCCCTGCTGTCCGTCTGCATCTCTCCCAGCAGGACCCTCACAGCTGCCATGGGCTGTTACTCCAGGACGCTGTTGCCAGCTCTAAACATCCTCCAAGATGCAGCCGAAGTAATCTATATCACTGCGAGCCAAACTCCCATAAATTATCATCTCACTTTATAACCTGAATTTATTAAAATATCATAGTAACAACATGGTTCTCACTCTAGGATTCGGCCATATCTGTCATCCCTAATTGCCTCTACCGACTTCGCTCTTGCTTCCTTTCTATTTACGTTACGGATCTCTGTGTATTTTCACCTCTGGAACAGGGCTCCATTTTCATTCCCCAGCACTAAGCATACTGGATAGTAATTGCCTACCTGTACTTCCCCTGGATTCTGAGTCAATAAGCCTAATGACCAGATTTATTTTTCATAGTGATAGGACTAATATTTCATGGAGTCCCCAGCTCATAGCTGTTTCTCCATGAGTATTTTTTTAGATAGTAAGTGGTGAGTTAGTATGACTCAGGAATCAAAGAAAAGTCTCTATTCTGGAGAGTACAAAATTGCCTTTATCAGCATCCCGAGAAGCTACCAAAAGGTTTTAATTAGAGAAAAGCAATGATTTGACTAAGCATGTGAAAGGCTCTCAAGCTACACGGAGAATAAATTAATGGAGCCAACACAGGCCAGAGAGGAACAGCTTACAGGCAAATGCAGTAGTCTAGGTGAAAAATGAGCCTTAGATGTACTTCCCAGACAAACTCAGAAGAACTGGATGTCATGAGAAAATGAGTGAAATTATAGACGACTCTGAGCACTTCCCCTAAGAAGCCAATTATTTGTGACATTTGAAGAGCTGAGTGGCCAGGGAGCTGGGTAAAGAGTTCTGAACAGGTTAATTTTAAGGTATTCATTGAATTCTCGGTAGAGAAGTTGATCAGGCAGCTGTGTGTCCAGGACTTTAAGAAATCCATCACTGTTAAGGGTCTATGCTTTAGGTTTTTGACTGGAGTTCTTTATCCACTCTGTCACTGCCCTTCCAGTGGCTGTGGGTGAGGGAGGGGGTGGCATGAATGGATATTAAACTTCATCAATTTTGTTTTCTGGAGTGATTAGAATAATCCCCCCACTTCAGTTATTTTTAAATCCAAAATCCCACACAACTCACATTTTACAGTGCAGGTGTTGCCTTTAGATCTTGGCCTGTTTATTTCATATATCTGCTATTTTGTATCCTTTAACCAAGAGAGTTACATTGTAAACTATAATATCAGTTTCAAATTTACACCAAATACTAAACCTGCTTTAATACCTCTAGGTCAAATCCCCTTTGGTGTGGTCTATATTCTCTTTGTACTGGTTTAAATGCAGGTTGGTACAACCATTGTGGGAACAAGTGCAGGGATCTTAAAGAATGTGAAGATGGAAGAACTATATAACTCAGGACCTGAGTCTAACAACGTAAATGCTGGTCAACACATGAATGGTTTAAACACACACACACACACACACACACACACACACACAGAGAGAGAGAGAGAGAGAGAGAGAGAGAGAGAGAGAGAGAGAGAGAGAGAGAGAGAGTTTATATAAAATGGAATGTTACTCTGCTCAGGAAGAAAGGAAATCTTGTCATTTGTCATGACACAGACACCCCCAGAGGACACTGTGCGAGTGAAATGAATCAAACGGAAAGAAAACCACTATATGGTCTCACTATACATGGACTTGAGTTATTGTGGGAAGGAAATGGGGGGAGGTAGGTCAGAAGATACAAAAATCACAGATATACAAAATAAGCAAGTCAAAAGAGCTAAGTACAACATGAGGTGCACAGCAAAATAAAATGTTGATTCTTCAAAATACAATACTTTAGTTACATTAAATAAAAATGATCTAAACACATCAATTCGAGAGAATGACAAATTTTCTCTAGATTAAGTCTCTCACAGTCAGTTTTCTCTGAATACAATATTAATATTACAATATGAAAGTGGAGATATTATTATGATTTTCTAGAAATAAAAAGGATTACAAAGCAGCACTGTGAGTAACAATGCACAAAATTAGAAATCATAGCTAGGTGTGGATGGTGGTGCAGGCCTGTGAACCCAGCACATGGTGGCAGAGGACGCCAGGGTGAGGAGCAGGTCAACCTGGTCCTCACAGCAGGACATTCAAGGAGGTTGGGGAGAAAGTGGGTAACCCAGATGAAAAGGACAAATTCCTAGAGATGTACCATCCAACAAGAACAAATCAGAAAAGCCAGAACTAATAATGAGATTAAACAAGTAAACAAGCAGCTTCCCAACAGACAACAGCTCGAGGCCAGATGGTCTTAACTATGAGTACTGAAAGGAGAATTAAGACCAATCCTTGTCAAGCTTGCTAACTCTACGAGATAAGCGCTGCTCTGATACCGAGGTCAGGTAAAGCTATTTCAAGAAGTGAAAACTTCAGACCGACATTCCTTATGAATGGTGAGACAACACACAAACAGAATTCAGCGGTACATTAGAAGAATTACTAACAGTGACCAAGAGAAATATACCATAATAGCAGGATGGTTTAACATACAAAAAATTAACATTAGCAGAATGAGAATGGGGAGTGGACCTCACATCATGTCAGTTGATGCAGAAGAAACTTAATATTCAACAATCTTTCGTGAGAAAAACGTTCAATGACATAAGAACAGAGCTCAAGATCCTCAACATGGCATGGGTACCCTGTGAGCACGGAGTGTTTGACATCATCCCCAAAGGTGAAAGTGGTGAAAATTCTTAAGTCAAGAACAAGACAGGAATGTCCACCTCAAAGTCAATATAGCATCAGGAGCTCTCGCCAGGGCAATTAGGCAAGTAAAACAAAAAGCATCCAAATTGGAAAGTAATCATGGTAATTGTGTCTATTCACAGGTGGCGTGATTTTATCTAAAGATTACAAACCTAAGAAATGAAGTCAATCAACAAACTCAGCAAAGTTGCAGGTTGAGAAATCAATACACAAAGTCAGTTATGGACTGGAGAGCTCAGTCAGTAAAGCACTGCTTCCTGTGCAAACATAATCTGTGTTCCTTCCCTGGGACCTGGACAAACAAAGCCAGGTGTGGTGGCATGTGCTTTTAATCCAGGAGGCTCCCTGGGATCACTGGCCAGCAAGCCTAGCCTAATTGTCAAGTGCCAGGAATGTTGAGCCTGGGAACAACACAGGAGGTTGACCCTTGACCTCCCCCCCCCATGTGGATACTCTCCTGCATAACAAGACACATAAACATATGTGCACAGGGAGAAGAAAAGTATTTGCATTTATGTATACTAGCAATGAACAATCCTACAAAGTAAGAAAACAATTCCATCTATAGTAGTATTAAAAAGAATAAAATACTTCATAGTAAGTTTGACCTGGGAAGTCAAAGACATATACCAGAAGCTATAAAACAGTTGCTATAAGCAATTAAAGAAGGGGTAGGTAGAAAGATATCCCACTTACACGGGCCAGATTTAATATCATTACAGAGACAATACTATCCAAAACAATCTGTCCTGTCAATCTAATCCCCATCAAAATCTCTCAACGATGTCTTTGCAGTAATTAAAAAACATTGCCCTAAAGGTTTGACAAAAATCTTTCCAAAGTTAGTAGGCTTATACTTTGTAATAACACAGTTTACAAGTCTACAATATTGATAACAATGTAGTACTAGCATATAGATCAATGAAATAGCATAGAAAGCTCAGACATAAACTCTCACATATACAAACTCAAGTAATTGTTCATAAGGGTGCAAAACCATTCAGTAAGACAAGAACTATCTCTTCAACAAATGCTGCTAGGGAGATTGATTGATTACCCTCTTTCAGTAGTCAACTTGAACCCTTACAACACTTAAAAATTAGTTCAAAGTAGATTAAAGCCTTAATTGTAACAGCGAACGCCATAAAATTTCCAGAAGACACTGGAGAAATGTTCATGACATTGAACTGGGCAGTGCTTCTTAATCCTTACCCTCTTCCACTTACAGTATAATTGTCTTAAATATTTTCTGTACATACATTTAGAAGTGGCATTGGGTTCAATATATCTCAGGGGACAATTGCCTAGCTTCTATGAGGCCCTAGGTTCCATCTCTTAACACACACAAAAAAGCAGGGATAATGTTTTACTTCCAAACATAACTTAGAAGGCTGGAGAAGAGGACCACCTGTCATAATACATGTTACATCCATCTATCTACTGCATCCTTGCTGGTGCATAAAGCTCCTTCTTTTACCATGTCTTCTCTACACCAAAACCTTTTAGTCATTCTCTTAAGATCAGTTTGCTGGGCTGGAGAGATGGCTCAGAGGTTAAGAGCACCGACTGTTCTTCCAGAGGTCCTGAGTTCAATTCCCAGCAACCACATAGTGGCTCACTACCATCTGCAATGCGATCTGGTGCCCTCTTCTGTATACATAATAAATAAATAAATCTTAAAAAAAAAATAAAGAAAAAAAAAAAAAGATCAGTTTCCTGGTGGCATTCTTTTAGTTTTTGTTCATCTGGTTATCTCTTGGCTTCCCCTTTGTTCCTTAGGGCAGAGAACTCTAAATTTACAGTTCTTTCTCAGAACCTATTTTGCCCAGTGAATTCTGACATCTGTGGCTTCTGATAAGAAATCCACCAATCAAATTATATCCCTCTATACAAGTAAGAAGTCATTTCTCTTGCTTTCAGTTTTTAAAATTTAATTTAAAAGACAGGCATAGTGATGCACATGTGTAAGCCCAGCACTTAACCTGAAGTCAGAGTCACTTGGGCTCAGGAGTTTGACACTGTAGTAGAATATTTTTTAAAGGTGTGTTACTTTTGTTTATATTGCATTTGTTTAACTCTGTGAAGCTGTGTTACTCTGCCTGTGTAAAACACCTGATGGTGTAATAAAGAGCTGAATGGCCAATAGCAAGGCAGGAGAAAGATAGGTGGGGCTGGCAGGCAGAGAGAAGATATAGAAGGAAAAATCTGGGAAGAGAACAAAAAGAGATGGGGGAGTTAAAAGAGCTAGCAGCCAGAGAAGGAGGACGACTCCAGGGGCCAGCCACCCAGCTACACAGCCAGCCACGGAGTAAGAAACAAAGAAAGGTATTTAGGAATAGAAACAAAAAGCCCAGAGGCAAAAGGTAGTCAGGATAATTTTAAGTTCAGGAAAGCTGCCTAGAAACTAAGCCAAGCTAAGGTTGGGCATTCATGAGTAAAAATAAGCCTCTGTGAGTGATTTGGGCGCTGGGTGGTGGCCCCCCCTAAAAAGAGCCAAAAAACAAACAACAGACACCACAGTGCAGTCTGACAGCAGTTTCTGTCAGACGTTTCCAATGTCTCCATCATCAGCGCTGCTGACCTCAGCTGAGACCTTCCTGGTTCACAGTACAGAGAGTGTGCATCAACTGATGCCTGAACATTGTCAAAAGTTGAGGTTGTGGACCATAAACCTCCATTACTGCCACCCTCCAAATACCCAAGAGTAGACTGTCTCCTGGTTACAGGTCCAACTCCCTATGCGGGCTCTGTGGATATCACATGTGTGGAAGTCCTCAATCTCAACTAGGCTTCCTCTAAACCCACACCTATGACATGGGGATCTACCAGATGACACAAAACATAAAACAAACAAAAAATATATTTCCATATGGTCTCCACCGGCACCATGGAGAGGGGGCTCTCTCCTGGCCAGCAGACATGAAGACCAAGGTTCCTTCGTCACCTCTGACACCACCCAGCAGGGGTGAGGGATGGAGCAATGGGATGCCAGCCCAGTAGTTTATAGAGCTCCTACCCAGCCTTCCTGGAGTGTAGTGGTGGGACACAGCTGCTTCTTTGGCACTTGGCTACAGTGTAGACACTTGTAAATCTTCTGTTTCTCAAGGGGTGCCCTCTTCTTGGTCTCCTGGCTAGACCAGAGTCAGGTTTTTATAGGAGTCAATGTTGTGTGCCTACTGGCATTTCTAGGTTGCTCATGCATTTGTGTCAAATTCTAGACTATTTTATACACTATGAAAACCCAAGGAACTTACTTCCATATTGTTTCTTGGATTCTGAGGTTCTTGGCCAATCTGATTTTGTGTGTGTGTGTGTGTGTGTGTGTGTGTGTGTGTGTGTGTGTGTGTGTGTATAATGGCAAGGACATTAGTTGTATTTGACATGAGGACTGGTAAAAAAAAAAAAAAAATCACACCCAAACTTTTCTAGAAGCAGAAATTTCTAGCTAAATTGTTGAACTCTATTACTCTAAATAACTGTAAAAATAACATAAGCTACTCAATAAATTCCAATTTATTGACTAGTGTGAAATTGTGAAAAAAGGGAAAGCAGAAATGTAATTATGGCAACACCCCAAAACTGCCAAAGTACAGTCAGGAACAAGATGTTACACTGTGTGCTGGAGACATTTGTGCAAAAACACAAGCAAAAGGACGGACACAGACCTGTGCAGTGACTGAGAAGGACAGACACACACCTGTGCAGTGACTGAGAAGGACGGACACACACCTGTGCAGTGACTGAGAAGGATGGACACACACCTGTGCAGTGACTGAGAAGGACGGACACACACCTGTGCAGTGACTGAGAAGGATGGACACACCTGTGCCAGTGACTGCACCAACTTTTCTGGGGCACTGTATAGAACACTCATTATGGAGACACCTTTGAGGAGGAATGATGTTGGAATTATTTTGACAATAATTGTTTTTTTAGATAGAATTGCTGTGAGGCTTTGTCTGGTGTAAAACTCCCTGACCTCAGGCTCCCAAACACTACACTTAGATAAAAACTGTGCAGTGAGAATGAAGCTAAATTTTTGCAAATGTTACCTGCCCAAAAGAATAACTTTTAAAATAAATATTTGAAAAAGAAACAAACAAGATACACAAAAATCCTTAAATGACTAAAAAAAGAAAGAAACCTGTATAAATTAGAAGACAAGACAGAGTAATAGCAAAAGAACAGTGTAGGGTGTGCTGGTTAGTTTTACGTCAACTTAACACAAGCTAGAATCATTTTGGAAGAGAGAGCCTCCACTGAGAAAATGCCCCCACCAGACTGACAAGCCAGCGGTTCATTCCTGGGCTTGCAGTCCCAGGAGCCGAAAGCAAGCAGGCTGAGCAACCCATGAGGAGCAAGCCAGCAAGCAGCTTTCCTCCATGGCCTCTGCACAGCTCCTTCTGCCTGGAGTTCCTCTTCTGACTTCCTTCAGTGATGGGCTGGGGTATGGAACTGTGAGCTAAAATAAACCCTTTTCCATGTGGTGTATTTACACAGCAGAACATCATTCAGCTGTTAAGAAAAATGAACTTAGAAGTAAACAAAACTAGAAACAATTATCAAGAGAGAGGTAACCAAGACTCAAAAAGATAAATATTTCATGTGTTCTCTTAAATGTGAGTGATAGCTTCTAAGCTTTAGATATGTGTGTGTTTCAATCAAAATAACCACGAGGCTAGGTAGCTAGCAAGTACCAGTAGGGAAGAGGCATCTCCCATGAGAGGGGAGACAGGACAGTGTTATAAAGAGATAAAGGGGAAACAAGAATAGAAGGATAAAATGGGGAGGGGGTCAGGAATATCAGGGGGAGGGGCAACTGACACCAAAGGACTTTTGAAAAGCCGTATGGAAACCTCCTACCATGAAAGCCTCCTAAGGTACACACGTTCCAAAGTATACACGTTTATGAAAGGAATTTAAATGGGTCACCACTTAATGAAAAAGACATGCCTGCATGTATGTTTGTGCACCACATTCATGCAGTGCCCACAGAGGCCAGCAAAGAACATCAGATCTCTTGGAACCAAAGTTACAGATGGGTTGTGAGTTGCTATGGGTTGTGAGTGGATGATGGGAATCAAACCTGGTTCTCTGGAAAAGCAACCAGTGCTCTTTCAGCCACCAAATGATTGTCTTTAAGCAAAATATTATGAGAGATACAGTACACTGAGAAAATAAAACTAATCAAGACACATCTTTAAGAAAGAAAAGAGGGGCTGGAGAGATGGTTCAGTGGTTAAGAACGCTGCCCGCTTCTTCCAGAGACTCACAGTCCTCTACAAGGTCATCAGGTAGGCTGAGCTGCTGGCTCCCAGGACAGCCCCACATACTGAATATCTTCCTGGTGCCTGCTATGGCTCTAGGGATGAGCTTGGAGTAATTGTTACTATACTCCTCCTGCTTTTCCATAAACTATAGAGAAACACTGTAGAGAGCCACTGACTAGGGCAACATCTTGCCCACATTGACTGCACTTCCCCAGAGTCACTAGACTTCAGAAGGATCAGGTGTGCTAACCACATCCTTATGTAGCTGACACACTGCACTCCTAAGTTTCAAAGACTGAACAATACAAACGCAAGAGTGAATAAACTTACATTCCATATTTTTCTAAAGATAAACTAAATTTTTCTCCTCCTTTTTCAAATTCAAATTTCTGGTTTGGGCAAACCACATAAAAAGCTCTGCATCCTGGAGCTGGAGAAAGGCTCACAGGGAATTCACTGGTCACCAGAATGCTCGGAGGGATAGAAACCAAAAGCAGTTTAAATCAGAAACCTTCCCCAATTCTCTGAAGTTCAAAATATGAAATTATTAATAGTTACAAATAACAGAATTTATGTGACAAAATGCATGTTAGTAAAATGTAATGATGGTGGAGAAACTAATTGTACCGACAGACCAAAATTTACACAGAAAAGTTTAAAATAAAGCATCTAAGTTACATGGACATTGGACAAGCAGATCAGTAAATGTGGAATACAGGGAACTCCTTTTTGATGTTCACATGAAACTGACCTAGACTGAGGCCCATGGTTGTCTAAGAGCTCTGAACTGCAAGCTGAACTCTGGTCCCTGATCTTCAACAAGGAGCTAGGAGAATTGAAGAGAGTCATTAACATCTTTAGGTCCTACAAAGGTCTGCCTGGATAGCCTGCACCATCACTGTGATCCACCTCCCTTTTTAGCTTTGAAATGATACAGTCCTACAGAGTTAAAAGGAAAATGAATAATATTACCATGTCATCACAGTCAGATGGGTCATAAATGCTCTGTTGAAAAACTTTACAGCATTCTATAAATTCTTCGCTCATCACATGGATTTGCGCATTTAGGATTGCTCCCTTGGTGCCACCAAATTCCAGTCTTTCCAGTTTTTCAAATTCCAGTATGGTGACAAACATGTCCTTTGTAAAAAATAGTAAAGACCTTTCTGTCATCTTCAGCAACAAAGGAGATTTTAAAGATTCCAATCTAAACATTTTCAAACACTCAGAACCAACGGGCACTTACAACACAGGAAACTAATGCTGCTGATTTCACTGAAGAGAGCAAATGCTGATTTTTAAAATCACACTCCATTTTAAATCACTGAAAGTTACCTCACAGTGGAGACAGCACCTAGTGTACACGTGAACCTGAGTGTGAACCTGAGTGTGAACCTGAGTGTGAACCTGAGTGCAATCCTAACAGCAAAGCAGCCAACATTCCTGGCCTCGGCCACCTACACTTGGCAGTGATCCAGCACCATGACTGGAGGGGAAACGCAGAGACTGTCTACAGGAGGGAGGCAAATCGCCCTTAGGTGTTTCAGAGACTTTAGTGGCATTCAGGCTAACCAACAATAAGAATGTTCACATAAATATCTGGTTTTGAATGAAATTCAGCAAATCTTACATAAATGATAAAATGTCAAATCTGCAGAAAACTCAACAACTTGAAAAGAAAGAAGCCTAAGGTAAAGAAGGTGGTGTCATCAGTCCCAAAGAAGCCTAAGGTGAAGAAGGTGGTGTCATCAGTCCCAAAGAAGCCTAAGGCGATAGTCTCAACACAAGACTTTGTGCATCCAATTTTTACATTCTAGGTTTGTAGAATTTTTTAAAATACACAGGACTGGAGAGAGGGTTCAGCGGTTAAGAGCCTGGGCTGTTCTTCTAGATGACCTGAGTTGATTCCCAGCACCCACAGGGTGCCTGAGAATGGAGGGTACCTCTGGTTCCAAGGGATTCTCTGCCCTCTTCAGGCCTCCACAGGAGCTGCGTGCATGTGATGCAGAGCCACGCATGCAGACAAAATACTTATGCAAAGTAAATTTTCCATATGTTTTAGTTCTATGAATAATTTTACTAATTAATTCTATAGCATTTATATTATATACTTGTGAATGGTATAAATACATCTATTTATATGACAGTGTGAATGCCAGCCAAGAGAGGACTGAGTAGGAGGATAGGACTCTGAAGCACCAAGTTTGGGATAGTTTGGGCTATATGGTGAGACTTTGTCATAAACAAAGATTTTTTAAACAGAGGAAGTGACAGTGTATTACTTTAAATTATCAAGTGGGTTTTCAAGTATGAAATTTTACTTTCAAGTTTCATACATTTCTTTTTCAGCATTTACAAGAAGGGTGATTCCTTTATAGCTTCCTGTTGCATAGTTTTCCACAGGCACTTGGGAAATTATGTCTAGTCACTGACAGATAAAGAGATTTACTTACTCTTTCATGTAATAATAGCTTAAAAATGTATAAAAAGGCTTATAATAAATTTTGGTTTTACTAAAAAAAAAATGTATAAAAAGGGTGGGGGGTGGGGGTTCACTCCTGTCATTCCAGCACTTTGGAGGAAGAAGCAGAATAGAGTTCAAGACTAGCCTGAGCCACATAGTGGGGCCCTGTCTCTACAGAGCCAGGGGTGTGTGTCTGTGTAGAGGCTTACCAGGTATATATGCAAGGTCAAGTGTGATCTCCAGTGCCAGGGAAAAGAAAGAAAAAGAGAGGGAGGGAGGAAAGGAATTTAAAAAGGCCACAAAGCTAACTCTTCTAAAGCCTTCCTTCTTTCCTTAGAGTGGGACTTCCCCATCACACGAGTCACAGGACAAGCTACAAGCTTCTTGACCTCACCCACATATAACTAGATAAATGAATACCTCTATTTTTATCAGCCGGTCAAGAAACTTGTTAAATCTGCCAAACACCAGGTGAGACTGGAAATCCCAGGGTCTCCACTCCGTATTTCCTGTGAAATAGCTTGCCAATCCTTCTCTCGACTTGAAAAAAGAATTTTGGAAAGTCTTCAAGATACCGATGGCCACCTGCACCTTTTCCAGTGCGTCTTCAATTTCTCCCTTCAAGAGATCTTCAGGTGACAGGTATGTTCTTGCCTAGGATTTAATTAAAAGGAACCTTGATCAAAAATATATTTCTTTTTTTTTTTTCATTGTAACCATCTGACATTTTAAATGACGCTTTCTAAACTGAGCCAACAATGCTGTTGAAACAAAAGCACAAACCCTAGAAATTTATACACTCAAGCTTTGATGACATGTATGTCACGTGAGAACACTGTGAGGAGTGCCTGCTGTACACATTCTAATGAAGACAAAATTTTTACTAAGTCTCATATGAATGACAATACTGCACAGATGTTCTACCAGTCAGTATTCTGGACAATCTCATTTTCACATAAAGAAACACACAAGCCAGCAGGGCCATCCGTCAGAACACAGGTTTCAGAGGGTGGTCACCCTACTAATGTTATGGGGTCACTTGCAAAGGTAAAAAGAGCTAGTTATGCCAGGCAGTGGTGGCTCACGCCTTTAATTCCCAGCACTCAGGAGGCAGAGCCAGGCAGATCTCTGTGAGTTCGAGGACAGCCTGGTCTACAGAGCAAGATCCAGGACAGGCACCAAAACTACACAGAGAAACCCTGTCTCAAAAAAAAAAAAAAAAAAAAATCCAAAAAAAAAAGAGCTAGTTATGTGGAGCCTAACTCTAACTCTGGAATTTCTTTCCCATTAGCAGACCTTTTTGCTGGGCAGAATAAGCAGCATCATGGGACACATGATGGAGCTGATCCATGCCATGTGAACTTTTTCTTTTTAGATGCAGATGGGAGAGAGAGGGACAAAAGCAGTAATTCAGACCAGTGAGTCTTCAGAGTCTGAAGAGGAAATGAACAAACACCCAAATGAACATAAAGAGAACAGAAATAAACTCGTAATTCGGAGACAACACAAATTTTCCAGGATACAAATTAGGTCAAAAGAGATTGTGTCTGCGGAACCAGCCTTATAGAAAGAATACTAGAAGGAATATTGGCACTAAAGGAAGAACAAGCGTGGTTGGGGGCTTCGAGGAAAACAAATGACATCATGACCGCTCTACCAAGCAGCAAACTGGCATCCATCAACGCACACTTCTCCAGGGTAACTTCGTCTCCATGGCGCCAACTCCCCAACCAAAAGACAGGATAACTGGATGGACTGAGGAACAGGATCCACCTTCTTGTTGTGTACAAGAAACACACCCCAGCATCAAGAACGACACTGCCTTGGAGTGAAAGGATTTAAGAAAAGATTCCAGGAAAGTCAAAGAGGACCATTGGGGGTGGGGAATGGAAAGAGTTTAAAAGAGTGGGTAGGACATAGAGGTATGAAAGAGCAAAGGAAGTAATGGGGGAGTAGAGGATTAAAACAGACGAAGCCGGGCGGTGGTGGCGCACGCCTTTAATCCCAGCACTCGGGAGGCAGAGGCAGGCGGATCTCTGTGAGTTCGAGGCCAGCCTGGTCTACAGAGTGAGTTCCAGGAAAGGCGCAAAGCTACAAAGAGAAACCCTGTCTCGAAAAAAAAAAAAAAAAAAAAAAAAAAAAAAAAAAAACAGACGAGAGATAAATAACATTAAGAATTTTTAAGCCATATGGAAAATTACTATTTTTATAAGCTTTCTAAGCTACATTTTTTTAATAGAGTTTAATTGTAACTACCCTGCATGGAGGAATAATGCTAGTCCCAGAAATCACAGACTACAATAGAGAAAGCCTCGTCCTAAGTGTGAGATGTCTCCCTGGAGGTTGCTGGTCAAGAGGATCCCCCAAAACCCTCAAAGCAATAAAACTATTGCTGTTGCACTTGGTTGCCCACCAGAACTTGATGGAAAGACCCTATTGCTGAATACACAACACATACATACATACACACACACACACACACACACATATATATATCACATTCCTCCCCACAAGGCTCATGGAGCATCCTGAAGGGACAGAAAAGTTCTCAAAGCCAGAGGTTGTGGAGGACAGCTGACAAACAGTG
Source organism: Peromyscus leucopus (assembly GCF_004664715.2). NCBI lineage: Eukaryota > Metazoa > Chordata > Mammalia > Rodentia > Cricetidae > Peromyscus > Peromyscus leucopus. The sequence goes on from NC_051075.1 coordinate 84,977,274, forward strand.
TCTTCTGGACACGACAGGCAGCTGAGCTCATGAACTCTCAACAACTACAGATGCTGCACAATATTCTGTACAAGACCAATCAGGTCATATTCCAGCACAGATGGGGAGGTTCACAAAGGTCATTCCTAGTTAAGAAGCTGCAGGCAGATGACTGTAGAAAAAGTCCACTTTACTCAGGGGTGGGGCTACTAGCAGATTGCCCATACTGCAGTGAACAGTCCTTCGTACGTGTAGATGCAGACAACACTAATGGTACTTAGTAGATTTGGTGTGTGTGTGTGTGTGTGTGTGTGTGTGTGTGTGTGTGTGTGTGTATAAAGGTGTCAGGCAGACGTGGGATATGGAAAGAGTGATCTGGAGGAGTTGGGAGGGGAGAGTGAGAAGTGGTCAAAACAAAATGTATCTTGTATGTAGTAATAACAAAAAATGTGTGTGTCATTTTGTGGCTGCTTAGAAAGTTGCCCCACACCTCAATGGGGACTGGAATGAAAGCCATCACAGTGTTCCACACAATACACGGGAGGTCTTTTGGTTCCTATCATGAAGATGTAAGACTTCCCCATCTCCCACTAATGCAAAAGCTCTGCATGCAGCATAGGCTCTGTGTCATTTGCAAAGCAATTAGAAAAACATTTGTGTGTTTATCTGTAAACCCTACTGATTATAATTCTACAAGTTGTTTCCTATCTACATTCTTATTTCCCACTCAGGCTAGACAGACAATTAATGGCCACATGAAGGCTATTAACACTTCACAGATAACTGTAGTGATAGTGTTTCCCAAAATAGTGCACCCTAATAAATTTATCTGGGTCAGAGAACAGAACAGCCATAATAGTAAACATAGAGGTTAGGCAGTGGTAGCACACACCTTTAATCCTGCATTCCAGAGGCAGAGATCCATTCGGATCTCTGTGAGTTCAAAGCCACACTGGAAACAGCCAGGCATGGTGACTCATGCATGTCTTTAATCCCAGGAAGTGATGGAAGGAAGCAGAAAGGTATATAAGATGTGAGGACCAGGAACTAGAGCCTGGTTAAGTTTTTAGGCTTTTGAGCAGCAGTTCAGCTGAGATCCATTTGGATGAGGACTCAGAGGCTTCCAGTCTAAGGAAACGAGAACAGCTGAGAAGCTGGTGAAGTGAGGGTAGCTGTGGCTTGTTCTGTCTGATCTTTCAGCGTTCACCCCAATACCTGGCTCCGGGTTTGTTTTTATTAATAAGACCCTTTAAGACTCGTGTTATAGATAACTATGAATATTCCTTTCATGGTCTGAGTTCCAGGACAGCTGGTTTTGCTATGGCATATGGTACACTCCACAGACCTTCTACATGCATTCTGTAACATTTCGGAACCTGAAAAGTCGATGGTGATAATTCAATTGTCTTCCTGTAGCAGCAGCCTCCTCTCACCTAATTACCTACATATAAAGTGACAAGTCATCCTGTTTTCATTCCTATGCCTCTGTGAGAGCCAGCCAAGTCCATCACAGCCAATTAGCTTTCTATCCACACAGAACCTCCTGAGACAAGTCACTGGTCCTTAACATCCCAGACAGCAGCACTCAGTCTATCTCCTTGCACTGGGCAGCAGAAAATGTCAGGGAAAGAGCATGGCAGAAGTCAGGACACATGTTCATCAAGGTGGGAGCTGCTAATCACTTTTGTGTCGTCAGCTAAGTTGTCTCATTGGTCGATTCTCTTATCTGCAAAATGAGGAGTATGACTTAGTAGACCCTCGAGAGCACCTAGCTCCATAGCAGAAGCCTTTTAAAGTAAAACACAGTCAGTCTTGCACATCTACAGGTTCCTTATTTAAAACCATGGATCACATGCATTTAAAAAACCCATCTGAGCCTATAGGGGCTCTTTATTATCACCATTCTCTGAGCAATATATTAGAACAACTATTTACATCTCATTTGCATTGCATTATGGGGCACTGCAGGCAATTTGGAGGTGATTTAAAGCACATGGAATGGCATGCATAGATTGCATTCAAATACTAGATCTTATATTGGGTTTGGTAGCTATAGTAGGTCCTACAATGTTAGTATCCATACTGTTTTGGTTATGTTTTTAATTAAAAAGCATTAGATAGAGCCAGTGAGATGGCTCAGCAGGTAAAGGCACCTGCTCCTAAGCCTGATGACCCGAGTTCAATCCCATAGACCCACATGGTGGGAGCAAAGAACCAGTTCCCAGAACTTATTTTCTGACTTCCACATGGACATGGTAGCATGGCCACCAGCACAGACACACAGACACACACACACACACACACACACATACACACACATACACACACACACACACATAAATAAAATGGAATTTTAAAAAAGTATTCAGTCTGTGCATGACAGTGGATGCCCTTAATCCCAGCACTCAGGAGACAGAGGTGTGTGGATCTCTATTAGTTCCAGGCTAACCAGGGGTACACAGTTAAACCCTGCAGTTTTGATTTAAGTCCTGGCAGGGTATTGTATACCCTGTATTCCAGCAGTCAAGAAACAGAAACAGGAGGATCATAAGCTCAAGGCTATCCTAGGCTACCTAGAGTATTCCAGACCACTTTGTACATAGCAAGACTCTATATCCAAAAAAAAGGAAGGAAGGGAGGGAGAAAGGGAGGGAGGGAGGAAGAAATGAAGGAAGAAAGAAAGAAGAAAGTTCCTGGGGGTAGAGCTTAGTAAAACAACGGCCACAGAAGCATGAAGACCTAAGTTTGACACCCCCAACACCCACAGAGAAGCTGTGTGGTCTTGTACATGTACATTGAGCAGGGTAGTCAGAGATGGATCTCCAGAGTTCCTGATTCCCACTACCAGGATCAGTGAGGGGTCCTGTCTCAAAGAATAAGGTGCTGAGTGATCAGGAAGACTCCAGATATCATCGTGTATGTGCATCACAACATACACACATACATACACATACACACACACACACCACACACACACCACACACACATACACACACACACACATACACACACATACACACACATACATACACATACATACACATACATACACACATACACACACATACACACATACATACACATACACACACACATACCACACACACACATACCACACACACACACACTTTTTTAAAAGACCCTGATAAAAAACAATGGGGGAAGGAGTGGGAATTTGATCTTTAGAGAATCCAGTACCAGAGTTGGCTCACTGGTGATTTTAGATTGCTAACATGTTGGGGCAAGCTTACGACAAAGTTGATATGCTACTTGGGGAATCATGGAAATCAGGTCAATGGAACCTTTGGGCAGAAAACAGACTAAGGAACCGGAGAAGCTACAGTATTTCCTCAGGAGGTTGGCAGCTCTGGCTCTTGACACGGACTGGGAACCAAGATAATAGCTTGCCAAGTTTCAAGGTAACCAGGACTATCTCATAAGGCGTAGACGACAGAGCTTTGCAATGAAATGGTTTGGGTAATTTTCAAACTGAGAAGAGAGTCCTTCAAAAAGGGGTCAGGCAGGAGAACCAGCTCACGTCCAACGAGCTGCTTCTGGCTGGAGAAGCAAGCAGCTGGCAGCAGGTACCTGCTTACCCACAGGGCAAGACCGAGTCTGGCTCTCAAAGGACAGAAACAGAATAAAACACAGCAAGGAACTGACTCACTGCTATCTACCCCATCAATAGCCACAGCCAGCCTGCCAGTCCATAATCTGATGAGAGAGCAAGGATTGGCCTCTTGCTGAGCTTCTGTTAAATGCCAGGCACCACGTTATCTCTTCTGACCCTCATGATACCACTAACTGGAGGAACTGAAGCTTGGGAAGTATTCAACTTCCTTTAAGTGAGTGGGTTAGAGTCCAGCTGGTGTGTGTCCAAAGCCCTCCTATGCATTCCTGCATAGAGAAAGAAGGGTAAATTAACAAGTCAATGACTGTTGGAGCCGGTTCCTAGTGGTTTTACCCAGCAGGACTGCATAAGAGGATTATTGGGCCACAGACCTGGATACCAGGTGTTTGGAAGGGTCAACATTTGGTTGTATCTAAAAGGGAAAGGTCTTTTAGCCTCGCCCCTTGACGTTGTTATAAAAAGCCCTTTTGAATAAAGTTCTGGGCTGGTGAATTTTGACCCAGTCCCTCACGAGGCTATCCTCTGTTTCTGTCTTTCCCCTCATCGTCTAGGTATCTCTCTCTATCTAAATATTTCCTATTTCTCCTTGCTCAAGGGTACCCTGGTTGTAAAAGTGGGGGCTGGTCCCCCACAAATGACATACTCTAGAACAGCGGTTCTCAACCTGTGGGTGGAATGACCCTGTCACAGGGGTTGCATGCCAGATATTTACATTACGATTCATAACAGTAGCAACATTGCTGTTATGAAGTAGCAACACAGTAATTTTATGGTTGGGGGGTCACCACATGAAGAGCTGTATTAAAGGGTCGCAGCGTTGGAAGGCTGAGAACCACTGCTCTAGGAACTCGGAAGTTCGCACATCGGTGGAGTCTGGCCTCATCCTTAACCGTGAAGATTCCACATGGACTTAGGGGTTTTAGCATGTAACTAAGGACAAATGACATTAAAAGAGTGGACCCCGGCTGGGCGTGACATCAACACTCAGGAGGGCAAAGCAGGAGAACTGGGAGTTTAAGACCATCCTCGGCTACACAGCAAGTTCAGGGCCAGCCTGGGCTAACTGCAAATTTTTTTTTCCGTTTTTGTTTTTCAGACCCAACAGGACTGTGGCTTCACAAGGAGAGGCTGGCTGCCTATAAAACAGAGCTTCCTCCACAGAACTCGACCCTGACCTCCCCCTGGCTGCAGACTCTGCACTGTGAGAAAAGCCATTTGCGTTGTTTGTCACCCTGGGCCACTTAGGTATGGCAGCCCCAGACAACGGAGACCACGTGGTGGTGCCCAAGCACCTCTCAACTCTTATTAGGTGTTGTCCTCAGGCATTTGTGGATAGGTGGGTGGAAGTTCACCCACAAAGGTGCCGGGGGGTGGGGGGTAGGAGGGGGGGGTGTCCAATCATTTTCAGAAAGACAGTTCCCGGGCTGAGCAAGGAGTACGGAAACAAGCAAATTTAAAAACAATGAACCAGAATTCTTTCCATGTAATCCCATTACTGTTTTTCAAAGATAATTGATTTTGAGTGATTTTTTTCCTCCCATCAGCCAACACTCCTACAGAAACAGAGAGACCAGGAAGTAAAAGCATGACCCTGGGCCTTTTGCTGGAAGCTACCTTAAGTTTGTTTAAATAAACAAAACCCAGAAGCAGTTTGTTCTTTGACTTATTTCGAGAACTGCCTGAGTACTATAGATGATGAAAAGTCACCTGGCCATTTCTAGTTTACAAGTCCTGTCTGAAAGCAGAAGGAAAATGGTGTCATCGGGATTTATCCATGATTAGGTTTGCTCATTATTATTGGGTTAATGCAGGCAATGATTCTGACTGTCCTTAACTGTCAATGCTTCATACCTGGTCAATGAAGAGGTTACAAAACTCTTGCAGTAAAACTATAACCCGAGCAGGGGTGTTATAAAACTTGGAATGACTCCAGATAAGACAGATGGTGTGAAACAATGGAGCAATTAGGATTCGGGTCTGTGGGAATTCCGCCTCCCGGAGACCTTGAATGTGCCTCCTCAGAGGTCTTAGGTGAAGTTCCACATCACGAGCTTCAAGAAGAGCTGAAAAAGGGAAGTACCATTCACGTCACATAGTGTCCTTTTTTTTTCCTTTTTTAAATTAAAAACACTTTACAAATCCAAGACAACTGTCACCCAAGATAGTCATAAATGCTGTTGACATTCCCATTCTGTTATTTATCCTGCAGTCTACATGTGAGCAGTTTGGAGGGCTAGAGACTGCCGGACTGTAACTCGGCCTCCCTGGAGGGCACTGATCTAGTTACTCACAGACCATAAGTAATTGTGGCTGAAGACCCACAGGGAAGGGAACCTCCGAGTCTAAAGAGAGCCGTACAACCCCCTGGAAAACCTCGTGGGAACAAAGCATCTGTGTGGCCCTCACCTCACAGCCAGGATGCCAAGCTTCTCTGGAATGCTCAGGACAGGCACAATGCACCACCTCATCTCAGTCACCTGTGAGTAATCAGTGCTGCAATAGGGAACCTTCTACTACGTTGTTTACTAAGACCTGGTTAAACTCATCAGGCGTGGTGATGGAAACAGTTTGGAACCAGGCAGGAGGTGGTAATACAATACCACGAGTGACCTGAATGCCACAGAACTCTCACTGTATGAAGACTAATATTATAGGAACATTTTATTGAAATAAAAATCATGTTAAGCATGTGAGAGTAAGGAAAGATTCTCACTTTGATCCTAAAACTGTCTCTCACCCAAAGCTGGTTATGGGCTGTATTTAAAGGTGAAGAACAAAGCTAAGCTTTGCTTTTTGGTGGTTATTCCCAAGGATTCATGTCAAAGACAAACAAGAAAATTCTGTTGACTTTTGTCTCTCACACCCACTGCTGGACTTAATAGGTAACCAACTCAGCCTTCCATCCACTAATAAAGCCTCGAGAAGAGAGAGGGTTCTGGGCCGGTTCCTCTCCCACATGCATGAGTAGACTGAGATTGGTATATATTTATCGATGTTAACTTAGAAATAAAATAACAGCACCACAGTTAAATGCCCTTTGCATGTGCTAAGCATGTCTGCTGACTGCAGTCTGAGGTATGTCTTCAGAAATGGGTCTTCTACCTCTAGGTAACCATGGATTTGAGCCACTGAAGTTTTTTCTCTGAATCTCCAGGTTGTGTGTTCACAATGTTCTGAAGAGCCCCAGGACTCATTCCTACAGCTATGTTCATGTGATATGTTCATCTTATATTAGCAGAATAAAAATGTCATTTGCTTCTATTTGTTGAGGGAAAAATATAACATGCTTAGAGCTTCCTGCAGGTGTATATGAAAGCTCCATCCATTGGTTCTCAGAGAAGAGAGTTTGCCTCCAGGAGATGATGATGTCTGAGGGACACTCAAGTTTATCACAGTTGGGATGGGGATAGTGGGTAGTAGTGAAGGGTGCTATTAACAAACTGATAGCTGGATGGCCTGTCAGAACAAAGAACCATGTAACCATGGCTTACCATGACTAGAGTGAGAAACACTGCCCTATGTCCCTTAGCAAGTCCACAGTGGAGGTGTGGAGAGGACAATTTAGCCACTGGGAAGCTAGAATCCTAGCAACTTCCAAATAGCTAATAAGCTAAGAAAACTGGAAATCCAGTAATGAGACACTAACCACTCCTTCCCATCTTTTCAAACACAATTCTAGGAGGCCAATGTAAAACTAGATATTTCAAAGTGAATTTTAAATCACTTCCAAACAGCACACCGGAGGATAAAAGTATTCTAATGTTGGAAACAAGCAAAATGCAAAAACAGTTATTTGTTTAACTTTTTAATTGTAAGATGTATCCTTCAGTACCATATATACCTGTATTTGCTTAAACATTGACAAATAAATAAACAAGTCAGGAAGCTGGGGAGGGCTGTCACCTTGGGAGAGACTAAAAGGGGACACTGAGGAGGGAATTTTAGCTGGATACCTCACTATTTTCTGTTCTATGAATCTAATCTTTACCAAAACATCCACAGTGACTGGGCACGTCAGCCAAGAAATCAGAAATCAACCCACGGAAGATTCTGAGTGGTGAATCCCAAGACCACACACAGCCCAAGTGCTGTCAGGAAACCTCTGCTAAGGGCTTCCATGGACACCAGCTAAGGAGGGATGGCCTCCGCTCCCTTATACACCTTCCAGCTAAACCTGCTCCCTGAGGTTACTGGGTGGGTGGGACGAACAGAAGAACCAGGTGCATGTCCTCCATGGCTGAACTCTGAGCAGCAGGCGACTGCAGGGCTGAGTAGGCAGACGGCTGGGAGTAAGGGCGAGGACCACAGGCAGACGGCTACACTGATGGCAGCCCAGGAGGAGGATCTGGGGGTCTTACCATTTTCCACAGTGGTGACGATGCCCTTCAGAGCAGGAAAATAGCTGCTCCGTCTTGCTGCCAGGATCTTAACCATCTTGAGGACAATAGGAGCCTGAAGCTAAAATGGAAAAAATACTTGAATAAATAACAAGCCAGTTTACTAAATAAATCTGCTCTCTAAAATTTTACATTATATCCCACTCAAGCAATATGCACAGCATATTTTATTATATTTATTTTTTAAGATTGTGGGTGTGTGTATGAATAGGCATGTGTGGAGGTCAGAGCTCAACATGCTGGTATCACCTCTCTTTCACTTGTGGGCACTGTGATCGAACTCAGGACATGAGGCTCGGCACTGAGCGCCTTCACCTGCTAAGCCATCTTACTGGTGATATGAACAGTACTTGAGACTCAGGGGCATACGGGTTTCAGGATGAAAACAAGTTTAAATAAATTTTTTCAAAAATTTGTATTTTATTTTTGCATTTAGTTTTTCCAAGAAGTGGGTTTACACATTATACATATAAATTGTTAATGACCTGTTTCAGAAAATCTCCTAACAGGAGAAACACGGAAAAACAGAACAGTTTTTAGAATATATAGTCAGTCAGTTGACATGAAGTATCCAGCAGAGAGACCAAAGTTAGTTCTTCCACAGCCAAGCAATATCCGACTCCTCCCCAAATCTGACTGACGGCAGTAACTGTGCTAGCTGTGTGTCAACATAACACAGTTTAGAGCAGTGGTTCTCAACCTTCCTAACGCTGCCACCCTTTAATACAGCTCCTCAGGCTGTGGTGACCCCCAACCACACAATTATTTTCATTGCTACTTCATAAGTGTCATTTTGCTACTGTTATGAGTTGCAGTGTAAATATCTGATATGTAGTATATCCAATAGGTGACTCCTGGGAAAGGGTCATTCAACTTCCAAAGGGGTCACAACCCACAGGTTGAGAACCACTGATCTAGAGTCACTTGGCAATTGGGACTCTCAATTGAGAAAAAGCCTCCATAAGATTTGCCTATAGTCAAGTCTGTAATGCCATTTCTTAATTAGTGATTGATGGAGGGCCTAGCTTACTGTAGGTGGTGCCATCCCGGGCTGGTGGTTGGTCCTGGGTGATATATATATATATATGACTGTGCAAACTGTGGAGAGCAAGCCAGTCAGCAGCACTCCTTCAAGGCCTCTGCATCAGCTCCTGCCTCCAGGTCCCTGCCTTGAGTTTCTGCCATGACATCCCCGGATGAACTACAAACTCTAAGATAAAATAAACCCTTTTTTCCCCCAAGTTGTTTTTAGTTATCATTTTACCACGATTCAATCCAAACTAAGACAGTAATTAAACCTTGCCATCTCCAGCCTTTTGCCCCCATTGAAATGCTCTTTCTCCTGTTAAATGGTATTTCCAATGATCTCAGATGCTACCAAAATATCCTTATAAAAGCAATCCGTTTTCACTAACTTAAAAAAAGTGCATACCCTATAGACAGCATCGTGGAGTAAGAAAAAAGTCCTACAAAGACTGTTAGACTTTTAAAATGACCAAGTAATGCTGCCCACCCCAGAGCTGACTCTGCTCCTTTGATTTACAAAAACTCCAGCACTGTCTACTCACTTGCTGGTATATGCATTTCAGGTTATCATGCCTCATAGTCCAGAAGTCCAGCTCTGTCTCCGGGGTCGGGTGGAGGCCACTCAACAGAGGCTGTGCTGAATCCTTTTCTATAGCTTCTTGGATCTGATGTGACCATTTAATGACTACAGATTCAATGGCATGGAGTATTCTCCTCTCATCTGATTGTAGCCTATAAATATTAGATGGTTATTAAAAGCATCCAACAGTGACTTTATCCAAATAAAGACAGGATATGGTACTAATAGTTTTTTTAATGCATCTATAAACTAGTTTTCTCAATATAAATCCTTCAAAATCCATTATTTTCATGTTCCTGGTTTGAGTTTGGCATCATTGTATTCCATGTATAGTACATCTCTAGTGCTAAGAAAAATGTTAAAGACCAGAGAAAAACCGTCAACAGAGTGCTCAGTCACAAATGGGGCATCTTTATTACTCCTCTAAAAACACTGTAAGAGCCAGAGGCTGGGGAGGGGCAGAGCAAAGCAGTGTCTTCTGGACGGGACAGACCAGTGCACTCATGAACTCAGAGCCATTGTGGATGCCTACACAAGACCTGCACAAAACAAAACCAGGCAACATTCCACCCCTAACTGAGGTGCTACCGACAGGTGACGGCCTCTGGGGAAGACTGAGTCAGTTTTTAAGGTTGACAATTCTGCTGTGGATGGCCCCACACCTGTGAATATACATTGGTAGCTTAAGCTGGACTCAGTGGGTTACTTAAAAAAAAAAAAAAAAAAAAAAAAAAGAATCAAGGACCAGAAGTCGGAAAGAGACTGGAAAACCAAGGACTTAGTGGGAAGAACAGCAGTGGATATGATAAAAATACGCTGTATGAAATTCTCAAAGGATAAAATTACTACATTATAAATCTGATGAATGGGAGCTGGGGCAATTGCTCAGTGGCTGAGAATGCTTGCTGCTCTTCCAGAAGACCTGAGTTTGGTTCCCAGCACCCATGTCAGATGGTTCGTAACCACCTGTAACTTCAGGCACCATACCCAAACACAACTATACACAATATACGTAATTTAAAATAATGACTAATAGTAAAATTAATAAAGAATCACCATATTCTTAAACACCGCTTTTCCCAGAGGAATAATTCTGAGATTATGACAATTACTAGTTTTCCTTAGAGAGTAACCCGTAAGCTGAGGTGCACCTCAGGTGGCAGAGGGCTGGCCCAGAAAGCACAAAGCCCAGGTGTGGAGGTCGATGCCTGTAACCCCGGCATCGATGTGAAAGTGGGGGGTCAGAAGTTAAAGGTTACCCTTGGCCACACAGTGAGTTTGAGGCCAACCTGGGCTGCACGAGACTCAGTTTCAAAATGAACAAACGTAATACCTTAAAGGAAATAAAATACATTTTAAAATGACATATTTTAAAGTAATTTTATTTTGCTAACAGTTTAAGAGGTGTGGTATTCTGTGGGGATGCTAGCCATTCATGTTAATATACTGTATAGAGCTGTATATACTATACTGTTACTTACCTGGTCACTGAGTAATGCTGGTCCAGGTCAATATTTTCTGCAATTGTAGGAATTGGTAGAAGAGTTCTTCTTGATATTTTGCCCCTAAAAACATGCATCTTACTTTTCATGACTTCTATGTGATGTTCCATATCTTGTGAAACAAAACACGACCAGGATTTATGGTTGTTCTTATTAGAAAGAATAGGAACTAATATCTAGAGAAAGAGTAACATTTTAAAAGCAGTTAATTAGCAGACAGTGAGTACCCTTGAAGACATTTTTTCACTGTACAAAATTCTCTTGTCAACAAAACCACTCAACTTTGTAAATAATCTTGATACCAAAACTACAAGGAGTGGACCAAGTCAGTGGCTCATTGACCCTGAATCACTGAGCTATATAGGCTCTTGTAAAATGAAAAGGAGTAACTGCTTGCCCTCTCATTTATCCATTCACCAAGAATTCATTAGAGTTCAATAACTCAAACCCTGCAGGAAATAAGTGAATTTATATTGAGTAAAGTTTCTTAATTCAAGTTGAGCATGTTGGCAGGTGTGCTAACAGAAATGATCTTTCTGAATCACATGAAGCTGGTTGAGAGCAAGTGTTCTCCAGTTGGATGGTTTCCTAATGCATCAAAGTTTGGATAGTAGAGAGATGTTCATCCAACCACAGGGATCTTTTTAAACTCCTTTTCCACGAAATGTGGAGAATCAGCAAAACCAGCTATGACTTCTAAATATTAAGAGATATTTGCTGCTGGACTAGGGCTGTGGGTCCGTGGAATAAAGCACTTGTGCAAGTATGAGGACCTGAGTTTGAATCCCTAGAAGTCAGGTGCAGTTGGACGTGGTAGAGAAGTGGGAAATGAGACGGTAATCCTTCTACCGGCAGGGTGATCACCATTTCCTGCAGGGTGCCCACTGGATGTCAAGCTTCAGTATGATTATTTACAATTTCTACTCAATGGCCTTGGTGGATGGGCGAGGCACTAGGAGCCGTGCCCTCCCACATAACTGCCATATTTAGAAACCCACTCTGGTATAAAAACGGAGTATATACCTTCATTTGAAGTGATAGGGTATTAGAAAACCCTTGCTAGGTAGGTCACTTGGCTTGTGTCTTAAAGAGTCAACGTAAAACAGGTATCATGATCTGCATGTGTATGTCTTCTCCTGATATGGTGCTGGAATCCTAACCTTTAAATCCGTGGCATTAGGAGCCGCTGCCGCTGTCAGGCTGCTAGCTCTCCTAGCAAACGGGATTGACACTTAAAAGGAGATCGTTTGCTTTTTCACCATGTGGGTACATGGCTACAAGGAACCAACCTGGAACCAGAAAGTAAGCCCTACAAGCAAATTAATACTTGCCAGCCATCTGGTCTCGATTTCCAACCCTCAGAGCTGTGAGAATTAAATCTATTTTATACGGGAAACTGAGTCTACGGCACTTTGTTACAGCAGCTCCGCCTGAGTCACCAAGCACTGTCTTAGTTGAGGTCACCATTGCTGTGAGGAAACACCATGGCCAAAGCAACACAGGGAGGGAAGGGTTTATTTGGCTTACACTTCCTCATCACTGTTCATCACAGAAGGAAGACAAAGCAGGAGTTCGAACAGGGAAGGAACCTGGAGGCAGGAGCTGATGCAGAGGCCGTGGAGAGGTGCTGCTTACTGGCTGCTCATCATAGCTTGCTCATGCTGCTTTCTTATAGAATGCAGGACCACGAGATCAGGGATGGCAACACCCACAGTAGGCTGTGCCCTCCCTCACCAAAAATTGTAGCCCGATGAATCTTTTTTTTTTTTTTTGGTTTTTCAGGGTTTCTCTGTGTAGCTTTGTGCCTTTCCTGGATCTCGCTCTGTAGACCAGGCTGGCCTCGAACTCACAAAGATCTGTCTGCCTCTGCCTCCCAAGTGCTGGGATTAAAGGCATGCGCCACCACCGCCCAGCTCCGATGACTCTTATGGAGGCATTTTCTTAATTGGAGGTTCCCTCCTTTCAGATACCTCTAGCTTGTGTCAAGTTGACATAAAACAAGCCAGCACACACTACAAAATACTCATTTACTATATGAGAATAACTGTAAGGACAGAAGGAAAAGGTTTGGGAAGATGGTAAGTTCAACTTTAGCTTGAAATGTCAACTACACAGCCAGTAGAAATTCGAGGAAGGCACATGGAGCTCTCTCCTTGGATCAAAGAAGAGAACCCAGCTGGACGGAGCTGAGGGGTCCTAGCACACCACTGAGAGTCACTGCGTGTGTGCACCTAGCCATGCCAAACCTTGAGACGTTTGCCCTCCAGATCTAGACCTTCTGGCTCATTCGCAGCCTTGTCTGTAAGGGAATGAGAAGTACACCATGGCTGTGATGTCCTTGCTTTTTTTCCCTGCCCAATGCTCATCTCAAACTCTTCCCAACATTAAACTCAAACTGTGTCTAGATTAAAAACTAAACAAAAACACAAAAGGCATGAAAGCAGAGGGGAGATTATTGAGAAGTATGAAGCAGGGAAGGAAGAGGAGTTAATGGAGGGTGAATATGATCAGAGCATATTATATGCATATCAAAAACCCAGTTTGCGATAATATATTTTAATAAAAATTAACCCCAAAATGCAGTAGCACCTTTTCCTACAATGAACAGCCTCAACAGGACCACACTGATTACTGGGGTCTCACTGCACAATCAGATTGAGGAACTGACCTTGTAGACAAATACCTAACTCCATGGTTCCCAATGCTCGCCCTCACATGGGGAGCTCCAGCCTGGCTCCCACACCAGCAGTTCTAAATTAATGAGTAAGAGGTGTGTCCTTGGCATTGGTTCATTCCAAAGCGCCCCCTGCCTCCCACCAGGTGAGTCTAATATCCAGCTAAATCTGAAAATACCAGTTTAGCTCTTCAGAACCTGGTGACTTTGTTTTCATCCCAAACATGTGTGAACAAACAGCATCAGGTGAGAAACCAAGTACCTTGAGCTCTCAGGCCAGCTGGACTGAGTCAGTCTGCGTTGACAGAGCATCAAGGTAGCCAAAGAGTTGGTTAGGCCATTTATGTTACTGTGGAAAAATCCCTAAGATAGAGGATGCTTCAGAGTTCAGCCCATGGGATGTTGGCCCTGTCATGCTCAGGCCTCATACCACAGCAAGAGTAGATGGCAAAGGAAGACATTCATCTCACAGCAATGAAGAAGCAAGAGAAAATAAGGGGCCGTGGTATCTACAGCCACTCAAGGGCCCACGCTCGGTGACGTAATTTCCTTCTATGAGGCCCCACCTCTTAAATGCAACACGTTTCCTGATGCTGAAGACCAAGCCTTTAATACACCAGACTCAACCTACCCTGCAGAGTATGGGAACGTGTGAGCAATTGCTAACTTCATTACTGCTTCTGTTATCTGACATGAGTGAAGCTCCATTCAGCTGCTACTTTTTAACAGTGATTTGGAAAAATGGATGATACTGATTTTCCAAAATGTAAGCTCATCTCTACCCTGAATGTAATACCTTAAACCTAAAGCTAACTGGCAGAACCTAGTCAGTTAAAGTCGGCGGGTAAATGCTTCCAGTGTTTTGAAAGGGGTCAGGGAAGAGTGAAAGGGAGTTGTCGTCTGATGAGTAACAGCCTATTCGGTATTAGTGTACAGATGATGCTGTTCGAATCTCAGATGGTCTTTTAATAAAACAAAAAACAAAAAACAAAAAAAAAACAAAAAACAGAGCCAGATATCAGGGTGAAAGATCAGAGAAGCAGAGCAGCCACAGCCAACCTCACCTCGACAACTCCTCAGCTGATCCTGTTTCCACGAATCCTCTGACTGAAATCCCCTGAGTCCCCACTGGAAAGGGTCTCAGCTGAACTGCTTTAGTTCCTGTTCCCTCATGCCTTATATACCTTTCTCTGCCCTGCCGTCACTTCCTGAAATTAGAGGATTAAAGGTGAAAGCCACCACTGCCTGGCTCTGTTTCCAGTGTGGCCTTGAACTCACAGGGATCCAGATGGGTCTCTGCCTCCCCAGTGATACGATTAAAGGTGTATGCCACCACTGCCTGGCCTGTGTCTAATCTAGTAACTGGCTCTGTCCTCTGATCCTCAGGCAAGCTTTACTAGGGTACACAATATATCACCACAAGACAGAGTTGAGAAATAAGTTAAATGTGATCACTCCATACATCTGGCCAAAAAAGCTAAGGCTTCTACATACTCTTCTTTTTTAAGTAGCCAGAGATGGTTCAACTAATGCCAAGTGTCTGGAGGTAAAGAAAAGACTCAGATATTAAAGACAGACCAGTACCTCATCCAGGAATGCAGTTACATGTGTGAGCAATGATCGAGGTAGCTCCCCAAATAAAACTGTTTGGGAGAAATCACTTTCTCCCATATTTTCAGTCATCTTCTTGGCAAGATAAACCAGTTTGTGTTTCACATCTCTTGGAATCTGCAACAAGAGCAAGATAATTAGTTCAAGTTCACTACAGTCTCTTTGTTAACGAGCAGGATTTGCTGTATCCCACTTGCAGACCTTGCCAACAGAAGTAAAACCCTGGCATCCTGCCCATGTTTACAAACAAGGTTGGTCTGTTGCTCTTCCGTGTCCTGGAAAAGGAGATTCTCTTCTTTTTAAAAATATCAACTTCAGGGACATGTTCATTACAGTGTACACGGTAAGAATATCATAAACAGAACCAAACATGGGAACATTTCAATCTCTAGTGGGTTTTTTCTTTTTATAATGTTCTTGTTTGGAAATAAGCCAAACTGAAATAATGACAAGACATAAGGGGTTAATTTGTATTTCTGTTGTCAAGGCAAAGAATGGAAGTGTTTAGCCAAATAGTTTAACATTCCTATAACTGTTAAGTCATTTTTGGTAAATATTACACTATTCAGCTTCTGTGCTATGAGCGTAAGGTTTCTTGACTTATATGATAATTTTTTTACAAAGTTATAATTAAAAAAATACCAAAACAAAGATAGTCAAAACTCACAAAGCCGTTTTAATGCAACCTTCCTGCTCTATACTAATACTCCTCACACCTGTCCTAATGGCCACACCTGGGACGACATTCCCACTTTACACATGAACCCCAGGTGCAGCACGCCGAAAGATAACCCACCGGGCACCGGCTCCACATTCAGGCTACCCCTCCCTACCTTTCCTTCTGTAATGTTATAACTTCATGGAACCGAAATCAGTTTTAAAGAAATCCACATCAGAGAATTATTCAATTGGACACAATTTTAAGAGTTGTATTTAAATGTAACTTTCCAGAGCACATTGCTTGTACAAACGAGTATGGAGAGTAGAAAGATGGCTCAGCTGTTAAGATGCTCCCTTCCTGCACCCACATGGTTGTAGTTTACCACCATGTGTAACTCCAGTTCCGGGGACCCTACACCCCTCTTCTGACATCCGTGGGCACCAAGCACGCCCGTGGTGCACAGACACACATGCAGGCAAAGCACTCACACACATAAAAATAAAATGACTATACTCTTCCAAAAAAGAATTTACTATTTAATTTTCAAGACAATTGAAATTACTAATAATTTTGCAACAAAGATGTTTATTCTGTCTTTTAAACGACACCAGCCAGTCTTGTTTGGTTGTTGTTGACTTTTTGGTTTATGTTTTGGTTTGTTTGGCGATTTACTTATTCATTTGTGTATTTGGCAGAGTCTCATGGTGAAGCCCTGGATGTCCTGGAACTCACTATGTAGACCAGGCTGCTGTCGGTTTGTTTTTCAGAACGCAATTATTTCTTCCTGGGACAAAACATAGTTAGCAGACACTGAGACGAAATACTCAAGCTTTAAGGGCGTTGCCAAACACTTTGCTGTCGTATTTAAAAGGATATGACTCTGGAGTTCCCTCGGGACCGAAACAGAAGTTATTTGATCGAAAAGCATGCCTAGCACCGTACACCCAGGCATCACGGACTGTGATAGCTGGGTTTTCTTTCTAATACATCATTTTATGCTACTAACTCTACAGGCGCCTAGGCATCCCTTCCAGAAAACTAACCTACAGCCTCTTACTCAGATCAGAGCTGGTGCACACAGGGACCTGGACTTCTGCGGGAGTCCCAGAGTCAGACTAGAAGTTAAGTTTAAGCCTTGCAGCGCAGCGGGCGTCCCCCTCCTTACCTCGGGGGAAGCCGAGAGCTGCCCGGCGTCTGCGACACTGAACACCAGGCTGGCAGGCCCTGTGCTCTCCAGAAAGTCCCCGAGGGCTTGCCGGTGGTCCTCGCTCTCCAGGTACTGGCTCCACGTCTCCTCCCGGAACGCCAGGGCCTGTCGCAGGCGGCCACCCAGGAAGCGCACCCGAGGGTCCAGGGCGAAGCGCTGCGCTCTCCGTGCCGCCGCCGCCTCCTCGTCTTCCTCTTCCTCTAGCTCCGAGGGGCTGAGACGCAGCGCAGTCCCTTCCTCCTGGGCTGCCATCTCGTACCTGCGAGGGGGGTCCCGACGAGGATTCTCAGAGTCGACCACCTCGGGGGCGCCCACTGTCCTCCGAGATCCCCGATGGGCGCCCGCAGTAGCGCACGCACGCGGTGTTAGACTCGCTGGAGAAGTAGCGGCCGGGACTGCATCGCGTCCGGTTGCCCGGGAGATGTCGGCCCCGCCCCAGCCCAGGAGTGAGGGCGGAGCGAGAGTCTCGGGCCGCCCCGCACATCCCAAGCAGAAGCAGGGAAACCAAGCTAAGTAATCGGGGATTTCTCTGCCTTTGCCTCCTGGGTACCTTGAGGGATCCCAGAGTTAGCTGCTCTCGATTCAGTGGTACTGTCTCGAGCAGATGTTCCTGCTAAATTCACTACCTCGGTTAGTTTATCTAACCCCTAGAAAGCGGTGGCGGGGCGGGGGTGGGAGGGTGGGGGTGGGAGGAGGGGGCTAAAAGCTCAATGTTTAACAATGAGCGAGGTATGCCCCGAAGTAGGTAGCAAGAAATGCTGGAACTCGGGTTCGTTGCCAGCTTTGAATCCTCTTGTGTACTTTGTCCCTGTAAAACAAAAACAAACAAACAAACAAAAAAAAAAAACAACCCCCCCCCAAAAAACTCTCTATTTACTTGTCCTAGTTGTTAAAGTTCAAGATCTAGACATCACAAGTCCTGATTCCCATCTCCAGACTCTGAAAGAGACTGCAAAGCACTCCTTTTAAAGGCCAAAATGCCCCTAAGATCTCCAACACTTGTCAGCACAATGGTGAGGGGAGGCGCAGAGGTAGAACGCTGGCCTGGCGGAGCAAGCCTGAGGCCTGGCCTCCATCCCCACCGCCCAGAAATCTGTTTTCCCCCGATTTTCTCATTAGAAAAGTAAGAATGTTGAAGGGGTCTTTGAACTAAACAGTTTTCAAGCATTTCTTTTTATTATTCATTTTAAAAATAAACATTTCAACCCCCTCCCCGATCCCTTCCACAGGAGCTGCCAAAGGAGTTTTGTCCTTGATAATCCATGTATGTTTATAGGAAGACTGGAACATTCTTTTTGTTTTCTTTTGGGGAATATTGCCTCTCTTAGCCATCTATAAGCTTTTCTGGTTATACTATCAAAATCTTTGAATATTTTCAATATGACATCATAAGGATATCATGATCATCATCAAGCCTGCCTTGTGGTCCATGGTGTCTTTTGCAAGTGTCCAGAAGCTAGGTGTAGGAGACTAACAGTGAGTTTATATTCTCTCGTCATTTTATTCCAGGTTTGCATACTCCTACCAATTCTGGTTCCAGAGAGACCAGAATTCTTTAAATAACAGTTCAATTAAATTGAGGAGATGGCTTACTGGGTCAGGGCACTAGCTACCCAAACTGTATCCCTAGAACTCACATAGAAGTCCAATTTGGTGGTGTGAGGCTGTAATCCAGCACTTGAGACGGGAGGCTGACACAGGAGAACCACCTGGAATCATCGCACAGGCTAGCCAGCCTGCAGTACAGACCAGCAGCTGAAACAAGAGCCACCTGCTTCAACAAGGTGAAAGGTAAGATCAACTCCCCAAAGTTGTCCCCTGACCTGTGTCTTATGCCTGCCATACACACCACACACACGATGACTTAATAAATTTATTAAAACTGAGGGAGACCTCCTACTTTTTCTCCCAGGCTACTTTTGAGGAGGGAGAAGTGAAAAATATTTAGATATATAGATGGAGAGAGAGAGAGGGAGAGAGAGAGAGAGAGAGAGAGAGAGAGAGAGAGAGAGAGAGAGAGAGAGAGAGAGAGAGAGAAGAAAGACAGAAATGTCAGCAGCAATAAGTTTGCTGCCTTAATTTTAAATGCCCTTTTTTGTCCTGTCCCAGTTAAGTTCTTTTTGTGAAAAATGTGCAGTTGGGTTCCAGAGGGTGCTGGGGATCAGTTCCCCTGTGGTTTTTCCTGTTTGGAAAACAGTGTCCAGCTTGCCTATGGATACAGAGTAACCATTTCTTGACTCCTGCTGTTAGAGGGGTATATAAGCCCATGTTGGTCGGAAAAAGAGAGCTGCTTCCCTGACGAACTGAAACTGGGTGTCTAGAGTGCTGTTTAACCTCAGCGTCCGCCAGATTTCGTGCTCCAGCTGCCCGTATCACAGCACAGAAACATATGATATCCTCAGGAGGGCCTGGGTCAAAACCTACTAGTCCCTTCTGTCTCTACTAAAGGGCTTTTAAAGGAATGCCAAGGGATGGAGCAAAAGATCTCCCCCGAGCACAGCCAAGTGCAAACCATCCCAAACACCTGACCATTCACACGTGGTCAATCCGTCCCCTAATGCAGCCCTGCTGTGTAAAGCAAGCTCCGATCTCACTAGGAAACTTTTTTTGGCTCCCACATAAAACAAAACAAATAAACAACAAAAAACACAAATTAAATTGTAAGTTAATAAACTACTCTCAATTGGGGCAGGAAATTTTTTGAACAAAAATTACTAATATTAAAGTAAGATTTCCAAGTACTTAAAATCTAACAAGATAGCGAGTGAATATGTAGCAGAGTTCAGCTCAGCAGAGGCGGTCAGACGGTGAGGTTGCACTGGAGAGAGCCTTCCAGGCTTGGTGCTGTGTTCACGAGGGGCAATGCAATTTTAACTTGTCATTGGGGTTTTTGTTCCTTTGTTTTTAACAGTAGAATAGTTTTTTTTTCCCCAGAAAGCATTTACATATGTAATTAACAATATCTGATGTTGCTCAAATTGCTAAATGGTCTTTTAATAAAAAAAAAAAATGGAGCCAGATATTAGGGTAAATGCTGAAAGATCAGAGAGACAAAGCAACAAGCCACTGCCACGTCTCACCTTGCCAACTCCACGAATCCTCTGTTTGAAAGCCTCTGAGTCCTCAGCCTAAAGGGGTCTAGCCAAAAAGGACTCCTCAGCCGAAAAAGACCGGCTGAAAAGACTCTCGGCCGAAAAGCCTCTGGCTGAAAGGGTTTTAGTTCCTGTCTCTTCACAAATTATATACATACCTTTCTCCACCCAGCCATATTACTTCCTTCCTAGTGCTGGGATTAAAGGCATGTGTGCTTCCCAGATACTGGTAGCATAGGCACGAGATCTCAAGTGCTGGGATTAAAAGTGTGTGCCACCACTGCCTGCCTCTGTTTCTCTCCTAGACTGACTCCAGCTCATGTAATCCAGGGTGGCTTTGAACTCACAGAGATCCAGACGGATCTCTGCCTCCTGAGTGCTAGGATTAAAGGTGTGTGCCACCACTGCCTGGCTCTATGTTTAATCTAGTGGCTTGTTATGTTCTCTGAATCTTCAGGCAAATTTTATTAGGGTACATAATATATCACCACATTTACAATTAAAAATACAATATCACAGAGTTTGTATCTTTAATTGGTAGTAGAAATTAAAATGAATTCTTGTAGATAATTTATATCTGAGTAATAAATTCATCACATAGAAATGCATGCTTTTTCTCAATATTGTATCAAGTATGATTTAAAAGTACCAACCAAGTGCCATGCTGAATTCACCTGGTTTCTTAGGAAATTCTTATCAAACACCCACTGGGTGACAGTCCCTGCTTTGGGTGCTGAGTACAGCAGTATGCTAGCACACTAAGGTCTTGTCCTCACAACTCTGGTTTAAGGAAGACTTAATCTGGCTGGATTGAGGCTGTTCTGACTGGGCTTGCCTTCCATTTCTATCAGGTGCCAGGTGTGTGACCTGAGCAACCACGTACCTTCTGGGTCCCTTAGTTCCCTCACCGGAAAGAGGAAAACTAGTCAGCAAACACTTCCTCACTGGCCTTCCTGTGAGAAGCACTCACTTTAATATTCATTGGAAGCTTTTCGGCCATGGGGCTTGCTTCAGTTATGGGATGTGAGCAGATGTTGTGTTTTTGGTTGAGAGCCTAGCCTTTAACGCTGAGCCATCTCTCCAACCCAGGATGTGAGCAGATATAACACAGGCTCCAGACGGCCTCATATGGTGATGATTGTCCTCTTGTGCTTCTGCGGTTGTCATGGGGAGAACATTCTCAGCTAGCCTGATGGGACGAGGAGACAATCTCTTATCCCCTTTCCCACTGCTGTCAGCCTCTTCTCCCAGTCAGTTCCCCTCCAACTTCCATGTCTTTTTTTTTTAATTAGTGTTGTTTGCATGGGCATGCTGGAAGGTCGTTTACTCCAGTAAGGACAACTTAGCAGAGACAGTCCACTAAAAACCAAGACACAACTCCCCTCCCCCCAAACCATTAGCCATCTCTCAGTCCTCAGGCAGGGATGGAGCACGCAAGCCCCTCTCTTATCCATGATGGACTGTTGATGGGTCCAGACTTACCCAAGTCTTGTGCAGGTCACCACTACTGCTCTGAATGTGTGGGTACAACAGCCATGCTATGTCCAGCAGACAGCATTTTGTAGCACTCCTTCCCTTCCTACCTGTGGTGGTATTCTAATTGTACTGAAATGTGATTTTGATTGTATGTTAATAAATAAAGTTGCTCGGGGGGTCAGAGCTATTAGAGCCACAGACAGAGTGTGGCGGTGGTGGCGCACGCCTTTAACCCCATAGATCTCTGTGTATTCAGGGATACAGCCAGCATTGGAGACATATGCCTTTAAGACCTGGGGGGCTGTACATACAGACAGTGACGAGGCAGTCACGTGTTTGGGTTTACAACCAATGAGAAGGCAGAATGACTATGAAACAACTTACACACAGGGAAATAGCTCTCTTTTGGGAAGCTAAGACCACCGCAGGAGGAAGGGTGAGATTTTAGCTCTGAGCTCTGATCTCTTGGCTTTCTCTTTTACATTGGTTCTGTGTTTCTTATTTAATAAGACGGTTGGTTACATCTACACCTACCTCTCCTAACATAACATTCTTTCAGTTCCATTCTACACAGCCTTTCCTGAGCCTGAGGTTGGAGGTTGGGGGTTGGCATTGATGTCTTGTTTAGGGTTGAGCTCTCAACAGCTGTAGTGGGACTTGCTTGTTGGGACCATTGGCTCCCCAGTAACGACACGGAGACTTATTACCAATTATAAAAGATGGGCTGATTGCTTAGGCTTGTTTCTAAAAGCTCTTATAACTTAAACTAACCCATATCTTTTCATCTACATTCTTGTGTATGGCTCAGTCACCTTTACTCAGTACTGCCCATACTGTTTCCTCCGCTTCTCCTGGGATCTGCACTCTTCTTCTTCCCAGCATCCTCTGTGCCTGGAAATCTAGCTTAGCTATTAGATGTTCAGCTTTTTATTAAACCAATCAGAGCAACACATCTTCACAGTGTACACAAAGATTATTCCACAACAAACAGTCATCTGTTCTTAGCACTCTAACCAGCTACAAATGTCTACTGTTGTCACTAATCTAGGCTGTCTAACGATGGGTATGATTAAATATTTAGAAAGTAATTTAATAACTGTCCCCTTAGCAAAACAACAGAAGTAGGCTCCCCCTCTAGGACTTATAACCTCCCCAGCCATGGGCTTCTGACCAGGTTTACAACATCAGGCTTAAAATCACTGCTGTGGAACAGGCCTTGGACCCAATCAGAACTCAATGGGTTATCTTCCTAACAGTCACGCCACAGTTGCACCGGTGGGTACACCTCGCCTGGCAGATCAGTAATGTGGCTCACAGAGTTCACAGATGGGTAAGACCATCAGTAACTTTTCTCCCCTAGTGGCCTTCATAGCACCTTCCTGTAGCTGAAGAGTTTTCTCTCCCAGTCCCGCCAAGCCCCGGCAGTCTCATAAAATAAACATTTAGCCGGGCGGTGGTGGCGCACACCTTTAATCCCAGCACTCGGGAGGCAGAGGCAGGCGGATCTCTGTGAGTTCGAGGCCAGCCTGGTCTACCAAGTGAGTTCCAGGAAAGGCGCAAAGCTACACAGAGAAACCCTGTCTCGAAAAACCAAAAAAAAAAAAATAAATAAATAAATAAAAATAAACATTTATAAAATAAACTTATAAAATAAACATACAGACACTTATGTTATTTAAACTGTTTGGCCTAACAGCTCAGGCTTCTAGCTATCTAGTTCTTACATCTTAAATTAATCTATTTCTATAAATCTATACCTTGCCACGTGGCTCATGGCTTACTGGCATCTTCACATGCTGCTTGTCATGGCGGCGGCTGGCAGTGTCTCCCTCCGCCTTCCTGTTCTCTCAGTTTCTCCTCTCTGTTAGTCCCGCCTATGCTTCCTTCCTGGCCACTGGCCAATCAGTGTTTTATTTACTGACCAATCAGAGCATTTGACATACAGACCATCCTACAGCACCTTCCAGCACCATGAAAAACTAGTCACCAGGGGACGTGTCTGCTCAACATCACCTTGATTTACTCATGTCCTACAACAAAAGTTCTTGGGATCTTCAGCAATAATGTCTTGTCAGATAGTTTCAGTGAACAACCAACATTCCATCCACCAGTACCACCCTCCTCTACTTTCCTATCACCTGCATTCTACTACTTTCCCTTAAGGTCTCTGACCCTCCCTGCCTCGCTGGCCCTTCTTTATTTAGAGTGTCTATTAAGTACACAAATCTAAAAATTCAAGGTTAGGATCTACTCACTGGTCGATAATGTGTTGAATAATCTCCAAGAGTGTGTGCATGTCCTGGGCTTTCTTTGTTGACTTATAGACTGCTATGCTATGAATAAATAGACTACTTCAATTTTTTCATATTTCTTAGACTTGTTTTGTGTCCTAACATATTATCTACTTTAGAAAGAGTTCCATATGCTGCTTAGAAGAATGTAATTCTGTAGTATCTGGATGGAATGTTCTGTAGATGTCTGTTAAGTTCATTTGATGAACTTTAATGTTCATTTAATATAGATATTTCTCGCTGGATTTTGAGGATTTTGTTGTTTTGTTTTGTCTTTTTTGGGATTTGTTTGTTTTTTGGTTGAGATGTACTTGTCAGTTGGTGAGTGGTGTATTGAAGTCACACACTATTGTTGTGCTTAGTTTGATATGTGACTTTAGATCTCGTATTGTTTTATGATACTGGGTGCATCCATGGTTGGGCCTTTCTGTTTAGAATTGTAATGTCTTCTTGGTGCAGTTCCCTTAATCAGTGTGAAGAATATCTGCTGTGGGATGGTCTGTATGTCAGATTGCTCTGATTGGTCAATAACTAAAACACTGATTGGCCAGTGGCCAGGCAGGAAGTAGACAGGACAAGGAGAGAGGAGAATTCTGGGAAGTGGAAGGCTGAGTGAGGGGTCACTGCCAGCTGCCGCCATGACAAGCAGCATGTGAAGACACCAGTAAGCCATGAGCCATGTGGCAAGGTATAGATTTATAGAAATGGATTAATTTAAGATATAAAAACTAGATAGCTAGAAGCCTAAGCCATTAGGCCAAACAGTTTAAATAATGTAAGCGTCTGTGTTTATTTTATAAGTGGGCTGTCAGACTGCCTGGGTTTGGCGGGACCCTGAGAGAAAACTCTCCAGCTACAAATATCTTTTCTCACTATGTTTAAAGCCTGTTTTGTCAAATATTAGAACAGCAACAACTGCTTGTTTCTGAGTGCATTTGCCTAAAATATCTTTTTTCTGTCCTTTCCTCCTGCACCTGTCTTTTGTGATAAGGAATTTGGAGACCACAAATAGATGGTTCCTATTGTTTGGTCAAACCTACTAATCTGTGTTGCTTTGAGGAATTAAGACCATTGATATTCAGACTAACTATTGAAAGGTGTGAATTGATTCCTGCCATTTTGTTGATTTTGTGGTGTTTGGTTCTTCCTTCTTCCTCTCTTGCTTGAGAATCGTTCTAATGTGGTTTATTCTTTTTATTCCTGGCCTTGTGGATGGATTTGCCTTGCTCTTCAATCCAGATATTTCCTTCTAGTGCAAAAATGTTCTGTAGAGCTAGCCATAAATTCCTTTAGCCTGTTTGTCCACAGGAAGTTTTTGTTTCTCCTTCAATTATGATACATAGCTTTGCTGGGTAGGTCTTTGCTTCGTTCTAGTCTGGGTTGGCCACTGCTGTCTTCCTGAACTTGAAACACATCCTTCTGGGCTTTAAGTTTCAGTTGACAGGTCCACTTTCATTCTATTGTGGCTGCCTTTAAATGTGACTTGGACTTACTTTCTCCCATTCCACTTTCCATATACATTCTTTGTTCTGTTTATTTAGTGGTTTGGTTCCAATATGCTGAGGGAAGTTCTTTTCTGGTCTTGTCTGGTGTCCTAAATGCTTCCTCCATCTGGTTTGGCACCTTTACCAACTCTAGGAACTATGCTATTGTGAATCTTTAGTGTCACAACTCTGTAGCTTGAGTTTTCCTGCCTTGCCCACAGTCAGGACAAATCTTTCCGCCAGTCCCACAGCTGCTCAGATCCAACCAAGTAAACACAGAGACTTATATTGCTTACAAACTGTATGGCCGTGGCAGGCTTCTTGCTAACTGTTCTTATAGCTTAAATTAATCCATTTCTATAAATCTATACCTTGCCACGTGGCTTGTGGCTTACCAGCGTCTTCACATGTTGTTTGTCATGGTGGCAGCTGGCAGTGTCTCCTTCTGCCTTCCTGTTCTTTCTTTTCTCCTCTCTGTTAGTCCCGCCTATACTTCCTACCTAGCCACGGGCCAATCAGTATTTTATTTATTGACCAATCAGAGTAATTTGACATACAGCCATCCCACAACACAACTCTATGCTGGTAGAGTGAGATTCTCTTCCACCTACATGGCTGTTATCTGTATTTGGTATTTTCAGTGTCATGTATGTCTTAAAATGACCACTTGTACCTCCTTATTAGTTGATCTGTGTCCTTGCAGGATCCCTCCAGCTCTACTTTGTCAAGTTCGGATGCTCTCTCCTCTTCTTGATCTTTCTGTTGTTGAGAGTTTCCATGATGCTTTTTATTTGACTTACTGTGTTTTTCATATCTAGCATTTTAAATTTTTTCAGTATTTCTTTCTCTTTGTTGAATTTCCTTTCATAATTTGTATTACCATACTCATTTCATTCAGGTCTGTTTTCTTTACCAGAACTTATATTCTTCTTTGATTTCTTTTGGGTTCCCTATCTGCAATTTCATCTAACCCACACTACATGCATGCCATTGCTGTGGGATCAGTTAAGTTATGCAGGATTTCAGTTGCCTTGGTTCTTCATGTATTTCTTCATTAGGGTCTATACATCTGGGCTTACTTTGTTGCTTGGTCTTTTCTGTATTCAGCTGTATCCTTTCCACTGAGGCATTTGCAATACTCAGGTGGGACTTTGATATAGTGGAGTTGGGGGTGCATACTTCATAAAATGCTCCTCAGTTCAGAAGATCAAGATGGGGTATTAACTGCAAGAACAAACACAATATTGTACTAACCAAATAATACCAATGGCTCCTTTGACTTCAGTAAGTTAGAGGATAAACAACAAAGGGCAGTGTGGTATGTACTTGGATTTTAGTGACTAAGATTACAAGGTGGGGGCAGCACAGGAGGTGAGGACAGGGACAAGTATTAGATTTACTGAAAAAAAAAAACAGGAAATTTGCTGGGAAGAGAAAGCTGGAAACTGGTAGGATCTACAAATTTTTAGAAATAGTTAAAGCTGTAGACGGTTGTAATTAAGAGGTAAAGAAGGGGAGAAGGATGAAACAAAGAGGAAAGACTTAGCAATGGGTGGAAATACATGAGAAGTGGGTGAACAGTATAGTGGAGAGTTCCTGAAAGTAGACTGGATGAGGAAAGCATAAACAGCTATCCTAGAACCTACCTGAGCAAGGTACGGACAAAAGCAAACTGCCATGGTACAAATATGCCAGACAGAGGTTAATGGAGAGAAAGAAATTAATATTTATGGAGTGAATTACTAGCCCAGCTTCCCTGAGTTCAGAGGTGAAGTTCCATGACCTTTCTGGTGCTGGGGGGAGTGGGGGGGTGAGAGTAGGTGTCCTTGGTCTCTGCAGCGTCCATGTTCTGTGTAATTTTAAGTCCTTTCCTAGTGGTTCACGTAGACCTCTGCACTCCACCTTAGCTTCGTATCCCTCAGGTTCAGCGTACGAAAGGAGCAACATTTCTCAAGCCATTTATACTGTTCTCAATCAGGCAGCTTGTTTCAGCATTTGGTGCTGATTTGAGATGACTTGCAGCTGGGCCCCACTTCCCAGTGCTCCCACCTTCTTCCCCTGCAGAGATCACCCTGATTAATGAGTTCATCTACAGACCTTGTCTCTTGGAGGAAATAAGTATACTGTGTAATACCTTGACTGTTTTCTTGAACGGGTTTCAGTGACCATGCCATCTCATCCACAAGTTCTACTCTCTGCTTCTTGATGCTCACCCCAAGTTTTAATGGAACTCATGGTCACCCAAACTAGACAATTCATTTCCAAGTTTCCCTTGGAACTAATGGGAAGTGAAGGTCATTGAGACACACAACATCTGACTTCTTAGCTTTGGCCCCCTTTCCACTTCTCTTTCCAATTTGCTGGCAAGAACACAAATATGGAATGATGAGCTGCGTTCAATCATGCAAAATACATTAAGCATATGAAAGGGTGCTGAGTCTTCCTCACAAAAGAAAAAGGCAAATTTAAGCTATCGTACAATTTTATTGTTCTATTTTTTAATTTCTTATGAGTTCTTTGAGTGTCATCCAATGTGTTTTTATCATATTCATCTACTCCCCCAACACTTCCAAGATCCACTGCCCCCTCTCTACTCACCTAGTTTTGTGCCCCCAACTCACTATTTAATCCATCAAGACCATTTGTGCGGACCAAATATTCTTGGATGTGTGGTCTTGCACTCAAGCAATGTTGACTTTTCTAGGGCAACACTCTTAGTTAAAAAAAAAAAAAAAAAAAAAAAAAAGTCCCTCTCTCCCAGCAGCTAACAGTGGCCAGTAGCGGTAGGATTTCGTCCCCAACTCCCCGTCTTGTGCTGGATTTGTTCAGGCTTGGGCTTGCACAGCTCTTGAATGTGCTGTTGAAACTTAAGTTTATATGTGAATCTGTCCTGCTGTGTCCTCAGTCATGCAGCCCCTCTGGCTCTCACACTCTTTCCACCCCCTCTTCAGCAATGAGCCCCGAGCCTTGGGATGAGAGGGTGCAGTTCTGTTCCTTTTAGGGTTGAGCACTCTGCAATCTCTTGTTCTCTGCACCTTGGCAGTTGTGGGTCTGTGTTAAACACCATCTGCTAAAAGGAACTTCTCAGACAAGGGCTGAGATAGACTCTAAGCTTTATAATTTACTCTTCACAGTAAGGCATAGGAACCACACCTTCCTAGCTCAGTAGCCTGTGAAACCCAATCTGTGGGTGTGATTTCACTGGGAGGTGGAAACTGTTCTCACCACTGAGAAAACAGGAGCTCTCCCCCATCACTACAGGGTACTCAAGATGAAACCATCACAGAGCACTCGGGAGCTTCCCGAAAAATGATCTGTGCACTGCTTTGATGCAGTCAGCTTCTTTCTAGGAAACCAGACGCAAGGCCAGTTACTACACTAGGAGCTGGAAAACTGGAGCAGCCAAATGTGCATCAATCAGAGTGTGGTTAGATAAAGTGTGAGACACAGTGGAGTAACATACAGCTATAAAAAAGGACAAGGAGTATGTCTACATGCTTCCTGGAATGCTTTCTAAGATACTTTTGAACAACAACAACAAAACGACATAATGTGTGTACTAGTTACCATTTATGAAAGCAGACGGGTTGTAACACATATAATATTGCTTATAATATTGTTTTAAGAAACACAATGAATAATCCCCAAACTAAAAAACAAAAGTGTTTGTACATGGGACCAGATGGAAGAAGCTAGACTTTTCAACATACTTTTTATAGGTGACTTGGAAACACATAAATATACAAAAGTTTAAACTTTGAAACAAAATCTATAAAAATCAAAAGTAAATGAAACCAATGTATTAACTGTGTGTTGAGTCAGTGGAAAAATCACACAGAATACCATGTGACTTTAAAGTAGCAATCAGATAGTACATCCTTGATGTAAATCTAACTTAAGGACAAACAGAACTGCATAAAAACACATACAACAGCATTTTAAAGGGGTTTTCCTGCTGCGTCCCGCACATCTGGAGCACGAAATCTGGCAAGGGACGCCGAGGTTAAACAGCACTCTAGACACCCAGTTTCAGTTCCTCAGGGAAGCAGCTCTCTTTATTCGGACCAACACAGGCTTATATACCCCTCTAACAGCAGGAGTCAAGGAATGGTTACTCTGTATCCATAGGCAAGCTGGACACTGTTTTCCAAACAGGAAAAACCACAGGGGAACTGATCCCCAGCACCCTCTGGAACCCAACTGCACATTTCACAAAAACAACTTAACTGGGACTGGACAAAAAAGGGCATTTAAAATTAAGGCAGCAAACTTACTGCTGCCGACATTTTCCAAATCGTGGTGGTGTTGATAGTTTTGTTGGAAGGCTGCTCGTGTGCTGTGAGCATGAAGCTGACACGGGCTGGATTCTCTGGTACTCACAGGTCATTTGAAAGGGAGTGCTCTTGGGGTGGAGGTGGAAGTTGGTCTGTCAGGCAGTTGCAAGAGAAGCGTTGCTCCAGCCCGCAAGGAACCCGTAACTCTTTCAGCTGAGACAAGAGAACCACACCTTCTGTGTTCACGGCCTCCAGTAATGTAGTCTTTGGATGTTAGTTCACCTGAGCAGGAAAGCCCTTTTGGGGTAGTATCGTGGGCTATCACTAGCCAGCAACAATTGGTGGGAATACTTCAGTACTGCCTGGCTGGGGTGGGGGGTGGGGTGGGAATCTGCACAAAGGCAATGACTTGGAAATCATAACTACATCGAGATTCCACCTCACTTCAGTCAGAAGAGCCAGCATCAAGAAAACGAAGGTTAGCCAGGTGGTGATGGTGCACGCCTTTAATCCCAGCACTCAGGAGGCAGAGGCAGGAGAATCTCTGTGAGTTTGAGGCCAGTCTGGTCTACAAAGCTGGTTCCAGAACAGCCAGGGCTACACAGAGCAACCCTGTCTTGAAAAACTGACCCCTCCCCCGAAAAAAAAAGGAAAAGAAAGAAAAAAGAAAACAAAGGTGGAGAGATTGCAGTGGACCTGTTTGGATCCCAGAACCCACATCCAGTCGCTCACGGCTACTTGAAACTCCAGCTCCAGGAGTTGTGGCCTCTGTGGAACCTGCATGCACATGGTACACATACAAACAAGTGGGCACACACACACAAATAAAAATAAATGTTTTTTAATGTCTGTAGGATGGTGCTGGGATGGTACACATACAAACAAGTGGGCACACACACATAAATAAAAATAAATGTTTTTTAATGTCTGTAGGATGGTGCTGGGATGGGAAAGGATACAGATATACATCCCCTTATACACTGTTGGTAGGAAAGTATATGAGAGCAGCCACTATAGAAATAAAAAAAAATCTAATCTAAAACTATGCCGGGGTGGTGTTACATTAGTGTGATCTCAGCACTAAAGAGGTGGAGACAGGAGGATGGGGTTAAAGGTAAGCCTCATCTATGTAACAAGTTTGAGGCCAGTTTAGGCTACATGAAAGTCTGACTCAAAAAAATCAAACACCACCACTATAAAGACACACACACACACACACACACACACACACACACACACACACATGAAAATCCATGCATACATGCGTACATTCATACACTACATACACACACAGAAAAGAAAGATAATCAGACATAAGATAGATGAGGTTTTATTCCTGGTTTTGAAATTAAAGTTTCAATATAAACTCATATTGTACTTTATCTTTTAAAGATTTTTGCTTAGCTTTACTTTCTGCAAAGGGTTTAAAATTAGAAATAAGTGGGGTGTTGACATGATAATTACTTAAAATACGAGAGTGGGAGGAAGCTGCAAACACTTTCAGGAAGTTGAGGAGGCAGTGGTGAGGATGTCAGGAAAGTGAGGGAAATCTCTCTAAGAACTTAGGAGGGGCCTGGAGACACAGCTCAGCAGGTAAGGGCTCTTGCTGCTTGTCAGAGGACTGGAGTTGTGTTCCCAGCACCTACATCAGGTTGGATCAGTACTGCCTGTAACTCCAGATCCAAAGAACCCAAAATCCTTTTCTGGTCTCTGGAGTACTATGTGAGTGTGTGTGCACACACATACACCCCACACACACCATGCACACACACATACACACACACACACACCATGCACTCATATCATGCATAAACACACACACCATGCACAAACACATACACACCACACATACACTACACACACATGCACCATTCACACATACACACATAACACACACACACACACACACACCATGCACACACACACCACATACACACACCACACACACACACCACACATACAGAATTAAAAGATAAAGAAATTCAGAAGGGAGATACTCGTAAGGCGAAGGTTATCTGGTGGTCCTGTTGCCTGCATCCTGAGGGATACACGGAAGACAGCCAGTGAGTGGGTGTCTCAGGTGAGGGAGGTTCCAGAGAACAGTGTGTGTGTGTGTGTGTGTGTGTGTGTGTGTGTGTGTGTGTGTGTAATGGCCGGGGCTTCTTGGTTTCTTCCCACATACAGTGAAAGGAGCCAGACGGGTGAAAGGCAGATAGGTGGGAGCAGACACAGCACGCTGCTGTGCCTCTGCTGTGGGTCAGCTGTGATCTGTGCCTGGGGAAAAGAAGGAATACACACTGTACCTCGGCTGAACGGAGGTGGGGAGCAAGGGTAATGTCTTCACACACTCCAACCCAATAGCTCTGCAATTGCCTACGAGAACAGACTTCCTCTCACCCTCACCACCAGTGTTGTGTGGCAATGATCTTCTGAAGGATGGGCAGGAACATGAGGGATGCTGAGTCCTGAGCAAGAGAACAATGAAAGCCAACACTCAGGCAGGCGTTGGAAAACACTCTCTGGTAAAGCAGCCTCAGCTTGAGCATGGCTGGTGTCTGTCACAGGACTCCAAACCCATGGTACTCAGAAGGCAGCCACAAGGAATACTCTCCAGACACGGACCATCTCCTGACTAGACTGACCCAGTGACCCTGCCCTCCCCCAACAGAGACCTAGTTGTAAAAAGAGTGTTCCATTTCCAGGTGGGAACACCATTTATCCCAATCTCCAAGTAAGAGGTTTGCTATAAAAAGATCTCTTCACACACACACACACACACACACACACACACACACACACACACACACCATACAAACAGACAAACAAAAACACTGCTAGAGACCAGAAGGAAAAATGCAACAAAATAACCAACAGAACCAGAATCTGACATGACAGAGGTGTCAGGACACTCAGGAGGGAAACTTGAGTAATTATGAGTAATTGTTAAAGTTTCTGATGGAAAAGATCAGAAAGTAATTTAATCTAAGTGATAGGACTATTTTTAAAAACCTCATGGAAATGCTAAAACAACACATACACACACACACACACACACACACACACACACTGTATAAAGAGTATCTATGACAAGATCAGAAGTTTCAACACAGAATTAGTACACTTGATTACAGCTCAACAGAAACTTCCCGAAATGAAGCAGGAGGAGAAAAAGATGACGAGAAAGGCCTTCAAGCCCCAAGCTGCAGAATGATGTCAGTCTCAGAGTCAGAATTGGAATCCTGGACAGAGAAGAGAGAATTAATGAGAAGAAATGTTTTTAAAATAACAGCTGAGGCATTCTTCTGAAATTAACAAACATCAAACCACAGATAAAACAAAAAACAAAAAACAAAACGCTGAGGACACCAAGCAGGGAAGGAAGACACCAAATGAAACATGACCAAGTGACAAAAACCCATGTAGGCTCACCCCACTAAATTGCTGAAAATGAAAGACACAGAGAATACCTCGGAACAACCAGAGGCGAGGGTCGGAAAGTGGAAAAAGAGTTGCAACAGACTTCTCTATGCCAGGAAAGAATGGGGCACATCATTAAAGGGCTGGATGTAGCTAGAGTTTTCCTGCCTTGCCCACAGTCAGGACAAATCTTTGTCACCCGCCAGTCCCACAGCCGCTCAGACCCAACCAAGTAAACACAGAGACTTATATTGCTTACAAACTGTATGGCCATGGCAGGCTTCTTGCTAACTGTACTTATATCTTAAATGAATCCATTTCCATAAATCTATACCTTGCCACGTGGCTGGTGGCTTACCAGTGTCTTCACATGCTGCTGGTCATGGCGGCGGCTGCAGTGTCTCTCTGCCTCAGCCTTCCGCTTCCCAGAATTCTCCTCTCTCCTTGTCCCACCTACTTCCTGCCTGGCCACTGGCCATTCAGTGTTTTATTTATTGACCAATCAGAGCAACAGATTTGATATACAGACCATCCCACAGCAGCTGGAAGTAAAGAATAAATAACAATGAAAGCTTTCTTGTGCAATAGTTAAGGTTCTCCAGAGAAACAGAACTGGTTGAATGAGTATATATTTACAAGAGGATTTATTAGATTGACTTATAAAATCCAGGCTGGGTATCCAACGACTGTGCACTAGAAAGGTTAAGAACCTGGTGGCCGTCCAGTCCATGAGGCTGAAGCCTCAGCAGTCTGGATCTGGCACTAAAAGCCTGGAGGGTTCCTGGAGAGGTGCTTGTCTTCAGTGCATGTTGGAAAACCACAGAAGTTAGGCTTTTGTGTCTGCAAAGGACAGCAGCAGCAGCAGCAAGACAAACACACTCACCAGTGTGAGAAGCAATGATCCTCACTTCATAATGAGGATACTGGAGACTCGGAGTAGTGAAGGTGAGCAGTTCATTCACAACCTTTCCAAGTCCAGAATCAGCCTAGAGAAAGGCAGAACAGCTGGTATGATGAGCTAGTTCTACAAGGTAATGTTCACAGTCCCTGGGCAAGAACAATACCTGCCTTCTCCCTACTTCCGTGTGGGATGGTACTCCAATGTCCCCATCCTCTGAGGCTCAAGAGCCCTGTCTCTTGCCTGATACTGTCTGTAACTTTTCAGCCTAAAATAAACTAAAAAGTGCCTGGGCAAGCAAGTGCTAACTGCTATCTAGGCAAGACAGGGCTCTAGGGAGAAAGATCTTCCCCTGCTTATCTGTGACCCATTAATGATTTCTAAACACACCTCATATTGAAAATGGACAATGATCATTTCTTACACTGGCAATAAACAAAGGCAAACAAACAGTACTGCTCTTTCCTCAGACCTCTTAAATCTGGGCCTCCAGAAAGCCACCCTCGGGGAAGAGTCCTCCCCGCATCTGTTAGCTCTTTCTGGAAATGCCCACACAGATCCATGTGGAGGGACATTTTTTAAAATGTGGTTCTAGATCCAATTGAGTTGACAATAAAGATTGATCATTACAAGCCATACTTGTCAACTTGACTTCAACCACATCTCTTTATGTCGTGATTAATTTCCAGATGAAGACAACAATGACACTAACAAGATCATGAATCCGCTTAACACGGTGTAACTATCACCCACACAACCAGGCTGCACTCTTCTTCCCCAATGATAGATGACAAAGTCCTTGAGGAACACAATGCTGATTAGTTTTTTGTGAACTTGACACAAGCTGGGAAGAGGGAACATTAACTGAGGAGCTGACGCCACGGTTAGCCTACCGACAAGTCTGTGGGGTATTTTCCTGATTAATGGTTGATGGAGGCTGGGGCAGTTCACCGTGGGTGGTGCCACTTTGGGCAGGCGGTCCTGAGAGGGATGAAAGAGGTGGCTGAATGTGAGTCTGGAGAATAAACCAGCAGGAGGCAGTTGCTCCTCCATGGCCTCTGCTTCAGTTCCTGCCTTGAGTTCCTGCCCTGACTTCTCTTTATAATGGACTGTAATAAACCCTGTCCTCCTCAGGCTGCTTTTGGCCATGGTGTTTATCACAGCCATAGGAAGCAAACTAGAACAGACGGTTAACCTTTTAACATCCCATAACTTTTATCTGATAAGATAGCTTTAAAAACACTGAACTGTTGGTATTATCTCAGTGCTATATTACCTGGTAGAAATCATGGATATCTGCTTCCCGTATGTGTATATAGGCACAAACATTCTTTTCTCTAGACATACATAACAAGTATTTTAGAAGTATTTTGAAGTTGCTCTGTTGAGACTCATTCACCAAGACATCCTAACTTCATGCTTTACAGCCCACATTTAATTAAAATTCAGAGAAAAATGAAAATGAAAGAAAAAACACTGATACTTGATTTCCATCCTAGTTTTATTTGTTTTTCACCTGCAATCATATACTTGGATATATTTTGATTCCACGAGAAAAAAGTATCTAACATTTCTGAACTTCCAATGATGTGAAGCAGAGGGAAAATTTTTTTTAAGATTGAAATTTTTTCACAGATAGTGGATTCTTAAGAATGCCTTCCTTTGGGTCTGGAGAGATGGCTCAGCTTAGAACACTTGTTGCTCTAGCAGAAGACCCTGGTTAGATTCCCAGGGTGCATGATGGCTCACAACCATCTGTAACTCTAGTTCCAAGGGGTCCAACATACTCCTCTGACCTCTGTAGGCACAAGGCACACACATGGTGCACAGATACACGCTGGTATAAAACTCAAACACATATAAAAAATGAATTTTAAAAAAAAGAATAAAATGTGTTCTCCTTGTATGCAGCATGTTCACTGGATATCTTTCCACACAACTGTTGCATGTTTGATATGGATAGCACACAGGTGGTTGTCTTCAACATGGTCAACCAGAAATGGCTCACTTGCCTCCTACAAAGCTCCTATGATGGCACTCTGGAAGCTCAGAAGTGTTTTGAAGTCCTAAGCAGTTTCTTGCACCAGTCACTAGAAGGGGAGTGTCTTAGTCAGTGTTCTATTGCTGTGAAGAAATATTATGACCACAACAACTGTTATAAAAGAAAGTATTTAATTGGGGCTTGCTTACAGTTTCAGAGGTTTAATCCATTATCATCATGGCAGAGAACATGGTGGCACACAGGTAGACATGGTGTTGGAAAAGTAGGCTGAGAGTTGTACAGCCAGATCCATGGGCAGCAGGAAGAGAGGAACACTGGGATTGGATAGGGCTTTTGAAACCTCAAAGCTCTTCCCCAGTAATATACTTCCTCCAACAAAGCCACATCTACTCCAACAAGGCCACACCTCTAATCCTTCTCAAGTAGTGCTCCTCCCTGATGACTAAGCATTCAAACACATGAGTTTGTGGGGCCATTCTTATTCAAAACACAGGGAGTTTGCTGATCTGAAGTTCAGTGGACTTCTGATAACATCTAATATCACCCATGCCAAAGTACCAGGCCTGCCAGTAACCATGAGATTTCTCCACCTCTCCAGTAGAAAGTACATTCTTAGAAGTGGTGTTTGTATCAAGTTGTTTCTCCATGCTTTACCACCAGGACCTTTGCTAGCTATGGTGGTTTGAATAAGAATGGTCCTACAGACTCATGTGTTTGAATGCTTGGTCCATAAAGAGTGACACTATCAGAAGGTATAGCATTGTTGGAGTAGGGGTGGCCTTGTTGGAGGAATTGTGCCACTATGAGGGTGGGCTTTGAGGTCATGTATGCTCAAGCTATGCCCAATGTGGTACATAATCTCCTACTGCCAGTGGATCAAGATGTAGAACTCTTAGTTCCTTCCCTAGCACCATGTCTGCCTGCATGGTGCCATGTCCTGCCATGATGATAAAGGACTAAACCTTTGAAACTGTAAGCCAGCCCCAATTAAATATTTTCCTTTATAAGAGTTGGTGTGATTATGGTGACTTTTCACAGCAATAGAAACCTTAACTAAGACAGAGTTGGTGTGATTATGGTGACTTTTCACAGCAATAGAAACCTTAACTAAGACAGAAGTTGGTACCAGGGCCTGGGGTATTGCTGTGATAGGCCTGACCATGTTCTTAGGATTGTGGATTAGAAAAGCAGTTGAATGCTTTAAGTGGGGCTTAATGGACTATCCTAGTAGGAAAATGGAAGACAGTGGTACTGGGGGTGATTTGAACTGTCAGGGGCCAGCTCAAGAGATGTCAGAGGACAAGAACGTTAGTATGTGGCCTAGAGATCATTCCTCCATGGCCTCGGCTTCAATTTCCCCTCTAGGTTTCTACCTTGAGTTCCTACCCTGAGTTCCTTCCATCAGTAATGGAGTGTGACCTGAGATTATAAGATGAAAAATACCCTCATCCAAGTTGCTTTTGGTCATGATATTTATCACAGCACTAGAAACCCCAAGACAAGCAACCTTTTCATGCATGTTACTTATGCCTTCAACTATTCTCTATTTGAGAGGTAGTGGAAAGTGAAACCTTGACAACAAGCCAAGTTACCATGTGACCTGAGGTGCCCATTACTAGTTTGGGTATTATCTGGCCCACCAACCCATAAAGTTGGATGTGCACAGTAGCAATCCATCATCAATTATAAAAAGAAGTTTCTGTCCTGCCAGCAACTCCCAAATACCTGGCAGCTGCTTCTCAAATTACCACACAGAGGCTTATATTAGTTATAAATGCTTGGCTGGTAGCTCAGGCTTATTACTAACTAGCTCTTACACTTAAATTAACCCATAGTTCTTATCTGTGTTTAGCCACATGGCTTGGTAACTTTTCTCAGGATGACATTCTCATCTTGCTTCCTCTGGCTGGCAATTTCTGACTCTGTCCTTCCTCTTCCCACCATTTTTAGTTTGGTCACCCTGCCTATATTTACTGCCTGGCTACTGGCCAATCAGCATTTTATTACACCAATTTGAGTGACAAATCTTTACAGTGTACAAAGGGATTATTTCGCAGCAGTCAATGGAAGTGTTACATACATGATCATGCCAACATGGCCACTTGCATAGTTCTTTAGGTTCTTCACACCATGGATCATCAGTGTTCTCCATACTACCAGGAGAGTCTTCAGTAACTGTAACTTTAGCCAAACTGGGAAGTTTAGATACTACCAAGTCCACTAGAGAAACTCACCCTCACAATTCAGTTTCTCCATAACTACTACTGGCACCATAATATTACTTAGGGTTCTGTAAAGGAACAGAACCAGTAGAATGAATAAATATTACAAAGGGGGATTTCTTAGATTGGCTTATATGATAAGGGCTGGGTATTCCAATGATGTTGCCTGCATGCTGGAGAGGCTGAGAACCCAGGAGCTGCTCAGTCTATGAGGCTTCATTTCTCAGCAGCCCCAACTGGCACTGCAGGCCTGTAGGATTCCTGGAGAGATGATGCCCTTCAGTTCACACTGGGAGGCCAGAGACTAGGTTCTTATGTCAGTCAAGGACAGTGGCAGCAATAGCATGCAGGACGGATGCACTTCAGGGAGAAGTGGAAGAGACAGGCAAGCAGTGCTGCTTCCTTCCAGATTTCTTTTTTTTTTTTTTAATTTTTTTAGTAAATTTATTTTACAACATCATTTAGTTCAACATAATAGCCACAGATTCCCCTGTTCTCCCACTCTCGCCCCCCCTCCCCCTCCCCCCCCCATTCCCACCTCCTCCAGATCAAGGTCTCCCCCAGGACCGGGATCGACCTGGTAGACTCAGTCCAGCCAGGTCCAGTCCCCCCCTCCCAGACCGAGCCAAGCGTCCCTGCATAGGTCCCAGGATTCAAACAGCCAACTCATGCAACAAGCCCAGGACCCGGCACCAACACACAGCTGCCCCCCAAACAGATCAAGCCAAATGACTGTCTCACCCGTTCAGGGGGCCTGATCCAGTTGGGGGCCCCTCAGCCTTTGGTTCATAGATCCTGTGCTTCCATTCATTTGGTTATTTGTCCCTGTGCTTTATCCAACCCTGGCTTCAACAATTCTCGCTTCTTTAGAGCTGCGATGCTGCAAGAAGGTGCCACCTGCTGTGGGTGAGAGTCTCCGCCCTCAGGCAGTCCTTCCTGGAAATGCCCCCACAGACCCACCCAGAGGCAAGTCTTGTTTATATAAGATCCAATCAAGTTGACAATCAAGTTTTCACAGTCAGATAAACACGAACAGAATCCACCATTAGTAGACCTGTACTATAAGAAGGCAGAATACAGCAGAGAAGGACTGGGGGGCTAGCTGTTCATGCTCTTGGTCTGCTGAATAAGTGAAACATTTCTTTTTTAAAAACTGTGTAATGGGTTCTATTTTAAAACAGCTTGGTTGGTCTGTCTTGTAATGAATACAGATAAGGAATGATGCTTTTTGTTTGTTTGTTTTGTTCTTTAAGGAAAAGCATGACACAGTTTCACTTAGACTTGAAAAGGATGACTGGACAATCAAAACAAGCACAAGCCTGCAATTTCAGCACTTGGGATGTTGAAGCAGGAGGATCACACATTAGAGGGTAGTGGAGACACAAAGCGAAATGGTCTCTCAGAATCAAACCCATCAGTCAATCCCTTCAGCAGCAAGCAAAGTGGTAGGTTGAAAGGACAAGTGGTGAGGAGTTATAGAAAAATAGGTAGATTAAATATGTTTTGAACTAAAGGTAATAGGGCTACAGATATAGCTGAGTGGTAGATCCATAGCCTAACATACACATGGTCCTGGATTCAACCCTGTATTAGTTAGGGTTCTCTAGAGTCACAGAATTTATAGAATGAATCTTTTTCTCATACACACACACACACACACACATATATATTTGTATGTATGTATATATGTGCATATATCATTCAAATAAATTCCTATATATAATATATATTATATATATATAAATATATAATATATATATATTATATATATATATATATAGAGAGAGAGAGAGAATTATGGGAATTATTGAAATGACTTACAGGCTGCAGTCCAACAATGACTAGCTGTGAATGGAAAGTCCAAGAATCTAGTAGTTTCTCATCCCACAAGGTTGGGTGTCTCAGGTGGTCTTCTGTAGATGCTGGAATCCCAAAGAAGTAGGCTCCAATGCCAGTGAAGAAATGTGCATGCTGACAAGGCGAGGGCGAGCAGGTGAAGAAGGAACACTTCCTTCTCCCATTGTCCTTATACAGGCTTCCAGCAGAAGGTGTGGCCCAAAATGGAAGGTGTGCCTTGAAATCTCGATCTGAATTAAAGGCATGTGTCATCCTGCCTCAAGAACCAGATCAAAAGCATGTAGTCTTCCTGTTTCAAGATCCAGATCACAGGTGCAGCCTCCATTTCTGGATTGTAGTTCATTCCAAATATAGTCAAGTTGACAACCAAGAATAGCCATCACAAACTCCCAGTATAGAAAAAGAAATAGTAACAGTATAAGCCAATAGCACGTTGAAGATTTAGGTGTAAGTCAAATGTAAATCTCAAATCAAGATCAGAGTGTATAACAATGAGGGAGTTCACAGGATTTCTTCTGGAAGGTAACAGTTGCATTTGAAATGTTCTACGATAAAGGAGCCTGTTATGGACAAGAAACAAACAAACAACAACAGCAACAACAAAACAGATTTGAAGAACACTGGCTTTGTACAGGCAAATCTCTATTAACTGTTTAAGTGGCACTAATGAGAGGCCAGCTGAGATGCAGTACGGGTTCAGGAGGCAGTCTGAGCTAGAAAAAGAAGTCGGAGCTCCCTCAACATAAAGATTGCATTTGAATGTATAAGCCTGGAAGAGATCCTTTGAGACCAAACCCCAGAGCAGAGGAGAAACCAGCTGAAGGGGCAGGAGGATGAAACCAGTGGTGTGGGGTGTGACACAGCCACAGGAGCACTCTCCAGTCACAAGAGATGTCTGTGGAAAATGTTGCTGAGAGGTCACGTAGCTGGAGACGGAGAACCACTGAACTTAGCCACACAGGAAGTAGTTTAAGACCTCGAAAGAGGTGTTTTAGAGCATCGAGGTTGGAAGTCTGATTGGAATGGGTGTAAGAAAAGGAAAGAAGCGAATTTGGAGACAGGGAGAAGAGGACACGTGGAGCAGAGAAGTAAAGCAGGGAGAGTTAACGGAATAAGAATTTTCTTTTTGGAGATGTTTTCTTGTTTTTACTAAAGTTTCTCCTTACATTTTTTTTTCTTTCCTGGTGAGAATGAGTGAACAGAAAGGGGAGATTGAAAAAAGGAAAACTGTGTGGTTTGACATCATAACTTAGTTTTAGTAGGGATTTCCCCACAGAAACAGATTCCATCCATAGAAGCAGGAAGAAGTGCAGAAAAGATTCTGGAGTTTGGTCAGTGTGAGGTGGGAGTCTGCAGGGTTCTCTTCAGATTGGTCATCTCCTGATGAAACAGGACTGAGGTCATAAGCTCAGAATCCCAACCTGGCCATAAGTGGTGGGAGGGAGTGGGTTAGGGGAAGGGCAAGGGAGACAAAGAGACACAGCAGCTTTCCAGACAGAACTAAAGTCCCACCTGAGTTTAATGATTGTTTTTGAAGCTTTTCTCCAGTTTCGTTCTGGAGCACAGTTGTTGGAGCTGAGTTGGCTGGATGTAACCATGACTGATGGGAATTGGCCTCAAAGATGGAAAGAGACTGAGACACAGGGGGTTGAGGCCACTGTTTCACTGCGATTGTTAAGCTGGGTGAAGAGGGAAGTGAAGATCTTGCATTCATTATGGTCCTCTTCCTCTTGTGATGTCATTTTTTCCCCTTGGGTATAACGTTGATTTCACTTTGCTCTACTATGCATGCTCTGGTCAAGATGTTCTTAGTTTTTCCCTCCTCTGCATATCAAGATGCTGTTTGATGGTATGAATGGCAATTTGGAAATGCCTTGGTGTCTTAATTTCTGATGAAGAAGGAGACAGTGCAGCTTCAAGGATATTCATCCACAAAGGGGCATTTTACCCAGTAGAAGGAAATAGCTACGGAATCATGGGTTAGCTCACATCTTACTCTATGCCCTCCTGGTCAGGATGCACAAGACCACAAAACAGGTGAATCTTCACAATACCCTCCTCACACCTGCCCATGTCTACTTAGATACTAAATCTAACTGGGGCAAACTCACCACAGACAGAAGCATATGAGTCTTGGTACAAGTTGATCTGTCTCCCATAGTGAAGAAGCAATGAAGGTGATGGAAGCCATGGGCTGTTCAACCAAGCAGAATCAAAGATATATGAAGTCTGCATAGTTGAGGGAGAGGTCTGTGGAGACGTAATGTGGTAGTGACAGGGTGGTGGGGCGGGAAGTGAGATCATAGAACAGCCACTTACAGTTACTACAACAGAAACAAAGAAGTGTAAGGTAAGTGGGGTCATTGTGCAGAGAATGGAGTGCTCAGCCCTAAAAGGGATGTCTTTATCAAACCCCTCCCACAAGGCTCAGAGGTCTATGAGAAGGGGAAACGGAAAGCTTGTAAGCAGAGGTGGTGGATGACTCCACGGAAACCGTGTCTTCCAGACACAACAGGACTGATGCACACATGAACTCACAGCGACTGTAGCAGCACACACAAGACCTGCACAGGTTTAAACCAGACAAAATCCGGCCCCGAGGAGGGGAAGTGGACACAGGGTTCACACCTAAACCAAGAAGCTATTTGCAATTGATGCCTGCCAGGAAAAGGGAAAAGTCAATAATCTCCAACCATGCTCCAGGGCAGGCCTCATGTTGGATTAGTTGGCCAATGTGGACTCCGTGTTCTTTTCCTGGGATTTTTGTTTCATTTTGTTTTGTCATTTTCTGCTTTATTGTTTATTTGTTTGTTTTGATCTTCAGAGTTTGTTTTGCGTGTGTGTGGGGGAGTACCATCCAAACAAGCACAAGCGTGGAGTTGTGTAGGTAGGGAGGTGGGAAGGAACTAGAAGGAGTTGGTGGAACTGAAAATGATCAAAATATATTGCATGAAAAAAAAACTAAATAAAATAAAAAGAATGAGTGGGATCAGCAGCTGGAGTAGAGTGGATTTTGAAATCAATATTAAAGAACAGCTAGCAAGCAAAGGAACTAAAGGATCTGTTATTGAAAGCACTGGAAATTCTCACAGAAATAGTGTCGAAAGAGTGCCTGGGAACTAAGAGCTCTGACAAGGAATAGCCCAGCAACGAAATGCGATGACAAGTTTCACGTTATCCTCACAGTCACTCCAGACATGTTTCATGTATCAGATAATAACTGAGGAAACTGACATGAGAGAAATCAAATTCTTTCCTAAAGGTAATTACATGATATCATCTTCATAAAAGTAAAATTCCTGGTGAGTAATCCAAGGAAGAATCCAGATT
Organism: Peromyscus leucopus; assembly: GCF_004664715.2. NCBI lineage: Eukaryota > Metazoa > Chordata > Mammalia > Rodentia > Cricetidae > Peromyscus > Peromyscus leucopus. Next base: position 85,020,885 of record NC_051075.1, read on the forward strand.
TAAGCCTTCAGGATTAGACTTAGAAGTAATGGCACATGATTATTTCCAGTCCCAAATAAAAAAGTTAAATGAAATAGAGAGTATCTGCTGTATGCTAATACCTAACATTCCCCCAACCAGGCAACAATTGTTCTCTGATGGCAAATGATGTGACTTCTTTTCAAGGTGGACGGAGTATTTTGAAACAGTAGAATCATGCTAGAACTCTGGAGAGAAGCAGAGGGCTCAGAGAGCAAGAGCGAAGGGCAAAAAAAACAGAAGTGGAAAATAACCTAATATTGTGTCTACTTCCTGTTAGACAGGAAGCTTTGCTTTCTGTGGCTGCTAACAGAAAACCCACCCAAGGATGACACACGGGTAAAGATGTCTATAGTCATTCGGGAGCTCCCAGTGTTCAGGATTTATTGGCAGCCTGCGTCAAGGACTGAGCGATGAGATGTGGTTCTCGGTGGTCCCCCATGACTCAGCAGTTGCAGCGCCACAGTTACTAAGTGGCAAGTGCGCCTTTTGTCATTTCACACCGGGGGCAACGTCTGCCAGAAAAGGGGAAGTAGCCGAGTCCCTTTGCTGCTGCTATCACAGAATACTACAAACTGGCTAGTTGGCCAAGGGTGGAAGTTTATTTGGCTCAAGGTTCTAGGTACTGGAGTTCAGGCGTGTGAGGCCGCACCTGGTGAAGGCTCCTGCTGAGTCACTACTTGAAGGTGGTGGGGAGCATATCAGCATGCCCAAAGGGGCTGGATGCATGCTTTTGAACAAAAGCCCATTCTCTTATTTATTTGAGGGAATAAATTTGTGACGTCAGACCCTTGTGACCAAATTAATACTGTGCCAATAAGGAATTTTAACACATTTTGAAAAGAATATTCAAACAACAGCATGAAAAAATCCTCATTTTCAGCAGTGAAAAGAAAAGATAAAACTTCATGAAGATGTCAAGAAGAGTCCTTCTTGTATCATACTGGCTAGAATGAATTCTTGTGCTGTTGCCATGGTTTTTAAGGCAAAGCTAGGCTCTGGGTGTTCCACAGACTGTGCTCAGACAACAACCTCCAGTATGACAATTAAAGACACAGTGTGAAGAAAAGCACAGGGAGGGGTTTATTCAGTGTGTCAGCATTGGGAAGAAAAATAAGTAAATAAAGGGATCCAGTTATCCCCAATCACCAGGATACTGACACTAGGTTTAAGTTTAATAGAGGGCAAGACTTACGCACAATTAAGCAGTCCTGGTCAAAATGGGGTTCTAGTCATACTTCATTAAGCCATTATCACTTCAGGTCCAGAACTTCAAGGTGTCAGTCAAACTGTGTCCGTACTGATCTGTGCATCCTTGCCCTTCCACAAGATTTGCTGCTCCTGGAAGATGAAGTGACTCAAGCAGAAAGGTGAAGGACAGCAGTGTATCTCTGTGTCTCCAGCCCAAGTGCAGACATGGAATGCGGGCAGCGGTGCCAGGCTGGCCTCCTGCGCTCAGTTCCTTGCGGGCCAAGCGAGGAGCCAAGGATTTTTAGCAAAGGCCGCTTTGACATGCCTGTCTCAGTGACCAAATCTAAATCCTGCATTTCCCTAGAGGAATGCTCCTCATAGCACTTACACTAAGATGCTTTTCATGAATGATGGGGACTAGTTCACCTTTTTATAACTGTGTATGGCTAACACTAAACAAGGTTTATTTCAGTACTAATCGTGACTGTGCTTAAGAGTTTGGAAGGTAACAAAAACAGCACAAACTCAAGAAGAAAAAGTTCAAAAAATTCCACATGACTTGAGGAACTGTAGTATTTGGCCTAGAGGTTGCAAGGCAGAGAAGCTTGGCGCTGCCGTTTAGGTTGTCGGCAGAAAGGTATGGATGAGGGCAGAGGCAGACAAGGTCTGTGGGCCAAGTGAGGTGATAAGCAGGTTCCTGCCAGGAAAGCTAACTCCCTGGTAAGGTCATTCCAGACTATGACAGAAGTTCCCTTCCTCTCCCACTGCTAGTTTGGCAGAATAATTTAAAAGATAATAAAAATAGAGAAGCTCAAACATCTTTTTAGATTATAAGCATGAACTTAATAATTAAAGGGGAAACAGTAACAGAAATCAGATAGGTTTAAAGGTAAGACTACTATTATAATGTCTACATAGAACACAGGTGTGGAGTCTGAGACTGGGACAAACTATCAAGCCCAAGAAGAAGCCACACAAAACTCACCGAGCACTTGGCATGATGTCATCCTGGACCAGTGATGCATTCTGCCTTACATTTTTATGGCTTGCTTCCCATGAATAGCAACTGAGCCCTGTGAAGGTAGAGATATAGCAGATATCAGAGTTTGGGCATACACAGGGAGTTCAGGTTCTAATGTACCAAACAAGCCATGGAGCAGAAACACATGGCTACAGCAGAAGCCAAGATGGCTCATCCAGAAAAGATCCACTACCAGGATCACGTGGTGTTTGACCAGCCCAGAGACCCAGCCATGGTGCATAGATCTGAGTAGGCTGACCACATAGAGGCGAGGGTATTCCAAGAGCAAGATGGCAGACCAGGCAGTGGGCAGCAGGAAGCTGGATCACATGAGTGGCCACTAGACTGAATAGAAAGACTTTTCTTGAGTTGGGACTCTATAAACTGTGATTCTGGGGAACTCAGAGCAACTGTGCCAGACTGCACACAAGGCTGAGGAACTTGAGGCTTAAGGCACTATCCAGCAAATCGACAAATGGACCTGTCTGCTTTCATCCCACTACAAATGTCTCCCCCTTTTCTCTCCAGTTTCCCCTCTCTTATTCAACATGGATCCAGAAGTCTTAGCTAAAACAATAAGACAAAATAAGCAAATAATAGGGATACAAATAGAAAGAAGAAGTCCAAGTTCACTTCTTTGAAGATATTAGGAGCATATCCATAAAAGACCCTGGAGACACAACATAAAAGTGGCAGTGTAGAAATGAGCACGCAAAAGCCAGGAGCTTCCTGTATACCAATAACAAACGTGCTGAAGAAGAAACCAGAAAAATAATTCCATTCCCAATCCCCCCAGAAACAAATGATCAGAAACAGAGTCCCTGGGAATAGACCTAACCAAGGAAGTAAAACACTTCTGTGGTGAAAACCTTAAAACGCTCTAGAGAAAGTGAAGAAGGTACCAGTTTCTGGAAGGCCTCTCATGTTCACGGACTGAACAATACTGGAGAAATTCCTCTCTTACAGAAACGATTTATAGACTAATGCAACCCCCATCAAAACTCCAACTCCATTCTTCACAGAACAATAAAAAAAAGTCTTAAAATTCATTTGTAGCCCATAAGACCTTGGATAATCTAACAGACCTGATGGGGAAAAAAAATAAGGCTAGAAGTACCACCATACCCAATTCCAAGTTGTGCTACAGAACCATAGTAACAAAAACACGGTATTGCCACAAAAATATATAGATCAGTTGAACAGAAAAGAGGACCAATGTACAAGGCCGTGTAATTATATCCACCTGATTTTTGACGAAGATATCGGTAATACTTACTAGAGAAAGGATGGCATCTTCCAACAAATGGTGATGGGAAAACTAGATGTTTACATAGAGAAGGACAAACATAGACCCTTATTTCTTACCACACACAAACAGCAACTTCAAACTGGTCAAGGATTTCAATGTAAGATCCCAAACTCTCAAATTGCTCAATGAAAAGGCAGGGCTTCCTGAATAGGACTCTGGTTGTTTGGGAAACAAGGCCCCAAATCAACAAAGGGACCTATGAATTGACAAATTATACTCAGCAAAGGAAACGACAGCCTTCAGAATGGGAGGAAAATTTATGCTAACTGTACATCTGTCAGAGGATTAGTGTCCAAAATATACAAAGAACTCAAAAAATAACAAAAACTGAAGAACAAGAAAACAAGCAATCAGTTTTTAAAAGATCAGCTAGAGAACCAGAGTTCTCAAAAGAATAAACTGAAATGGCCAATACACTGTTTTAAATCTGTTCAACATCTTTAGCTATAGGGAAATGCAAACTGAAGCTTCTTGAGAGTCTGTCTCGCCCATGTCAGATGCTGGAAAGGGTGTGTGAAGAGAAGGACCCTTACTTACTTGTGGAGTGTAAACTGGTGCTGCCAGTACTGAAATCACTGTGGAACTTTTGCAAAAGACTAAGTCTATTACTACATATAATCTAACTGTACCACTTCTGGGCATATATATCTGAAGGTCTCCATATCTGACTAGATATGATACACTTGCGTGTCCATCTTCACTGCTTCCCTGTTCATATTCGCATGGAAATGGAACCAGCCTCCATATTTATCAACTGATGAACACACGATGAAAATTTGATAGATATATGTAGTGGAATGTTGTTCAGTAGTAAGGACAGGTGAAATCTGCAGGAGAATAGAAGGGCCTGGAAAACATATTAAGCTAGATAAACTAGGATCAGAAATACAAATGTGGCATGTTCTCTCTCTTATGAGGAATCTGGATTGTAATTTTTATATGTTGTATTTATGTGGGCGTGAGTGTGTACAGAGGCCAGAAAACTAGAGAGAGACCCATGAGAGAAAAAAGAGAGGCCTTAAGGGAGACAGGTGTAGGAGGAAGTGTAACAGAATACATACGATTAGAAAGTGGGAAGGTGATTTCTGGAGGTGGAGGGTGTAAGTGGGGATGGGAACAGGAGATGGGAGAGAGCAGGGGTAGTGGGAGAGGAACCAAAGCTGTGTATCAAAATCCACATCAGTTACTGTTCTATGGCTGTGACAAAACACCATGACCAAAGCAGCTTGCAGAAGGAAAGGTTTATTTGGGGCTTACAGTTCCAGAGGGATAGGAGTCTATCATCATCACGGCAGACAGCCCTGCAGGAGGCAGACAGGCACGGGGCTAGAGCAGCAGCTGAGAGCTCACATCCAACCCACAGCACAGGAGCAGAGAGCAGACACTCTGAGAGTGGCAACCGTATTTTGAAATCTCAAAGCCCACCTCCAGTGACACACCTCCCCCAAGGCCACACCTCCTAATCCTTCCCAAGCAGTTCCACCAACTGGAGACCAGGTATTCAAATACATGAGCCTGTGAGGCCATTCTCATTCAAATCAGAACATACCATAAGGATACCAGCTGCTTTCCAAGGTAATTAAAAATATAGAGTAATAAAATGGTTAAAAGAAAAAGAAAAGTGATACACTTCTAGGGGAGGAAGTGGGCCAGAGCAGAGAGAGGTTAGCAGCTTAAAGCTGTGCAAAGGATGAATACTTCTGCAGTAGGTGGGGCAGCATTTGGGCTCACCTGTGTAACATGGGCCTTGTCTGTGTGTTCAATGTATTTTTATGCATGTATCACACATCTCATGGCCATCTTAGATCTCTACCAGGGTGTGCACTTTAATGTGATAATGGGCCATAGGTCACCTTCAGATACCTGAAGTATCAGTGGGCACCAGTAAGTTTCCAACCTTCCTCCCTGACAGTTTTGTTTTTTCTTTTTTTCCCCTTCATAGGCTACTTTTGAAAAGCATTCTGTCAGGCCTCCTGGTCTCACCCTCTGCCCGCTCTCCTAACTCAGACACCATGATCGTGTCTTCTGCTAATCTTCTTACAGCCTTCAGCGTCTGGCACGGATCCTCTAGCAACATTACTGTTCAAATATTTGCTAAATTGGCTATGCATGGCTTCAGTGGCATGCAGCTTCAATCCCAGCACTCGGGAGTCAGAGGCAGGTGGATCTCTGTGAGTTTGAAGCCAGTCTGGTCCATATAGCACGTTCTAGGCAAACCAGAGCTACACAGTGAGACACTTTTTCAACATGCTACATTAGAAGGGACACCTCAGAGACACTCATAAGGAAAAGATTTCTGAGACCAGCAAAGCTCTCATTAGGACTCAGGCCTCCAGAGGGGGAGGGGTTAAAGTAATTTATAAAAATAGATTAATGACAGGGGTCAGGCAGGAAAGCAGCTTTTCTTCAGGAAGTTTTAATTTTTATCTCCAGGGAAGGAATGAGAATAAACCATTCAAAGACTATAAAGGAGTAAAATTATCAGGAGTGTGGGTATAATTATTCCTGAGGTCTCTCTTCAGTAATATTAAACCTCATCTTTCTATTTCTGTTAGTTACACCTCAACTAGGGACCAGATTAAGAAAAAAGATTGCAAGTCAGGTGCTGGGAAGGGAGGGGGTAAAGAAGGATTTGCCATGGCGAAGGCGTGGAGGCAGTAGATGGATAACATTCATCTTTACATTTGCTAGAGCTGAACAGTTAACAAAAAATCTATTCTGTGTGATTTGTTTAGGGAAGCAGAATTGAAGGAGGCACTCATGTGGTTTGGTCTGACAAATCTTCTATTTCCTTTGTCTGTGTGCCCCCCGCCCCTTTAAAATTCACTCTGGTTATGCACATGTCAAGCTTTCTTCATGAGCCAGTAAATGCTGTTTGCTCTTTTCCATATATATATATATATATATATATATATATATATATATATATATATATATATGCTAGTGATAAATTTTTCCAGGATATAGAATATGGTGCTAGAATATTTTCAACTTTCTAAGGACAAATACTCTTATTAATGCCTGAAATTCCTCCTGCATAGAATCCCTCAGCACCCAACCATACAAAGCGCAACCCCACCCCCAGGCCTACTCAGAGTTGCTATGGTTGCTAAATGAAATGTGAAAGTTAAGGCATCCTTTCACTATGGGACACAGAGAATGTCAACATAGTCACCTCTGTAAACACGAGGCTTGTCCTGAGAAGGACAGGATGACAGTCTTAACAGAAGAAAAGGAGGTTGGTGGGAGTAGAAAGGAATTAAAATGTTCATGGATCCTGCAGAGCACATTGCCCCCCGCCCCCATTTTAGTATCTTTCAAATTGGTATCTTAAATTTGTGGTCACGCAGGAGGCAAGTCTCTCGTCATTCTTATCTTACCATCTATAGGTCTTCGGTAGAGCTTGCTTGGATATGGTCACTGAGAGGAAATTCATGGGAGACCCCAGTGGAGCATCCTGTGAACAAATGTGCAAGTGTCAGTGCTCTGAGTGGCCCAGATGATGACATGAAAATTGAGGACTTGTGGGATATTAGTTATCTATTGTGGCGTAACAAATTACTCCCCTCCCCAAACAGAGATGCTTTGAACAATACCCGATGGCTCATACTGTATTGATCAAGAATTTATGAGGCATTTTATTTATTTATTGGGTGTCCCTGGCCAGGGTCTCTACAGGCTGAGGCTACAGTCATCCTAACAGTGGGCTGGGATGGACAATCCTCCTGGGCTTCCTTGGGAGGCTGCTGTCCACAGGTGCCACTTCCTCACCTCCAGGGCTTGTGATAGAATTGTTTATGTGATTTCTTATGATTGAGTCTCCAAGTGTCGGGTGTGTACACTGTATTCTATGTATCAGAAGCAAGTCATTAAGAGTAGTCTGCGCTCAGCAGAGGATGATCAGTCTCCATCTACTGAACCCTGGAGTATGAAAGAACAAATATGGCAATTTTAAAATTACCACTCAAGAGTAGGCATAGAGGCACACACCTGTATTCCCAACACTTGACGAGATGTACACAGGAGGGTTAAGATTTCTAGGTCAGCCTTAGATACATATCAAATTTAAATTCAAGATCAGTCTGGGCTACATGAAAATCCTGAAAAGGGGTGAAAGGGGAGAGGGGGCGAGGGGAGGGAAAAGAAAACTACCATTCAAATCTGGTGTGGTGCTGTATGTCTGTAGTCCCAACATTTGAGACAGATGTTGAGACAAAAGGCTCAGGCGTTCAAGATTGTCCTTGGCTATATATCAAGTTCAAGACCACCCTGGACTACATGGAGACCCCATCTCAAAAACAAGGCAAAGAAAACAACAAAGGTCTCACATACAGACAAAAACATGAATGGAAATGTCATCCCTGGTATGTTTTCTTAATGTATGAGAGCAAGGCATAAAGAATGTCTAACTATCTAGCAAAGCTCTTTCGGAAGTATTAATGAAAACTTTTAGGCAATACTAGAATATCATGTTACAGTATCAATGACGAGGCTTCTTGGTGGTGTATAAAATAATTGATCATGTACTACATTCAATCAATAGCAGGGAAAATTTTGGAAGGAAGTAGTCTTGTTTATCTGTTAATGTTGCATTCATTAACCATTTCTCTGATTTACCTTTTAAAATTGTTCAAGGTATGATGATTGGATCAATTTGTATCCTATACCAATTTTATGGGAAGTTTTGAGTCAGTCCTAATGATTTTGAAGGAAGATGATTTCTGCGTGTTCATGTTAAAGAAAAATACTATATAAAGGCATGAGCTTGGTCACAAAATTATCTTAGCAGTTAAATGAATGTTTGGAGGACTGGGCTTTTCTGTTCAAATATTGAAAGCAAGGGTGTTGATAGGACATAGAGCCATCTGGGACCATACTAGTTATTAAAATATTGAGAACACTCCACACACCAGCAGGTAATAGACATTTCTAGTTCCTAACTCCACTTTAGCCCAGGATCCAGCAAGGATGAGAAGAGGAACAGCGGTTGCTCTGGGAACCTTCCCGTCACTATGTACACCTCCTTTGCTAAGTGGACTTTGTGCTTCGTGCCTCATTGAGTATCTTGACTGTCACCCTGGTCTTTGTTTGAGTTGCTATGATAAAAGTACCATAAAGTAGGTAGCTTATCTACATCAGAAACCTCAGTTCTTGGGACCGGGAAGCACAAGATGAATGCTCTCTCGCATTGTGTCAGATGATGGTTCACAGCTGGCATCTTCTCTGTGTGCATTCACATGGCAAAAAGGTTGAGCTGGCTCTCTGGAGCCTTTCACATGGGTACCCCTGGGACAATCACTTGTAAAATTCCCACTCTCAACACAAAATCTCCTTGAAGACTGAGCTCTAACATTAATTTGGGGATGCCCCAAATATTCAGAACACAGATATGGAAAAAGAAGTCATATATAATATTTTAAGGGGAATAGACTGCACTTGGAATCGGGTAACTTGGCTTGTTATCTAAATACGGAGAAAATTAATTGTTCTGCCTTTCTAGAACAAAGCAATCATTGCTTCACCTATTTGGTAAGATAAATTCAAGAGTCCAGCACAGACACTGGAATAAGCTGTGTGAACTTTTAGGCTATGGCAGCACTCCAGGTTAAAACAGAAAAGTTAACACAAAAGAGCTGTTTGGAGTTTCCTGAAAATCACACTTTGGGATTATCCTGAATGTCAGAGTTAAAGACATTTTCTATTTTCCTAAAAGACATAAACATTTAATTCACAAATATAATCAAAATTCCATTAGAATAAAATGTATAAGGAGAAGAACAGAAAAGAATGTATTTTATTTGGATTTATTTGAGGGGGCAGTCTTAACTCATATTAACGCTTTCAAGAATTGCCAAGATTGCCAGGCAGTGGTGGCGCATGCCTTTAATCCCAGCACTTGGGAGGCAGAGTCAGGTGAATCTCTGTGAGTTTGAGGCCAGCCTGGTCTACAAAGTGAGTTCCAGGACAGGCTCCAAAGTTACACAGAGATACCCTGGTCTTGAATAACAAAAAAAAAAAAAAAAAAAAAAAAAAAAAAAAAAAAAAAAAAAGAATTGCCAAGATCACAGGTTCAAATAAGTTTAATTAAATTAATATTTAAAATTCACTTTTATCAGTAAGATAACTCTTTTCCTAAAAAATACAGAAAAATGCCTGTCTGTAAAGTGATTAACTCCAAGAAATCTGCTAGGTTTGCTTTTCTTTTTTTCACTTTTTCTTAAATATGTCTTGTTCACAAACGAGATGTAAGAGGAAAGTACTTCAAGAATTTGTGGACCAATTTACATAGACTTTTAATACAAACTACCATCCACATTATGAAAAACAAAGCCAAATAAACAATGAGAACCACCACCAACAAAAACACCTCAGTCTCTTTAAATAAACTAATACAGGACCACCAAATTGAAACTTGATTTTTCAACAATATTTTTTTTCTGTCCATGAAATCAGAAAGGAATACAATTAACTCATAGCTTCATTCTTACAAAGCATCATTAGAGATATAACACTCCACCAAACACATACACAGAGCATAAGCTAGTGTAAAGACAGCTGTAAAGATATAAAATGGTTATGCTAATTAAAGGTGTAACCAGCTACACTTTTATTGAATTTGAATTTTTTCTTTTTTGTTAGCCTGTTTGCTTTTATGGTATTTTCCTCAGTAGTGGTTTTCAAACTTGTTATGTGATCAAATACTTAGAAATCATGACGCCCTTTACATTGTCATGAATTATTCATACATTTAATTCCAGCATAAAATTATATAAACTAGAAACAATTTTATCAGCAGAAAATATAATTTTATTATAGCTTCCACATCACAAAAATACTACTATAAATAAAATATTTATTAGACTGCATTTGATAGCAAGATAATAAATAACACAATTTAAACCAAGCCAACCACCTAGAAAGGTAGGATGCAAAGATGAACTGTTGCTTGAGGCAGCTGTGCAGGCTCCTCTCTGTCTGCTGTCCCTTGGTGGTGTCTGATCTGTCTTCAGATGAGCTTTCTCAGCTGTTTCGAAACCTGGGCATCCTCACTTGCCTTGCGTTGGCTCCTCCCAGGAGGCACAGTCTCGATATGCTTCAGTAACTTCCGTCTCATTCCCAGTGTGACATGCTACTCTAGAGACCGCTGTCATCAATTTTGAGGCACAATACCTCAAACTAGCTCAGCTTGAGAAAAACACGGTTGAAATGGGGAATTCCTGCTGGAGTTTCCTTCCTTTTCACACAGTTTTAAGTTAGCTTTGCAACGTGATGCACCTTTTCCAAGCACTTCGCCATTAATCTTGTTGGGAAGTGTTCAAATCCTCCTGCTGGGTCTGATGGTTTATCTCCCTAGATTCCCATGTTGAAATCCAATTCCCAACACAGTAGAGGAGGTGGGGCCTCTATGAGGTGGTAAGATCTTAAAAACAGTGTCCTTCTGAAATGATATTAGTACCCCCTGAGAAAGAAGGCCCTCAGAGAGCTACCGCATGCCTTCTACTGTGTGAGGGCTGTCAAGGGAACACATGAACCAGAGATTTGGCTCACATCAGACACTGAACCTTGGGCTTGTTTCTACTGTTCACAGCCATCCAGTTTATGCTATTTTGGCACAGTATCATGAATAAAGTAACCTCTTCTAGGTTGCCGACTGTGACTGTTGCTGCTTACCAGGTGCTTGGTGTACTTACTAACAGTGTCAATCACAATTGTGCAAATATGGGCAATATGCAGGAAGAATAACTGAATAACTAGATCAACAACTAATCCAGGAGCCCAGCCTCAGCACTGGCTTCTTTTCCTAGTGCTACCACCATGGAGAGGTGGCTGCCTATGACCAGCCCTTCGTGCTTTCCTTTCTCTCCTTTCCCTGTTCTGTGATTCCTTCCACTATTTCAATTTGAGATCTTGCTCAGCTATCCAAAAATAAACGACTTCATTGCCACCTGCTACTAAGAAAAGCAGAGCCCAAGGCTATGCCAACCAGAAAAATCTTAGAAAATGCCTTTAAAATCCTGCAACACAATTACAAATTGACGGAACATATTATTATGCACATTACAGCATGCACAACAATCACTGAAGAATCAAGGAATTCCACATTTCTTACTGGCATCTGAAGTCTCTGTACCCCTCTAACTCAGCACCTAAACTTTTAAATAAGCTATATCAAACTTAAGTTTTCTGACTTCAAGGTCATCTTTAACAACAGCACTGCTGACCACAGCTACTACAGTATTGGCTCTAACACTGCTTCAGCTCCGTACCGAACGGTTTCAGGTCAGCTGTCTGATTGTGACTGATTCCACTTTGGGCTTCAATCTTATTCATGTGGTTGAAATTCCTAGTTCAGAAACCAACCATTACTGCATTTGAAGTGAAAGTTTCAGGTTTTGAGTTTCATTATCTTTTCATGCAGTGTCACCATGATGAGTACATGTAACTCTTTCAGGAAACTGAAACATATACTAGTTTGGGGAGGGATAAAAAGAAATTTAATCAGTGCTCACTGGTAAGAGGAACAGGCAAACAGGCCAAGGAACTCCAAGCTTATCTTTGGGAACTGACATAAGCTTTGGGCTTAAATAGAAGCCAGGGGAACAAGCTACAGGCATAGTTAAGCAGTCCTGTCAAAATGGGTACCTTTACTTTTGACATGAAATCTTTTGACAAAGTTGTTACTTGGTAGAGGAGCATAAATTTAACTGCCCTTTGGTTTGATCACTGTTAAGAACATACCCTCCCTATGTATGCATGTATGTTGTGGCACAGCCATGTCTTTAGGCTGTGCCCATATAAGCTATGTACACACACAGTATACCACTCTATCTATTCCATGTTTAAACACTAGTTGGAGCCTTGTGGGCAGCTCACTTCCCTGTGTGCCTAACATCCTGCAGTTCTCTGTAGCAGCTCTGCCGTATCTGCAGACTTGGAAATGTGTCCACAGAAGTCATACTGTGGTGTATTCTCATGGTGGTAAGTTTTTTGTGAGACCTGCAAGTCTCTCCCAGAAGGAAAAGCAGTTCTGTTCTTTCTTACAGACTTTCCCACATTTAGGTAGCCTACACTGCTTCTAATGTTGCTGAGCTTAAATATTATTTTAATTTTGTTTTTCATTTTTTAGACCATCCTATTTCCTAACATTTATTGCTTAAAATTATTTAAATAAAGTGTCTCTAAATCAAAAATTAATTTTCATAAATGTCTAGAGCAATGGTCACAAATTAACATGCAATTTAAACTGGTGTTCTTTGGTGGTATTTTCAGAACAGTGTTGATCAGATCTTAACACCAGGATTAAGAAGGGTTGCCAATACATTTTCTAGTGAGAGGCATTTAAATTTTCGGTGTTCACTGTGATGAGAAGGCTGGTAGTTTAAACACTTTATTGCTGCTCTATGGTATACATAATTAAATGAAGCATGTTCAACCCAAGGGGACTTTAATAGGTTACTTGCAATTGTTACTGCAGGCAACAACTTGTACATGATTTTATTTCCAAATCCACAAAAAACAAATTTTATACAAATCAGCACTGTAAAAATGTCAATTACAGCCCCAGAGGCTTTGCTGGCAGAATAATTGTCTAAATTCTAGGATATGGGAAAACAGGTTTTTTTTTCTGTATTCATCTTTTTTTTCCATTTTCTTTTTTACAAAAAATTTACAAGTGAAATGTTACTACGAAACTTTTTATAAGGAATTTTTTGCAAAACATTTACATTTTACCATCAACTATTTCTGTTTTAAAATCATTATGTAGATTTAATACCCTATGCTGCACATCAATTTATGTGGGCTGACAACTTAGTGACATGCATAAAAAAAACACCACAAGGCATTAAAATGGAGACTTAAATACAAATATTGTTGCAATAAAACAGTTATAAAATTGAAAAATAGGACCTAAACATCATGCTTATCTAAGTTTGACAAATTAACTTTTTCTCCTAGATTACACACTTTTATTACCGCTCTCATGAGTGTGATAAATAATGACTTAACATCAAGTTCTAATGTAATCAGCAACACATACACAAACCTAACCAAAGAAAGTATACCGTAAGAGAAAACTACTCTAACACTGGAGTTCTACCATGATAAATACAGAGCTTTGCACTGATAATTTTACAAAGAAAAGCTTCATAACGGTGGCAAAGGGAATGAGCAGTGAAACGCCATTAACAGGACTCTACTGCACATCTGTGCCCTACCACAGCTATATCCCACTGAGTCAAATAAAGGACACTGAAATTTACGACTGCTGTACGACAGAAAGGTGGACTCAGAATGGTACGCAGAACAGACTGTCAAAATATTTCTAATTTCAGTGGTGAAATGTGCCTGCTGACTGATTATTTTATATACTATAAGGTAATCCAGATTCAGTCTGATACATTTATAATAGGCCTCATTGTTGGTGAGGATAACTTGCACTTCTGATGAGCATACATGGGTTGCATAAAACTGGCTCGTGGAGTAATGATGCAGAGTGCTCATACTTGGTGCTAACAACAAAAAGTATAGCTCAGAGAAAACATGATTAAAACATTAAGAAAGTCTCTTTGCATAAAAAAAATTTATAGCATTGATTGTGTAGCATGATAGATAAAATATATATTTGATGTTTCAGCTCCTATATAATAAAATTAAAATTAACACTACCAAATGCTCCTCTGTACCAAACAAACAACAAACTGATTCTGATGTTTTAAAGCCAGATACATCAGTTGTTAAGAGTACATTAAATAAAATATACAAAACAATTTACAAAATTCAACTAAAATTTAAAGACTTTGTTACAAGTCTACAAAAGCTTTAAGAAACTTGAAATTTATAACCACAGTGTAAAAATTTTTTTACCTTTAATCTCAAAGCTTTTTTATACAAACCGAAAGCACAAAAGGCCTTCAGTTTTATATAACGCTACAAAGGGCTGGCCTAAAGTGTACATAGTGTAAACAGTGATCATTACAGTATTTCTCCTTCATCAAAAATACAAGAAACATCACGATTTGGGAAGAGAATTTTCATGAGTAGTACTTTTCCTGAAACAATAAAAAATGCACAAGAAAACATATACCTATATTCAAACCAATGATGGTAACAAATGAAGTAGGTAAAAACTTTAGTTTCCAAATGGTCAGTTTCAATAGTTATGACTCTGTGTAAATATTTTCTAAAAACATTGTCTTACTAATGTTTAATCTATTAGAACAATCCAATTGTTTTTCATATGAAAAGTTTGGCCATCTTTCCTAATAAGACACTGCTCTCTAAGACCCTTGCACAAACAATGAAATATATTTTCAGTCACTATTTGACTGAAAAGTATTCTGGTTTTCCAAAAATATTTTTTGCTTCATAATATCATTTCTATTATACATTTGTTAAGCTGTCTAAACCTTTAGGGAAAATTCTGTTATTGATACAACATAAAGATATCACTGTGATATAAGTTCTTAATAAACCTAACACAATACTAGAAATAAAATTGGATTTGCCAATTTTTAGTAAAGGAAAACAAAAATTATAATGTAGTTAAAAATAATTTTCTGCTGGCCTGGAAAAAGTATGATAATTCTTTCTTTGGCTACTAAGTCAAAGCATAAAGAATTTTGCACATTGTCAGCATAACTCATATTTACAGAACATGAAATTACATAGATCTGTAATTTATGTGAGCATTTCCAATATGAACATTTAAAATGAAATTTTGCTATTGAACACAGGGTTAGACACACAGTCAACCTTATCTTCCAAACATTGTTAAACTGCTTCCTCTTGCTCTTCTGAAGCTATCATGAATTCTGTTCTAAGAAATTTTCTCCCAGCATTTCCCTAAGGTTTCAATCTAAAATTTAACCTAAGAGTTCGCTCTAAGGTCCTCTGTGTCTCCAAAATGGAGAAAATAATTGGGCTTCACTGATTGTCTGCGTACACACTACTATAATGTAGTGGTAATAAAGACCTGAGACACATCTCAGATTAGTATTTTGGAACGTAACCTAATTCAACTTTTGAAGAACTTTTGATATTTAGAAAAGACGGCCAAAACTATTTTGAATGGATTTTTTCCAAAAACCAAGCTAAAGAAACACAGTATTATCCCTGTTGTCAGATAACAATCTGTTTTCTGTGCTAAAGAGTAAAAGAAGTGCATGTAAGTTATTACTGGCTAAATTTTTAACAAAGTACTTCCAAACAGATTAAGTCCAATTAAGGTCCAGCCTGCAAATTCACGTGGTCTGTCTCTTTAGACATATTAACAACACATGATGTTAAAGGAGGGAGGATTCTGTTTAAAGGTTATGTGATGTATTTCCAAAAAACTACAGCAACTTATAGCATGGAAGAAATACTTTTCTGTTTCCAGTATATTGGTTTTCTTTTTCTATTTTTAAAAATTCAACACTTTATGTGTTGAACCAAAAAAATCCCTGGAATTCTTAAAGATGCCAAGGATGCAAATGTGATTTCCTACTCTGATTTCCACTTGACCAGCCCATTTCCAGATTTTCAAAGGTGTGTAAACGTAAGTGCAGCACGAGAGGTCTTTGTTACAGAGAGCGTCTCAGAATTCTTCCATGTTTGTTGAAACATTGGGAGTTGCTGGATTCGAATCTTGAGAAATGGCCGCAACTGTGACAATCCGTGGGGAGCCAAGCACCTCTGTAACGGACGAGTCCAGTTCTCCCGAGGTAACAATGGCAAGCGCTGTCCCACCGCCTTTCTTATTCTGGTGAGTTTTGACATGCTTGGAGAGGTGATCACTCCGCATAAACCTTTTAGAACATTCTGGACATTCAAATCTCTTTTCTCCTGTAAACATAAGAAGGAAATGAAATTGCATATATTTTAATTAAAAGAAAATTTTAATTTTTAGTAATTTCTCTTCCATGCATATTCCACTTTTATAAGATATGATATATAGAGATACGTCTAGTTTGGGTACACAATATTTTCTTCTTATTTCTATGATGGTAGGGAGCAAACCCAAGGCCTTGTTCATGGTAGGTAAGCCCTCTATCACTGAGTTATCTCCTAGCCCTTTCTGTTTAAAACAACAACAACACAAACAAAAAAGACCTATTAAGCAAACAACGTAGAAGAAAAACCATGTGGCTGAAAATAAAAGACTCAAAGTTTGAAAGTCCTGCTTTGCCATGAACTGGGGGAAAAAAAGTAGAACAAGTAAATAACCACTCTGAGCCTCCACTTCCCCATCCACAAAATGTCAGGATTCCTGACAAAAGAGCTCCCGACAGTCTCTCACAGCTAACAAAGCACAGCATGGAAGGGGAAGGCCAATGTGCAGTCACTAAAGTGATAGCTGGGTCTCGCCTTTAAACTGGAGAGGCATGATCTATCTTAGAAACTATTTTAAGCTAAGAATGTAGTAGTATGCTAGGTTTTTATAAGAAAAAAAGTGAGTGCTGGGAACATATATTTCAAATTAAAGCCAGCTTTAAGCTTCCAAAGAGCAATGGTGATATTTTGATCCTTAAACATGTTTTCTACAAAATATAAACCAGTTCTAACTAGAACCACTTCAGCTTACTGGAATAAAAATCAAATGTTAACTAAAAAGGGGGAACCCCTCTCTCTTCTTTTTGAGTAACAGGATGAAACACACGAAAGCTTGATTGACTGTTTTATCCTGATGTTTACAAAGGCTAAGTAGCTTCAGTCCTTCCTTCTACAACTGCTATGGCAGTGAACGGGGTTTTTCTGGTGGGAAACAGAACTCGGATAATATGGAGATTCATTTGTCAGACTTTTTTTCCCTTGCCCCTCCTCTGACTTACCAAAAATAAATCTACAATTTCAAGTTTTGACACATCAGATGTTCCCCTAACCCCACCCTTGCCTTTGACTACATTTACAATTCAGAATTTTTCTATTAAAGGCCAAATAAATGCATTGGACAAAATTGTCAGAGACAATGAAAATACAGGGAGCAAATCTCTAAAGTAAAAGAGCCCAGATATTATGAATGCTGACACTCAGCAAAGGTGAAAATTAAATACAGCTGAGAAACAGTCTTGATGTCATTTACTATCTGACCATAAAAGAAGAGTTCAGTTTACAACTTTCAAGCTAGAGAAAACCTGAAGATCTAGTTTTAGATTTTTATTTTATAGATGAGGAAGTGGAGGCGCAAAGACTTGCTTGCCTGGAAGGCACAGAACCTACATATGGGCTTTTTATGGTCCCACCACAGGGCAACTGCAGACTGCCATTACTTCACAGCCACCAAGTCTGATTCATAGACCAGAGGGTGATAGCTGAGATGTGGGTGCCTCTTCTAAGTACAAAGCTGGAGATAAATCTACACCACAGCTGTCTAGCAAATACTCATTAACTGCAATGTTCATAAATTCAGTCACTTCCAACAATTATTTGTAGACTATCTATGTAAGGCACTGGCCACAGAAAAGCTGGACATCTGACTTTAACTCCTGTTCTTGAAGTATCAGCCACTGTGCAGATTCAGTCCAGTGAGTAGTCCAGGTACTCTACAGCTCCGTGACAAATGGAAACAATGGTGACATGCTCAGTGTGGATGCTCCCAGCCTTTCTACTCATCTATTTGGTTACCAAATTAACTTCAAGCCACAAAGGAGCTGGCTAGAATCTCAAATATTCAAAATTATATTGTACATGTATACTTTCACTAGAGGAATGACTCCTTTTGGCTCAATGTCCTTTTCAAGAGAAGTGTTTTCTGCTCTACTGGGTAATAACTTCTTATTTTGTACTCTCCGCAAGCACCATCAAGGGACTTTACGTCAAGGATGTAAAGAATGTTTATATTAACTACAGATGATACAATTTTATAGTCAAAATTATTTTAATTATTCCAAATCTACCTGGGCTTTCAGAATTCATGATTGCCCTTTCTGATTAAAGAATCTACTTATCAAATCTGTTGATACTGGCTATTGTCATAGACAATGTGGCCCTGCAAGGATCAATCCCTAGAAGTTGCACGTTACAGGATGATGGGGTTTAATAGCTATAACTAGGTAGGTTATGGAATTTGATACAGGAAAATTATTCTCAACTGTATAGGTGGCCCAATATAATCACACCAGCTGTTCAAAGAGACCTCTCTGTACCCAGTGTTGGAAAGATCAGAAGTTTGACAGGGACCAACCAGAGTTTTGAAGTGTCTCAGAACATGTGCAAGAAGAAAAGCAGGGACCTTTCAAGAGCAAACACTGGCCAGGTGACCAACAGCAGGGAGCAGGGACCTGATCTAACACCAAGGCTGGACTGGCTGAGTGCAGATGGGCCTCACAGCAGCTTCTTTCCCTGAGTGCAGCACCATGCACACACACTCTGACCTGTGACTTAAAGAAGCTAAAGGACAAGTGTGCTCTTTCAACGGCTAAATTTATACTGTTCTCTTCAGTTCAGCTCTATGGACTTCTATAAAAAAGGACAGAGCATCTTGTCAAATACTTACTGTATTATTTAAGCTACAGCCATTTTCTTCTTTCATCATTAATCTGCTAAATTACACTGCCTGAATGATGTTCAGATGTTCAGACTTTCAAGCCTAGAATGAAGTCTTCTTAGATCTGGACCCAGGATGTTCTTTCTCAGAAGTTTTTAATAACTATTCAATTTCTTTACAATACAGGACTTTTCGTGATATATATTTCTTTTTTCATTTTAAATTAATTGCAAGCTGGGCTAGCTTGGCCTTAAGGACTATAGTAAATAAAGGTGCAACTGTATTTTTAGGTTTGAGGGACTGCTCTCAGGGCTTCAGTGTGCTACATCAGTGTTCTTTCACTAGGCTGCACCCCAAGTCCTGTACCTTTTCTAGAGTTATTTTCAAATGTAGGGTAGAGTCATGCAGCTCATCCATTTATGACACACTCAATGTCTACACAGTCGTCAGTTGTATTCACACGTTTTCTTAGTCAATGTGACTGGGGCCTTAAGATGTTTTGCCTTCCCAGCAAATCAAAATTTGGTTTCAGGATCTGGAACATTCCACTCAGTGGCAGAGCATGTGCCTAGCCTTGAGCTCATGTGTACCACCTTGAGCTCCACCTTGGACAGCACAAAAAACAACCCCCGTGCCCACAGGCCTGGGTTTGAAAGATTATCTCAACTGTTTTCTTATGTCCACTCTTTATTATTTAACTTCTCATTTTGGATCTCTTCATTTTGTTTCTTAAGGTAGAAAATACTAGATTGCTGACTGAAAAAGAGGATTGAATGCTATAAATTGACTCTTTATCTGAATCTTGTAAATTGTGTGATGAAACTTTGCATTCAGTAGAAGCTATTTTCTAATTTCCCTTGAGACTTTCTCTTGGCCCATGGGTAACTCAGAAATATGCTGCTTGGTAATTTTATGCAAGTTAAAGGCCCGCATGGGTTATATAGTGAGTTCAAGGCCAGCCTGGGCTACAAAGCCTAGTTTTCCATTTCTGCCTCCATTTTTCATTCTTCTGTTTCCTTCCCACCCCACCTTGTATATGCATACAGTATACACACACACACACACACACACACACACACACACACACACACGCATACATGCAGACACACATAGCCATATATATACAGGGCCTCAATTATATAGCTCTAGCTGGCCTGGAATCCACTATGTAGACTGATGAACACTGAACTCACAGAGATCTACCTTCCTAGTGCTGTAACTAAAAATGTGCACCACTATGTCAGGCTCTAACTTAATTTTTTGTTAATTAATATTGTTCTCCCTTCACTTCACATTTATTTCTAGTAATAATGCTTTACCATGAAGAACTTTTGGATATAAAAGTATTATCATGAAGTATTTCTTCTGGTGAAAAATCTGATGGTAAAAATTCTTAATTTGATTTCCTCTCGAAAAAGTCTGTCAGAAGAAATGGATCAGTGGGCAAGAGCACTTGTGCAGCCATGAGGACCTGAATTTGGATCTTCAGATTCCAGCACCCATGAAACACGTTGAGGGTGGTCTGCACACACCTGTAACTCCAACACTGTAGTGGGGTGGAAGAATGACTTGGGCTTGCTGGCTCTCAGCCTAGCCCCGTGAGCCACAGGTCAGGGAGAAGCCCTGCCTCAGAGGAATAAGGCAGAGAGTGAGAGAGCAAATATCTGATGTCCTCTTCTGGCCATGCACACAGGAGTGTGCATGTGCACACACACAGATGCACATACCATACATACAAAACACTTTTTGTTTGTTTGTTTGTTTGTTTGTTTTGAGACAGGGTTTCTCTTTGTAGCTCTGGCTGCCCTGGAACTCACTCTGTACACTAGGCTGGCCTCTGACTCACAGAAATCCACCTGCCTCTCGAGTGATGGGATTAAAGGCGTGCTACCACACCTGGCTTACAAAACACATTTTTAAAAAGGACTCTTAACATGTAGCCCAGGTTGGCCAGAAATTTATGAAGTAGCCCAGGCTGTGTTCCTGTTCTTCTTCTTCCTCCTCCTCCTCCTCAGCTCCTTAAGTTCTATGGGATATGCTACCATAGCTGGCTAAATGGTCCCAGTTTGCTTTTGATAACAGGATATCCTCCCTTGCTCCTCAACCACCATAATTTTTAGGGGAACCTACTATCATTCAAATTTTCATTTCCTCTATACATCAATGTATCATTGTTCTTTCAGTGCCCTTCAAGATTCTCATCATCTCTGATCTGAGCAGGCTGTTCCTGTGACACTTCTGGGCATGTTCTCCTTTTACCTATCTAGGATTTACCTAACTTCTGGATCTCTAATAAATATGGATCTCTAATAAATACCTAATATGGGAAACCTTGGACATTTTATATTGTTTTTTTTTTTCCTGTATCAAACTTTTCCCTTCTTTCCAATAACACAAACTTGAGACCCTTTATTTCTGCTCCACATATCCTTGTGGTCCAGCTCACTCTCTTGCTGTCTTAATCTATTCCCTTTGCCTTTCAGAATTCACAATTTCTACTGCTCTATCTTCAACTGCACCGCTCTCCTGTTATAGTCCCCATCTGGCTACTGAACATTTAGTTATTTTTTTACTTTGAATATTGTACTTTTCCACTGGGGTATGTCCTATAGTTTTAATTTGTCTAATTACAATTGTCCACTTTTCCATTCTTTTCAATCATGTTTGCTCCTTGGCAGTCCATGGACCATGTTTTTAATGGCTGCTTTAAAGTCTGATAAATTCTTAAGTCTGGATTATCTTAGCATTCTATTGTACTCTGAAAAGTTTAGATTTTATGCTGTGGAGATTATGAGTCCTTTAAAATCTTCTGGAAAATGTTTTCATATTAGAAGATAATTCCATTTAAGTTCACTCAGACTCAGTCTCATTCTTCTTTTCTTGAGTTTCCAAGTTTCAATATTAATTCCTTTTTGAAGGCATTGTTCAAGGGCTAGGGAGATGTCTCAGTGGGCAAGCGCACTTATTAGACAAGCACCAGAACCTGAGTGTGTATTCTAAATACAAATAAATAAATAAATAAATAAAAATACCAGAGTTTGGCTGTGCAAGCTGTAACCCCAGCACTGTGGAATGAACTGACAGGTGAATCCTGGGAGCGTGATGGTTAGCTGACCAGCCTAACCACAGACCAGTCTAAACCGTGAGCTGATGGTTCTGTGAGAGAGGCTGTGTCAGGGCACTAAGACGGAGATTGATACCTTCCTCTGGTTTCTGCATATGTGTGCATGGATGTATATACACCTGTAACTTATGTGTATTTAATCTCTCTCTCTTTCTCCTCTCATACATGCACATGAGTGTGTGCACACACACACATGCACATGCACACACCCACCCACCACAGAAAGATATAGAGAATGTGCACATGTAAGAATTAGGCAGTGGTTTTAAGGTTTTGTGTCATTCTATGTTGACCCTGTGTATGCACAGCTCAGGAATGAGCCAGCATTTCTTCTGTTCTACACACAGAATTAGTGATCAGCTTTTATCCTGTTTTCCAAGTGTATCTTTTTCTGATTTCATCAGCCAGAAAGCC
The DNA here is from genome assembly GCF_004664715.2 of Peromyscus leucopus. Taxonomy (NCBI): domain Eukaryota; kingdom Metazoa; phylum Chordata; class Mammalia; order Rodentia; family Cricetidae; genus Peromyscus; species Peromyscus leucopus. Next base: position 85,043,428 of record NC_051075.1, read on the forward strand.
AGGTTTCTGTGGCCTCTTGTAGCATCTGGGGCCACAGTTTGAGTAACACGAGAGAAATATAATAGTGATTCCACTCACACAGCATGGTAAACACAGCCCCCACTTCCTGGATCCTCTGGCTGGAGATACGAGTGTATAAAACCTTTTTGGTACCTGTGTTGCCACTGCTGTAACGAAATGGGCCTGGTGTGGGGGCCCACCGTCTCCTCTTCTGACTTCTCTAGCTATCTACCTGGAATTTCTCTTATTTCCTGTTGCCTGCACCTCTAAGCATTGACTCATAGGATCAACCCTGGGAAACGAAGCAGACAGAACATGTGACACGAACCTGCACTGGGTGCTTACTAAGTTTGAGTTCACGCCTCATTGTCTGCTTTGTCTCTCTCATCATTTAGGTAAGAAAACAAGCAAACTACTCAGTTATAAAATGTGGCCCCTGATGCCAAGAGGCTGAAGACACTGATTCATTTTGGCTGCTGGTCAAGTCACAGGAAATAGTTCTGACTATTATACAAACTGAAGCAGCAAACAGCTGTATAAAAATTCTGGGGGAAATTTTTAATGTACCTATAGAGTTTCTGATCTTCTCTATTTCATCAATAATACTTTTTCTTTGTATATGAAAACCACAGGCATTTTAATTATCAACTTTCCTTTCCACTTAAGCTTATAATTACATACAACTTTATATGGGATAAAAGAATAAATTGTACATATTGTAAAACTCTGAAGTCTACTGTAAATAGCGTTTTAGGAGCACCTCTGGGTTTTTCTTAGCTGGTGAAAAATAATAGATGTGGTTGAAGATGAAACCTCCCTGTGACATTATTTATCAGAAATCATCCCTGGATTGATTACTTCTTGGAACAATGTCATTGGTCAATAAAATATTCTAAAAAAAAAAAAAAAAAAAAAAAAAAAAAAGCAACATGCCCACAGTAAAATATTCACAGAAATGAGCTATCCTATTACAATTACATTTATGATATATGTACAATCTATATCCTTATTATGTGCAACAAACACTTGTTTCTATTCCTGTAATATTTTCCAATTAGCAGGAAAGGTAAATATAATTCCTTATTGTTTAAGATGGCAACACAATCACACCAGACTGTCTTCCACTGAAACACCATTAGATTAACAGTGATGGGAAAAGGGTTGGGGCTTAAGTCTACAGCATAAAAAAAAAGACAGAGTAGAAAGTCATTAACAAAATAATGATTGTATTGCATCTGAAAACTAGAGATTATCATTAAGAAGCTGTGTTCTAAAAGAGAGTCAATTTTGTGCAGAAACCCCTGTGATGTCTAAAACCAATGATAAAATTAAGGTCTATTCATAAAGGTTTTGTTTGTTTGTTTTTCTTTTGAGGTAGGGTCTCTGTATGCCCGGTTGGTCCAGAACTTGCTATGCAAATCAGCCTGACTCAACTCCCGAGATTCACCTTCCCCTGCCCCAGAGGACTGATATTAAGGGAATGAACCACCAGGCCAGGCATTATTCATAAAATTAACTTGAGTGTCACAGATTCAGGCAAAATATTTCAGGATGTATATCTAAAGAGAGGTTACCCACAGCATCTGTGGTAGTCATCACAAGAAAAATAAAACAACAACAAAAAAAAACGAAAAACAGGGCCCAGTGATTTTCTCCTGGTGAGGAAGAGCCTCCTTCACAAGTTTTAGGTACTATTGATTTTTAAATACTCTGTGCACAGATCATTACAAACTTTACATTATTTTAGCAAAGCAGATTGATCCTTACTACTTTCAAAAGGGATTAAAAATAACTTATTTACCTACTCACAGTCAATCAATGTGTTTCTTTTGAGAGTGGTGGCTAAATATTGAACAAAAAGATTCTTGCCATGAATGATCAAGGCTTTCAACTGAAACACATTCAACTTTTAATCAATACTTATTTCAAGGTATTTTGTTTGATACTGTTTTCAACAAACTTAACAAGCACTTGGCATGACTATTTTCAACTCTTTTTTTTTACCATGTAATATCATTTTAATTTTATACAATAAATAATAGTCAAATTTTAATCAGCAGTGTTTCATAGTGCTAATCAATTAGAGCTTTTGTTTTCCTGCTTTGGTTTAATTTTTAAAAGTTTATTTACATTTTGTTTAGGCTTGCTACAGATCTCAAAGATCTTTAAAAGTCCTCTTTATAAGCACATCAACGCTGGCTTAGTATTTTTGGTGCCAAACAGGTTTTGCCTTCTTTCACTGCAGTGCTGAGACCAGTACCTCCTGCATGCTAAGCAAGCATTCTACTACCAAGTCCCAATATCAGTCCCTAATATGTTTTATTTAATATTTCCCATCATTAAATCCTTAAAAAAAGATGTTTTAAAAAATATGTGAATGCAACTCTGTTTATGGAGGAGTACATGTACATGAACACCAGTACTTGTGGAAGCTAGATGATGAAGTTGGATTCCCTAGAGCTGAGTAAAAGGTGCTTGTGAATTGCCCTACACTGATGCTGGGAAATGAACTCGGGCCCTCTGCAAGAGTAGCACAAACTCTTAATGATGAGCCATCTCCCTAGTTCCCTTAATATGGTTTAATTAAATAATTGTATGTAGGATAACATGTATTTAAAATATTTATATCAATAAACATAAAGTACAACTGATTTTGAGTTAGTAAGATAGCAGATGTTTATGATTTAGATCATATTAAAAGGAGAGAGAGAAAGATAGGGGGAGAGGGAGGGAGGGAGGAGGGAGGAAGGGGAAAGGAGAGGAGGAGGGAGAGAGAGGTGAAGGATGCAGCTCAGATGGCACAGTGCTTAGCAAGCACAAGCCCCTGCTTCAACTCCCAGCATGGCATGAACAGGGCATGATGGTGCATGGCTGTACTCCAGGCCCTTAGAAGGTGGAAGCAGGTGGATTAGGAAGTTCAGAAGATAAGAAGATCAAGTTGCTGGGCAGTGGTGGCACACGCCTTTAATCCCAGCACTCGGGAGGCAGAGGCAGGCGGATCTCTGTGAGTTGGAGGCCAGCCTGGTCTACAAAGCAAGATCCAGGAAAGGCTCCAAAGCTACAGAGAAACCCTGTCTCGAAAAACCAAAACCAAACAAACAAACAAAAAGAGATCAAGTCATCCTCAGATACATAGAAAGTTTGATGCTAGCCTGGGATACATGAGACCCTGTCTTGAGGAGAAGGGTTGCCCTAAATTATTAATATTTGATTTTGAAGCATTTATGTTTTGTGTATCTGTATGAGTATGGATGTGTAATGTAGAAGACTTTACAAACCATCAACTCAAACAAAACAATCACAAAGCAAAGCTTCAGATCAAACAAATGGCAATTATTCTTGGGTTCTTTAACCTTTCCCACTGCAAATCCAGGGAAGAGATACTACATCTTCTCATATGCATAAATAGCCGAGTAGTTTTCAAGAACAGACACAACATTGTCACAGGATTAATTTTGAATCACATCATATTTGATAAATGTCAAGAATGAAGTGGCATTAGAAATACCATGCAATACTAAGAGATTTAAAAATGTAAAAATCAAAATTCAGAGGTAACATAATGCTAAGCTCCTGGACAGAGCAACACACTAATGCTCATTTGTGTTGCTACTCCATGGGCATGTCAAAGTGGGTCATTCTGTGTTTGGGATTTGTGATTTATTTAACAACCTATGGTGCTGGAGATGGAGCCCAGGGTCTCCATTGCTCATAGTCATCCCCAGACCACTGAGACTGTTCTCTAACCTGCAGGACGGGGCATGTTTCTATCTCATGGTGTTGCTTTAGCACCAAATGAGTAACACATTCAAATACATAATAAACAGCAGCTCACAAGAAAGGCCACTTCTAGGATGTCCCCTGTATTCAACATACAACTTTAGCTTGTGTAAGTTAACTTCTAACTCAAAAGGTACTCAGTAAGAACCAGGCACATTCTAAACAGAAGGTGAGTGCCTGAATGTGCTTTCAACAGATGCCAAGATTAAATACAGCTTACAGTAATTAAAATGGGATGTTACTGGTACAGAAATTGACAAATAGTAAAAGCTTTGTTAACAGGGGACCCAGAAATTATAGAGGACAGTTTGAGAAAAATGTTAGTGCAAATTAGGACAGAAAAATAAACTAAGTCAAAAAAATAGCTTTTCACTTGGAAAAAAATTACAGCCTCAATTCACACACACACACACACACACACACACAGAGAGAGAGAGAGAGAGAGAGAGAGAGAGAGAGAGAGAGAGAAAGAGAGGGGGAAAGAGGGGGGGAGAGAAAGAGACAGAGAGACAGAGACAAAGACAGAGACGGGGGGGGGGGGGGGGGGGGGGGGGGGGAAGGAAACAAAATCACCCTTCTGGGCACTCTAAAGACCAAACTGGAGGCAAAAACAAAAAACTCAAGGCTGTAAGAAAAAATGTTTCAAATGAGATCCAACTATCTTTGACTTGAATTTTTTTCATTAAAAAAGATTTTGTGCCGGGCGGTGGTGGCGCACGCCTTTAATCCCAGCACTCGGGAGGCAGAGGCAGGCGGATCTCTGTGAGTTCGAGGCCAGCCTGGTCTCCAAAGCGAGTTCCAGGAAAGGCGCAAAGCTACACAGAGAAACCCTGTCTCGAAAAACCAAAAAAAAAAAAAAAAAAAAAAAAAAAGATTTTGTAACTAAATATATAAAACTTCTATATGACAAAAGATAACACAAAACATGGGGGGGGGGACTACATAAATTACATGACTGAGAAACACCCCAGAAGAAAAGTGAGACGTATAATGACAAAGAAGAATAGCCAACACACATAAAGAGATGCTTGATCTCAGGAAAAATCACGGAAAGTACAAACTTTAAAAAGAGAAACTGTTTTAAATAGATACAAACTTCTGGAGCTGGCACTACAGTAGTGAGAATGTGTGAACACAAACTTCTAATCACCACTAGTCAAGGAGAAATGTTAAGTAGTCATTTTAGAGACCCTATTACCAAACACACATGCTCTATGATCTAATGCTCTTGCCCCTTGAACATGTCCAATACTGTCAAAGCAGCAAAGAGCCTACTAATAACCAACGGTGTGGGAGAAAGAATTTAGTGCAGTGTGGTAGTCATGTGACAGAATACTGCGTATCTCTTAAAATAAAGTATGTAGAATGACACTGTTATGTAACATTTAATGACCTGTATAAAACATGACTTTCTATGTAGACCCACAAGTAGTATACATGAGTATTAAAAATATACTAGGAATATGACACCAAATCACAGACCAATGGTGGCCGTTGTCTTTGATAATGACTTCCTTAGTGAGGTGATTACTAAAAATAACAAAAAAATATAACTGTAAAAGAATGTTAAGTGGATATTTGTTATATTATTCTTGACATTTCCTGGGTTTATAAAGACAAAATGGAGACTACTCAGTCACCAAAATGACCACCTACCAGGCACTCAAAGTTACCGCTGCCTACCTACTGCGTGGTCAGGGACTTGTGTTCTAGTGTTCCTTTTACCAAAACTGGAGGTAGTACCCAGAGAAGAGCCATGCTGGTTCCTATCACAGTTTACAGAGGCATGAAATGACAAATGAATGGTCCAGGTCCAGTCCCTTCTTGCAGCCCTGGGTGTTACTGGTGGCATCATCACTGGAACACCAGGACTAACTACTTCCCTAATTATTTACTATCAGCTCTCCTCTCAGCTCATCCAGGAGCTCCAACAGGTGCTCAGATCATCCTCAGCCTCTAGGGCCAGAGTGGCTGGCTGCCATGGTGCTACAGAATTGGCAAGGATCAGATCTACTAACAGCGAAGGGTGGTCTGTTGTGGAATATTAGTTTAAGATGTGTTACATTCGTTTATGCTGTGGAATATTTGTTTAAGGATACAAAGACATGTTGCATTCTTTTATGTTGCATTTGCTTAACTCTGTCAAGCTGTGTTACTTTGCCTGCCTAAAACACCTGACGGTCTAATAAAGAGCTGAAAGGCCAACAACAAGGCAGAAGAAAGGATAGGTGGGGCTGGCAGGCAAAGAGAATAAATAGAAGGAGAAATCTAGAGAGGAGAAGGAGCGAGAAAAGGAGAAGAGGAGGACACCAGGGATCAGCCACCCAGTCACACGGCCAGCCATAGAATAGGAAGGAAAAAGATACATATGCTGTGGGATGTCTTTCTGTATGCTGTGAATATGTGTTGCTATGATTGGTTAATAAAGAAGCTGTTCTGGCCTATGGTGAGTCAGGTTATAGCCAAGCAGGAAATCCAAGAGAGAGACAGGAAGGAGAAATGCAGAGGCAGAGGAGACACCAGCCTGCCCCCCAAGGAGCAGCATGCCAAAAGACTGGTAATGCCATGGCCACAGGGCAATACATAGATTAATACAAATGGGTTAATTTAAGATGAAAGAGCTAGCTAGCAAGAATTCTTAGCCATAGGCCATACAGTTTGTAATTAATACTAAGCCTCTGAGTGATTATTTTATAAGCAGCTATGGGACTGTGGGTGAGAGAGATCTGTCCTAATCTCAGGCCAGGTGGGACACAGGAAATCATTCAATTACATATAAAGAATAAAGAAAGGTAAAAAGCTAAGAGGTAAAATGTAGTTAAAGAGATACAAGATAATTTAAGGTAGAAAAGCTGGCTAGAAACAAGCTAAGCTAAGGCCAGGCATTCTTAAGAAAGAATAAATCTCCGTGTATCCATGTATTTATTTGGGAGCTGGGTGGCGGGCCCCCAAAAAGTAAAACAACAACAACAAAAAAAACCAAACCAAAACAAAAAAAACCAACTACAGTGGTCTTTGCCTCTTCCTCAGGGAGAAATGTTGCTTCTATGTCAAGCAATTAGGTATGCTAAAAGATAAGATCTGACATCTGATGCCTCTGGTTGACGGATGGTTGACAGTCTAATACTGAAGATACTGCCTATCTTAACCCCCTTTCTCCTCCTTAAAAAATGCTTAAAATCATAATTCAATTCTCTTCTTACACATTTAAACTTATAAAAACATTGTATGTATTTAACATCCTAGAAAGCAAAAGGAACAAATTCCAGGTCACATAAACACGGAGACAGAATTTAAGAAGTAAAATAAATGTCCATTAAAAGGAGGTAAGGAGTCTTGACCTTCAGCAGTGTGACTCTCAGTAAGCACTGGAACACTGGAAGAAAGAACAGCTGCAGCCCGAGATAAAGTGACTAACCTGTGTGGGTCCTTCTGTGTCTCTGCAGCTCATCGCTCCGTGTGAATCTTTTGCCACAGAACATCCAGTTGCAGATGAAAGGCCTTTCTCCAGTGTGCCAGCGAAGATGTGCTCGGAGGTGAGAGGTCTTGCCATACACTTTCCCACACCCTTCAATGTGGCAAACGTGCTGCTTCTTCTTTCCTGGCTCACTGCTGCCCCTAACAGAACAAAACCAACAGTCATACCCCAAACTCAGATTCTGTCAGTGCCAATGGTAGGTCATTTACATACAGGGCTCCCTCCCCTCCCACCTCCCAATCAAACTGCCACTATCTTCCAGAGAGGGGCGGGGCACAGTGTTCCTCACTCTACTGCCAGCTATCTGTACTGAGGCAGAGTCCCAGGGAAGTGTGGCTAAGAGGCACCCAGTGCCCAGTCCATGGACAGGAGCTCCACATTAGTTGTGACATGATGAAAATGATACGGTCCAGGTAGGACTTTCATGCACAGTTCACAAATTAGAGCCATCAGGCTGGGAGAAGCAAGGTTAAGAAGACATGAGCATATTGCTGCTCTGCCTTCAATAGGGGATCACTTTCCAATTTTCCAACAAAGAGCCTTGATTCTGATATTCTACCCAGAATGAGCTCCAGATCTCCTCAAAGAAACCGACAATCTGCAAGAGAGCTGAAGTTGAACTGAAGGGCTCATTTTAAAAAGGAAATAACTGTTGCAAAGGTAGCCGGGGAAAGATACATGGTCATTGGAGATAAACCACAGGCTGGCTAGTCTGTGGAAAGAAGCCAGGATAGAAAGGAGAGTGAGCTTTGAGATTAGAAAAATTTCAAACACATGCTCCCAGAACTCAGCAAAACGATAAGCCTTCAGCTAAATTAACCAAGACAAAAAGACTCAATAAATTCCCTCATAAATAAAAATCATTATCAATCTCACAAAAGTAAAAATGATCTTAAAGGAACATTAGGAATAGATCTTTTATCAACCACTTAGATGAGGCAGACAAGTTCTTAAACAGAAAATTTAAAAACTGACACAAACAAAAACAAGAGATCAATCAAAATAAACGTATAACTAAGAGTTAGTCAGAACTACATAAAGTCGAGCGTCAGAAAGCTTTACTGATGAAATCCCGCCCCCCAATATATATAATTGTTTGTTTGTTTTTTTAGACAAGGTCTCTCTCTACAGCCCTGGCTGTGCTGGAACTCACTATGTAGACCAGTCTGGCCAAAAACTCAGAAGAGATCTGCCTGCCTCTGGGATTAAAGGCATGTACTACCATAACTACACACACACACACACACACACACACACACACACACACACACACACAGCACCAGCTTTTCAAAGACTTGTTCAAAAAACAAACCTGCAGGGTACACTTTCCAATTCATCTTATGAGACCAATATTATCAACAACAAAAGAAAACTCAAAAAACCCAGAGACCAGCACCTCATGGACACAGACGAAAAGGACCCTCGACATCATCAAACTAAGCAGTGTGTGGTGGCACATGCTTATGGTGCCAGGATTCTCCGGAGGCACAGGCATGAAAGACTGTGAGGCTGGCAGAAGAAGGGGAGTGGGGAGGAGGAGAGAAAAGGGGCAGCAAACTAAATTCCAGTCACCTATAAAAAGAATTATACACCATGACCAGGAGGATTTTTACCATAAACATGCAAAAATGATGACTTGTAACAACTACTTATGTTACAAACTATACATAATTTTCTTAAAAATTCACGATCATTTTAACAAACGCAATGAAGTGTTTGACCTAAAAATCCTTCTGTGATTAAAATGAGGAAGAAAAGTGCTTCCTCAACTTGATCCAGGGTTCTAGAGCTAGAGTCATATTTAAAGAGTTACAAACTAGATGACCCCCCCCCAACCAACCAACCAACCAAACTCCCCCATCTCCTTATCCAATCAACTTTATGTTGTCTCTCTCTTTTTCAAAAGAAAGAAAAATGACAAAATTAAAAATCAGAACAGGCAAAAGACCAAGAAGACAAAAATTGCCACAACAAAAGAAAATGTAATAAAAATAGAGTTAGTTTTGTGTTGGCCAACTATTCCTAGGCATGGGGCCTGCCCTGGAGTATGGTTGATATATGCAGCAACACTCCATTAGAGAAAACTGATTTTCCCTTTGCTAGTGGCTATCAATTACAAACAGCTTCTTGGTTAGGGACAGGGACCCCATGTCCACTCCCTCCTCTCAGTGCTGCAACCCCATCTGGCTTGAACCTGTGCAGGTCTTGTGCATGTTGTCAGTCTCTGTGAGTTCATGTGTGGAAGATACTATTTCCTTGGACTCATTCCCTGGCTCATACAGTCTTTCTTCCTCCCCTTTTACACATACCCCTGAGTCAAAAGGGGAGGAGTTTGATAAAGACATCCCATTTAGGACTGAGTCCTCCAAAGTTTCTCACTCCCTGCACACTGTAAAATTATGGATCTGTGTTAATTCCCATCTACTGCAAGAAGTGTCTCTGATGAAGTTTGAGTGAGGCACTGACCTATGGGTATAGCAATATGTCACTAGGAGTCATTTCACTGCCTATGTTCCTTTAGCAGAAGAGTAGTAGTCAAGTCTTCCCTTAAGCTCATGTTCTATCTAGTCTTAGATTCTTGGCCACTTCATCAGTTGCAGGTATGGGTTCTATCTCATGGAGAAGACCTTAAATACAATTTTTAAAAAGTGGTTGATTGTTTGTATAACATTTGTGCCCCATTGTACTAGTGTATCTTACAAGCAGGTTGCAGGGTTTGTAGCTGGGTTATCTATTTCTTGCAGTATGCAAAATATTTTCTAGTACCATGAATGCTAATCAGTAGGAGTGAAGCTTCTTATTAGGTACCAGTATGCCTTTTACATGTTTGATGGTGTAAATATTGTCTTCAGAAATAGGGTCTTATAAATTATAAGTTGTGGAGAGCAAACAATAACCTTGGCAATAACCTGTGATGTTTGGGGGATTCGATAGAACCCCTTTGGTAAATTACTCAATAAGATGTAAGCCTGCAAGCACCTGTATGCACCCATTCCTAGCACTGAAGGTATTAATTAGTGGCATAAGATGTCTAGTTGGGGCATTGTCTCCCCTGTTATTTAGTGACTCCATTTAAATTCCATTCATATACGTATATATTAGGAAGCTTCTACAGTAGTAAGTTTCCATGTTTTTTCAAATGGCCTTTAGTGTTAGCTGTTCCTCCTCATCTCCTCACTCTTCCTTCCTATCCCCTTCCCTATTTAATCCTCCTATTCTAGTAGCCCCTCTATTTCTCCATAGCTTTAATTTATCTCCCCTTACGTGGGAAATTATCTCTTCTCCCCTGGTCCCTTACTAGGTACTTAACCTCTGTGGTTATTTGGATTGTAGCATATATTTTGAAAGCTTAAAGCTAACATCCACATATAAGAAAGAACATAGATATCTGTCTTTTGGGGTCTGGATTACCTTACTCAGCATGATGTTTTCTAGCACCACCCATTTATCTTCAAATTTCATTTTTCTTAACAGCTCAACAATATTCCACTGTGTAAAGGTACCACATTCTCATTACCCATTCATCAGCGGATGGACATCTGGGCTGTTTCCAACTTCTGTCTATTATGAATAGAGCAGCAATAAACATAGACGAGCAGTATCTCTGTAGTAGGGTATAGTCTTTTGGGGTATAAATGCCCAGGAGAGGGATAGCTGGATCTTGAAGTAGATCAAGTCCCAGCTTCCAGAGGCATCTCCACAGTTTCCCATAATGGCTGTACAGATTTCCACTCCCACCAGCAACAACCCTTTCCCTGCATCCTCACCAATGTGAGCTGTCATTTGTTTTATTGATCTTAGCCATTCTGACCAGTAGGAGATGAAATCTCTCAAGGTGGTTCTAATTTCTCTGATGGCTAAAGATGTTGAACATTTTTAAAAAGTGTTTCTCAGTCATTTGTGCTTCATCTTTTGAAAACTCTCTGCTTAGTTCTGTACCCCACTTTTTAATTGGGTTATTTTCTTGATGTTCAGTTTTGTTAGTTCTCTACATACTCTAGACACTAACTCTCTACTGGATGTATGGCTGGTAAGTTGTCTGAATGACAGTGTCCTTTGCCACACTGAAGCTTTTCAGATTCATGAGGCTCCCTTTATTTTTTTTTTAATCATTTAATTTGTGAATTCTGCTTGCATGTCTGTCTGTGTATCTCCTGCATGACTGATGCCTGCTAAGTCCAGAAGAGGGTGTTGGATTTCCTCGAACTAGAATTACAGACAGTTGTGAGCTTCCATGTCTCTCCAGCCCTGAAGTGCCTTTTACTAGTCATTAGTCTTATGTGCTATCTGTGTTCTGTTCAGAAAATCTTTTCCTGTGACAATGAGTTAAAGCCTATTCCATGTTTTTTCTTCTATCAGATTCAAGACATCAAGTCTTATGTTGGGGTCCTTGATCCACTTGGAGTTGAGTTTTGTGTAACATGATGAATACCATCTTTTTTCCAGTGTGTATTTTTGGTTTATAGAAATCTTCAATTTTTAAAAGATGTGTATGAGTGCTTTGCCTGCCCGTATGTCTGCATACCACATGTGTGTAAGTGCCTACAAAGGCCAGAAGAATTTTGGATCCCCTGGGAATGGAGTTACAGACAGGTGTAAGCCACCATGTGGGTGATGGGACTTGAACCTGAGTCCTCTGGAAGAGCAGTCAGTGCTCTTAATTGCTGAGCCATCTCTTCAGTCCAATATATATAGAACTCTTAAGCAACTATTAAGAAAACCACAAGAAGAAATCAACATTCCACAATATAAGATCAGTACACAAAAGCCAATGTGATTATGTACACTTAGAAAAAGAAATTAAAAAATGGCTTCATTTATAATAACACCAGGAAGATTTAACAGGAATAAATTTAACAAATGCTAAGCTTACACTCTAAAAAAAAATTACAAAATACTGATGAAACAAATTAGCAAAAATCTAAATAAACAGAAAGGTGTTCTTTGTATGGACCTGAAGACCCAATATTGTTGTCACTACCCGCAAACTGACCTGCAGTTTCACCTCAATTCCCATCAGAATACCACTTCCCATCTCGGTAGAAACTGACAAGCAATGCTAAAATTCATACAGAATCCCCAGTGTTGCTAAACACTTAAAGCAATTTTGAGAAATGGAAGCCAAGACCATTCAAGAGAGAAAATAAATTTCAGTAAATGACGCTGGGTGTACCCTTCCTTCATATCACATCAGAAAAGGGAACCAAGAATTATTATATCTAAATCTCAGAGTAAAATCTATAAAACTCAAAAACAAAACTATGAACATTCATTAGATTTGGCAATGAATTCTTCAACATGACATTAAAAACAAAAGCAAACAAGGGAGAAGAAACAAAAAATTATACTTCAAAAGATTTTGTGCTTTGAAAGATGTAATCTTGACAGTATATGGTCATTCCACCCACTAGGAAACGATATCTCCAAAATCATGTCCTTGTGAGATCTTATACCCAGAATATATAAAGAACTACTCTTCAGTGATTTTTAAAAATGACTGCAATTAAATGTGGAAAAAGGATCTAAATACACATTTCTCCAAAGATACACAAACGATCAAAAACCACATGAAAAGATGATCAAATAATCACTAATCACTAAGAAAATTTCAATCAAAACCACACCTTGATATCACTTTCAGACTGAGTATTAAGCTGACTTTAAAAAAAAACAGGTAATGCCAAAGTCTAGCAATTCTACAGAGAAACCGGAACCTTCTTCATACAGTGCTGGTGGGAATATAGAATGGTACAGTCACTTTAGGAGATAGTGTGGCAGTTCCTTAAATGATTCAACAGTCACCACAAAGCTTGGCAACTCTATGTCTACATATACACACACACACACACACACACACACACAGAGAGAGAGAGAGAGAGAGAGAGAGAGAGAGAGAGAGAGAGAAGCTGAATGTGAATGTCTGCATGCACACTTTTATATACATGTATACACTGGTCATATGGTCATAATGGTCAATAAGGAAAGAGTTCTGCTATCAATTGATGGGATAAACAAGCACTACATATATACTAAATATTCCACACAATGGAATATTATTTGTTCACAGCAGAAATGAAGTATTGATTAGGCCATCAAAAAATTCAAATACTGTATGATTCCACTTGAATGAAATGCCCAGTATAGTAAAGTCTATAAATACAGAAATCAGTTTAGTAGAGCTGAGGAGTTTGAGGGACATAACTTTTCTTGAAGATGACAAAAGTGGTTTAAAACACTGGTGACAGCTGTATAACTGACTGATTACAAACTACTGCACTGTATATTGCAAACAGGCAAACAGCACGGAACAGGAGTTAGCTTGAAATCAATAAAGGTGTTCAAAGTTTTTCCCTAATAAATGAAAAAAGAAATTCATTTTTTAAAAATTATAAAACACAATGGAGAGGACTGTTCCTCACACAGCCCAACTTAACAACACTGCATTCCTGCTTCTGCGTGAGAATGCTCAGGAGGCTCCAGTGATTGGAAGTGGCCAATGACTGCTTAATACTCCAGAGAGCCAGGGTGAGAACGGCAGTTACCTTCCTTCTCCTTCCCTACAATTAGGACACGAGCAGGCAACTCTTCGAAGCCTTTTGCCAGGCTGCACCTCTGCATCAGAGGTCTGCTGGCCTTGCTGCAAATGCACTTGTGTGAGTTGGTCAGGACTAACAGCACCTATCGTAGCATTAGCAATCCCTCCGACTGCCACCGTTACAGGAGCTATCGTAGCTTGCTGGACTTTCACTCCGTCCTGTCCTTGCTGCTGACCTAAAAGAGAAAGAAAAACGGAGCATTAGAATGCTTCCTATTCCTAAAGAAATGATGAAAAAAATTCATATGGACATTTTAAAGCTCTAAAATGTTAGGTTTTTTTTTTAGCAATGCACAAAGAACAAAGGGGTTAATGATTTATACCAAGCTAATCCTTCCAAAACATACACTATTTATTTTAGGGACTCAATTTGTCATTTTCCAGCTGCTGGGATTATATATAAACATAACCACTTGACTGAAATACTGTGAGGACTCATGAGATACCTGTAAACACTCATCCCTAGATGGAAAATGCTATATAAACACAAACCATTATTACTTACAGTCAACAATATTATCTCATATGCCAAGAAAATACAGGAATAGCCGGGTGGTGGTGGTGCATGCCTCTAATCCCAGAGCAAGGTGGATCTCTGTGAGTTTGAGGTCAGCCTGGTCTACAGAGCAAGATCCAGGACAGGCACCAAAACTACACAGAGAAACCCTGTCTTGTGAAGAAAACAAAAACAAAAACCGAAAACAACAACAAAAGAAAAAAGAGAAAATAGAGGAATAAAAAAATCCTAGTGAAAGGATTAAGAATTAGGGACATTTCTCATTTCTAAACAAGCAAACACCTCCTTACTGATAACAATTTTTGCTTTATTTTTTAGTATACAACAGAATTAAATGTCTTATTACTTTATTCTTTTGAAACAGGGCATTGCTACATAGCACAGGCTGGCCTAGAGCTCACTACTTAACTCAGCTGGCTTCAAACTCACAATCCTTCTGCCTCACACTCCTAAATGCTCAGATTACAGGCATACTACCACCACATCCATCCTAAGTGGTTTAAATGCAAAATTAACAATGACATACATATAGTCACTACAACAAACATTTTTTTTTTTAACTTTAGTCTTTTCTTATGCTTTTGCTTTTAATCCTTGGACCGTGTCTCAGGTATATACTAACTTTGCTTCCTTACTAGGAAAATTATGAAAAATGCATAATATGACAGTGTTGTGGGATACTGGTACACTATATGAAGATGTATTTGTTGTGATTGGTGTAATAAAAAGCTGAATGGCCAATAGCTAGGCAGGACACATAGGTGGAATTTCTGGAGACAGGGAAGACTGGGAAGAAGAAGGCAGAGTCACCAGCCAGACACTGAGGAAGCAGCATGGGCAGTATGGAGATATGTGGTAATGAGCCACGTGACAGAATGCAGATTAAAATAAATAGGTTAATTTAAGTTGTAAGAGTTAGTGGGACAAGCCTAAACTAAGGCCAAGCATTCATAATTAATAAGTCTTAGTGTCCTTATTTGGGAGCTGACTGGCGGGACATAGACTCACTACATATGATGTTCAACGTGGAAGCTTGAATATCCACGGAGGGCCTGAGAAAACGGTCTCTCAGGTAGGGCAGGCTTGGTGTACAGAGGCGGGAATCTTTTAAAGAGGCCCTACAGTGCAGCAGAGCACTTGAGCAGCCAGTGTGCTAGGTAAAAATGCCTGCCGCATCATGGACACAGCAGCTTCCCAGAGCTGGGGCAGTAAACATGCTGGCATGAAGCTAGGCTCTGAGGGAACTGAAAAATGGGTGGGGCAGAGAGAGCAGCTGGCGTGGCCATTCAGGTTTGTCTCACAGTCAGAGAGTGCTGGGGCACGTGGTAAAGCAGTCCAGACCAAGAAAACCTTTAAACAGACACAGTAAAAAGTGGGTATGGACAGTCATTAAAAAACAGTTTAAAAATAATAAAGTAAAATCTTTAAAGAGTAAAGTAATAAAAAAAAAATAAGCTGCATAAAGATGGGAAATACACAGGGTGTCTGGATCCTGTATGGTACTTTGTTGACTTGGAATTTAAGCTCTAATATACAAAAAACAATAGCTGCTGAGAGATACTGAATTATTGAAACTGGCAAATTAAACCAACATGCTGTGAGATGTCTTTCTGTTTGCTGTGAATATGTGTTGCTCTGATTGGTTGATAAATAAAGCTGCACTGGCCTATGGCAAGGCAGCTTAGAGGCATATCCAGACAGATATACAGAGAGAAGTGAGAGAGAGACGCCAGCTGTCAGAGCTGTGGAAAGAGCAGCAAGATGCCAGCAAACTGGTAATGCCACAGCCACATGGCAACTTATAGATAATAGAAATGGGATAAGTTAGAGTTATCTATCAAGAAGCCTGCCATAGGCCAATGCAGCTTTATTATCAACCGCACGCCCAGAGGAACATGGGAACATGGGGCAGGGATGGGGTGGAGACGTCGGAGAAACCTCCCAACTACATTTGGCTGCCCAACGTGTCGGCTCGAGTTTCCACCTAAAACCTGAGAGAACTTAATAAAAGATTCTAAAGTGGAGCCAAAACCAGCTTCCTACTTCATGTCTCATGCAGGCCGGTACAGAGATGCTGAAGCATTCAGGCTTGAGCGCAGCATTGCAGATTCCTGCCTCAGTACAAAGCTGTCTCCAAGCTGCACAGCATGCTGCATGGTGGATTTAGCCTTTACTCATACAGACAAAAAGGGTTTATGGGCCAGCTGCACACTACCTGAAGGAATCATGAACCCTAGAGTTGGCGGGATAAGCTTGACTCTCCTGAGTACCTCCACCATGTTGGGAAGCTGAAGTGGGCAGAGTCCACAGATTCAGATGGAATAAACCTCTAAATGGTTTTTTACATTATATGCAAAAAATATATGTAGGCTTGGAAGAGAGAGGAAAAGGAGGATAGATAGTTATATAAAAAAATAGATAATTTTAAAAGAGATAAAAATAATATAAAAAATAAGCCATGTAAAGATAGAAATCACACAGAGGATCTGGATTATACTGTCTTTGGGATTTTTAACTACAATAAGACATTTGATTATAAAGGCTGCTGAGTTAAACCAATATATACATATTAAAGGTATCTTGACTTCAAAATTTGTGTCTAAGGATACGTTGCTTTGGAAAAGAGGTTCTGCTTTTGTTTCCAAAGGAGATGAGAACCTATGGATTGCTTCCAGACTAATACAGTTTGATCAACCAAGACTTCCTGAAAGGTCTCCCATAACCATGGCCCAGATGATCCAACATTCAAAATCAACTTCAAAGCAACTGGCTGAGACAATCCATCCTCACAGACTACTACAGCCAAGATTTAACTATAATTCTTAATTTTCTCAGGATCCCCATAAGATTACCAACGCTCCCAATCAGCAGAAAATAATAGAAGCTATGCCCAAATTCCCAAAATATTGTTTATAACTGTATATTTTTATTTAAAGGGGGTTGATTATAAATGCAATCTCTTTCTAAAGAAGAAAAGGGGATATTATAGATATGATAGGATGAAAGGGTAGATTACTGAATCTAAGTAAAACAACTTGTTTAAAATGTTTTACATTGCTATAGATTTTAGTTTATTACAACATTAAAGTTCATTTTGTTATTCTGTATGTATATTTCTACTCTTGTTTAAGGTATTATTTTTATACAGCTCATTTAAAATGGTAACATATAATTAAGAAATACAGATTATAATCATCTAAGATAATCAAACTTATAGTCATGTTAATTAAATTGTTTAGGTATATAAAGGTATATTTCAATTAGGAAGGTAATCTTCAAACACTCCAAAGACTTACAGAATATGGCATTTAAAATGTTTTAAAAACTTAAGACTTTCTGGACAATGAGACATGTCTGCCTCTGGCAACACTGATTTACTTCAAAGAGGAAGATGGGCAGTGAAGACACTCCATATGGAATTTATCTTCTTCTTAGCACAAAATGGGCTGTTGGGCAAAGAACTGCTCTTGCCTGGACTGCTTGACAGTATGTTATATAGACTGGACATATAGGACCCATGGAAAAATAACCCCTGAATTTTGCCAAAACAAGGCGAGATGGTCCTTCAGGTTCCTGCTTCACAGAGGAGACTGCCAGATATTCTACAGGACACAGGAAGGAGCTACTAAAAAACTCTAGGCCTATAGGCCCCAACGTTACAGAGGAACTTTGGGTGACTGTCAAGGCAGCCAGCTGTTTCTGTCATTTGAGATTTTTCCAAGTTGCTTTTAATGTACTTCTTGTTTACTTAGGTAATATTATATCTTTCTTGGGTCTTTGATGTAGTTGAAGACAAAATAGTTATAATTTTCCTTGGTTATGATAAAAGATAAATTAGATATGAAATCTTAAGACTCACAAATATAGGATAGATAGAATATTTAATTTTGTCAAATACAAATAGACTAGACATCATAACTGTAATTCCTGCTTGACAACTGTTCTATTATATGTAATTTTACTATGTTAAAGTTAAAACCTTCCTTTTTGATTAGATAGAAAAGGGGAAGTGCTGTGGGATGTCTTTCTGTACGCTATGAATATGTGTTGCTCTGATTGGTTGATAAATAACGCTGCATTGGCCAATGGCAAGACAGTTTAGAGGCAGGTGGGAAATCCAAGCAGATATACAGAGAGAAGAAAGAGAGAGAGATGCCAGTTGCCGCCATGGAAGAAGCAGCAAGATGCCAGCAGACTGGTGGCAACTTATAGATTAATAGAAATGAGTTAAGTTGTATGAGCTAGCGAGCAAGAAGCCTGCCATAGGCCATGCAATTGGTAGTTAATATTAAACCTTTGAGTGATTATTTTATAAGCAGCTGGGGGACTGTGGGGCGGGCGACACCAGAGAAAGCTTCCGGCTACACCAACCTCTATATTTTAAGAATGTCTTCACTTTAAAATGGAAGTCAGAAAATATGCTGCATTGGGGGAGAGGTTATGTCTTTGTTCCCACAGGAAGCAAAAAGTTATGGTTCTCTTCAAAACTGATGAAGATCAGATTTGATTGGGGGAGACCTCCTGAAAATCTTGGCTAGAGACATAAAAAAAAAAAAAAAAGAAGAAGAAAAAGCCAAGAAAGTCTACAGGACAGGTGTTGTATATGCTGATCCCTCTACATGGGAAGAGCTCTAAGACTGGATGAGACATGATAAGTCTTGTTAGCTACAGAGTCCTCGTGACTTATTATTACATGTCATCCTTTCATATGGCATGGATAGAGATTTGGTTATGCAGTCCAAAGGGACTTATAAAGTTGACAGATGCCTTTTACCTGCATCATATTTCAAACATACAACAAAAAAACATCTTTAGCTGACTTGTATGTACCGCACATTCCATACTTGTGTTAATACAGATATATATGTGTTTTCAGAACAAAAGGACCAGACATCAATGAAGACAAGTAGCCCAGGTGATCCAGCCTCTCAGAATGCCTCTGTTGCAGTTTCCTCAAAATCCTGCATCTAGAACTACTTCAAAGCTGCTACCCGAGATGATCCAGCCTCACACACTTACTCCAGCTAGGACTTCAGCCCTGAACTTTCCCATTACACAGAGACTGGACAACAAATAATACAGCTAGCTCTCCTAGGATTTGACCATTATCCCAATTTTTGAAGAGTCCCCTAAAGATGCTGTCTCCCTCAGACAACAGGAAGCAATTTTAAGAATACAATGCCTACATTCCCAAGAGGTAAGGTAAATGATTTGGGTGTTTGTCATCATTTAGGGGGGTTGGCTGCAAATTCTTATTGGTCATGGTTAGGGAGGAAACTAAGCAAGGGAGGTTAGATTCAAAGATATCTCCCTCTGGGGGAAAAAAAAGGAGATATGAGAGTGAAAGAATAAAAGGGTGGATTATTGAATCTACTTTTAGACTAAAAAGCAACTACTAGTCTCAAATATTTTACACTGGTATGGATTTTTGTATAGTGATACAAATTTAAGGTTTTGTTACAACATAATATGTGTGTGTGTGTGTGTGCGCGCGCGCGCGCGCGCGCGCGCGCGTTTCTACTCCTGAAGGTATTGTACCTATGCAGCTCCTTTAAAAATGGCATGTAAAGTTCTAGTCCTTGAAAGCTATTATTATAAACCATTTAGGATAATTAAGAAACACAGATTAGTAGTTAGTCACCTATAACAATCAAATTTGTAGTCATGTTAGATATGTTTTCAAGGTCATAGAGATATATTTCATATACATAGATGGTCTTCAAAAACTTCAGAAACCTACAGAATGTAGCATTTAAGATGTTTTAATAATACTGGGCTTTCATGACAGTAAGATATGTCTGTTCCTGGCAGCACCAATTTACTTCAAAAAAGAATAATGGGCATTGAAGAACCTCCATATGGAGTTTGTGTTTACTGCAGCAAAGTTAGTCACTGGGCAAGAAACTGCCCTTGCCTTGACTGGTAACAGTATACTGTCAAACTAGACAAGGAGAACACAAAAGAAGGCAATGGCCAAACTTTGCCAAGACAAGGTAGGACAGTCCTCCAAAAATTACCTGTTTCACAAAAAAGTCTGTCAGATATTGTAGACCTATAGGCCAAAGATGGATGCCCCAATGTTGCAGAGGAACCTTGGGTGACTGTCTAGGCAGCCATATGTCTCTGTCATTTCTATAGTTTTGGAAGTTGCTTGCTCTCCACTTCCTGTTTATTCAGGTAATATTAAATCCTTCTTGGGTCTCTGGTGTAGTTGAAGTCGAGATAGTTAAAGTTACAGTTTTCCTTGTTACCAAATTCAGAAAAGCAACTCACAAAAGAGTTATAAAGTATATAACATTGAGAGACATAAAAGCTTAAATTGTTTAAGAAAATGTTTTGAGGTCTGAAAAGATAGTTTTGGGTTGATAAACAAACTAACTTGTTTAGGTAAAAGAGTTTGGGCTCACTAAGATAGGATAAATAATACAGTGCTTTCTCTGAATTTGCCAAATACAAATGAACTGGACATTGTGAATGTAATTCTTACCTGATAATTGTTCTTATTGTATATAGTTTTACTATGGTAGAGTTAAAACCTTTCCTTTTTATTTATACAAAGATGGGAAATGTGGGATATTTGTACATGGTGTGAAGATGTATTTGCTGTGATTGGTGTAATAAAAAACTGAACAGCCAATAGCTAGGCAAGACGTATCAGCGGGATTTCTGGGGACAGAAAAGACTCTTGGAAGAAGAAGGTGGAGTCGCCAGCCAGACACTGAGGAAGCAGCATGGGCAGTATGAAGAGATGAGGTAATGAGCCACGTGACAGAATGTAGATGAAAATAAATGGGTTAATTTAAGTTATAAGAGCTAGTGGGACAAATCTAAGCTAAGGTCAAGCTTGCATAATTAATAAGAAGACTCTGTGTCCTTATTTGGGAGCTGGCTGACAGGGTAGAGAAAGACTCCCTACATGACAGAACTAATTGCATGGCTTGACTTTATCCTACAGTATAAATTGATATGCCTTATGACTACCTCTTTCCCCATATCTGATTCATCATGTGAACAGACTGGAAAGAAAAACATCAATTTATAAGAGATCCACCTCAGAGATTTGATAGAGGGGTAATACTTACAAATCCCTCACTACAGTTCATGGCACAGAACTGTTCATAACATGTTAGCTATTGTCCCCCTTAGCCACTGAGTTGAGTAGCACTACAAGGATACACTATGCTAGCAGAAACAAATGTGGAGTAAAATAAAAGTGCTTATTTTAAAACTGCATTTGTGGTACTTTAAATGGAAAACTGAAAATCACCAAGTAAGAAATACCACCTTTTCTCAACAAATTAATCCCTGACTGACTCTCCCATCCAAATTAATCTCAACCTCCACTGCAAACCTGCAGCCCTTTGACTCCTTAGGGGCACCTATGGCTAAAACACAACACAGCCATCCTTCAGCATCTACAGAAGTTGATTTCAGAACTCCCTTCTCCATCTAACACCATATGCTAAAATCTACAGATGCTCACGTCCCTTACACAAAATGGCATAGCTCTGCATAGTCCCTATACACAACATCCTCCCATTAGTTTAAATCACCACTAGTTTACTTCTAACCTCTAATACAACCTATGTAAGAAGTTGTAATATTGCATTCTTTTTTTCAAAGTCTCAGAAGTTGCTGGGTGTGAGGGGCACACACCTTTCATCCCAGCCCGCAGGAGGTAGATCTCTTTGAGGTCACAGCTAGTCTGGTCTACACAGTGAATTCCAGGACAGCTAGGCCTACATAGTGAATCCCTGTCTCAAAAATAAAAACCCACAAAAAAGTTAGCCAAAGTCATAAATTGCATCCCTTTCCCCAAATACTTCATCTGTGGGTTGGTTACACTTTAGGATTGAACCTGAAGACACAGTAGGTTGAATGTAAAATACAGACTTTGTTAGGAAGGGTTTCAGGAAGTTCAATATCTTTATCTTTAAATCAACACACATGGTAAAGCAACCCAAGTAAGGCCCCATCTGTGAAGTCACCATCACACACTCGGGGACTCTGTGTTCTTAACCAAAGCAGTCCCCCCAACCCCCTTAAATTCACGTCTCTTACCGACTTCAAGAATTGTTTCTGCAAAGTATTGTGGTGCATGCCTTTAATCTCAGCATTAAGAAGACAGATCTCTGTGAGCTGGACGCCAGCCTGGTCTACATAGTAGTTCCAGGGCATCCAGTATTACAGTGAAGAGAGGGGTTTGTGGTATGTGTGTCTGTGTGTGTCCCTCTCTGTCTGTCTCTCTGTTTTCCCCCCCCCCCATACACATAGGCACACACACACTATTTCTGGGGCTGGGGGATGAAGCTCAGTAGTGAAGGGATTGATTGCTTCACAATACATAAAGCCTAACATTCAATCCCCACTGCTAGCCCCCACCCCTCAGAAAGAAAAGGGGACACTTCTGATGATCAAGCTGGTTTTTCATAGGTAAAATCTTATATTGTACCCAATATACAAACACAAAATATAATTTGCAATGCCTCAATATACATTGAGTATTTACAAGTTTTAAATATTCCATAAAAGATCCTGTAAGTATGACCTTAGCTAAGCAAACTACTTGTGTGCCTAGAATCACAGTAACATACAGCAAGAAAACAAACATCTCTGGAAACAGAGTTCTTTCTGAACAGGTGCTTTACAAAATCTCTATAGCATGGAACCCAGGGAAGTGCAAGTAGTTCAAGATGGGGGGTAGTCTTTACATCCCCTTAAGACTTGCGATATTCTAACCACAAATTTCTAGCTATCGTTCACACAACAGTTGTTCACACCTTTCAGGCTGTAGTGTATTAAACATGACCTCCATTATCTTAAGAATTGCTTAAAGATCCCAAAATCCTTAGAGCTCTTCTTCACCACGTCTTTGACAAACTCCACAAGCCTCCATGTTATGAGCATTTCCATAAGTTCAAGAACCTGAATTCTGATGAATAATATAAAGCAAGGTATACTTGGGTTTATGTATTTAAATCTAGTAACATCCTTCATCTAGATGTATTTCTCAGACAATTCACATTCAATACACTGCCTTTATTTCCACTATCCATTAAGCCACCAAACTCTAAAGCAGGACATGTGCAAGCCAACATCTCAGTCCTCACCTTGTTTCAGTCTTTCTCTGGCTCAGTATGCTCGTTATTCTTCTGGCCCTAAACAATTATGGTGTTCCTCTTTGTAGGGATTTGGCACACACTCTCCAGCCTGGGTAGGGGTGCCTCTGCTATTCGAAGATAGTTGACTCTTTAGTGATAATTCTGGTTTCAGTTCAAACCTCCTTTCTTTAGAAATGCCATTCCTAATCATACATCTGAAAATGGTTCCTCTTCAGTCTAATAATTACCTACCTAGTTTTGTCTCTTTTCTTTTCTGTTTTAGCTGACTTATTTTGTATTTGGTGTGTGCACACACAGCACACACATGGAAGTCAGGGGAAGACACTGGGTGTCCTGTTCTATCACTCTACCTTATTCTCTGGAGACAATGTCTCCCACTGAACCTGGAACTAAGTGGCCATCAGCAAGCCCTAGCAATGTTCCTGTCTCTGCCCTGCCCTCAGAGCACTGGGGTTACAGTGCACAAACACACCAGCATTTTTATGTGGTTGCTGGCAATTTGAACTCAGGTCCTCAAGCTTGTACAGCCATCTCCCTAGCCTCTCACCATACTTCTACATGTTGAGTTCCAAAAATCAGGTAAGTTGTGTTCTCTGTTCACATCTCTAGGACCAGGAATAGAACCTAACACATAGCCATTCAATAAGACAGGCTAATAATAAAGTTTAAATGCCCCATTTTGGTCAATGATAGTCCTACTGCCTTATGAACTTATGAACCTACATCATTTTTTAGCTGTTCCCACATATTGACTTCTTGGACTAATCTCACTAGATCATGATCCATTGGCTTCAACCTCTCATTTGAGTTCTAAGACTCTAAGTGCAAATCAGCAAGCTCAACTTAGACTACTTCCCCGCCCAAAAAAACCTATTGCATCCAATGACTGTGCAGTTAAAAGAGATACTGTAGACTAAAGACATGTTAAGTGTATGCTGGTTCTGTAACTAGAGTTCAGTTCCAAGCACCTATGTCAGATGCTTACCAAACAGCTATATTATTCCAGTTTCAAGGGATTCAAAATACCCTGTTCTGGCCTACAAAGGCATTGCACTCAGGTGTGCAACCCATGCCCCAAGATAATTAAAAATAAAATCTTTTTAAAAATGAGAGGGTGCTACTGCATAATAACTATTATTTATCTTTTTCTATTAGCATTATTATGATCCTGCTAATAGGTGTCTCTGCCAGTCTAGGTAGATCCGTCTAGGAGGTGAAGCAGGGAGAAGAATGCAATAAAAAAAAAAAAAAATCAAAGGGTGCGTGGTAGTTTAAATGTAACTGGTCTCCATCAGCTCATGCAGAGTGACACTATTAGGAGATGTGGCCTTGGTAGAGTAGGTGTGGTCTTGTTAGAGGAAGTATTCACTGTGGGGGTGGGCTTTGAGGTCTCCTTTGCCCAAGCTATGCTCAGTGTGATGGACAGACCACTTCCTGCTGCTTGCATGTCAAGATGTAGAGCTCTCAGAAACTTCTCCAGCACCATGTCTGCCTGCATGCCAACATGTCACATCATGATCATAAAGGACTAAACCTCTGAAACTGTAAGCTTGCCCCAATTAAATGTTTTGCTTTATAAGAGTTGCCATGATCATGGTGTCTCTTCACAGCAATAGAAATCCTAAGACAGGGTGCTATTCTCAACACAGCACTTCCATGCTCACTGTCAATGGTTGATTGCAGCAGTGTGCATGCAAAACTACTCGCCCACATGGACTTCATTTCTGGTCAACAGACTCCCTTCCAATCCAAAGTCAATACATTAGAAGGTCACTATGCTTCATTTGCGGCTGCTCTTCACTCCATCTCTGATCCTGTACTCTGGGCTTTCAACTTTGTCAGAAATGTCTCCCTTCTCTCTTGGTTTATCTTTAAACCAGTATTTAAATCCACACCCTTACAGATATATCTGTTTTCTTTATTGTTCACCACTCATTCTCTTTTCAAACTATTCATTAGATGTGTCTCCTATCACTGCTAAATATCATGACAGAAGTTACTATGTTACTATGTTAGTAAAGACATTCTTAATCGTACTCTAATCCCCTGATCACTCTTCCCAAGTTCTCCTGTGCTTTACTGATCTCACTCCATTCTGACCACTCTACTTCACTGTCCTCAATAGGCTTCTTCTCCCCTTTACAATTCTCACGCTGCTCTCTAGGGTTCTGGCTTCTCAGGTGACCTACTTGTGACGGTGATTTCATCCGCTTTCGTATTTACTGTCATGTATAAGCTAATGCTTCCCAGTTCTATAACTTCCACTCACATATCTCCTAGGAGTGGCACTTTGTCACTCTTGTCAGGAAGCATTTCTGAACAGATTCCTCAGAGGCAATGTCTAAAAGCCAGACAAATTAATCGAGCTCTTTTAACTATCCAAATAGTAATTCTGGAAGTCCTTCCTGCCTCCCCTCTATTTTTCCATCTTCTATAATAGATGCTATCATTTAATACCTATTGTGGAGGTAAGAAATTTTACCACGTTTTACATACTAATATCCCCATGGACTTACTATGTTATCCCCATCTTAAGATTTGAATACTGAGGTTTTTAAGGGGTATGGACAACACCCAAGTTCACAAAGCAGATATGAAAAGGCCAACTCCAGAGGACATCTTTGTCTTACCATACAAATTACTTGTGTTGGTCCATAGTCACCCTTGAGACTACCTCTTGAAAGTCTTTTCTATTTGCCCACATTCTCCACCCTATTGGACATTAGGGCAGGCAGACCCCATTAGCTTTCATCAATTTTGATCCTTGCAACATCCCTATTGCATGTCTAGTTCACCTCAGAAGTTCATGAGTCCCACATGGAGTGCACCACAATGGAGTCAATATTTTCACCACAGTGCACACCTGCTGACCTGACAGCTTCTTCTCTTGGCTTTCCTCTTGAACTCTACTCTCATGGGAACATTCAGTGAGCTATTTCCTATAGTGGCTCTTGTTTCATTTTCTTTAGGACTTTGACACATTTTCCTGCCCCAACATCTCAGTCTTGCATTACTCACAACAATTCAATGTTTATGCTCTCAATTATAGCTCTAAAATCAACTATGGCCCAAAGTGAACAAATGAAAATTTAAATATGGCGTATTGTGTGATTCCTTAATCAGTTATAAGCTACTGGATTAAAGCTTTTTAAAGACAGCAATATACTGTTGCGAACAGGCTCTAGCAGCTTAGACAAGCACAAAGGTCTGAAGACATCCTATGGTACAGGAGGAGTAAAAACCAACAGAACAGCATCTGTCACAGTGGTAAAGTGTCTGCAATCCTAACTCCAGAGAGGAGGATTTATTCTGGCTCACAGACACAGAGGCTTGAGTCCACGTTTCTGTGCCTGTGGTTGTGTAGTACGTCATGGCAAAAGGATGTGGCAGAAGAAAAACATTCACCGATAACAGACCTAGTTGGTGCTTTTAATGAGGCAGGGGTGTCCTTGGAAGGAGATTATGGATCCTGACTTCTGCTCTTCTTCTCTTGTCTTTGTCCCAGCTCTGGGGTGGATGGCTTTGCTGTAACATGTCCAGTGACGGTGTACTGCACTCTCCCTACCGCTAAAGGCAAAGGGTGAAACCTCTAGAACTGTGACTTACTTTAGTGTTTTCTGTTTTTAATTTCATCATTTCAAGCATTTTTATAATAATGGAAAGCTAATGAACATAAGAATGCAGTGTACAAGTGAGATTTATTCATTCAAAAAAGTCTGAGTACCTGTTTATGTTTGATGTTTAACACTTCCAGCAAAATAAAAATAAAATCTGATTGAAAACACTTTTTGTAAGGATAATAAAGCACTTAAATATGCACAATAAAACAATGTACACAATACACCTAAGCTAGACATAAAGTGATTTACAATAGAGAACAATGATAAGAGTGTATTTAAAAGCCTCACCCCAATGTAGCATGCTGCTAGGGTTTAAAGTTTAAAAGAATTAGGTAACAAAAAAAAAAAATCCTCCAAGAGCCCAGCATGGTGGTGCATGCCTGTGGTGCATACCTTTAATCTTAGTGGCGGTGAAGCTGAGGCAGGAGGATCATGGGTTCAAGGCCAGCCTGGCCTACATAGCCAATTCCAGGTCAACAAACCACTACAATTCCCATTAATGTTGGAGGACAAACAGGAAGAGTCCTAATCAACTTAAGTGATTTCTAGATTAGGGGAGGGAGATCACTGTTAAGGTATGTCACCCTTCCCTATCCAATCCAGAAATGAGCTGTAATATAATGTAATTTATGCTTAAGGGGTTGACTAAATTGCTGGAATGAAATTCAACATTTTATATTTAACCACTGAATGTTCTCTTCTAAAACAAAAGGAGGCTATACAGATTTCCCAAATTTGCACAAATTTACTACCCTGAGTAGTGAAACACAGATATGAACCTAGAATTTTCATGGCCTGATCTTTGGGTACTCTGGTCAGCACACAAGGCTATCTTTAATTCCCTGGTGACATCATATTATTATATAAATCCATCCTTTGACCATGAATGCCCTTTCTTTGTCAATATGGCTAATTTCTAGCCATCTCTCCTGAGCTATTCTGTATCACTTCCTTCACGGAAACTTCTTCACAAACTCTCTCAAATGATTATATACCAGACTCTTATGTTCTCACAGACAGGTTCTTGCACTTAAATGCATTATCACACTGTATCTTTATAGCTAGGATTTCAACACCCCCCCCCAATAGACCTCATTGAGCATATGTATTCTATAAAGCTCTCTTTCACATTAGTTTCTGTAGTTACCACAACACCTGGCACCTAACAAGGTCAATAAATATTTACTAGATGAATAAACATAATCACTCCAAAGCCTTTCTGTATCAGCCCCAAGGCATCACCTTCTCTGTGTTTTGAAACTTCTCTAAACTTACAAACTCTCAACCACCCTATTTCAATAGCTGAAATTTTGAAGGTTTGGCTTAGCATTCTTAAGCTTTATGGAGTAGAACTATCCTGCCAACGTTTCTGTGGGAGTAAAAATGTGCCATAGGGCTCCCAGGATGGCTCAAACAGTAAGAGAATCCCAAACAGAGTTCAATCTCTAGAACCCAGGTAAAGATACCGGGCATGGTAGTGCACACTTGTAATCCCAGTGCTAGTGAGGTGGAGACAGGAGGATCTCTTTGTCTTGTCTTATGAGTAGACTGTAGGCCACTGAGACCCTGTCTCAAAGGAGGTGGACAGCCTTCCTGAGGAGGAAACCTGAGGTTGTCGTCTGGCTTATACAAATGTGAACACATATGTACCTGCACATACACACACACACACACACACACACACCCCACAAAATACATGCACATATGCAGAGAGCAGAGAAAGCCCTAAGTGAGCAAAGTCCTGAGTGAATGTGTATTGCTGTCAACACAGGCATGTCTATGGTAAGGACTCCAAGGACTCAGACCCACTGGCTCTGGTGAAGCCATTCCCCACATGGGTAAGGCTAAAGGCGAAGCTTTCCTCTGGGGTTCAAGTATTTTGCTCAGCGGATCCAAGTATGAGCTACTGAAGACTGATCAGTGTAAACTAACAACTTCAATTTCTTCCTCCAGAATGTTTACAGCCTGAGACTGCTGGCCTAGAGAAACCTCATGATGAAACTAGTCAACTCTTCCCCGTGCTGCATCCGGTAGACACGCTGAGGTTCCAGGTTGCAGTGATAGTTAGGAGGTGCATTCCATCAGAGTGCACACACCCCACTGGACTCCAGTTTTTCTGTACATGTGTTTGTGTATCTGTCCTTTCTTCATTCCCCCAGTGTCCCTACTCAGGGTTCCAGGACCCAAGCCAAGACCCAGCATGCATGGAAAAAAAAAATGAATAAAAATAAACGAACATGTACTGCACCAGAGCTGTCCAACATAGCCTCTAAACACAGGTGGCTATTAGCCTCAGAAATGCAGTGGGTCAGCCACAGAATGAGTGTTTCTTTTAAACTTTACCTTAAGAAGCCACATTTAGAAGGGATACTACACTAAATAGTACATTAGGTCTTACAAATGATTCATACACAAAACCCAATGAATGATACTCCTTACTGTCCTACGCGTCCTCTTAATGTTCAATCCTAGATAACAACAGTGGGTATGCCATTCTGTTCTTTACTTCTGCCAGAGATGTTCCCATTTGTCGTGGCTTAAGTTTTTCCTTCTGTTCCTCAGACACCGAGCAGAGCCCTCATTTGGGTTCTCATCTCAGCACTTCCAACTTAAAACTGTGCCCCTTGTCACCTTCACAGTCTGCCACTATTTCAATCCCTCTCTATGAAGATGACTTCCAAATCCAGAACGTGGATTTTCTGTGTAAACTGAACAATTCCAGTGGGATACTGCACTAATACTTAAGTTTCACCAGCACCAGAATTCAGGCTTGTCCTAGCTTTGTGCTTTAGTTTCTGTTTTTCTCTCTTCCTTTTTTTTTTTTTTTTTTTTTTGCTAAATGCCATTTCTTTAAAAATTTACATTTAATTACCTGTGTGCACACGTGTATGTGTGTGTGCACATGTTCCAGCATCAAACTCAGATGGTCAGGATTAGTGAAAAGTGCCTTTACCTTGCCAGTCCCAATGTTGTAGGCTTTTACAAATTATTCTTACTGTGTTATTGGCTACAAGTTTAGATTTCCTTTTATTGATATTCTAGGTTATGTATATGGCCTAGATACTGGTTTCTCCCACGTGTGCTATGATAAACACTTTCTAAATGAATTTACCTTCTTTAACCCTTCAAAAAATACACATTTACACATCCCTTCTGTGATTTATCATCCATCCTTTATTCTGACACTGTTGTTTTAAATCCGGATTGCTACCCACACTGCCAACTTCATTTTCCAACACAAAACACAGGCCTAGTTTCTTGTTCTTTGCCCTGCTCTCTTCGACTTCCTTCCTTCTTGACTTACATGTGTTAGGGCCTCCCATACTTAGAGCATCAGTTCAAGCTTCACATAATCTTTATTTCTGCCCTGGATCTCAGGGGCTTTGCCCTACTCTTAATTCGGAATCACTACCATTCATCATTTATTTTGCTTTTTAGTATCTGATATCATAGATCATTTCTACATACTAGAACATAAGCCTTCTAGAAGGCAAAGGCAATATACCTTTACTGTCTCACAATTTAACCTTAATTGGACAGGATGGACATGCCTGTAACCCCAGCATGCAGGAGACAGAAACAGCAGAGTCCTGAGTTGAGCACTGGTTATACAGCAGGAACTTAATAAAAAACAAAAGGACTTCTGTCTTAACTATGCATGTTTTTAATGGGAATATAAGAAATAACCACAAAACATGTGTTTGAGAGGCAGTGAGCAGCAAAAGTCAGCAACAGGGACACCAGCCACTAAAGGGGTGAAATGTGAAGAGAACAGCAATCGGTATAATCACAGGTAATATGAGCAAAGGCAATCAATTTTATTACACTAATATCTAGTAACCCTTGGGATTTCTTTCATTCTAAGCTCAAAATACATGAGAAAACATGATTTCTGGGTGTCTACGCAATTTTCTCCATATACACACATTAATATTTATCTCAAATAATTATCACCAAAGGAAGCAGGCAGCTTGTATAGACAGGTGAAAGAATTCCTAACAGTCCTTAATCCCATAGGTGATCTTTCCAGCCCTGGAAATACAGAACTGGCACTCAGTGCTAAGAGGGTACAGTATGCTCTGTCAGTTCTCAGGGTCATCTCTTAAAATAGACGTGCAGTTTAGGGCCAAGAGAGGCTAGTCCAACACTGTTACTTGTCATGGAGCATAATCTAACCTCACAGAGATGGCTATTTTAAGATGTATCTCTAAACACCAAACTCAACAACCAGGAAAGCGTTTGCTTTCTACTTTCAAGTGTAAGCGAGGCAGCCACAAATTTTCTCTAAAAACTCATAGAGGGATCATTTTGACATAAACACCACAACACACACTCCATTATGCAATCCAGACCAATCTTCAGCTGCAGGGAACTCAGCTGTAGCCATCTCCTCTCACTTCCAATTAGGACAGGAGAGTATGAGCATGTTTGAGGAATATCTATCAGATATCTAGCTTTTTTTCTTTCTTTCTTTCTTGGATACAAATAACATTTGGCTTATGCTGGAAGGGTAAAAACACAAGCAACGAAAAGGCTTTACCCACTTTCCTGATGAGTTCACAGTGTGAATGTTAAAAATCTTTTACAGTAATAAGCCTGAACAAAAGGTTTATTTGTGAACATGATGGATCAAACTAATTTAAATAGTATGAAGAGGTGCTCAATGAAAAGAATGAACTTTACTGTAAAACCAACTATAATCAAGCTTAATCCTTTTAATGGATAGCTACATTTTCTCTTCAACTCTAATTCTAAAGTATTTTTAAAATTTCTTTATCACAATAAACACTCAAACCAAGGATCTGTGATATTTGTATTATAGTTCATTTAAGAAACCATATAGTTCTCAAAAGAAGTGTAAGTGTTCAAACCTTAGCCATCAGAGAAATACAGATTAAAACTACTCAGATCCATCTTACCTCAGTTGAATAGTTATCATCAAGGAGACAAGAGACAAATGCTGGTGAGGAAAGTGGGGGCTGGATTTTATAACCATGATGAAAATCAGCATGAAGACTTCTCTAAAACCCAAAAAGAAATTTACCATACAACTCAGCTACATTTCACCTGTGTATATACCCAAAGAAGTCTATGACATACTACAGAGATATTTGTACATCCATATTTATTGCAGCTTGATTTACCAGAAGATGAGTGTATAATGAAAATATCATATTCACATGCATTGGAATTTTACTCAGCCATAAAGAAAAATGAAATTATAATATTTCCATGGAAATGATGGGAACAGAAAACGATCATTAAATGAAGTATCTCAGTCTTGATAGATACTTCATGTTCTCTCCATGTGGACCCTAGTTTCTAAAGGTTAAATATATGCTTAGGTGGGATTAGTATGGGGAGAAGCCAGAAAACTAGAAGGACCATTCAGTAGGATGGGAGTCTAGACTAGGGAGAAAGAAGGCCACAGCACATGATATAAAAGGGGAAATAACAAGAGAAGGGAGGGAGGAGGGGAGGCAGGGAAGAAGAGGGAAGGAGGGAGTTGGAATTACATCTCACTCGATGTATACAAATTTCTTATTATTTCACAACACTGTATTTACATTGTACTGAATGTTACATGTATCTAAAATAAAAGATACAGAAATCGGGGCTGGAGAGATGGCTCAGTTGGTTAAGAGCACTGCCTGTTCTTCCAGAGGTCCTGAGTTCAATTCCCAGCAACCACATGGTGGCTCACAACCATCCATAGTGAGATCTGGTACCCTCTTCTGGTGCACTGCATACATGCAGGCAGAACACTATATACATAATAAATAAATCTTTAAAAAAAAAAAAAGATACAGAAATCTGAAGTTAAGTTCTTTTGAAGGATGTTATCAGATTGATATTATATACAAATTTTTATAGCTTTAAATGAAGGATTTTAAAACCATCTTGTATGGCAGTACAAGTGAATATTTACTGTTGGAGTAGGAAAAGAAATATAATATTAAAACACAAGAAAATTTTAATTACTTAATGTAACTTTTATTAGCAGTTACAAAACCCATATTCAATATAAAGCAGACATGAATTATTAACATAAGATTTTTTTATTGTTGTTTGTGTACCTGTGTACATGTGCAGGCCAGAGGGCAACTTCAGATGTTGATCCTCAGGAGTCCTCCACCTTGTTTTTAGAGTCCAGTTCTTTCACTTCCCTGGGGCTCACCAGGAAAGCTAGGCTGGCTGGCCATCAATCCCCAGGAACCCTCTTGTTCTACTTCCCCAATGCTGGGATTACAACTGTATGCCATCACTCCTGACCTTAACATGGGTTCTGGGGGTAGAACTGAGATCTTCAGCACATGTGAGCACTATGCACATTATAGCACTTTATTCAATACAATTAAAGAAAAAGAGAATTAATGAGTTGAGAGCAGTCTGGCTCCAACTGTAGATTTCCTAGGTCATCAGACCAGTGCTAAATATACAAATTTTTCTAAATTGTTTATTTAATGTTTTGTTTAAAAAAAACACTTTAATTCAGAGAGAGATGAAGAACTTTTCTCATTAAAGAAGTGTCAGGTACCTGAGAAGGCAATATGAAATTCTAGAAGAACATAACAAGATATGGTATAAGCAAGATTTTCATTGGGAAAGATTGAACACCCTTTCTCACTAAGTTATAACCCATTTAAACATCAAATGAAGAACACATCAGTTTAACCTAATCCCACCTTTCGGCATAATTACAATTTTTCAGTTCTTCAAGGATATGAGCAATCTTAAGTGTCAACATGGAAACCACTTCCCAAGCTTCATTCTCTTCACTTATTTCTTGAAATATGGAAACCCAAGTGTGGATCCCTGTTTACATGGAAATACAGCAATATAAAATACATAAAGCTTTTTCCCCTGCTCTTGCTTAAAGCTCCCACCACCACCGCCCTTGCATCTATCTTTTAATATTATGGTGGCCCCACCCAGAAAAAGCAAAGAATGAAATGACCAACTACACAGCATTCTCTAGTCATTTGGGGATGTGTATTAAATGTGTTCATGCTTGAGTGTGTTGTGTACATGTGTGTGCACTACAAACGTCCATGTCAGGTGTCCTTTCAACCACTCTCCACCTTAACTTTTGAGACAGCTCTCTGAACCTGGAGCTTCCTGACTGGCAGGACTGCGTGGACAGCCAGGGCTGAGGCTTCGACTGTCTTCATTCCCAGTGCTAGATCACAGAAGGATGACCATGCCCAACTTTTACATGGGTGATAGAGATCTGAACTCAGGTCTCATGTTTGCCTGACAAGTACTTTACCACCTGAGTCATCTCCCCAGAGGCTTAATTTTTCATTATAATTTGCTGTCCTCCTCATCAACAACTTTTCCTCTATTATCTCTGTTCATATATGATTGTTTGACACAATTTATCAACAACGCAAATGGAGATGACTCAGCAGGTAAGAACTGCTCTCTGTGCAAGCTTGACCCCAGTTCAGTCCCCAGAACCCATGTAAAAAGCAAGAAGTAGTGGTGTGCATCAGTAAACCCAGGATTTCTAAGGCAATACGGGAAGTGAAAACAGGAGAAATGTTCCTGGAAGCTTGCACTGCAGACCAGCTAATCTGGAATATGCACTGTAGTAACTCTACCAGATGCTGCCTCAACAAAGCAGAAGGTAAGTAACAACTCTGCCAAACTGTCCTCTGACCTCCACCTGCACACCATCTCTCTCTCACACACATGCATCTCATACACACACATGCATCTCTCTCTCTTCCCTCCCCCCCCCACACACACATTTTACAGAGTGAAAATGTGAAATAATGTTTATAAGTATTGGCTTAATGGCTGTTACAAGTTTCTATGTTTGCAAATCTATTACTGAAAACAACAATGAAAAAACATTTAAAAAGTCCAATATTATAACAGGTAGTTAAGGGACATACTGGGTTCTGCCATTAAATAGAATGTATGAAACAAAATTTAAATAAGCATATTAAAATGTAAGTTTAGTTCTTCTAGATGAAGAAACTATTCTATATACTGGATCAATTTTTTGACAACCAAATCACTACCCCAGACATAGGAACGAACACAATTAATTTTAAGACCTTATTTCTTTAAGAAGGAAGGAAGCTGGCAAAATTTGCCTGTAATTAATCTTTTTTTCCTAGCAAAAACTTCTAATACTTGAGAATAAATTTAAGCTTGAAAGACTTAAAGCTGTATTGTCTTGACTTTGCCAGTGACTAAAGATATATTTGGGTAAAACACACCCAATATGGGCTTCAGTTTTTGTTGTTGTTTTCAAATGAAAACAGCTGACACAAAGGTAGCATGTTAAGAGTTTGAGTTTGAAATGTCCCCTATAAGTTCATTTATCTAACACTTGTTCCCCTGTTGGTAGCACTATTCTGGGTTCTGGAAATTCTTGGGAGATGGAGACACAAGGAGGGTAATCCCAGTTCTCAGTTCCCACTCTCTGTGCTTGTCTGCCATGAGGTAAAAGACTTTGTTCTCCATACCCTCCTGCAGCCATGATGTTCAGTCTGTGGCTGGCTGGCCTCAAGCACTCTGGCAGAATGTCATAGCTGCATGCATGTATATACTGATTCACCTGCGCACACACACCCCCCCCCCTCAGCAGTCTGATTCAGTTCAGATACCTTAAAACAACAACAACAACAACAACAAAAAAAAAACCTTAACTCTACTTAATACTATTTCTTAGTGGCAAAACGTTTTGGCTAAGCATAATAGCTTTAAAAAACAATATTCTAATGATTCGAAATAATGTTATTACCAGAAAATAGCCATTGAAGAGTTTATTACTTACAGTTTACAGAAGAAGGAGCCAAACCATGCCACAGATTTGGGAGGAAGCACATGGGGAAGCAATGGATGAATATCGGGAAGTAGAAGGGGAGGAATTGTGGGGAAAAGCCTTTAATGTGGTGTCTGCAGGAAGGAGTATGTAGGACAGGGTAAACAAGATTAGAATCAGCTTGTTTAACTAATTTAGAGGGCTCTAGGACATGGCTGCTATTCCTAGCCATCTGGTTTAGGGTGGTTGGCCTGAATTATGAGAGCATCATAAAAAGACTGCTCTGTTGGTAAAGCATTTGCTGCACAGCATGAGAACCCGAGTCCCATCCCTAGCACCCATACATGTAAATGCTGGGTGTAGTGGCATCCGCTTGTAATCCCATCATTGAGAGATAAAGGAAGGAAATCCTAGGGCTTGCTGGCTGCCCAGTCTATCTGAATCAGTGAGACCAAAATGCCGGGCTAACTGTTGGAGGGGCAGCCCTACCAGCGAGTAAGGCCTCAGATCGCAAAGCATCATTTTGAGACCTTATCTCAGTAAGTAAGGTGGAGGGGGCTGCAGATAGCTCAGTGGGTAATGTGCTTGCTATGTTGTGAGCTTGGATCTAGCACCCATACAAAAGTAGAGGTGTGGTCAGGAATACCTGTAACCTCAGTAGTGTGTGTATGCTGTGGGAAGCGGGTAGAACACTGGGGTTCGCTGGCTACCAGCATAGCCCCAGCTTTACTGAGATCCTGTCTCAAGGGAATAAGGCAGAGTGATACAAGCAGAACACACACCATCCTCTGGCATCTATATAAACCTGCACATATGCAGACATCCACCACACAGATACACACACACAATGAAACAAAATGAAATATACTAGGGTTGCAGAGCTGGCTCAGCTGTTAAGAACAGTTGCTAATCTTGCAGAGGACCTGGGTTCAGTTCCCAGTACCCACACAGCAGCTCACAACCACTGTAACTCCAGTTACAGGGAGTCCCAGCACCCTCTTTTGGACTTTGCAGGCAGCAGAAACACACACACATTGTACACATGCATACACACAAGCAAAACACTCACATATATAAAGATAAATGAACCTTTTGAAAGGTAGAGGGCTCATGGGAATTAACTTCTGAAGTTGAAGCTCTGACCTCCACACACCCACACATGTATATTCACAAGGGGGAAATAGTGATCAGGGTCTAGATTCATTTGTACTGGAAAATACACTGTCAGGGTAACTGCCATCTCTACAAACTGGCTAACTACAGCAGAGGCAGCCATTCCAGGGCCAGTAAGGCCCCAGGCAACAAAGCATCAGCAAAAAACACAAAGACATGCTTAATACACCTACTTATGGTAAGTAACAAAAATATATTTTTAATGCTCACTATATGTTATCACTCCAGTTATGGATATAAGTAACCATACAGCAGGAAATAAGACAGAAAAATACTAAAAATACACACATTAATTCAGAAGAGGAAAGGCAAACATAATAGTATCAAGACATCTATTTAGTGCTCTGGCATTTACAAAAACATTTTCACATATACTACTCATTAACACCTCAGAAGAACCGTCTGCTAAGCAGCCAGAATCTTCATTTTACAGTTGTTTACAAGCAGACTCAAGAAATACAGTAGACACCTGTAGCACGAATCTTAACAGGGTCTTATTAATAAAATCAAACCTGGAGCCAGGTATTGGGGTGAACGCTGGAAGATCAGAGAAGCAGAAGAAGCCACAGCTTCCTCACCTTGCTAATTCCTCAGCTGATCCTGTTTCCTCAGACTGGAAGCCTCTGAGTCCTCATCCAGAATGGATCTCAGCTGAACTGTTGCTCAAAAGCCTAAAAGCTTAACCAGGCTCTAGTTCCTGGTCCTCACGCCTTGCAAACCTTTCTGCTTTCTGCCATCACTTCCTGGGATTAAAGGCGTGAGTCACCATGCCTGGATGTTTCCAATGTGGCCTTGAATTCTCAGAGATCCAGATGGATCTCTGCCTCTGGAATGCTAGGATTAAAGGCGTGTGCTACCACTGCCTAACCTCTATGTTTGATATTGTGGGTGTTCTGTTCTCTGACCCCCAGGTAAGTTTATTAGGGTGCACAATATTTTGGGGAAAACATCACCAGACACCCCCAACATGCCAGACAGTAACTGGCAGAACAGGGACCAAGTTAGGTGCTATCCGTTGCTTTTTTCACAAACACCACAACATCCCTTCAGCTTAACCTACATATACAAGCTACACAGAAATGAAGTTAGTCATTCTCGATCACCAAAGATTAATTGCTCAATGATTTTACTGCAACAGGTGTGAATAACCTAATGAAAACACAGGAGATGCTTAATCACTAAACACATACACTAGGAGTATGTGGAAATGGGATACTACGACACTTTTTTCTTGAAGTTTCTATAACAGTAGTGTGCTAGACCTCACATAACCTTTGAGACCTATTTACAGAATAGCTTTTATTTCTCAGTAATCATTGTCAATTACATTGTTTTAAAATGTGTTTCTATAAATTTGGATTAACCTTGAGCCGGGCGTGGTGGCGCACGCCTTTAATCCCAGCACTCTTTTGGGAGGCAGAGGCAGGCGGATCTTTGTGAGTTCGAGGCCAGCCTGGGCTACCAAGTGAGCTCCAGGAAAGGCGCAAAGCTACACAGAGAAACCGTGTCTCGAAAAAACCAAAAAAAAAAAAAAAAAAAAAAAAATTGGATTAACCTACAAAATGAAATCCAAGCAAATATAATATTTAAAACTGCTTTTATAAAGTGGGTATTAAGCATTCTCACCACAAAAATAACTATATGAGGTAATAATGTATTTTCTAATTAGCTATAATATAGTTAGCCACACCACAATATACAAATACTTCAAAACTTTGTGTTGTACATGCTAGCATAAGCTATTTTATCTGTCAATTAAAAAGAAGAAAATTATAACTAAAAAGTTTTAAACTAAAATCTCCGTATTTATCACTATTTCATTTTTGGAATGTAATCTCACAGGGAACATTCGTTGACTTTAATGTAATCTAGCATTTCAAGATACGCTTTCTTGCCAAGGTACAGCTAGAACCCAGGATTACACTCCATTTGTGTGAGCAGTTGTACGGCCACAGTAACTCTCCTTGCTTTACCTACCTCTCAGAAAAATCACAGAATTCTAGCAAATCAAGAGAGCACCCTGCTCTTCTGAGAACATTTAGACTATAAGTCAGCTATGACAGTCTTCACCTGCTAGAAGAGGAAATAAAAAGCTTTCTCCTTTTAAAGAGCCAAGATCTACCTAAGACTTGTGCCTCTAAATTTCTACATTTTACAACCACGTGCCCAGTTCCTTAGTACGCCCATCATGAGGAGCTAAGGCAGCAAAGCAGGGAGAACAGGACAGCTATGGGAACGGAGGCAGAACTACCCTAAACTCCTTGGGGACAGCGGCTGGCTTCCGTAAAGGCTATAAAGCGATACTGGATAAATGACCTCTCAGCAAGGTTACTGTGGCAGCAGTGACTGTCACAGGGATCTGCCACTTGTAAACTAGAGAGCTCAGGTCTAAGAAAGCACAGTCCCTGGTTTAGAAGCACAGCTAGTGCCTGGTGAGGTCATGTACGCCTGGAACCCCAGCACTAGAGGCTGTGGTAATGGATTACAAGGTCAAGGCTATCCTTGGCTATATAGCTAGTTCAAAGATATGTATTGGTGTATCTGATGCCAGGGGAATTAAAGGTTTTGAGGTGAGGGCCAGATGGCAAATCTGAATGCCAAGGTTTAGGGCCCTCACCCTCATATTTGCTCTTCCTCAGACTGGGTATGTGTGCGTATTTACAACGATGCTAGCAAATGAATCATTTCCTAAAACATTCTGTGAGTCCGTAGTAATGACTCAAGCCTAAATTCTCTTTAAGGGAGTACAGCATTAGACTTGTTAAATTTGCCAAAACAAAAACAAAAACAGAATCTTGTAATTTCTTAAAGTACTATAGGCCTCATTCACAGTTTAACTTTAGAAAGTAATCAATTTTAAAACTAGCAATAGTTTTCCGCTTGGCTTCTTAAAAGAAAATTAAATTCAAGCTGATATAATATACATTTTCACTTTTAAATTACAGTATTTTAATACTAAGTGAAATGTCTCCATTATTTAAAATTACAAATCACATATGGTATTAACTTGGATAAAAGAACCTTCTACCAAGACCAAACCAAACCATACAGCCACATGGGTGGTGGCATACATCTGTAATCCCATCTCAGCACTTGAGAGGTGCAGGGAGGACGATCAGGAGTCTGAAGCCAGACTGGGCTACAGGAAACCCTATCTAAAAAAAAAAAAGAGGAGGAGCAGGAGCAGATGGGACAGCACTGCCCACCGAGACCCCATTCCCACCAGTACACCACTGTTTAACGGCAGAGTTCCTCTCCAACACATACCAGTTACCTCTGCCCATCACAAACTGATTATGAGTGAAATGTGTGGCTTTCAGTTTATGAACTAGTTGTCACAACCACTGCAGACAGCTGCAAGGGAACCATTTAAATATCACTGAAAGCCATCTGAGTACTTCGGTTTCAGAGTTTTCTTCGTAATTTTAAGGTAAAAGCAGGAATGTGAAGAGTTGATTTTTAATGAATAGCCCAAACTGGGTTGGTATTTTTAATTACGAAATAAGGTTGAGATGAGGAAGTTTTAAATATGCATGCAATGTAATGTCCTCAAACTTTTCATCAATGTTTTTAATGAGCCAAGATATAACACATAAATGAATACAGGCATAAATACAAAGCCAAAAATATACAAAATAAAATATGCACATTAAATATACACACACTCCTCTCTCCACATGTATGCGTGTACGTGTTTAGATGTATCAATCTATTAAAAATGTAAATTCATCAATTATCACTGGTAGTTTATAACCAAAAGACTGAGGAAAGTCTTCTAAAACTTCTCATGGTAACTACAATTCCACTGGCCTCAAAGACCTCTTAAAACACAGCAAGAAGTTTTAAAACTTAGATAGACTTTGGGTTCTTTTTCCATATCTTCATTCACTAATTCTGTAACAACTGACAAATTATTTTAACTTCCTTAGCCTTGATTTTCTCATTTATTAAAAACACTTGGGCTGGGTGGTGGTGGCGCATGCAGGAGGCAGAGCCAGACTGATTTCTGTGAGTTCGAGGCCAGCCTGGTCTACAGAGCAAGCTCCAGGACAGGCACCAAAACTACACAGAGAAACCCTGTCTCAAAAAAACAAAAACAAAACCAAAAACAAACAAAAACACTTGGGGCTGGGTATTATTAGCTTAGTAGCAGAGCATATGCCAGAGGCAGAGCATATGCCAGATAAGGCCCTAATGCACTCTACACACACACACACACACCCCAGCCGCCCCCTCTAACAAAACCCCGGCCAGGGATAGCTGTCAGTAGCGTGCTTGTCCACTGTGTTTGAGAATCCCCACACTGCAAAACAAAAACTCCTACAAATAACCCAAGAGTGAAATAAAACAAAACTTAAGCAGAACAAAATACAGTCCCATGAGGGCAGAACTCTGCTTACCCTGCACCAGCCACGGTGTTTCACATACAGTGGCGGGCACTAAATACATCTTGTTTATTGTAAGAAGTAAGAACATCATCCCT
This sequence comes from Peromyscus leucopus, assembly GCF_004664715.2. Taxonomy (NCBI): domain Eukaryota; kingdom Metazoa; phylum Chordata; class Mammalia; order Rodentia; family Cricetidae; genus Peromyscus; species Peromyscus leucopus. The sequence continues at coordinate 85,084,975 of NC_051075.1, forward strand.
GTTAACTGAGCTAATATCACAAAAGAGGATACACAGGATTAAAGAATATGAATTCTATGCATATAATTCTTACAGTCACTGGGTTTTCTTAAAATCATTTTTTATGTTATTTCCTTCACAGAATGAACATGTCATTTTCTAACAGAGGGAGTCATGAAATGTAAAATATATTCTTTGGAGTATTGTGTAACTATTAATGAAAATGAAATATAAAGCTCTCATTTATATTCTTATAATGTTCTTAGAATGATTTTTAAAATTTACTCAAGGTTACTGTGTGCATGTGTGTGTAGACAAGAACATATTCTAACGAGCCTGAAATTCCCAATCAAAGCAGGATTCAAAGTCATAAATGTGTTTTGTATTCTAATTCCCTGTGTGGTATATGCACTCTGCCCACACAGAGGGACAAAACGAACACTCTGCTAAAGACCCAGGAATCCCTATCTCACTGAACAGATACAGTATCGCAACTACAAGGGCATACGTGAAATGGTGCTGCCTACCTACAACAGTCCTGTAAGGACCTTCCCAGTTTTCTAACTTTCTACATGCACAGCCTCAGCCATGAAGCCTGATCTCTTTACAGCTTTGCTTTCTTGTTCTATAAAGTAAAGGCCTCACCATCACCTTCCCACAGGATTGTGAAATGGGTTAACACACGACGAGTCCTTAAACAGAGTGACATGAGAGACAAGGAGCTAATTCTATAAATGGTCACAGGAAGCAAACACTAACACACAGGGAGTACATAGAGAAAGTTCTAGAGCCACAGTGCTGAGACTCTGGGTCGGTCATTTACTGTGTGGCCTTGGGCACAGTATTCCACTCTGGACTTTAGCGTTTACACCTGAGAGGAGGAACAGCAGCAATACTTACCTTCCACTGTGCTCTGAAGATGAGATGAGTTCCTGTTATCAAGCCAAGCACTGCACTTATAAACACGCCGAAAATGTCAGACAGATATGAATCGTCTACAGGGCACCCTCTCAGGACTTTCATTCCTGACAGAAAACTGAGATTTCTTTCCCCGTTAGGGACATTCATAAAGGAGGAGTTCAGTTCCATGATGCTCAGCCTCCTAAGGAGCTATGCTGTACCGATGCTGCATATCTACCTGCTGACTGAATTCACAGGTGTAGACTACCAGCGAAGAGTACACAAAATGAGTAAGTTTACCAAGGGCTTACTAAGACCATCCACCTGACCTTGAAATCAAGATATACAAAATGTCCTAAGAATGAAGACAAATGAGAGAAATTCTAGAAACAAAGATACAGAATCCTTTAATTTCATAAAAATAAAATCACAAACATACTGTCATTTATAGAGTACCAACTGTTTACATCTCAAATTGGTTCACATATGGACTTAAGATAGCTAGGAAAGCTGAGCAGACTTACAAACCACTTGCCATGGGACTCCTAAATTAATCCAGTTGGTACTTAGAATTACACTTATCTAAATCTTCCCTTTTTTCTCTTCTTCACTTTCCTGGAGTAGACCTCCTCATCTACACCTGAACAGAGGTCCCCACCCTCCTGCCCCCACCAGGCACAGATACCACAGCACAGGCCACTACTTGCCTCCTGTACGCCTGTGCATTAGCAGCTCTGCCCCTGTAAATAAGAGGCTGAGGTGACTGCATTCGGTATTCACAGAACAAGACCGAGCTCTCTGACTGGCCACATTACAAGGGATCTGTATCATTTCAGAGGGAACAGAACAATGTTTTCCATCACCTAAAACTCCCATTACCTGCAAATTACCAAAATAGATAAATCTCATATATGTATGTATGTGTATATAATATATATATAGTCTCTTTATTAAGTATTACTCCATTATGATCATATACTCTCTCATTCCTTCTGTTCCAAGGACCCCATTCTCCTACAAAATAAGAGTTTTCCACTTGTGCACTTTCTCTTAATTCAGTATCAAGATAAGAGACTGAAAACAATGCTTATTGGTGGCTGAAGGTATATATTACATACATGTATGTATGTATAAGACAGACTACAACCTACATGAAGTCGATAATTCTACCTAAATATATTATTATTCCTTGATCCATGTCTAAATTTTATGGATAAAAATTACTACTTGAAGCCAGGTGTGGTGGTGCCAGCCTTTAATCCAATCACTCAAGAGACAGAGGCAAGAGGAGCTCTGATTTTTTTTAAGGCCAGCCTAGTCCACATAATAAGCTCCAGGCTAGCCAGGGCTACTTACATAGTCTCACACACACACACACACACACACACACACACACACACACACACACACAAATTGAAAATTCAAACTGTATGAGGATGTACAACTAGAAATCGCATGCTTCCTCCTCCTGACCTGGCATGCTTATCTTTTAGTTGTACCCCTCTTCACAAAAGTATTCCTACCCAAAACAATGTAAGCATAATTGCTTCTTCTTTCTTGTGAATTCTAGAGTTTTCCTTCATGGTTTTTAAGACCAAGTACCAAATGGTATTCTAATTACACATATGTGTATATATAAATTTATATATAATGTACTTGCAATTTAAATTTAAAGCACAAATACATTATATTCTAATTGGTCTAAGATGCAAATGACCATAAGAAAACATTCTTCTAACTAAAGTATCAAATGCCTTTGATTATTAAGGTACTTGAGTTTGAAAAGATTTTAAATGTAGAAACCTATGTCTCAGAAGGCAAGAAACCCTCTCCTTCAACAGATCATGTATCCTGTGAGGGTGAAAAGTAGTCCTTTCAGCTTTAGTTTCCCAGTGCCTACTACCATGCAGACACCCAGGCATGGAAAGGACAGCTGATGTTTTAATCTAATTCTTACCACCTCTTTCATATCAACAATATTTTTCATAGTGACTACTTACCACCATGACTTCATGACTGAGTTACTGTGACGACATCCTTCTAACTGGGCTCCTGATTTCTCTGCCATACCCTCTCGTTTGTGATGGCCTAACATTGGAACTTGTGATCCTAGCTCAGCCTCCTACCTAAATTCTGGGACTACAGGAATGTGCTCCAGGTTTTCCACCAGAGAAATAGCCCACTAAGTATAATTTGAAACATTATCTCTAATCTTCCGAAGTGGGACGGGGGCGGCTGCTCAGTGTCCCTGAACCTACTCTACAGCAGGCACATGCTTCCAGAGAAGACACAAGAGAGACCTCTGCTTGTGCGTAAGTCACAACTCCCCAAAAGTGCTTTGTGCTTTTCCAAGTTTTGGTCCCAGTTAGCTTATTCCAAGTCCAGCAAGCTTGATTCAAGATAACCCCTTAGCTTCTCCACTCCCAAAGTCTCAAAGTCCACTTTGCGGTCCAATCACTGAGGCCTGTAAACTCCTATCTATACCAACAAGCATCACTTCCCCAACCTCACGATATTTTCTATACTTCAAAACCGAGCCCTTAAAAAGTACAAGCTCACAGGAAGTTACAGATCCATACAAGTGTATCATGTACTTAGCCTTATGTCCCTAACACAAGCACCCGTTCAAGAAAAGTGAATACTCCCAAGACCTAACAAAGGCTGGAAACATTTACTTCTTACTACAGGTAAACACATGGCTTCTACTGTATTTATAGACATACCTGCTCCTGTATCCTTGGTTGTATTTTGACCAAAGCTTTCTGATCTCTGTTTTACAGATCACATCTAAGACTGTAACTCATAAAAATAAAAATATTGACACCTATTGTTTTCCCACTTGACTACTTTACATTCTTCTAGTGAGTGTCACTCTGTGGAGATTTTATCATGTTACCACCTTACATAAATAGTTTTGACTATAATATATATAAACCCTTTCTAAACATATCTGGTCTCATCTACGTAACTCTATGAAGTAAAGGAATGAATGTCTATCACTATTTGACAAGTTTGCCCAGCAACAGCTAATGGAACCATTAATGAAGGTCAGTATCCAAACAGATGTTTTAATTCTTAGACTTGTTACCTGTGTTGTAGTAACCAACAATAAACCCACCACAGAAGCCCACTTCTCTGACTAACGGGGAGCAGAGTACTTCCTACCTCCCTAAACTACTATTATCCCTGAAGTAAAAGAGCCTTCATATATTTGACTTACCTTTTTTTTTTCCTTACTCAAAATGTTCTTTGGTCTGAACATTTTAAAAATACTTCCCTAGTAGATATTTTGAGCTTATAAAACAACAATCAAAACAAAGAAACTGGAACATTCTGGATCTGCATACTCCACGGGTTAAATAAACCAACTGAACGCTATGAGTGCTTCATGGAGCTGGGGCTCAATTAGCACCCTCAGTTTTCCAACTGTTTCTCTAATTCACTTACAAAAGAGTAATCACAATATGAACAGTATTGAAGTGGCAAAATCAACAACAGTTAAAGATGCAAAGAATCTTAACTACAAGTTCAGTTTTGGACACTAGACACGTAAAGACACTAATGTTTTCCATTCATCAAATTAAAGAGCATCTAACAGAACTCACAGAGGAACTCTAAAAGTAGTGGAGAGCAGAAACTTGTGAACTGGACTAACAGATTCACTGTATAACAGAACTGGCCTTACACCACCTCTACCATAGTAAAGGTGATGCCACCCTAACTTCCCCATCACTAGTACCACACGTGCAAGAGTTACAGTATGCTCTGGTCATATACTAAACAGACGTACCCAATACAGGACCAGACATTCAACTATCCATATTCTTAGGTTTTAGAATTAGATCCAATCAAACGTTCTGTATACCACGAGCAATTCTTCCATAATCTACAATCTCTGACAGATGGGTAATCAGCCTTTAATGCTAAAATATAACTACCTAAAGAAACCAATCATCCCACTGATACAGCTCTTCTTTCTGCCCCTCCTCTTCTCTGTAATATGTAATACAACATATTCTGTTTCCCAGGGTCAAATAGAACAGAACTACTTCCACTTTAAAAACTGAAAACAGTATAACACCTTCACTTGTTCCTATTTAACAGTGAAAACCCTCACTCTGACTATTGCTAGTATTAAGTATTTTCTATTCTTCATCCCAGAAATCCTTGCTATGATCACCAGCTTCATGATTATCCTAATTAAACTGTGCCAACCAAGACTATACACAGCAGTGCAGCAGCAGTCCACAGACAAAGCCCTAATCTCAGGCCAGTAAATTCCCTTTGCACTGGTCCTGCTGCTAAAGTCAGGCTTTGCATCCTGTAGGTACATAATTCCCTACTTTAAGTGGAGTATCTTATCTGCTTTACCTATCTCCCACTGATGACTCCAGCCTATTAAGCACTCTGAATCTCCATTCTATCTCCTATCGTACTGGCACTATCTCTCAACCTTTTCTCATTGGTATATTCAGTAAATAAGGCCATTCCTTCAGCCCTGTAATTAAAGGGCAATGGGGGGACAGTTGTATCGAGGATATAATCTCATACCAAAGCATTAGACACTGCTATTATGGTTGACAACCAATGAATTTTTCATCCAATTGTGTACCCATCTATGAGTCTTTGAGAAGTTATGACCAGAAATGTTGAAATCAAAACTTGAGGTGGGTGAGCACAACCATTAATAAATGGGACCTCTCGAAACTGAGAAGCTTTTGCAGGGCAAAAGACACAGTCAATAAGACAAAAAGACAGCCAACAGATTGGGAAAAGATCTTCACCAACCCCACATCTGACAGAGGATTGATCTCTACAATATATAAAGAACTCAAGAAACTAGACATCAAAGCACTGAACAGTCCAATTAAAAAATGGGCTAAAGAGCTAAACACAGAATTCACAAAACAAGAACTACAAATGGCTGAAAGACATTTAAAGAAATGCTCAACATCCTTAATCATCAGAGAAATGCAAATCAAAACGACTCTGAGATACCACCTTACACCTGTTAGAATGGCTAAGATCAAAAACACCAATGACAACCAATGTTGGAGAGGATGTGGAGCAAAGGGAACACTCTTCCACTGTTGGTGGGAATGTAAACTTGTACAACCACTGTGGAAATCAGTATGGCGGTTTCTCAGAAAATTAGGAATCGAACTACCTCAAGACCCAGCCATCCCACTCTTGGGCATATACCCAAAGAATGCTGATACATACCATAAAGATACATGCTCAGCTATGTTCATAGCAGCACTATTTGTAATAGCCAGAACCTGGAAACAACCTAGATGCCCATCAATGGAAGAATGGATGAAAAAAATGTGGTACATATACACAATGGAGTACTACTCAGCAGAGAAAAACAATGAAAGCATGAAATTTGCAGGCAAATGGATGGAACTAGAAAAAATCATCCTGAGTGAGGTAACCCAAACCCAGAAAGACAGTTATGGTATGTACTCACTCATTGGTGGATTCTAGATATAAAATGAACAATCAGACCACAACCCATAGAACCATAAAGGCTATATATATATATATATATATATATATATATATATATATATATATATAGCATGGAGGTCCCTTGGACGACCGTGGCATATAATAAATTTCAGTTTTACTCAATTATTGAAAAAAAATAGCCAAATGAATGGAAACACATGAACTATGAACCAAAGGCTGAGGGGCTCCCAGCTGGATCAGGCCCTCTGAATAGGTGAGACAGTTGATTGGCTTGATCAGTTTGGGAGGCATCTAGGCAGTGGGACCAAGTCCTGTGCTCATTGCATGAATTGGCTGTTTGAAACCAGGAACTTATGCAGGGACACTTGGCTTAGTCTGGGAGGAAGGGACTGGACCTCCCTGGACTGAGTCTACCAAGATGATCACAGTCCTCGGGGGAGGACTTGTCCTGGAGGAGGTGGGAATGGAGGGTGGGCTGGGGGTAAGGGGAGGGTGTGGGAGGGGGGAGAATAGGGGAACCCATGGCTGATATGTAGAACTGAATGGTATTGTAAAATAAAAAAATATGTATCACAAAAAAAAAAAAAAAAAGAATATCCCACTGAACATGATTACCTACAGTTCAATCAAAATATAAGTTCAAAGACTGAGTCCTGCTGAATATGTGCTGCCTTCCTTAGTCCGCCAGAGTGGGCATGAGAACATTGAAACACTCTACCATTTTTACCACTGTAAAGTCAAGACATTGTTAAGTCAATCCATGGTAGTCATGTTATTTCATTACTTGTATTTTCATAGTTTGGAAGAATAAAGTCAGTTCTCCTTCAAAAAAAAAAAAAAAAAAAACCTTGAGGTGGGGCAGGAAGATCAAGAACTTAAGGCCAGGGCTGGCAACAGCTAAGCGAGTAAAGGTGTTTGCCACCAAGCCCAATAACCCAAGTTCTATTCCTACGAACCATATGATAGGAGGAGAGAAATGACTCCTACAAACTGTCCTCTGGTTTCCACATATGCTATGCTCCTGCTTCATAAACAAAACTGTAATATTAAAGTTTTATATCACCTACACTACAAAGCCAGTGGCAGGACAGCCTAGACACTATCTCCACACTCATAAAACAAAATAAAGACAAAAGGACACCACTGATGTTAACTCCATAGTATGCTCAAACTGTAAACTGGGGTGGCCACTTGAGACCTCTGTGAGAGACAAGGGCACAGGACTAAGAATGAAAGCAAAGCAGCATGACACTTAAGAATGTTAGCAAAGCAGAAACTCATACTAATAACATCAGGTTTGAAAAATACCTTCAACATTGGTAAGGCTTTACATCACAGCAAGAGAAACATGGACTGTTTAAGGAAAACTGTGTAATATAAAGACAAGATAGACTTCCTCAGTGGCCTTATGTATCTGTTCCTAAAGTTAACTAAAACTCAGTGAGGTAGTTGGTGGGATAGACACAATATCTACCCATAAAATGATATTCTGTGGTTTAATATTATGACTACAAACTCAGCACCTAACACATTAGCTACAATAAATGCTTGCTTTCTTCTTCCACAAGTATTACTTTTTTTCCTTTTTTAAAGTATTACTTTTATATTATATTATATTTTTATATCACTTGTATATCTGATGTACACATCCAGGGATTCCTAGTTCAGGAAGGCAGTGGTAGAAGATGAAGTCAGCCTGGGCTTTCTAGTGAGTTCAAGGCCAGCCAGAGCTACACAACAAGGTCCTTTTGCCATTTTCTTTTTAACCCATTTTAGCACGTGCACACAAGATGGCTCAGAGGTTAAGAGCCCCAGCAGCTCTTCCAGAGGGCCTGAGTTCAATTCCCAGCAATCACATGGTGGCTCACAACCATCAGTAATTAGATCTGTTGCCCTCTTCTGGCATGCAGGAATACATGCAAACAGAACACTGTATGCATAATAAATCTGTATACATAATAAATATATAAATCTTTTTAAAAAAAGAATCCATTTCTCCCTATTGTTTCAGAAAAGATAAATGTCTTGGCCTGAGGATCATACATAGAACTTACTAATATTATTAGATACAAACTTTTTATTTCTTCTTTTTTTTTTGAGATAGGGTCTCCATGTAGTCCACAGTGGGGTGAAATTAATTATGTAGGCTAGACTAGCCTCCAACTCAGTCCTCCTACCCAAGCCTCATCTAGAGTTCTGAGATTATCAACATGAGACACACTTAGTGTGTCTTGAACTTAGTCTTCCAAGAAGAGAAAAATACCACTACCTAGGTCCTACCTTAAGTTCAGTAACAGACCTGAAGAGCTGTATCTTTCAAGAATCTTACATTTAACATGCCAGCACTGAATATCCAGGTGACATAGGGACAGGCTATCTGTGAGAAGACAAACAAGATAATTCTAGTTCACTAAGTCCTAACTTCCGTTTTATTTTCTCACATGCTAATAAAAGATTTGAATAAGCTAGAAATACAGTGGGAAAACAAATAGCATCAAAATGATGTACTCTGCCACAAGACACATGTAATCCAACCTTTCTGAACTCGCCTTCTCACTTCTAAAGAGGGCTAAGGAATGAGGGTGGGAGAGAAAGCCTGAGTATATTGTAAGTTACCTTAGTAACTCCAATTTCATTAAGCTTTCATCTTGCCAAATAAAGGTTCCTTTGACACAACTTGCTCATTCACTCAGCAGTAAAAATGGCACACATCATGTACATCCCCGACCAGAAAAGGACATGTGTATGGTCCAAGATCAGGTTCCCCCCTTTATTGTCAATCCTTAATGAGTCATCCCCAAGTACTTAATGGAACACTGGAGAACATGACCCACATTTCTATCTTCACTTAAAACAGTAAAATAAAATACCTTTAAAAATAGACTTTCACAGCAATATGGAAAGGTCACAACTGTAAGCTATAATCTCCAAGATCTCCTCCAACTAAAAAGCTATCACCTGGTAAATCTGTTACTTCTGGAAGATTTACCCATGGCATCTTCCCTAGCTTCCTTCTTGATCAAGCTTCCTTTTCTATTTTCTCTTCAATCTGTCTTAATGCTTGTTCCAATATTCCTTAAGTATTTCTTACATACTCTCTAAATTAGAAACTGAAAATCAGCCAGGAGCACTTGAATCTCAGTGCTCCTGAAAGTCGGATCAGAAACTCAAGACTACCTGGGCTTAAAGTGAGCATGGGGCCAGCCTGACTTACACAGGGAGGCCCTGTCATCTAAAATACAAACAAACAAAAAATAAAATAAAATTTGAAAAGGAGAAGAGAAGTGTTCTTCTTTGCTCCTGTGTCCTTCAATCCCTCCCTAGAGATGGTGTCTTAGTTAGGGTTACTATTGCTGTAATGAAACACCATGACCAAAAACAACTTGGAGAGGAAAGAGGTATTTGGCTTTACATATCTTGAGTTACACTCCATTGAAAAAAGCCAAGGCAGGAAGTGATGCAGAGGCCCTGGAGGAGTGCTGCTTACTGGCTTGCTCAGCTTGTTTTCTTTTAGAACCCAGGACCACCAGCCAGAGGTGGGAAGCGGGGCAGGTACCTATAAGGAGCTGGGCCCTCCCCACATCAATCACTCACTAAAAAGTGCCCTACAGGCCTGCCTGCAGCCCAATCTTATGGACGCATTATCTCAATTGAGGTTCTCTCCTCTCAAATGACTCTACCCTGTGTCAAGATGACCTAAAGCAAGCCAGCACAGATGTCCTTTAAAAACTAATGTGACTTTACATGGAGTACTTTTTTATCTTCTATTTAAAAAAAAAAAAAAAAAAAAAAAAAAAAGTTTCGGAAAGCTAGAGTCAAACTGGTAGGTAGTTCAGAGCCTAAACTTAAGTGCCTTATAATGAAGTTCAATCTATTTATTGAGTATTAGAAGATTTTAGTGAAAAAGTAACAGAATAACTGACTCATATGAAAAGGAAATAACCAAGCACAAGAGTGCGGGTAATATATACAGGTATGGTTCTAAGATGCCCAAAATGAAAATCCAAACCCACAGAGCATATACAACAAAGAAGAAGAGTATCTGTATTAAGCCTCAGGCAATTTTCTACTTTAAGTAACTCAGAAGAAAAGGTAGATGTTAAAAAGTTAATTCGACTAAGTTAAATTTGGACTTTTAAATTAAATGTAAGCTTTATATTCTTTGGTTCCCATTTTTAAACAGTCATTAAGAACTGGCCTTTCCATTCCTGGCTTCATATTATATCCCCAGGTTTTTAGACTTTAATTCCCTATAAAAAACAAAGGAATTATGTAAGAGACAAGTTCTTGAATTGTCAGCAACATCTTATCAAGTCTCAACCTCCTTTATGGGAAAACTAGCATAAAAATTTAGTTTCTGCTGAAACTGAAAAATAATTACTTAATCAAGCAAAAGGCCTACAGCATGATAGTGTGGACCAGTCCAGGTTAATTACTGAAGTAGAAACCAATAGTACCCATTAGCTCTCATACATAAAAAAGATGTAACTCCTGAAGACCAGAGAGCATTGTGAGAATACTGGCAAAACTTCTATTTTTACTTAGTTAAAACAGATTTCAAGAGCTCTGCCTGCCTCTACCACCCCTATTGGGATTAAAGGTGCAAACCACCTAACATGGCTCAAAAATTCTTCTTCCCAACAAGAAAACAAAGTATATATTGGGTTCAAGGCTCTACTTATAACTACACTCCTAACTAATTAAATGCTTAGCCTAGAAATCAGGATTTTCAGACAAGAGCAGAGCAAAGAAAGCAATTTTTCTGAATGTATTACCAAGGAAAAAAGCTTGTCATTTCATAAAACTGTGAAGCTCTCCACCTTCAAAATCTGAATTCGATTTGCCTTGTGTGATTCTTCCTCTTCTGTCCTATCATACAGACCCCCTCCACTCCCTAAGAAGGTAAAATGATCCTGGACCCTAAGAAATGTTAAGCCTTGTTCTTGAGCTAGCCATTACTCTGTCAAAGGTAACTAACAATTTTTCCAAGCTCTGATATTTGTCATGAGCATATTCTAACTTATAGGTGGAGGGGTCCTGGAATGTAGCTCAGCTGGCAGAGTGCTTGTCTAGCATACATGATTATTCCTAGCACCCTATAAATCAGGCATGGTGGTGCATATCTGTAATCCCAGCACTGGCAGAATTAGAAGGGTTAGTTCAAGGCCTGCTTAGCTACCTAGTGAGCTTGAAGGCCACCCTGCACTGTGTGAAATCCTGTCTAAAAGAGTAAAGTCAAAGTGGAGACCAGACCGTTACCAGGATGAGCGAAAGGTTGGGGAGAAGGAAAGTGGGTACAGTTATTTAGACAGACCTATCATCTAATACCCAACTACAGCACAGTGGGATAGTAGTGGTTGACAGTAATTGAGTAGCAGGCAGAATTTTGAATGTTCCCAAGACAAAGAAATGGCCAATGTCTGAGGTAATGATGTTAAGTACTCTGATCTTATTACACACTGTGTAGTGTATTGAAATTTCACATTGTATTCCACAATTATGTACATGAATTATATATCAATTAAAAGTAAAATAACATTTTTTTAAACCTGTGAATATTAACAGTAAATATTTTCCATAAATTCAACACCACCATTCTGAAGGAAAATGTGATGTAACAGAAAATGGCAACCCAAAGTATTAACTCTAAACTAGGGCTCATTTACAAAGATGATGTAGGCAGGTGTTCTTCCTCTTCTTAAGAAAGTATTTAGTGTTCTGCTTCTAGTGTATTTTAAATGTAAAAATAAATTAATGAAAACAAAGCAATTTCATTAGATTCAATGTAACCACTGTAGGGCACTGCTCCCATGTTCCAAACCTTCAAAGAATACTCTCCAGTTTGCTAGCTAATAGCCTAAAACTGCCAACAGCTAAGCCTAAATTAACCACACTTAACTTGTAGAAACCAGGGTCTATTTCTGCTCTTTATACTATAGTCATCTCTTTAAAGTATCAACAAAATTTTAAATTGTTGGCTTTCAGCAGGGAGGAAATTCTTCATGTGTAGACTTCAGTTTTCCTTATACACTTAAGCAGATCTCCTAAAATACGTAAACTCTAAGAAAAAAAAACTAGCCGGGCGGTGGTGGCGCACGCCTTTAATCCCAGCACTCGGGAGGCAGAGGCAGGCGGATCTTTGTGAGTTCGAGGCCAGCCTGGGCTACCAAGTGAGTTCCAGGAAAGGCGCAAAGCTACACAGAGAAACCCTGTCTCGAAAAACAACAAAAACAAAAACAAAAAAAAGAAAAAAAAAAAAAAAAAAAAGAAAAAAATCTGCCCATGAAAATTATAGGAATAGACATATCTAGCGGGAGCGTTTGGCACATAGTAGTCGCTGGGGTATGTGGGGGGGAGGGCCTAAAATGGTATATTTGCCAGTAAAACACACTCGAGCACATATGAACTGGCTTAGCACCACCTGCTCCCAATTCTGCCTTCTGACTCACTGTTGATTTGACCCTTGATTCTAGCTCTGCCCCCAAATTTTACCCCTAAACGCTGGATCTTCCATTATTTATTATGCACCATTCCAGGAGTTGGAGTTGAGGGGGTCAGAATACTGAACTATCTTCACACTTAGTAAGAGGGAACTTCTAGATTGCAAGATATTAATGAGAGAGCAGAAGAACTGGCCATTTCTAAATCTAAAAACCCAGTTTATAAATTACTCGATGCTATTAACCACAACTCACTAATGTTTAACAGGCAAGATGAAATACAAATGAAATAATTTCTGCTTTGACAATGCAAACTATTATTCAAGACACCAAAACCAGACACTGTACTGAAATACTCCAGTTTATGTTTAGAATGATCAGCAACTACACAGAGTAAGGACTGGAAACTGAACCATCACTTACATACTTGGGTACTGAAACCTTTAGGTGAAGAATTACACTCAAAATACTGACAATATACACTGTCAATACAAGAGCACTAGCTAAATGTGGTTACTTAAATAAAACTTGAAGTTCACTTCCTCAGTCATACTATTTTCACCATGTTTTATGTGCTCAATCAATGTGTAGAACTAATGGATAGCACTGGACAGGACACACACAGCATTCAAACATCACACCAAGTTCTACTGGATAGTGCTGGTCAAGAGGCAAAAGATGAAAACAAATTAGGTTCTCCTGAACGGGTAGGCTCTGTATGGATAACTTTTAAGTATACATCGGCTTGAGTTGTTAACTGTGGAAGAAGAACTCCCTCTTAATTTTTCTGCACCTCGTTTCACAAAAGGTCATTCAAGAAGGACAAGCATAATTCAATCTTAAAACACCAAAACACAAATTTTTTTTTGACAAAATCTGAAAAGATCAAAGGTACTAAAATCAAAGCCAGTTTCCACCAACTCAGAATCAATGACATCTAAGCACAGTAAGACTTTTGGTACCATAAGACTGCTCCCCAAAAAGATTACACTACTTAACGGAACTAGGTTTTTAAGTACTTCAGATGTACCTAACTATATGCATAAGAAATAGAAACTGTTTTTATAGTTGGTTTAAAAACAAGATGGCCACAATTTGTTCAAGTTAATGACATTTTACTACCTAGTTTTTAATTGTTTTTCACCAATCTCACACTAGACACATTTAAATAATTTAAAACATGTTTTAATAAGGACCACAAGGCTTTTCCTTAAATTTTATACATCGAATACCATTAAAGTCACAATCCTGAGCTAATCCCGAGTATAGCAGAAAAAAAAGACATACAACTTGATAAAACAATTTGTAACTTAAATTTCTATCTTAACTACAACAGTATCTAGTTTATAACTACTCTATACACTAAAGCAAAAATACGTCAAAAAAAATGCTGAAAAATGAGGCCTAATTAAAAAAAAATTACACAGAATTAACATTTCAACAACACAGTCACAACCATATACCAATTCAAGTTAAGTCAACTTTCCATCAAGAAGAGATGAGCTCCTCTTCCGGAAGAGTTCAAGTGTACTCAAATATGATCTCTATAATTATGGCTCTAATCAGAAAAATGATGCTTTATGAAATAATTTAAACTATTTAACAAATTCAACACACAAAACTGAATGCTAAAAGCTACAGAAATGAAGAGATCACACTGGTAACTAAACATGGCTGCTAGTGTGATGGTTCAGTTTTGACTCCTCTCCAGTTTGTGTACCTCGCAGGTGTATCAAATCTGAAAGTGAACCTGGAGCGGTAACTGTCACTAAGCCCTGCTGACAATAGATCAAAAAGAAAAGATGCTGCTTACCTGCAACACTAGTGATTGTTACTGGAACTCCCTGAACTTGAACGCCCGCAGCACCCAGGTTGGCAACGCTCACTGTCTGGAGGTTAGGCACTGATGCAAGCTGGGCAGTGTTCAAAGTTATCGGGGCGCCAGCGACGGCCACAGGCGCGATCTGAGCAAGAGTCGTGCCACCACTTGAAGACACGGGGGTGATGGTCAGCTGCTGAGACAACCCAGCATTCTGAACTTGTAAATTTGAAAGACTCTGAATATTCTGAACCTGGACCGTTTGCCAGCTGATTTGCCCTGAAGGTGTTAAAGTTGGAGCCCTGATAAGCACCTGAGTCGGGTTTACAGCTTGAAGTTGAACGTTCTGCAAAGGCTGCTGCTGGATGGTCTGAATTGTCTGCCCTGACTGGAGCTGAAATGACTGTGGTGGGATAGCTTGAATAATCTGCTGCTGAGGCTGCTGGATCTGGATCTGCTGCAGGATAGGCTGGCCTACAATCTGCACTTGCTGAAGAGAATTTGATTGATCCTGTGCATTCTGTATCCCATTGGGCTGCAGCTGACTGGAGCTCTGGGCTTCAGACTCGGCAGCAGCAGGTGTTTGCGACTCTTCAATGGTGCGTTCAGAACTACTGGCTGACGTGCTTGCATACTGGCCTGTATCTGCTGAACTCACTAACGTGTCACTGCTTGTTAGAGAGGTCGACGCAGTGGTTGTGCAGGTAGTGGAGGAAGAGGGCGACTCAGGCATAGTACTGGCAGAAGCGGTGGTGGTGGTAGGCGTAGACGCTAACTGATTCCCATTGGAAGTCCCACTATCAGTAGTAGTCGTAGGCTGGCCAACCTGTCCAGTCCCTCCTCCGGCAGTCACGTTATTTATCACCGGCAAAGCTAAAGTCACTCCTCCAATGTTAATTGGTAGGGTTGTTACAACCTGAGCCTGAGTACCAGGAAGGGTCTGCAATTGCAATGGTATTGAAACACCAGGTCTAATTTGTACTGGAACTGTCTGATTTGCCAGGTTTTGAGCAAGAATATTACCAGAAGCTGTCCTGTTAGCAGCCGTGAGGATAGCTTGATTATTACCTGCAGAAATGAGCTGAATTTGACCCTGCAAATCCTGTAGAGATGAACTACTAGTTGGATTGATTTGAATCTGCTGACCTTCCACCGTCTGAAGTTGGGGGATCACTTGGTACTGTACACTACCACTTGGATTCTGTACTTGTATGACTTGGAACTGATTAGGAGTGGAAGAGTTACCTGATTTCGTTTTTGTAGGAGAGGAACTCCCGTTATTACTGCTGGAAGAACTAGATGAACTAGAAGCTGGCTGAGAAACGTTATTTTCTTTTGAAGCAGGAGGCGTGGAGGCAACAAGTTGCCAAGCGTTGCCAGCAAGCTGTGTGGTCACCAGTTCCAGCTGCTGTGGTTGACTCTGAAGTTGTACCAGTCCTTGGCTTGGGTCTATAATAATCTGCTGCTGTCCAGTTGCTTGATTTTCACCGGGGGTCCCTATTTTGCTGCAAGTAGCTGCCAGTAAAGCCAGAGGAGAGGGCTGAGAGTCCTACCCAAAATGGGAGGGGAAAGGAGAGGGAGGGGGAAAAAAGTGGGCGGATTTAGTGGAAGACAGTAGTGGGAGGGGGTTATTTATTTTGAGAGCTCTAAGTATCAGAACACACTCAATAGGCAGCAGAATTAAAGGGGAAATATGAATAAAGGCAGGTAGAAGCTATATGAATAAGGAGGCAAGTCTTGTTACATAAAGTTTAAATAAAAAAAGGAAATTTCTGGTAAACTTTCTTAAAGTGTTATTCTTCTAAACTCAAAATGCCCTTGGGAAAATAGACACTGTTTTCTAGCAGTCTCAATTCCTGGTGTAATGCTAAACACCGCTATAGCCTCAACTATGGGACATCTTTATGAATTTACAATTTAAGTTTCTCACTCAGAAAGATGCTTTGAGTAGCTAAACATTTTTGTTCTGTTCTTTACTTCTGGGTATTGAGAGGGCATAACTCCCTGTCTTCCCTAAGGCTTCGTGTTGAATGATTATTATTATTTTTTTAACGTTTGCTTTTACCTGGGAGCCTGAGGTTTTGGGTTTTTTATTGTTATTCTCTGGCTCAGAGGTTTTCCCTCCTTCTGCAGCCATCGCCGCTGCCGCCGCCGCCTCCTCCTCCTCCTCCTTCTTCTGATCTGCAACAACCCCCCCAACACACACGACAACAGGTTATTAGGATTATTATTATTCGTTCTCCTCCCTTCTCCCCCCTCCCTCCTTCTGAACATTAATCTCCATAAACCCGCGATCCGTGCACACCGGCAGGGGTGGGGGAGAAGGAGGGGAAGGGAGGAGGGGGCGCTCACAAAACGTGGTTTGAAACCCGACCCATAGGCTCCAGAGCAACACCCAGAAGGAGGTTGTTCTAGCTCAGACATTAAGACAAAACACAGCCCTCCTTCCCTCCCCCTGGTTCCCTCCCGCCCTCTCCTCCTCCCCTTCCAGCATCTCGGCGGCCCCGGGGGAGGGGGAAGCGAGCAGGGTCTGGGGAGGGAGGGACGGAGGGAGGCGGTGAAGGAGACCGAGGGGGGTGGAGAATACGTACCGCTCATCCCGCATTAACAGGACAAACCCTCACAGAGACACTGGGATAGAGGTGGGTGGGGGTGGGGGCGAGGCGGGAGGAGAGGCCGGTCCCGCCCGCCCGGGGTGGCTCGGAGGAGGCTGTAGCTGGCACAGGCTCTGCCTCTTTTTCCGCGAATGGCCGCCGCTGGGCTGTGGCGTAGCAGCTCCTCTCTCCGCCCGAGCCCGGCTGACTCGCCCTTGATTGACAGCGGCGGCGTGCGGCGCGGGCGGCGGCGCGGGCCGGGGGCGGAGCCAGGGCGGTGCGAGCGCGGCGACTCCCCACCCCCCTCGGCCTGCCTCCGCCGGCGCCGCCGACTCTCCACCCCTTCCCCCAGCGGATTGGCCGCCGACCTGCCGGGGCCGGGGCGCTGGGGCCGCCCCCTCTCCTCCCCTTTGCCCGGCCGGTGCTCGCCGCCGCTCTGCTTCTGCCTCCTCGGCCCGTGGCGCGTGCTCTCCCGGCGAGCTAGCTGCGGCGTGCTACCGGCAGGCCCTCCATACAGCCAAACTTGTTGTCTCAGGATATCCCGCCCCCTACTCAGTTCCCGGCGCCCTCCACTCAAAAGTGCACCATAGCATCTTGCCAGGGGCCGCGGAAGAAAGACACGGGGCTAGGCTCAAGGGAGGAGAGCGGGGCGAGCGCGGGGAAGCGCAGGCTCCCCGCGGCACGGCTCGCTGGATGGACTGCCGGCTGCCCCCGCGGCGTGAGCATGGCTTTCCTAAGGCGCATCCGGACCCGGGCGCCCTTTTTCCCTGGCTCGGCTTTCATTGGATGATGCCGCTGACGCGCCCCGAGTCGTGGGCGGAGGCGGGCGGGCCTCTGCCGCAAAGGCTTTCGGGTCTTGTAGTTTCTGGCCGAGAACCCAGCGAGGCGCCGCCTTCCTCCCGCCCCCGAGCGCGGCCTGGCTGCAGAGCCTAGAGCTGCCCGAGGGGGCGGTGGCAGCAGGGCGTGGCCGGGGCCGAGTGGGAGTTGAACCCAGCGCTGGGGAGGGGGAAATGGGTGTTGTTTGCCTGGGCCTATCGGCCGAACGGGGCTGCCCGGACCGCCTCTGCCACCGCCTCCTCAGCTGAAAGCCGCTCCCCGCGGGGCGAGCACACACCCGGAGCGCGCGGCGATTGAGCAGGCGGCGGCGAAGGGAGGCGGGGTCTGCTGTCCTCCGGGTTTGAATGAAGCAAGCTGACTTGGGGAATAGCCCCTTCGCCCTGCTTTCTTTGCTCACCTAGCTCGCTGGGGCCTCGGGTCCGAACGCGAGGCCTGTGTTCCCACAGAGCAGGAGCTTCCATTTTTATTTGTTGTCTTTCTGGTTGGGTGCTGGTGCAGAGCAGTGACCGTCTTCTAGGGTGGCAACGAGTGCGCCTTAGAGCCCGTGTTCTTGGCGCGCTTCTCGCTCCTAGAGGTCTCACAAGGTTGTCCGGGCAAAGGAAAGCCCGGCTGCATGTGGGTCAGCCCTACTCGTGGTTTTAGCGTAAGCTTCTAGGCAAGTGGAATTCACATCTAGCTGTTCAAAGCACTTTGTCAAATGCTCCTGAGCCGGCCCCCCAGCTTCTCTCCAAAGACGTGAAGTCAAGATGCCAGGGACCTAGAAGTGAACCCTAATAGGAGCCTTGGGAACGAACAGCATACACACTAGGCTTAAAGTCCTCCACTTTCACTGATGTGAACCCTACACGTAGCTTTGGGTGTTTTTGTCTGGTGCCTGAGGCTGACATGTTGCTAGGGTGAGAGAGGAAGTCTCTGGTGCTGTACTTGACTACCGTTTCCTTGTTCTTGTATTTGGGCTGATGACAAAGCATTGCTGTAAAACAAAGCAACTGGAATAAAGAATTACAATGTTGCCTACTCCATTTTAAGAGTTGCAGGTGCTACAGTAATCTGCTTCCACACACATCCCAATTCGCTAGATCTTAGCTCAGAAGTGCGCCTTATATTTACAGATGCAGTCTCTCCTCAAACCCTGGCCCCACCCAGTTCACCACAGTGAATGAAGACCAGATAAGAACTGGAGCGTTCCTTGTGGCTTTCTTTAGAAAACCTGCCTCAGAGAAGTAATATCAGAGTATGGATTTACAAAATGTCCTAAATGTTCTGCACCCTGTTGATAAGTAGATATACTGGTATCCAGGAAACAGTAACAATCCTCATTTTTTTGCTGTGGGCCAAAACTACAAGTTCCTAGCTGTTGTGGAATGAGTTTTTGGGGCCCCCAGATCTAAGTTCAGATGCTGGGACTCTGTCCCTCGATGTGATATTATTCCAAGCAGCCTTTGGGACATTATAGTTAGTTGAGGTCGTGAGAGTGCCACTCTGACAAGTAAAACTTAGAGATCTTCTATCCTTTGCTTGGCTGTCCCCCATGTGAAGTACAACCACCACCTGATGGTCTGCAACCCACAAGACGCTGGGGCCAGGCTCCTTCCAAATAGTGAAAACTAAATTGTTGTTCTTAAGCTGTGGATTGTATTATACCAGCCTGAGCTGATTAAAGCACCAGCTGAATCTCAAGGCATTGGCCTGGTAACAAATGAACTGCTTCTTACGGGCTCCATCATATTGTTATCCATGTAACAGGAGGCTTAACTAGATGAGGTATTTCCAAAAGTACAGCCACTCCCACACTACCATCCTAATTTAGGCTATGTACTATTATACTCTGATTTACTTAATATTTCTTTAAACCATTTTGCTTGTTTATATTAACTGAGCATGATGGCTCACTCCTTTATTCCTAGCACTTGGGAGGCAGAGACAAGTGGATTTTTATGAGTTTGAGGCTAGCCTGAACTATATAATGAGTTCCAGGCCAGCCAGGACAACATGGTAAGACTCTAACCTTAAAAATTGATGGAAATCGCTGGGCAATGGTGGCTCACGCCTTTAATCCCAGCACTCGGGAGGCAGAGGCAGGCGGATCTCTGTGAGTTCAAGGCCAGCCTGGTCTCCAAATTGAGTTCTAGGCGCAAAGCTACACAGAGAAACCCTGTCTCGGAAACAAACAAACAAAAACCAAAAACGAATTGATGGAAATCAGTTCTACTATAGAAATAATAACCCCGAACAAAGACTCTCCTTTGACAAAACTTGAGCTGTTCTCTGAATCTTTTTTTTAACTTAGCTTTGATGTTGGACTGTAGGTTAAATTTAGTAGCTTTGCTTATTTAGCCCAGTTTTAGTAAGAAACCTGATGTGTCGGTTTAATGACAGTCTCCTGCCCTTGGTGTCTGACCAGACTCCCTGTTGCTTACCCTTGATGTCACCCTTGAGTGCCAGTCTTGTCAAACAGAGTTGACAGTTTCCCCTTCCACTCTGGAGCTCCCCAAAGGTAATTTTCTACCCACTGACCCAATTGTCTTCTTCAACTACATGTCTCTACTTGCCCTTGTTCTAGTCACAGTTGAGCTGGGATCACAGGCATGCGCCATCATACCTGGTTATGTGGTGCTGTGCTGCAGGCCGCAGGAATATATCATAAGAACTCAGCTGGTTATGGCAAAGTCACTACCTGGAGGGATCAGGGAATTCCTCCAGAGGAAGCCAAATCCCAAGGAGTTTTTGGTGTTTCTTGGCTTGTTATATATCAGCTGTCTTCTGTTATGAAAATCATGTGTGCCTTCATAGTTTTCCCAATTGACTTTCCCCTGAGAAGGACTAACCGTGTAGACTGAGCACTCTCTGGACATACACATTCCAGATATTTGGAGAACAGCCTCAGGAAGGCTTTCTCTGGAATCAGATTATCTCCCTCAGCCACTTTCAAGGACTACAGGAAACACCACCCAGGTAGGCTCCCAACTTCCCAGGACTAACAATGATAACAGCCCACCTGCAAGTCTCCTGACTTAAATTCCACAAGGAGACACCGCCCGGGGGGTGGGGCGCCCAACTTCCGAGGACTAACAATGATAATAGCCCACATGCAAGTCTTCTGACTTATGGTAAATTCCACAAGGAGACACCGCCTAGGAGAGGTGGACATTAAGTAATAGCTTTACACATTTTAGCTCGGACCCTCCCTTTATATACCGAGACTTCCAGGGAAGGGGGAGGGGGGAGAAACGAGAATGGAAGAACTAGATGGGTAAGAACTTGAGAGGAACGAACTGAGATGGGGAAGAACTAGATTGAAGGGCTAAAAGAGAGGACAAGAGGAATGAGATGGAAGATGAGGAAAAGCCAGATGAGAGAGAAGGAGACAGGAGAGGAGCTGATAGGGGAAAGAACTAGATAGATGAGAACCTAGAAGGGACAGAACTAGATGAAGGAATTAAGATAGAACCTAGAGGGAACAGTAGATAAATATAGAGAAATCAGCAGACTAGAAGCTGTGTAGAGAGAGAACTATCACAGAATAATAAAGTGTATGAACTAAGAAGTTTCGTGTACATAGATTCATTTCTTCTCATTAAAGATTAATTATCAGCTGGTTGTAGATTCTTCCCAGACCCTGGGAGGGGACTATCGAGGGGCTGGACCCCCATAGTCCTCGATAGTCCTGGAGATCAAATCCAGGGCTTCATGAATGTTAGGCAAGCAGTCAATCACTGACTGACCTCCCCAGCTTGAATGCTATGTATGACTCCTTCTCAATTACCAGCCTCCACTCCTGGAGGCCCAAGGCCAGGACTTGGAATCTGCAGGATGCTGAGGATGCTCAGACAGTGGGATTGAAGCAGCTGTAGAGGTTGCTCATTTGAAAAGCTGAGACGAAGGGACTTAGGCCCAGACATGACATGAATGAGAGAAAGTTTCCTTTTCTGAGTGACTCCCCCACGGGGGGACTTTCTGGAATAACCATTGAACTGCCTCATCTTCTCTCTTGGAAGTAGATAGCAAAAAGGCTTAGAGAAGTGTCAAGCTGAAAACAGTTCCACATTTACTATCTGCTTTCCCCCAAAGCACACTGAATGAGGGTAGCTGACCAGGAATCAGACACCAGCTCAAAGGGTATATTTACAAGCGGCCTCGTTAGTACATAAGAGACTGTGCATGGCACCATAATAAGGCCTAGAAAGTGTTCAAAACTATATTTAAAAGATAAAAATTTTTAACCAATAATAACCATTTTTAGAAAGCAGAAAAAAATTCAAAGTAATTAAGACTTGAATATAGAACATTTGCAAAAAAAATAGGTAAAAGTTGACTGTGAATGTGTGGGCCCTGTAAAAGTTAAAAATAATGTTTGTAAGTGGCATTATCAAATGTAAATGACCAAGTAACAAATATAGATAAGCACCCAGACAGCCTGTGTATGAGCAGCTAGAGTTGATAGCTTGGCTCTTCCTTGCACATGCTCAGTTCCTTCATGGAATGCTAATGTACAACTTCAAGACATTTAATTCATGATTTTTAGACAGAGATGGGAGGTTCGCCAATGAGTTCTTGGACAGCCTAGTCTACATAGTAAGTTCTAGACTATATATAGCCGTACCTTATCTCAAAAAGGAAAAACTTTAAAAAAAAAAGAAAAGAAAAGAAAAAGCAATTAAAAAACACTATATTTCACTATTTTTAATGTCAAGTTTCTGATGTTGTTCAGTTTTATTTGCTGTTGATTCAAATTAGGATAAAATTAGTTCTTGGCAATTACTGGGGCATAGTATGAGGAAAAACATTGTTGATACTTTATATCAATTTATGCATGCAGAGGACTGTGTTGTAGCCAGCAAACAAAAGATGTTTAGTCATTGTAAAAGTTGAAATATAAACAAAATCCTTTTCTTAAGACTATAAGGCAATCTAATCATCCATCATAAACCTGGTTTTGTAGTGCACATGGTGATCTTAGCACAGTTCAAGGCTACTCTTGTGGAGCAAAGAGACACCTTGACTCAAAACAACAACAAATCTGTGTTTAAAATGGTAACTTTCCAAAACACACCGATTGTTTATGCTTGGTCCAATATTTTTTACTGGTAATGGGATCATTCATTGGATTTTTGCTAGAAGAGTGTATCATTGAAAGCAAACTACTTGGATTTACTTCTTAGTCTGTTATCAGTAAAGGTACAACCTTGGGCAGGTGATATTGACCTCTATGAGCCTCCGTCCTTCAGGTTGAACAGTAAATACAATACTACTAGCATTGTATAAAGTTATTTTAGGAATTGAGTGAGATTAAACTTTCCTAGAACAGTATTTGGTAAACACTCTTTGTTAGCTCTCTGGCTGGAAGAGTAGCTCAAACCTTAATATACACGAGGCCTGGATTCTGTCCTGGCAACCAGCAGAGAGTAGGGGCTGAGGGGCTGAAAGGAGGGAACTATGGAAGAAGTTAGCTAGTTAGCATTTTTATTTTTTTATTATATTTCGTAGTGCTGGAGATCAAACTTGAAATGTACTCATTCAAGGCAAGCACACTGCCACCGTTCTAAAATCATTTTTACAGCATTATGAAATATAACTGCCCATTCACTTGTTGTTACTAGTATTAAAACAGGTAGTTTTAACAAGCCAAATACAGAAATATGTACAAGATCCTCTCTATTCCATACAGTTTCTCCTGAAACACTAGAGTCATCAGTGTTAACTATTGGTATATCCTTTGTCACTTTGAATTTCATAAAAATGTGTTTGTACTTGAGTATGAGATTTTAATATAAAATTACACATAAAAACACACATCTAGTCATAAATACACAAACTGACCTTTTTGATGCCTTACTACATTATAATTATCTAACGGAAAAAAATTTAAATTATCATTTTAGTATAATATATTACTTGATGCTGGAATATATTTTATTCAATACAAATACTGTTGTCTATAGAACATTTTGTGCCTGACTGTAAATAATTCATAACAAACATACTTGTTCCAGTACCAGCAAAGATTTTTAATAGCTACAATAAGGTGGCTGCATTAAAGGGCTGATTTTATTCCATTTATTCACCTAGTAAAGTAGGACAGTGCTCATGTCTCTGTAATCTCACCAGCATTGATTATTTCCTGCCTGCTGAGTTAGAGAGCTGTGTCAGGTAGAGTGTATCTGTCTAACCGATGGAGAAGACCCAGGCATCTTTACTTTGTGGTCATGTGTTTTTGCCAACACCACAAGTTGTTTGTGTATCTCCTTCTCTCTTTTATTTGTATAGTGTTGCTTTTTTTCTCTTACCATGTTTAAGAGCTGAGTGTATTTGTATTGTAGAGTGGCTTGCATATCTTTTGTACTGTTGACACAGTTCCCCAGTGCATTGTCCTTTGCTCTTATGTTCTGTATGATATGATTTGAATTCTAGTTTTTAATGGATAATACCAATCCAAATGAATATTTTCCATAGCATATTAAAATATAAGGACAGAGTATTTTTTTTTTTTTTTACTATTTGGATAGACTTGTTTTCTCCACTCCCTAGAATGCCTAGCCCATGATACACATTCAGTATGTATTTAATGAGTCAGTGACATTTCAAGATTTAGTACATGATCAATATCAAAAACTAAGTAATATCTTGGATTTTTTTTTTTTTTGAGGAGGGGACTATGTAGCCTAGGATGGGCTCAAACTGGCCACCCTCCTGCCTCAGCCTTTGGAGTGGTGGGATTACAGGCATGCACCCTGGGCTGGCATAAATTAAAACGCTAGCTGTAAAGTACACCATAAGGAAGGGCTGAAGACACGTGTTCCCAGGGGAACAGTGTTAACACCCAGGCATTATAACCAGTTATCCATCCTAGCAGCTGCAGGCATTGATTTTTTTTAAATGATGGTTATGGATTCTCTGAACTATCCCAAGGGCACCTAGCAATAATAACATTCCAGTTATGTTTCCTTATTTATTTCTATTCATAACATTTTTCATCTCACAAAGGACCTGTAATGTGTCATAAGACAGTAACATAGGGATTGAATATAAAAATCAGATCCAATATAAAAGAAAAAAATTTGTACAGCAATAATGTCAGGATGTATTTTATCTGAGCTTTAATTTTGACTCCAAGTTTCCTAGCAGCCAGAGCAAATAAAGAAATGTGTTTGTATTGCCTCATTGTTTAAAAAGAGGATGGAGGATGTATGCCACTTGTCTCAGAGAAAGCAAAGCTTTCCCTAGCTCCAAAGACTGATAACTACTTACTATAGTTCATAACCTACTTGTTTGGGGTTTGAATGTGTCGTTTTAGGCACTCAAAACTCTTGAAAGAATTAGTTATAGTACACTTAAGAATATGCTTTAATGAAACTTACTGACTTCTTATGTAGAATTCTTTAGAAAAGATTTGTGTTTGTTTTGGGATCAAGAAAAATCACAGATTAGGGCTGGAGAGATGCTCTGTGTTTAAAAGCTCTGACTTCCCTTCCAGAGGGCTGGGGTTCAATTCCTAGTACCATATGGTGGCTCACAACTATCTCTAACTCCCGTTCTAGGGGACCTGCAACCACCTCAAGCCTCAGTATGTACCAGGCACACACATGGAATGTACACATACATGTAGACAAAATATCCACATACATAAAATAATAATAATTTTTAAAGATTAATCAAAGATCATATAAGAGCAATTTTATTCTCCTACTCAAATACAGAGAGACTTGACAACAATATTTGAAAGTTGCAGAAGATGGATCAAGAAGGTCTAGTTGCAGGCAAGCCTGAGGTATATATATATTGAGACTCTGTCTCAATAAACAAGGTGATGCTCAGGTAAAGGAGCCTGTCACTAAGACTGGGCCTGAGTTCAACCCCCAGGACCCACATGTAGAAGGAGAGAATTAACTCCTGCAAATCATCTTCTCAACTCTGCACTATAGCATGTGTGCACCTCCATCTCCATGAACATGAAATAACATAATAATAAACAAGTAAATAACATAAATAATAATAATAATAAATAATGTTTTAAAGATTTATTTAAACAAAACTAAACAAACATTTGAAAGTTGAATTTGAAAGCTTGAAGGGAAAGTTTTGACATTAATAAATTACAAGTTGATTGAAAACCCAAGATTTATGATTTTGTTGTCCCAAACTGTCTTAAAGGTTTTAATGAACATTTGAAACTTTCACACTGAAACCCTTAAGACTGCTAAGTGGATTGAGTTGAATGTAGATTATCTAGGAACTTTAGCTAATGCCCCAAATTTTGATCTTTCCACGTGAGTTTCAATTTTCTCTAACAACAAAATCAATCACCTATGGAGGGCACTCTATAGTAAGACTAACCCTTAGGCTAAGCACGAGAAAAAGATAGGGCTCCAGGGGACACATCTGCAGTCAGTCCATGTAAAAATAAATTCAAAATTAATCATAAGTTTTAGAGAAAGGATGAAGGATTTGAGAGCCTTGTTTACTTTTATCTCCTCCATTGTTGGAGGGAGCAAATCCAGGGCCTCGTGTTCTAAGCACAAGTTCTATCACAGAGCTGTGTCCTTGGGCCACGGCTTTCCTTTGAAACTGCTCTGGGTTGTTTCCTGACTTATCAAGCCGGCACTTTCATGCCTACCCAAATTCTGATGGCTCTGTGAGAAATCGGATTTGTTAGAACATCACCCATGGTGTTCAGGCCTCTTTGTTTCCACTGCTCCAAAGTGAGTGAGGCCAAGTAGGATGCATGTGAGTAGATTTGGAATCTGCAAGCAAAGGAGCCTCTCTCAGGGCTCCCTCAAGTTATTTAATCTCCCCTAGTTTCTAATCTATATGTAAAAATTTCATGATAACTCCTATAATATAAAGTTATTAAGAAGATTAAATGAACTTCTCTCCATAATAGGCACTTAATAATTAATTTGAAGTTCTTTCCTTCTGATTCAGTGATTATATTATCGTTTAGGATAATTCTTAATTTTCCTTTTCTTCTAGTTCTAAATATACAGTGAGCAATCAAAGTAGGTCAAGGATCTTCTCCATGAGCAAATAATGGCTTGGGGGTCACAAGTAGCCGTTTTGGGTTTCAGGGTCTATATGCATGTAATTTTTAAAGTCCTTTACTGTAATGCAGAAAGCAATTCAATTAAAATTTAACAAAGGGAGAATGTCTCTCTTTAGCTCCAAAAGAATCGGACATTTGTGGTCTGAAGATTTCTCCACCTAACTGAGTGAGGAGTTTGTCCAGCAAAAGGAGCAGGCATCAGAGTCAGCTCTTTGAGACAGTGTAGAAGGGAGGGAGACTCTCAAGGCTGGGGTCTGCAGCACTGCTTCCCAGTGTGCTCCTTCTGGGCAGTGACTGGGGTGGTGCTGCCGGCACACGTTAGGAGGGGTGTGATGGGTACCTAGCAAGAGAGAAGGCATACTGAAAAGAAACAAGGAAAACAAACGGCAAAGGGGTTGAGAGGAGCCCTAATAATAAATGTCAGCGTCACCAAGATCATCATTGTACTCTTCAGGGAGTTGTGTCCCCAGAAATTTTCTTTTTCCAGACATAGTGAGCAGTTGGGAAAATCTGGATGAATAGAGGAAGCAATGTCTATCAACAAGCACAGGCACAATGGCATTATTGGCAAGGCCAGGTATGTTATCTTCCCAGAGCCTGTGTCTCAAAGACACCACAAAGCATTCTTGCTAAATATTGCAAATTCATGGCCATTTCCTGACAGATCGTGTGGACGTGAACACCATCACCAGAAGAAACTAGCAAGCATTTCTTAGGAGTAGGAAGTTCAACATGACTGGATGAGCTGTGAGGCTCACACCAAATGTAGTAATGATAAATTTTCAGCAGGGTACATGATGAAAGCCTTCCACAAACAAGTGTAAGAGTGAGATGGCTTTGCTCCTCTTTCAATCAAGCCAAACCCGGATGTGTTTAAAGGATGCCATCAATTGAAAGAAAAGATAGGCCAAGACAGCAAGAGGGAAGGGATGGTGGGAAGCATGGCGGTTAGTGGGAAAAGGTACTGTAATTGTCTTCAAACACTTTTAGGCCGATTACAGAGGGATGTTGGTTTTTTGTGGTTGTTTTATGCAGTTTCAGAGGCTAGAACTAAGATCAATACATGAATGCCATCAGGAGATGTATTTGGCACCATATAAAAAAGTACTTTCCTGGAAGGGAGACTGCTGGTCAAAGGATAAACCAAGTTTCAAATAAAGAATTTGTGGAGAATTAGAACCCTGAGAAATGAAACACATAGGCTAGAGGGTGCTCCCCCCGCCCCTATTTTTTTTTTTTTTTTTTTGAAGTTGTGGTCCTATTCAGTTTATTAGGGACAGATGCTGGTCCGGTCTGATTGGACTGTGTGTGCCAGAAGGTGCAAGAGGCAGCTGGTCCAGTGCTGTCCACCTGTAATCCCAGCACTGTGGAGGATGAGATTGGACCTTTTATGGGAAGTCTTTAACATCCTCTTGGGAGTGTTCTAAAGCAGGTTTTATATTTCTGAGAGTAAGAGCAGATCTAGAATTAGTGGAGATTCGACTTCTTGAAATTGTGGGGCGGGGGGAGGCACTCTTCAAGAACAAAGAACCTGGAGACTGTTGGTCAATGGATATTATGGATTCTGGGAAGAGGGAAGACCAGGTAGATGAGGCATGGGACTGACAGTGTTCGGCTAATCCTTCCTCCCTGAGGACAGATCTGTTGGGAGCAGGGCTATAAAAAGGCAAGTATTTCAGAAGGTTGAGAGTCAAGGCCTTTTTGCTAGTTATTAGCAGCATCTCCTGAGCCAAAGAGAGCACACAGCTTTTCTGAAATTGAAAGTGTTTGTGCCCCAGATGAAAGTGAATGCTGTTTGGACATGAGATGTTTTTGTATGTACAAAGCAAAAAACAACTCAGGGACAAAATTGACAAAACCAGAGTAATCTGGAAGGAGGAAGTTCATGTCCCACAGAAACAGTGGCATGACCCCACCACTGGGCACAGAAGCTGTGTCTCCTACTCCTCAAGGATTAAAGTGACAAAAAGTAAACAAATGAAAGTGGATTCCTGCTCTTAAAGAATACAAATTATGAATAAAAAGGTCAGATATCAAAGCTTGGAGGAGTTTTGTGTTTGTTCGGTTTGGTTTGGTTTTTTGTTTTGTTCTGGAACTTTAAGCTTTGTTAGCATTTGGGTAAACTCATATTAAGAGAGTCAGCTGGTATCAGTTAACTGCAACATGCATTTATTTTCAAATGAGTTTCTGGTATCTGTGGGACAGCATGAAGGTAACGGAGAGAGGAAATGAAGTTAGACCTACCTAGGCTCCTGTCTTCCTTAGTCTTTGACTAGTTGGATAAATTTGGGCAAACCGCTTAACACTTGATGTGTCTCAGTTCCTTCAATGACAAGACCAAGGCAATGATTGCAAATCTGATGCATTTTTAGAGGGAAATCAAATTACATATGTAAATGATCAATAAGTAAGAGTTGTGTAATTAATTAATTATAGTCAAATTGAGTAAGATCTGAGTAGTCATCAGGAAGGGCTTTTTAAAAGCACCATTTGTAGTTTTCATCTGTCATCATGAAGATAATGAATGATTATCTTCATGAGGATTGTTCCTCATCCTCCAGTTTAACATGTAAGCTAAGAAGTTCACAAGATGTCACCAAGCTTCAGCATCCAGGAGACTCACTGCATGCCTAGCACTAGCTTGTGAACAGACTGAGCAATCACCATAGCCTCGCCAGCCAACATCAGCATCCTGTTCTCCCTTCACTCTTGCCAAGTTTAGGATTAGAATAAAAGACTGGAGTGTTTCTGGTCATTTACTTTCCAGGAAGCAGGCAACAAAGGTCATCTGCACATTGATGGGTCACGTTGTTCATGAAGCAGTAGCTTAGTAAGAATCCTTGTTCACGACACAACTCTAGGACATCTTTCACCTAGAGCACTTCGGCTGCTCAGAGTGGAGTCCTCTGTCCAGTAGCAACGGTATCAACCAAGAGATGTTGAAAGTGTAGCATCACAGACCCACTGGTGGATTTTAACAAGATCTCCAGGCCATTCATGCAGAGTCAAGTTTGGTCCAGCCAAGTGCCAAACTAAACTACAATGTATAATAACTTTCTCCTGATGCAGTGCATTTCTGAAGATCTGTCCTTTAGGCCCTTTGGGTCATTTCCTTTTATGCAGAGAAAGAAGTAACTCTTTTTTTTTTTTCCTTTTATTTTATTTTACAATACCATTCAGTTCTACATATCAGCCACGGATTCCCTTGTTCTCCCCCCTCCGGCCCCCCTCCCCTTCCCCCAGCCCACCCCTCATTCCCACCTCCTCCAGGGCAAAGCCTCCCCTGAGGACTGAGATCAACCTGATAGACTCAGTCCAGGCAGGTCCAGTCCCCTCCTCCCAGATTGAGCCAAGTGTCCCTGCATAAGCCCCAGGTTTCAAACAGCTAACTCATGCAATGAGCACAGGACCCGGTACCACTGCCTAGATGCCTCCCAAACAGATCAAGCCAATCAACTGTCTCACCTATTCAGAGGGCCTGATCCAGTTGGGGGCCCCTCAGCCTTTGGTTCATAGTTCATGTGTTTCCATTCGTTTGGCTATTTGTACCTGTGCTTTATCCAACCTTGGTTTCCACAATTCTCGCTCATATAAACCCTCCTCTTTCTCGCTAATTAGACTCCCGGAGCTCCACCTGGGGCCTAGCCGTGGATCTCTGCATCCAGATTCCTCAGAAGTAACTCTTGATGGGACACTTGGCTGCTGTTCCTGGGAGAAGGCTCAGTCATCTGACTCTCACTGCTTTATAATCACTGGGTTCTCTTGAGATGGGACAGTTCAAACTTGAGGTGGCCAGTCATACCCAGCAGAAGATCCAGTCATCCATCTTTCTGATCCCCATATTCCCATCTAAGATATGGAAAAAGAAAGGTGGGGGGAGAGGTTGATTCCCTACCCCCCAAAAGGCTCAATTCAATCCTTCTAAATACTCCCTCTCTCCCATCGCCCTCCCTTTCTTTCTTCTTTCTCCTCCTGGCTTCCACTCACTGTCTGTTACCAGGAAGCCCAGGGTACAATTCATTGGGAATGACTCCTGGGGAGCCTTAAGCAGTAGGATCAAGCAGTGTCGAGGCACACTTGCTCCCCTGTGTTTTCTAACATTGCTATTTTCTGGATCAACATTGCCAGAACTTGACTGTGGTCTTGGGAAACCAGGAAAGAAGAGAAACTTATTTGGCTTTTGTTTCTTTTAAACTAGTCTTAAAAAATAAAATAAAATAAAATGAGTCTTCCATGTATCCCAGCACAGTTTACCAGAGATGAGGCAGGCATTTGAGAAGGCTTCTTTTGTTTAGGACAGTTGTTCCCTAGCATTGACCATGCATAAGTAGCAACAAGTATTCATTTAGCACATGGTAGTACTAATATATATTGATTCACTTCTTCCTCCCAGTAACCCAGGTATCATGGTTGCTCCCATTTTACAGATGTAGAATCTGAGGCAGTCGGTTTAGTAATTTACAGGGTCACCCAGGAAAAAAAGTGGCACCCCTGGGATGGGAGCTCAGAAGCTACATGTTAGAGAACCATCCTAACCTGCCTGTCTCTGAAACCTGCCAGGAAGGATGCCTGATTTGGGTGTTCTTCCTCCTCTGACACTTGTCAACCTAATTGCATTACGGTTCCCTACAGAGCTCCTTTGTGCCAGCTGAGCGACAGACTTTAAATCATGAAAACTGTGTATGACTTTGGTGAATGAGGTTCCTTGTTTAACAGACCAGCCCAATTTCCAGATGAGAGAAGGAAGCATCTCACTGGCTCAGAAAGACTCTCCATGGCATGCATACTTATGAGAAAAACAAACCAACCAGACGAAATGAGATAACCTGGTTAATTGCAACCACAGAGAGACTGTTACCCTTTTTCTGAAGTGTGTTATCTAAAGGGTAAGATTTTCAAAATGGAACCAATTAAACTCATTTCCTATTCTCAGCCACAGTTCCTTGCTCAGGGTGAAGCAAGCATGCTGTTTACAAAGTACTTGCGCAGATGTTTACTCCCTGATTTTACAGCACCCCAAAGAGGCTGGAAGGCTTGCCTAAAATAACACACAAACTAAGTGGCAGCATTTAGGCTACAGCCTGTCCCCTGAGGTGAAGAGGCAAGCAGGCTGGCTCCAGCCCCTCCTCTGGTCCAGAATGATAAAAGTAGGCTGGGAGGTGGCATAAGAAAAGCCATCAGACAGTAAAACTTGGAAATGTCTAGTCGCACAGAACTAATGGCTTACAAGGAACAAGGGGTTCACCAAGCAGCACACACTCACCTAACAGTGCCACAGAATGGGAATTGTTTAGTCCCTCCAACAAACCCCAGAGAAGCATGGAGTAATTCCCATTTTTGGATGAAGAAATGGATGCAGAAAAGTTCAATCATTTACTCAAACTCACTATTCCAGCAACGGGCAGACCTCAGATTCAAACTCCAACATCTGGCTCCAAGGCAGCTCTCTTATCTTTGAAGGTCTCCTGTCCCTGCTCAAGAATTCATTTCCAACTGTTTGACAGAGAATCCACCATTACCCCAGGAAAGAGAGAGAGGATACAATGCCCTGTTGTGAGAAGAAATATTTTCACAGGACTCTCACGTTAAGAGGTTGCTTGGAAGATAACAAGACTAGGTGCTGTGTGTCTGCTGGGGACATCGGTGAGAAATAGATTAAAGTCATCATTTAAAAAGATGTAATGCTTACTTAATGCAGTGGTCCTTTATGGTTCCAAGATGCCTTCCTGGGAAGGGTCTGCCTCTGTTTTTTAACTTCAGAAGGAACTTGAATAAAATGTGTTTCCCCTTAAAATTAATTAACAGGACTAGAAATGTATCTCAATTCATAGAGAGTTTGCCTAGTGTAAATGAAGCTCTGTGTTTGGTTCCAGACCTGCATAAATCCAAGCAGGCATGGTACTATATAGCACAATCTTAGCACTGTGGCAGTAGAGGAGGGATGATCAGAAGTTCAAGGTCGTCCTTGGGTGTATCCTGAGAGGAAGGCCAGCCTGAGTTACCTGAAACACTATTCCCCACTGAAAAGCATTTTTAAATAAATAAATTCTATCAACTTATGTGATCTGAATACCTTCTCTATGTTAAGTTCTGTATCAAGTGATAGGGGAGCTCCAAAGACAAATAAAACCTTCAAAACTACTCATGGGGAACCAGAGAGGCAGAAAGAGAATACCTCCACAAGAAAAGTTATAGGGCACAAGTTATAAAATTATAAAAAGTTCAACACAAGAATTGAGAGCTATAACAAATTATTAAGTGAATTCCATAGTTAATAACTGCTGGGAGTTCAAGACAAAAGGTGATGCCCCTCAAACAATTGCAAAGGAAATCTTTGTCCTAGAGAAGGAGTTTGAATCTGGTATTGAAGGATGCTGAAATGTGGCTAGTTGTAGAGCTGGAGGGGAAGGGAAGGCTGTTCCAGACAGAATACTATGAGCACAAATTTAGATGAAAATGCTGGAAATGCACATTTGAGGAGAATGGGAAAGTGGACTCAGAGTCTGACTGCACCTGGAGTTATTCCAATGCTGACCTCTCTTGTTTCATCATGGCTGCTATAGAAAATATCTGATGAGGTACCCTGGTACCGTACTTCATCTCTCCACTTGTGTCTGCCTGTGCTGTCATTCAAGAAGTGTCTGTCTAGAAGTTGGTAATACCTAACCTAGCTCATCTTCTCCGAGGCTCACAGCACAAAGACAGGAATAATGGGGCATCTTTTTGCCATTTGTTTACAATGTCCTGTTTCAGATCCCTGAAGGTGCCATGATGGTTAATCTTGATTGTCAGCCTGACAGGATTTGGAATCAACCAGGAGACACACCTTTGGGTATCTGTGAGGATGTTTCTAGTCAGCTTTTTTTTTTTTTTTTTGGTTTTTCGAGACAGGGTTTCTCTGTGTAGCTTTGTGCCTTTCCTGGAGCTCACTTGGTAGCCCAGGCTGGCCTCGAACTCACAGAGATCCGCCTGGCTCTGCCTCCCGAGTGCTGGGATTAAAGGCGTGAGCCACCACCGCCCGGCTCTAGTCAGCTTTAACTGGGGAGAAATGAACCTCGGGGAACACGAGAGGCATCCTCCCTGAGGCTGGTGTCCTGCCCTGAGTGGAAAGGAGAAGCTGCTGAGTACCAGCCTTTCTCTCTCACACATACATACCTTGAGAAGCTCCCTCAGGTTCTGGCTGCCACACGTAGACCTGTTCTCACCATGATTCTCCTTGACGTGGTAGACTTCACCTCCACCTGTGAGCCCAAACAAATCCTTCCTTACTTTGTTTTTGTTGAGCCTTTTGGCTCTCAGCAAGAAAAGGAGCTAATACAACTCCCTAATGGTCCACAGACATTGTCCTAAACCTGTCTGCACCCTGGGGCAGAAGTAATATCTCCTGAGGATCAGGTTGGCTTCTCAAACAAGAATTTCTTGGGACCTTGATGAACCAGAGCTGAGACATAGATTGGTGAGATCTCAAGTTGACTAAGACGCTTAATATTGCATATCTCTTCCCACTTTTCTTGTACCTTCCCTAAAGTTTCTGTCAGTACACCAAAGAAAGACTTGGGGTCACTGGGCCCTTCTGTTTCCCAACATGTTGACTGAATCTACTTTTCCTGCTTTTCACCATTGTCCTTTTAACTTGGTATATCGTGATGGGGTGTGCTGTAGATGTCTTTCTGTATGCTAGGAATATGTGTTGCTCTGATTGGTTGATTGTGGGCGCCACGGGCCCTGGCCCCCGACTGGGAGTGGCTGCGGCCTTGCTTGCTGACCTCGATCAGATGTCCTCCCTATTCAGATTCCCTGCCGGTATCCACCCTTCTGAATGCTTAAGGGAAGTTCCTTGTTTGTGTATCCTGCATTTTGGGCGTTAACTACTTAGATGCAAGAATGTAGAACATTGGGTCTGGAATGTAGACCATTGACAGCGAACTTCTGCCCTCCGGGGGTTCCTCCATTTGTGCTGTAAGCCTGTATGTATTTAAGGTTTCTTCCCTCTTTCAATAAACAGCATTCGACATCCAATCGTATGGATGACCCGCTGTCTCTTGTCTCTATTTTTTAATCCGCAGCCCTTCGCTCGGACATGGTGAACGGTTATCGGTAATGCGGGCGTTACCGCTACAGTTGATAAATAAAATGCTGATTGGCCAGTAGCTAGGCAGGAAGTATAGGTGGGATAAGCAGAGAGAAGAATTCTAAGGGGAGGAAGGCTGAGTCAGCAGACGCCAGCCCACCATCCAGAGAGCAGCAAGTAATGGCACACAGGTAAAGCCATGGAACACATGGCAACATATAGATTAACAGAAATGGGCTGAGTTTAAATGTAGGAGCTAGCCAGTGGTAGGCCTGAGCTAATGGCCAAGCAGTTTTAATTAATATAAGCTTCTGAGTGATTATTTTATAAGCGGCTGCAGGGTCTGTGGGGCTGGGCAGGACCGGAGAAGACTTCAGCTACAGGGGTGATGGAGCCTAACATGTTGGGGCCACTAGATCCTGGAGTCTTGTCCTCAAATTCTCTTTACAGTCACTGAGTGATGAAACCCATCAATATCCTCACACTCTTCCTTGCACTCAGCAGATGTCTCCTGTCTTGGCTTCATTCAAAAACATTCTTATTTATGGTGGGCATGGTGGCACATGTCTGTAAACACAGCAAGACCTTATCTCAAAATAATAATTACAATAATAAATGCCTACTGTGGCATGTTATTACTGAACATTCTACCCTCTAGTAGATGGTATCCCTACAGAGGTACGCTGGGGTGGGGGTGGGAGACAAAAACCAAAATGAATATATATAAAATTCCATGGCAATGGACAATGTGGTAGTTTGAACGAGAATGGCCCCCATAGGCTCATATATTAGGAGGTGTGGCCTTATTGGAAGAGATATGTCCTTGTTGGAGGAGGTATGTTTCTAAGGCTTGACTTTGAGGTTTCAAAACGCCCTGCCAGGCTCAGTCCACCCAACTCAACCTGCCCCCCCAGCACCTTCTTGCAGACCAAATGTAAGCTCTCAGCTACTGTTCTAATGCCATTGTGATCATGGACTAGCCCTGGAAACTGTAAGTAAGTCTTCAATTAAATGTTTCCTTTTATAAGTTGCCTTGGTCATGCTGTCTCTTCACAGCAATGGAGCAGTAACTAAGATAGAGAATATGTAAGAAAATTAAGCGGGGGATGTAGGCGAGATGGTGCCCAATAGAACGGGAACAGCAGGGGACTGGGAAGACAATGTTGAGGAAACTGTTGATCAAGAACAAATGAAAGACGACTTTCTTACTGAGAGAAAGGTTTTCCAGGCATATGGGCAAGCCAGAGCAAAGGCTCTGAAGTGAAGACAAGTCTTGGTAGAGGTGGACAAAGGAAGGGAGTCAGTGTGGCTGAATAGGATGGGCAAGTAGTAATGAAGTCAGACATGTGAGTAGAGCAGATTGTGAAAGCCTTGGTGCAGATGCTGAAGCTACTTGGTGGAAGGTGGGCAGCCAGGGTAGAATTTGAGTGGAGGAGTGTGACACAGTATGAAATATATTATTCTTTGCCTCTTGTTTCTCTCACAGAATTCTTAAAACCTTTGGCATTTCCTGTGTGACAGGAATGTCTTTTGTTGTTTATAATGAGTCCCTTTTGATCACATTTAGGATTATGCTAATGAGGTAATTTAAGGCCCCACTTCTGAATGAGGCCAGTCACTAGAAAGACTAAGTGATTAGAACATTAGAGGGATTGGACTGTAGTAAGCCCTTTCTACTAAACTAGGAAAAGGGATGGAGGGGTCTGAGAGATTAAGCTCTGTAAAATCTCTGACAGATACTCAGCAGTGGAGGGCCTCCCTAGCATGAGTGAAGTTCAAGATTCAGTACCAGCAACATAAAGCAAAAACAGAGAGTCAGGAAGATCAAGATGTGATGACACTTTGGTGGTTCCATATTTGAAGATGTGGGAGAGTAACATCCTGAAAGGACAGGAAGGCTCCAGGCCCCACCCTGAATGCCTCACTTTGTCCATATTCTTTATTCACTTGATCATCTGTATCCTTTGTAATACCCTCTGTGATAAGCCAGGTAGTACAAGTGGTGTTCTACCCCGATCCATCCTAGCAAATTAGTCTAACTGAAGCCAAGACTTATGGCCAACCAGTTGGAAACATTGGTGACAACCAACTGCTCGTGATTGGCACGTTATGGAGCCGTCTTATGGAACTGAGACCTTGACATGTGAGATACAAAACTATTTCAAGGCAAATTGTGTTAGAACTGAGTTGAACCATAGCTTAGCCAGTTGATGTCCACCAGAGAATTTTTTGGTAAGCTGGGGAAAAACCCATAGGTTAACCTCTAGCTTAAGAAGTATTCTGTGTGAAATATCAAAGAAGAGAGAGTCCCCTTTGAAGTGATATCAGAACTTTCAAAGTTAATCTTTTTAGGCTAATGTAGAGAACAGACAGCAATGACAGGGAAATACGCTCAGAAGCAACCTGCCGTGAACTGTACACATTTTGCGTCTTTCCAGGTCATGCCATCCTGCATACTCTGCAGGCAACCATCACCTTATGGCTAGTCTCTCCCTACCACTCAGTGAAGGTCATAGGCCTCTGCCCTGCAATGCTTGCCATCTTCTCTTTCCCAAGATTGCCCATCAACCAGGATTTAACACATTGTTGGATGCTGCCTTAGTTAGGTGTGGAGATATTTTGTTTGTACTCCTTAACAAATGAAATTTGCCCGAAGATCAGAGGACAGAGCCAGCCACTAGATTAAACATAGAGGCCAGGCAGTGGTGACACACACCTTTAATCCTAGCACTTAGATCCAGACAGATCTCTGTCTGGATCTCTATGAGTTCAGAGCAACCCTGGACTACATGAGATTAATGCAGTCTAAAAGAGAAACAGAGCCAGGCAGTGGTGGTACACACCTTTAATCCCAACACTAGGAAGGTTGAGACAGGAAGTGATATGACTGGGCAGAGAAAGGAATATAAGGCAGGAGGAGACAAGAGTTCAGTGCCCTTTTGACTGAGGATTCAGAGGCATTCGGTCTGGGGATTCATGGAGATAGGATCTCAGCTCCCTTTTGATCTGAGGATTTGGTAGTAGTGAGAAGTTTCTCTAGTGACTTGTTCCTTTGTCTCTCTGATTTTTGAGCATTTACCCCAATATCTGGCTCTGGGTTTTTATTATAAGACCAATTAGGATTCCCGCAACAGTTAGGGTTTCTATTGTTGTGAAGACTTTTCAGTCAAAGGAGCTGATCAAAAAGATAATTTATACTGAGTTCTTTTACTTCCCAGTTCTGTTTGCCTCTGTTTTAATATATTTGAATTTACATAGCAGAATATCTGAGACTGAGTAATTTATAAGGAAAAGAATTTCTTAATTTCTCACAGCTTGGGAGTCTGAGAAGTTCAATCAATACCAAGACTTCCTCTTAAGGCTACTTGCTACATCGTTCCATGGCAGACAGCAAGAGGGCAAAAAGGACCGAACTCCTATAATCGGCCAATCCTGTTATCACAACTCTTTCAGCAATGACCTTAATCTACTTCTGAGGGAAGAACCCTCATGACCCAATCACCTCTTATTAAGTCCACCTCCTGACACTGTTGAGACAAAAGTAACTTAAGGAGGTGTGCTTTATGTCAACTTGACACAAGCTAGAGTCATGAGAGGAGGAAACCCCAATTAAGAATATGCCTCCATAAGACCTAGCTGTAGGGAATTTTCTTAATTAGTGATTGATGGGGGAGGGCTAGGCCCTTTGTGGGTGGTGCCATCCCTGGGCTGGTGGTCCTGGGTTCCATAAGAGAGTAGGCTGAGCAAGCCATGGGAAGCAAGCCAGTAAGCATCATTCCTCCACGGCCTCTGCATCAGCTCCTGTCTCCAGGTTCATTCCCTGTTTGAGTTCCTGTCCTGACTTCCTTTGATGATAAACAGAAATATGGAAGTGAAAGCCAATCAAACCCTTTCCTCCCCAATTTGCTATTTTGGTCATGGTATTTCATTGCAGCAATAGAAAACCTAAGATAAGAATGAAGAGTTTACCTTGGCTCACACTTAAGAAGGGATGTAGGCCACCATGACTGAAAGGGAACAGCTGTAGGAGTCTAAGGAGCCTGGTCACATTGTTATCTCTTGTCAGGAACTAGAGAAAGAGGGAGGGATGTCTCCATGCACACACACAGTAGGCTTCCCTCCTTAATTAAATCTCTCTAAAAAAATGCCCGGAACTGAGCTTTCTATGAGATTCCAAATCCAGTGAAGTTGAGAATGAACAACAGTTGTCACAGATATGCAGTAGATCTTTTGGCCAATTCTAGTTGAGTTAATTGTCTTTTAGTATTGGACCATTAAAGTTCTTTATATGTTGTAGACATCTCTATTACCAGATAAGTGATTTGCAAATAATTTTTCCTATCATGTGTTTTTTTTTTCTTTTTCTTTTTTTTAGTGTTTCCTTTAATTGGCTTGATTTCCTGTTCTTTTCTCATATTTAAGAAACCACTGCTAAAGCCTAGGCTATGATTACACCTATATTTTCTTGTAAACATTATTTTACTCTTTTTTTGTCGCAGTTAGTTAGAAGTATCCGCTTGGAATTAATAAACTACTGAGTTTGAGCCCTGGCCTTATTTACTGATATTTTGATTTAGGCAAATTTTAATTTTTTTCCTAAGCCTGTCTCCTCTTTGAAAGGGAGTGAGTTAACAAAAGTACCCCTGTCACAGTAATACATTCATGCTCCAGTGAACTAGTATTCACCAACCTTAACACAACATCTGGCAGATGTGAGTGCTCTATAAATGTTGGCTCTTCCAGACACATCACCGGAGTCTTCCTCAGCACCACCATCAATAGCTGTTTATGTCACGTCTGTGTCACAGAAAGAGTATAATTGACATCTGTTATTTCCTGTAAATGCTACATAATCACAATTTCATTGTCTAATGTACATATTCTTATCCAAGATTGTGATATATTGCTTTTGGGTATATTCCTATATGTCTGTATTATGTAGGATGTCACATTATATTGGTCATTTCAATATTTCTCTACAAACTGTGATTTTCAAGAAATGTAATCACGGCAATTTTACATTATATTATATAAATAAGAATTTATTACATCTATTAATTTGGAAACAACTGCAGCCTAATTATATAAAATAGATAAGGGGAAAACTTACCACAATGCTTGTTTTCATATGATTATATAGTCCATGTATTTATGGAATAAGTGACTAAAAACCAGTATACTTCTAAAAGTATGATAATT
This sequence comes from Peromyscus leucopus, assembly GCF_004664715.2. NCBI lineage: Eukaryota > Metazoa > Chordata > Mammalia > Rodentia > Cricetidae > Peromyscus > Peromyscus leucopus. The sequence goes on from NC_051075.1 coordinate 85,125,326, forward strand.
CTTCCTGAGTTTGGCAGGTTGTTATCTAAAGCTCCTTTGAGAATAATGACTCCATTTTCTCCCAGTGAATATGTAGTATGACCCAGCACCAAAGATTCTTCAAGATCGGCTTGATAAACTTGATTTCTGGTCTACTTCTGGGTCAGTGAACTTTAAGCTTTAGCTCCATCAGAATTTGAAGGGGTCTGTAACTCACAGTCGTTGAACCCCACACCCAGAATTCCTGCTCTGGTAGTCTTGCGGTGTGGCCTGAGAAACTGATTTCTAACAACTCCTAGGTTGGAATTCACACTTTAAGGTTTACTGCTGTGGTGTATGATGTATGGTTAACTAACACTTAAGGATATCTAGTCCACAGTTCCAAGTTGGCTGGCATCCAGAGAATTCCATGGGTCCATTAAATATACTCGAGGTCCTTGGGCAATCTGTGGAACTCCAAAAATCTCACAAATGCCGTGAACTTGGCAACATCCCAGTTTTCTTGGAAAGCTCAAGGGCCCTGGAGACTGAGCTGACCCTAAGAATGAGCTGTTTGTTCACCCTGCTGCCTGATTCATTGGGCAATTGGTCCCATTGGTTTTGTTTTTACTCTTTCTCCTCTGTGGAGCAGGCTCTCTAGCTGGATTCTAGCTTCCCTCCCAACTCATGATTCCTTTGTAAAAATAGGTCCATTTTATACTCTCCTGAGTGTGCAGCCATCTCAGTAATTTTATAAGACGTATCATTTCCTTTCTGGCTCCACTTGAGCTAATGTTTTTATCCAACCAGCAATTGTTCTTTCTTTCTACTTCATCAGTGGATGGTTTGTTTTTATCACCAACTAAGGTAGACATTTGATTGGCATGTGACAGGGAGTCTTGTTTAGAGTGCAAGGACACCCCAACCCAAGCAAATTTAATGGACAAATTCTTCCTTAAGAGAATGAAATGCTAGACAATGCTAGAAAGACGGTGCTCTGAGGCCATCATTAGCCACTATCTGCAACATAGAGAAAAGTACAAAGAGAAGTAGGGCCAAGAGTAGCAAATCACATTGAATCTGGATTAAGCCTTCAGCAACTCTCTCTTTCTGATTATATGAGCCAACAAATTTCTATTTTTAAGTTGGCTGCTTGGCTTTAAGACATGACTATTGTCTCTGAGATTAATGCTATTCAAAGACGATTTTTCATTTAAAGGTTAAATTATTCTTGTATAATACAAGCAGACTCTCTTAGATAGGGTTGTCATTGATGTGATGATGCCCCATGACCAGAAACAACTTGGAGAGGAAAGGATTTATTTGGCTTATACTTCTACATTACTGTTCATCATCAAAGGAAGCCAGGACAGGAACTCAAACAGGGTGGAAACCTGGGAGGCAGGAGTTGATGCAGAGGCCATGGAGGGGTGCTGCTTACTGGCTTGCTCCCCATGATTTACTCAGCCTGCTTTCTTATAGAACCCAGGACAGCCAGCCCAGAGGTGGCCCCACCCACAATTCGATGGGCTCTCCCCATCAACTGCTAATGAAGAAAATGCTCTATGGGTTTGCCTGCAGCCTGGTTTTATGGAGGCATTTTCTCAATTGCAGCTCCCTTTTCTCAGATGACTCTAGCTTGTATCAAGTTGACATAAAACTAGTCAGCACACAGATTATACCCATACTCTGCAAATGGAATATTAGCCACCATATTTTGAGACGCATTTAGTTCTTATACTAGTTTTGCAAACTGTTAAAGAAATCTGAAGTGAGGCCTGTGGCACACGACAAGGATTCCCAGCTACTAGTGAGGATGAGGCAGGAGGATCACAAGTTCAAGGCCTGCCTCAGCCTCACTAGTGAGAGCCCGTCTCAAAATACAAAGTTAAAAGAAGGCTGAGGATATAGTCTAAATGTAAAGCACCTGCCAGGCAGGCATGAGAACCTGAGTGCAATCTTTATCACTGAAAGAATACATACATGCAGTCATTTGTAAATAAATATTCGGATGTCTGGAAACAAGCAAGTAAGTGAAGCCGAGAGGTCAGTGCACTCTGAAGACAGGTGGAATTGGAGGCACTAAGGAGGAACCCCCTGCTGTGAGAGGCCTGAGCAGGCCCCTGAGACTGAGACTGTGGTGATGTCTGGGCCCCTGCTGTGGTTGAGGGCCATGTCTGGGTCTGTGGTCCTAATGCAGCTGAGGTCTGTGTTGATGTCAGTGAACCCATACTACCACTGAAGGCTGTAAGGATGTCTGGGGTCTGTACTGTAGCTGGAAGCCGTATTGATGTTCAAAGGCTGTTCCCCGCCAGCCACCACATGATGGTACCAGCGGTGACGTGGGCTTGGGAGAGCTGGCCACCCCCCACCCCCCGACGGCATGAGTATGTGTGTGGGAGAGCTGTCCTCATGGCATGAGTTGGGTGATCTGGCCCTGCCCTCTCTGGCTGACCACTCAGGAGAGCTGGTCCTGCCCCTTGTCAATGCAGCTCCTGGGAGAGCTGGTCCTGCCCCCTCAAAGCTCAGTGGTATAGACCTGGAGTGGTATAGAACTGGCCCATATGGCTTGGGCATGGGAGACCTGGCCCCATCCCTTACCCAGGTGGTACAGGAGAGCTGACCCCAGAGGCGTGGGCATGGGAGAGTGAGAGCTGGCACTGCACTTCACCTGGCCAGAGGGGGAGCTGGCTCTGGTGATGCAAGAAAGCTGGCAAGCTGACAACTCTACTACCACCCAGGCCCAGATCCAAGGATTTGAATTGGCCCACCCCAACATCTCCCCATCTAGGAGCTGCTGGGGGGTGTGACGGGGTTGAATCCCATATGACTCAGGGCAACAGGAGGACATCTGAGAGTCTCTATGAGAACCCAGAACAGACATTGTAGCAGAGGCCAGAGGCCTTGAACTCACTGTAAGGAACATTTGCAAGTAAAACTGTTTGGGCTGTGCTGCAGGCCGCAGGGATATATCATAAGAACTCAGCTGGTTATGGCAAAGTCACTACCTGGAGGGATCAGGGAATTCCTCCAGAGGAAGCCAAATCCCAAGGAGTTTTTGGTGTTATTTGGCTTGTTATATATCAGCTGTCTTCTGTTATGAAAATCATGTGTGCCTTCATAGTTTTCCCAATTGACTTTCCCCTAAGAAGGACTAACCATGTAGACTGAGCACTCTCTGGACATACACATTCCAGGTATTTGGAGAACAGCCTCAGGAAAGGCTTTCACTGGAATCAGATTATCTCCCTTAGCCACTTTCAAGGACTACAGGAAACACCACCCAGGTAGGCTCCCAACTTCCGAGGACTAACAATGATAACAGCCCACCTGCAAGTCTCCTGACTTAAATTCCACAAGGAGACACCGCCCAGGAGGGCGCCCAACTTCCAAGGACTAACAAGGATAACAGCCCACATGCAAGTCTCCTGACTTACGATAAATTCCACAAGGGGACACCGCCTAGGAGAGGTGGACATTAAGTAATAGTTTTACACAATTTAGCTCTGACCCTCCCTTCATATGCCGGGACTTCCAGGGCACAGGGGGGAGAAGAGAGAAGAGAATGGAAGAACTAGATGGGTAAGAACTTGAGAGGAATGAACTGAGATGGGGAAGAACTAGATTGAAGGGCTAAAAGAGAGGACTAGAGGAACAAGATGGAAGATGAGGAAGAGCCAGATGGGGAAGAACAAGATGAGGAAGAGCCAGATGAGAGAGAAGGAGACAGGAGAGGAGCTGATAGGGGAAAGAACTAGATAGAGAACCTAGAAGGGACAGAACTAGATGAAGGAATTAAGATAGAACCTAGAGGGGACAGTAGATAAATATAGAGAAATCAGGCAAGAAAGGAGCTAGACATGAGAGCAGAACTGAAGCTGTGTATAAAGGATGTTATGCCAGAGGAATTAAAACAAGTGGATGATAGAGCTTGGTGTGCTGAGATCCTATTTCCTGAGAATAGTCCTTGCCGTTAGTAATTCTCTCTCCTGAGCCCCTGGGATGTATCATATTGAGGCTGGTTCCTCCAATATTATACAAGAGTGCTGATTGGGCAAAAGGGTACACTGTGTGACACACCGCAACCTCCGATGTCACTACAACAAATGAGTATGTAACGGAGACGCAGGTAAGACGGAGGGGTGGAATGGTACATACACAGAATGCGGTGGTTGATAGAGGATCAGGTTGTTGCTCAGAGGGGTCAACATGATGTTTTTCTTTGTTGTTGTTGTTTTATCAGTTTTTGGAGGGGAGGCTACAAGGGTGGAGGGCAGATATGAAAGGACTAGAAATTGAATGGGATTGGGGTGCATGATGTGAAATACCCAAAGATTCAAAAAATTTATGTTAAAAAAATTTAATAAGGTTCAAAGAGTAGATTCGTTTTCCTCTTACAAATACATATTTAAGTAAGTACTTTAAGCATGAGTGAGTGACTCATACCATGAATTTTTGCTCTATAGGGGGCCTATCACAAACACATGTATTTCCTAAACTTCCTAATATTGATGGTATGCAATTTTAAATAGTGTTGCAAAACCTTTCAGAACATATCACTGTGTGCTGTTTTATCTTACTGTAGTACTACTGTGCCACTAGCTGCTAATTTTGATCTTTTGTACTTATTTTTACTTTGAGGCTGTTTGAAATTTTTCATTAATATTTTTGTTTATTCTTTGACAACTTCATATATGTAAACAATGTACTGTGATCCTATCCACCTCCACAGAGTTGAATTAGTGTTGCTTGTATATGCATGGTTGGCAGAATCAGGCGCTGGAGCAACCTAACAGTGGTCACACCTCAGAAGTCATTTTCCCTTCCCCATCAGCCACCAGCTGACAGTAGCTTCCCATTTTAATACACAATGTGTCCAGGTGGCTACTATGTCCTTCTTGATCATGTATATGACTTTCCCGTGTGTCCTGACCCTTACTTTCTGGGTCACAAAATAGGAATAACTAGTAGGAGAAGAGGTAAATGCAATCATTTTAAATGCTGAACTTTGTATTTGATAAATATATCGTAGGTTTGGTACTCTCTTGGTAGTTATCAATAATATCAACACCTACCTGAGTTTCCCAGTCTTTTTTGTTTTGGGTTCATGATTTGCTTCATTCGGTTGGATTTACTCAGGCCAGTGTATAAAACTGGGTGAGTTAAAAGTCACAGAAAGAAAGCAATCGGCTCACTCCTAAGTACAGGAAAACCATCAAGTCAGGAACAGTGAAGGGAGTGTAGGTGCTGACTGAGGCAGTCATGTGCTGGGGAGACCAGCTCACTGGAACGCAGCTGAGTGCTAAGATCCACGGCACTGTGAGGAAACCGAGGAAGAAATGCAGTTTGAATATGTTACACACTGGGCCTGTGCATCTAGATGAACAAATGTTCCCATCTTGTGTAATTTACACTTCTGGGGAAGTATAAATCTCGCGAGACTCTTTGCTGGCCAGGTAGGAAGACAATATAAATAAGATTTTAAAAATATTTTCAAAGGATGAGAAAATAGTTTGTTTTCATTATCCCGAAAGCAAGCATGAAATGTTGCCTCATATTTCTGTGATGTCATTTCTATGGGACTGGTGCATCAACTAGTCTGATGAATTGCTGATCAGGTGACTTAACAGAAGCAGAAGCTCGACAAACTAGGGCTCTGGTCCTCAGACATCCTACATATCTAACGGACCTTTGGAAAACTACGCCTTACTTAAACATTTTAAAGTCAATATCCAAAATATTCCACAAGAAGTTGAAAAAACTAAACAGGATGTAATTATTCAGCATATGTCAACTGTGGCATTTTGAAATTGAAACTTTTTACTATGTACTTAAAAGCCTAACAGAGAACTTAAAAATACATAAAGATGGTCCCTGATACACGATGGCTGACCTTAACAAATTTTCCACTTTACAGTATCACACCCTCAGTGGAAACTCTGCCTATCAGTTTGGTTTTGAATCTTTCTCAGGGAGCAGTCCTCAGCAGAGCAGCGGCTTGTGGGCATGATGGGAAACAATTCTACTCTACTGGATTGCTGAGTAGAAAACACATTTTCAGCTTAGGTTATTTTCAAGTTTTGGCAGAAATTTCATACTAAGTCATGGGGTACCTGTAGATTCCACACCAACACCACCATTTAAAATACAAGATCATTTTCTTTGCTAAGAAATTTTACATGGTTCCTTATTCTCCTTGAAATCTTTATTTTTCTTCCATTACAGAACTGTGAACCCTATAGATAGGAATCATGTAATCCTGCTGTTTGTCTTGCCTACCCAACAGTTGTTATTACTCCACACCAATTACTAACGGATATATATATTTACACAAATCACTTAAATCATCATTGGTTACTATTGCTGTTTCTTCGCTTCGAACCTTTATCTCCCCCACTTCCTCATAGTACTGGGAATTGTGGGAATGAGAGGCTGTGAGTGATTTCTTTTGGGAAACAGATATAAGGAAGTTGAGCTGGGGAAAAATACAGTGTGTATTTAATGTTGTATATCTCTGAGGTTGACGTTCACTTCCCGGTGTAGTTAACTAACAGCTAGCCCCCTTCCTGTAGGAGTGAAGCCTACATCACTTAGTGAACTCGTCTGGAGTCTTGACAAGTAGGTGCAGGGCTGGAGGCTGAAGGATGACACGGTCCAGCACCTGTGCTGCAAACACGGATAGAGAGGAAGCAAAGCTACAGTAACAGAGAGGCTAGTCTGTGGACGATGGTCATAAACACCCAGTGCAAAGGGTGTAACCGATAATGCAGCATGCTCAGCTGCAAATGCATCGCACGGTTTTCTCTTTTTGATGGTAGTGGCATCACACAGGACTGCTTTGCAAAGCATAATCTGAGCAGCACCACGAGCAGCATTCTGTGTGTGAGTGTGCGTGCTTGTATGGCACTCACTTGACTCCATCTCCACAACACTGGGATTATAGAAGCTCAGCTTTTTACATGGATTTGAAGGTCAAACTCAGGTCTCCATGCTTGCAAGGCCAGCACTTTACCAACTGTGATGTTTTCTAGCCCCTGCAGCAAGCATTCCAATCTATGAGTAAATTCAATGTTTTTTGTTTTATACTATTTATATATTTTACATCTTGATCTCAGTTTCCCCTCCCTCCTCTCCTCCCATCCCCTCCTCCACCTCCCCCATGCTCCCCATAAATTCAATGTTTTATGTATCCAAATTACCAATAATAATTTAAAAAGCTGACCAAGCGCATTAGTGGGAATACTAAATTATATTCCTATTCTTCCTGTAAAAATAGTGTGTTGAAATTTTATGAAAAGGCTGTGAAGACACGCAGACAAGAAATATGAAAAGTGAACAGAAACATAGCAAGTGCTTAATTCAAATGCCACATTCCTAGATTTAAATATTGTTATAATCTTTTAGCATCACAGCGTTTGTAATGCTTTCTTATTTCTTTTTAAATTTTAAATAAATATTTGCACTTCTGCCTGAACTTATGACTTTTTTCTTCAAGGGTCCTCCTCCCTTTCTCAATTATATGAACCACAAGCCCCATGGAAGCTACTTATACCTTCTCACCTCTGAATTTTCAGACCTGTGCCACCATGGTGCAATACAACCAACAATCACTGTAGCTCAGTAAGTAAAGTCTTTGCTGTACACAAATGAAGATTTGAGTTTGAATCTCCAGCACTTACACAAAAGCTAGGTGGCCATAATGGCCTGCCTGAAATCCCAGTGGAGACAGAGAATCCTAGAGAAAGCAGGCTAGCCAGATTAGTCAAGTGGTAAGCACCAGGTTCAGCAAGAGACTTTGCCTTAGTATGCAAAGTGGGGAGCAATCCAGTAAGACACACCATATCACCTCAACCTGAGCCTTTGCATGCATGCACAGGCTCACCTGTATTCACATGTGCACCCCCCATATACATTCAAACATGCATATATTTTTAAAAAAAAGCAACCAAATAAAAACTCAGTGACAAAACACAATGGGCAGCTGGGTTAAAGAAACTGGAGGAACTGACAGGTATAATTGGTGGTAGAGCACTTGTCTAGAATGTTTAAGCTCTCAAGTTCAATATGCAGCACAACAGAAACAATCTCCAAACCAAACAAAGTGAACCAAACAACAACCACTCCAAACGAAAAGCCACTTCACTAAAGAAGTTATACAGACGACAAACATGTGAAAAGACACTCAGCAACACATCACTCAGGAACTGGCAATGAAAACAAACTGGGACAGTATATCATTTAAACGACCAACATTGAAAACACCCATGGCACCAAGTGCTGTGAGGGTGGAGGAGCAGGAATGTGGCAGGCAGGACACAAAGCACCACAACCACCTTGGAGGACAGTTGGGCAGTTTCTCAGAAAACCAAACATATCCTTGCGCATGATCCAGTAATCACACTCCTTCATATGTACCCAAAGGAATGCTTGTGGCAGCTTTGTTCATTTGAACATAGACATAATCACAGTGTCTTTCAGTAGGTGAATAAATAAACTCTAGTATATTCCAAGGTGGAATATTATTCAACTTATTCAACATTAAAATATAAATTAGGCCATGAACAAAGAGGAAGAAGAATCTGTAGCATGAATCTTAAAAGTTCTTATTAATAAAATCAAACCTGAGGTCAGTTATTGGGGTGAATACTGGAAGATCAGAGAGACAGAACAAGTCACAGCTACCTCACCTGGCCAACTTCTCAGCTGATCTTGTTTCCTCAGACTGGAAGCCCCTGTGTCCTCATATCCGAATGGCTCTCAGCTGAACTGTGCTGCTCAAAACCTAAAAGCTTAACCAGCTAAATGCTTCTAGTTTCTGGTCCTCACACCTTATATACCTTTCTGCTTTCTACCATCACTCCCTGGGATTAAAGGCTCGCTTTCTGGAATTAAAGGCGTGAGTCACCATGCTTGGCTGTATCCTTGAACAGATGGATTTCTGCCTCTGGAATGCTAGGATTAAAGGTGTGTGCTACCACTGCCTGTCCCTTATGTTTAATACTGTGGCTGTTCTGTCTCTGACCCCAGATAAGTTTATTAGGGTACAGAATCTTCTTCTTCTTCTCCTTCTCCTTCTCCTTCTCCTTCTCCTTCTCCTTCTCCTTCTCATTCTCATTCTTATTCTTATTCTTATTCTTCTACTCCAGCCATTTTAATAGCTGTGTCTTATAGCATGGAGGGCTAATGCATATGATTAAGACATATGATTAAAGAAGCCAATCTGACAAGGTACACTGTATGATCCCAGCTACTTGATGTTCTGGAAAAGGCATAACCATAAAGACAATGAAAATACTGATGATTTCTAAGGACTAAGTGGGGAGGGCAGGATTGAATAAGTGAAGCACAGGTGATTTTTAGGACATTTGAAGAAACCGTTTTGTAAGTATTAATTACTTTTCTATTGCTGTGATGAAACACCTTGGCCAAGACAACTTATGGCAGGCACGGTTTATTTGGGCTCGCCATCCCGGAGGGATGGGAACCCATCATGGTGGGGAAGTGACAAGCATAGAAGCTGGTGTAGCTACTACTAAGTGGAGAGCTGAGAGCTCACATCTTGAACTGGAAGCAGGAAGCAGGGAGAGCTGACTGGGAATGACCTTCTCTAGTGATGTACTTCCTCCTGCTAGGCCACGCCTCCTAAACCTACCCAAACAGCAAGGACAACTAGGATTGAGTATTCAAACTTCTGAGCCTATAGGGTGTAGCAGGAATCTTAAAAGTTCTTATTAATAAAAACAAACCCAGGGCCAGGTATTGGAGTTAACGCTGAGTGATCAGAGAATCAGAACAAGCCACAGCCACCTCACCTTGCCAATTCCTCAGCTGATCCTGTTTCCTCAGATGCCTCTCAGCTGAACTGTGCTGCTCAAAAACCTTAAAGCTTAACCAGCTCTAGTTCCTGGTTTCACACCTTATATACCTTTCTGCTTTCTGCCATCACTTCCTAGGATTAAAGGCCTGAGTCACCATGCCTGGCTGTTTCCAGTGTGGCTTTAAACTCACAGAGATCCATCTGGATCTCTGTCTCCCAAGTGATAGGATTAAAGGCATGAGTGCCACCATTTTCTGGCCTCTATATCTAGTGGCTGTTCTGTTCTCTGACCCCAAATAAGTTTATTAGGGTGCACAATATTTTGGGGAAACACAGTATCACCACATTTCCCCTTTTTTGTCTAAAATTAAAAAAAGCTTATAACTGATATAAGAAAAACTCTATCTAATAAGTATATACAACATATACAGTCAAGAATTATATTAATGATGTCTAGTCCATTAACATTTGACAAATTCAGATGAAAAACTCCATTATATATACTAACAATGTCCAGTCCATTATCATTTGACAAATTCAGATAAAAAATTTCATTACTTATCCTATTTAAAACAAGTAGTTTTTTTAAAGTAGATTCAATAATTGACCTCTTTATCTTACCAAATCCATATTCTCTTTTTTCTTTTCATTATAGATTCAATAATCTGCCTTTTGTCATTTTTATATCTTCCCCTTTTTCTTTTTAGAGTAGATTCAATGATCTACCTCATATCTATATTCTCTTTTTTCTTTTTCTTTTTTTTAAACAAAAACTCTGAATCTAATCTCCTTGTTCAGTTTTGTTTTTGACCATGAACAATTAATAACTTGTAACCAACCATCATGAACAATGACAATATCCATAACTCATTAAATGACCGAAAAACACCCACCCCACCTCTTGGGAATGTGGGCATCATTTCTTTACTATTACTTCCTGCTTTCTGGGGGCGAAGACTTTAGGGATCTTTAGGGAATCCCGAAAAGAAAAAAAATTTTGGGTCAATTGTCAAGTCCTGAGAGAGTTAGCTGTATCATTTGTCCAGTCTCTGCATAATGGAAAATTGTAGGGCTGTCTCAAGTCCTTGTTCGAGTAGTCTATGAATCTGGATCATCTCAACTAGCCAACTTGAAATTGTACTGAACAGTTTGTAATCCAAAGCCGATCTTTTCGTGGTGTTAATTAGCTTAATGACTTTACCATAGTCAATGTGGAATATCTTTGTGGGGTCCCGTTATCCTTTTGAAGATTTCAAAGTTGCTGTTAGGCATGACCATGGTTCCCTGCAGATTTTTTTTTTTTTTTTGTGCCTCCTCTGTGGTTTGGAACAATCACAATCTGACAAATGTCTGTCTCTCAGAACCATGAATATTCTTCCCTAGAAGAGAAATCTTCACAACAATTTCTCCCCACCATTTGTCTTGCCAAACTTTTCCAAACTGATCTTTGCCAATGCTTTCTTGTAACACGATGGTCCTAGCAATTCTTCTCTGGACAAGCAGCAGTAAACCCTTCATCCCAAATAGCAGCATCACCACAGTCACCAACATGAAGAGAAGCAGCCAGCAACTCAAAGCAGCAGCCACTTCCTCCATGGTTCCACTGCCACCGTTTGTGGCTCAGCCGAAGCTTCTCCTTAGCAAGCCTCCTAGGCTGGCCTCAAACTCGGGATCCTCCTGCCTCTGCCTCCTTCAGTAAATCCTACCGGCGTGCACCATGACAACTGACAAAGTGTAGCTCGGGTCTGAGGAGGGGCCCAAAAGGACACAGGCAAGTAGCTTTTTCAAGAATTCGTACCACATTCTCATTTGAACTACCACATTGTGTAATATCATTAATAGTAGATGTTTATCTATACACACTGAGTTGTAAGTAGGTACAACATTCAGGCAGTTTCTTCCTCTGTATTTTACTCTACTATAAAAACATATGAATGGGCTGGAGAGATTCCCAGCAGTTACGAACACTTGATGCTCTTGCTGAAGATCAGAGTTGGGTTCCTAGCATACAATATGGGACAGCATGTACCTCCAACGCCGATATGTCTGGCTCCCTCTTCTGGCTTCTGCAGGTACTTGCATGCAAGTGTACATACACACACACACACACACACACACACACACACATATACACAACAATAAAAATGATGAAATAAATCTTTTCTATTAAAACCTAACTACAGTTCTGGGCTGCGAAGAATGGCATTGAACGTTGACTCTGCAGGTCGTTCTAGACATATGGATCAAATGTGAATACAGGAATGATGGTCCTTCTTCATTGTAATTACTTTCAGCTATTTACAGATTATGTAAATTGGTTGAATATTACAATGTAGAAGATGATACTGGAGGAACTACTCATTTGCCTCATGGGGATGCTTTGACTCTAAAATATGTCTTCAAGTTTTAGCTATAACATCTGGATATAGGCTAAAATATTATGCCCTCAATATGCAATTTACTCCCCCCATACACATGTGGAAAATTCTGTTCAAATGTTAGAAAAGAATCATCTTGCTAAAACCATAAAACTGGGGTGTGGTTTCCATGAGAAGTTGTGTGGTATTGTGTTCCCCCAAATATTGTGCATGCTAATAAACTTATCTGGGGTCAAAGACAGAACAACCACAATATTAAACATAAAGGATAGGCAGTGGTAGCACACGCCTTTAATCCTAGCATTCCAGAGGCAGAAATCCATGTGTTCAAGAATACAGACAGCATGGTAACTCATCATGCCTTTAATCTCAGGGAGTGGTGGTAGAAAGCGGAAAGGTATATAAGGCATGAGGACCAGAAACTTGAAGCATTTGGCTGGTTAAGCATTCAGGCTTTTGAGCAGCAGTTCAGCTGAGATTCATTCTGGATGAGGACACAGAGGCCTCCAGTCTGAGGAGACAAGACGAGCTGAGGATCCAGCGAGGTGAGGTTAGCTGTGGCTTGTTCTGTCTCTCTGATCTACCAGCATTGACCCCAATAACTGGCCTTGGGTTAGTTATTTTATTAATAAGAACTTTTAAGATTCATACTACAAAGTTGTGAGATTTTTGCCTTAAAAATTTGAGCCTGAGGTCAAATCTTGCATATCTTGCAGAGCATATCATTTGCTGGAGACCTTAAAACAACAACAATGAGCTTACCTGACTTTGCCGTGCCATCAAGAAACACTATTATTTCATCTGTCATTTCCTTTTGGAAGGTACTGCCTTCAAATATGAAATGTAGAGCCTTGAACTTGGTGCCCATTTCTTTATACAGCCTAATGAGAGGAGGCTAAACTGTCAGAATGTCCATTATTTACTGTAATTGAACGGAGACAGATTTTTACCTTCTGTGTTTTTGTGGCAGAAGCAGCCTGGTGATCAACACAGACACCAAACTACCATTTATTCACACAACAGCAACCTATCTTCTGTCAATACAAGCTCACCAAACATGTTTTATGTCACAAAGATAATTTATATCATTTATGCAAGCCATGGTAAGGGCAGAACAGATATATGAATTATTCAGCCTTTCTGTCTTTATACCATGAGGAGTTTCCCATAAAAACTTCTTTGTGATCTGGTCCTGACGGAACAGGCTTGGAATCCCAGTTACTTACATTGTAGAATAATCTTTTTGTATACTGTGAAGATGCATCACTCTGATTGGTTTAATAAAAAGCTCAGTGGTCAATAGCCAGGCAATGTTTCCAGACATAGAGGATGCTGGAAAGAAGAAAGGAAGAGCTGCCAGCTAGATGAAGAGGAAGCAGGATGGGCAGTACAGAGCAAAGTTACCCACCATATAAAAAAAATGTAGATTAAAAGATATGAGTAAATTTAAGTTATAAGAGCTAGTTAGTAACAAGCCTAAGCTAAGACTGAGCTTTCATAATTAATAATAAGTCTCCATGTCATTATTGGTGGTCCTGACAAAAAAGTCTGACTACATACTTAGGAGGCTGAGGCAGGAGGATGGCAAGTTCAAGGCCAGCCTGGGTAATATACTGAGACCTTGGCTCAATTAAAAAAAAAACAGCTGGGGATATAGTTTAACACTAGAGTACTTATCTAGAATGAAAACCAGGTTTGGTTTCCAGTATGGCAAACAAATAATTTCTCTGTGATATTTCTAATAAAAAATTTAAGGAGCCTAGTTCTCTGTGCATCAAACAAATAAATTCTTGTGACTAGGTAGCTTATCTGCCAATCACTTCTCGTATAAAGCAGGGACAGGTTACTAAATTTAGAAGAAAAGCCAGGTAAGTCCTTCAAAAAGGGCATGTCTACTGTTTGGAGCATTAACAATTAACTCAAGCAAAGGAACTATGCTGTAATAAGAATCTGTTTTGCCTTGTACCCTGGCACCTTGGAATTTCCTCAGTGAGTTTATGCTTGTGAGATGGTCTAGGATGGGGTCTCTTGATTGCTCTTGGATGTGGCTGGCCCCCAGAAGCTGCAAGTGCTAGAAGGTTAGAACTTTTAATCCCACCCCTCACCCACTCTGATAAATGAAGAGAAGAGATGAAGGCCACATGTTGAGTTTCATTAAAACAAAACAAAACAAACAAAACAAAACAAAACAAAACAAAACAAAACAAAACAAAACAAAACAAAAACAACCTCTGGACCCTTGAGAACTGTTGTTTCTGGATTGGTGAATGCATCCACCTGCTAGGAGATTGGAACACTCTAACTCCCAGGACAGAAGATCCTGCACCCACAACGCTTCCTGGCTTGCCCTAAGTACCTCTTCATCTGGGTGTTCATTTGTATAGTTTAATATGAACTCATAAATGTTAGTGACATGTACATGTGTGAAGCATTCTAATCTCAGGAGGGCACACTTTGAGCCTATTTTCATAGCCAGGCAGTTGGAAAGACAGTATAGGTCCTGATGCGTAGAACTGACCTTTAGGGTAAAGAACTCCCATGGGACTGAGCCCTTATGCTTCTGAGATCCAGCGCTAACTTGAGAAGTATTAGTACCAGATTTGAGTCGTTGGACACTCACTTACTGTCTTCAGGGGATCAGAGAATTTCTTGTACATTTGATTCCAGAGAGACATGTGACTAATGAAAGTTTTAGGGACATAATTAGAGACATCTAAGAAACCAGGGTGATTGTCTGATTAAGAATTTAAAATTATGTTGAGTAAGAACCAAAGAGTACTTTAAATAATCTTTTGATAACACTTGTCTCTTAAGGTTCTTTCCTCTACCTGCTGGTTAATCGCAGTTGTCAGGAAGAGTAGATAAATGAACAGCAGGTCAAAAATCCTCCTAACCAGAATACTGTGGCTTCCAGTGATGAACACAAACACTTTTGAGCACTTCTTCATATAAGAAATGAGTCATACTCAAAACGGTTGTAAGCTAGATGCAAGATGGCACCTAGTAGCAGCTGACACCTATTAGGATGGGCTACTGCCTGTCCCTTGTCACTTTTTATTTTTTGAACCTTCAATTTGACTATAACATGAACTTGGAAACTACTGTTATTAGAAAGCAGTGACTCCCATAGGCCTGTACGATAACTAAAGGCAGGATTGGAGCCTGGCATCTCTGCCTTCACTTTGTATCTATCTCCTTTAGGCATCTTACTAGTTGCTTTCACAAATGTCCTATTTCAGAACACCCCCACCCCCAGCACCTAAAGTTTTCTAGCCATTCTCTTAAACTGGAAGTCACCTTGGGTTCCAGGAACAAGGCTGATTGATAGACATAATAGTGAACCAAAACAACTCCCAAACAACAGAGAGCTGAAACAGACCACCCTTCAAAGAGGATGATTACCTGTCATGGTGAAGCTGACCTGGAGAAGTAGTCATCATATAGGAACTGGATCATACAAGACTTTTTCCCTTAGGCTGCCAACCAGCTCCGAAATCGTGACACAGAGACATTATTAGTTATGAATGCTCAGTCTGGCTAACTCTTATAACTTAAATTAACCTGTTTCTCTTTATCAACCATTTGCCTCAGGGCTTTTTTACTTTCTGTTTACTTTCTCTGCTTCTCATGTCTGTCTGTCTAGCGATTGCCTGGCTTCTTACCCTGGGCGTGACCTCCCTTGTTCTCTCCTTTCATTCTTCTCTCTTGTTCCTCTTTTTTTCCCTCCTATTTATTTTCTCTGCCGGTTAGCCCCACCTATCCTTCCTCTGCCTAGCTATTGACCATTCAGCTCTTTATTAGACCAATCAAGTTCCTTAGGCAGGCAAAGTGAAACAAACACAACATATCTTTACATAATTAAACACATATCCTAACATTGTTAAACAAATGTAGCGAAAACAAATGTAACACACCTTTACACAGCATAAACAAATGTAACACACCTTTACACAGTTAAAGTAATATTCCACAGCATGAACAAATGTAACACACCTTTACACAGTTAAAGTAATATTCTACAGCATAAACAAATGTAACACATCTTTACATAGCTAAAATAATATTCCATAACACTGGATTATTCCCTTCAAGCAACAAGAACTTCTGTTGGCCACCTTGCAGAACCAGAACCAAGAAATTCTCAGCTAGATTGTACCTTGGCTCAACTTATTTAGTTGAGCATGCTTCATGTCACTACCTCAAGCATTCCTTTATTGAAACCTACAGATCAACTTCAGTGCCCTGGAAATGGGTTTGGGAGCCACTGAAACCATTTATCTGTATTATTGTGTATGTGAGTTTGGGGTAAAGTACAACAATATTCATTAAAATGCAAAAATTATTGATGTAAAGAAACTGAGAGCATTGTTCTTGATAAATTTGCCAGTACAGCTTTTGAAAAGTTTAATAACTTTGAATATGTGATGGAATGTCTGTGAGAAGATGACTGAAAATGTGAAGATTTTGCTTAGCTTTGTTGCTATAGTGGAGATTGAACATAAGACCACACACCAGCTGGGCAAGCACTCTACCACTGACTTTTCTTCCCAGTCCTCTTTTCACTTTTTTTTATTTTGAGAAAGACTCTTACTCAGTTGCCTAGGCAATCCTCCTTGCCTTGGTTTCCTACATAACTGGGGTAAAAGAATTGCATCACTAGGACTGGCAAAGAATTTTAAAATAATAAGTAATGCTATACATCAAATTTATGAGATACATGTACACAGACTTATCTTCCCCCCCTTTTATTTGGTCCATACATATATATGACCTGCGAAACATTGCAGGTCAGCTGAGGTCATTAGATTGTATTTAAAAACAACAACAATACTATTATAGGGGCTGGAAGTAAGGCTCATTTGTAGGGTCAATGCTTAGCATTTGGAAGTTCTGAGTTCAATCTCCAGTCCTACCTTCCCAAAGAAACCCAAGACATCATCAAAGCATTATTTCAGATAAATCTCACCATGTTTTTTCCAATTCTACCTGTAGGCCCTAATTCCTAATCCTTCTTTTGACTCCAGAAACTGTGTGGCTAGTACCATCTCCTTTCAGATGTTGATATGTCTAGGAACTGCAGCATGCCAACAACCTCTCAGTAGACCACAAAGATGCTCACTCAGTTTGGTTTTTGGCAACTGTTCAGAAGGTGATGAATAATTTAAAAATCTGTCTCTTTCATGTCTCACTTCCAATTAGCTACCAAATCTTGTCAATTATATCTTGTGAATATATTGAACCTGACTTCTTATCCCTACTGGTTCAAGATCATATAGTTTCCTGTTTTATTGCAATTCTTTCCACACTGGGATTTCTCTCTCCTATTATGTATTTTCCATTTTTATTTCAAAGTCAGCTTTTAAAAAATTCAAAATTTATCTATATTTTTGGAGATGAAATCTGAAATGTTTAGGACCATATACAAGTTTGTTCATCATCTGGGCCCGGCCTCTTCTGTCACTTCCTCAATACTAATATACATACAATGCTGACTGTCTTAGTTAGGGTTTCTGTTACTAAGACCAGGACCATAAGCAACTTGGGAGGAAAGGGTTTATTTCATCATAGACCTCTCCAATAGCAGTCCATCACCGAGGGAACTCAGGGCAAGAACTCAAGCAGGATAGGAACATGGAGGCAGAAACTGAAGCAAAGACCATGGAGGAATGCTGCTTATTGGCTTGCTCTTCATGGCTTGCTCAGCATGCTTTCTTATACCATCCCTCAGGACCACTAGCCTAGGGGTGACATTGCCCTCAGACAACTGGACTCTCCCACATTAATCATTAATCATGACAGTACTACACAAACTTGCCTACAGGTCAATTTTATGGAGGCAATTTCTGTGTTAAGATTTCTTCTTCCCAGATATATCTAGGCTTGTGTTGATAAAACAAACCAGCACATTGACATTTGTGCATTTCAGCATTCCTTGCTGGGTTTCGCACCTATTATCCCCTCTAGCACACTCCTGAATTTCCTCTAAGTCAGTTTTGGCTTGATTTAATCTGTTTTACCAGATACAGTTAAAAACTGATACCTCCAAACAGCCTTCTTGAAATACCTTCATCTCCATCATTTGTGATGTAGATAAGGATATGTTGGAACAGAGAGAAAGGGATGTGTTGTTCAGCTTTTTACCACCCCATACTGGGCACCAAATATTGTTGGTTTTTATTTTTTTGGCTCCTTTGGTGGGCCTGCCACCCAGCCCCTAAATAAATCACACATGGAGGCTTATTCTTAATTATAAATGCCTGGCCTTAGCTTGACTTGCTTCTAGCCAGCTTTTCTTAAATTATCCTATTTATCTTTTGCCTCTGGGCTTTTATTTTGCTCTATTTTATATTCCTTCCTTCCTTCCTTCCTTCCTTCCTTCCTTTATTTCTTTCTTCCTTACTCTGTTGCTGGTTCTGTAGCTGGGTGCTGGCCCCAATGTCCTCCTCCTCCTTCTCTCATTCCTTCCTTTTTTTTTCCTCCCAGATTTCTCCTATTTATTCTGACTTCCAGTCCAACCTATTCTTTCTCCTGCCTTGCTATTGGCCATTCAGTTCTTTATTAGATCATCAGGTGTTTTAGACAGGCAAGTAACACAGCTTCATAGAGTTAAACAAATGCAACATAAACAAAAGTAACACACTTTAAAACTATATTCTACAACAGGGATGTAGAAAGGGACCAGGACAAGAAAGATATAGCCTCCCAAAGACATGTCTGTCTCCTCTGATCTGTTTTTATGCTGTTAATTCTCACTCAACTTGACTAAAAGGAGCCAACAGTACCTGTGCAACATCCTGAACATTAGACCCTATTGAAATTCTCTTTACAATGTGAAGTAGTCTGACACTATTGAAGTCAGATTCCCAAAAGATTTCAGGACATGAGTAGAATGCATATACATCCTTTGCTAGAAGGTAGCATGCTTGTCTTAAAGTTGAACTCCTGGTAAAGTCCTCATTTCCAACTAAAACATGGGAGATCTTTACTGTCCAAATTCCTACCAATGTTCTGACTTTCTGAGGTCTCTCTGGAATTACTGTCCTTACAGAATTGTAGGGTTTCTTTTGTTTCCTTCTTCCAAAATTCCCCAAATCTATGGTGATATTTTATTTGTGCTTAAACGTGATTTTATTTGTATGTTAATAAGTAAAGTTGCCTGGGCATCAGAGCTAATAGCAAGCCATAGCAGAAGCCAGCTGGTGGTAGCACACGCCTTTAATCCGATCACATGGCAGGCAGAGTCTGTGTGTTCAAGGACATAGCCAGCTTGGAGACACATGTCTTTAATCTTAATACCAACCATAGAGACCTGGAGGTCTGTATAGACAAGCAGTGATGAGGAGGTCATGTGGTTGGGTTTACAACCAATGAGAAGGCAGAACAGAAAGTCAATAAAAAGACAGACACATAGGAAGTAGGTCTCTTTCTCAGGGGAAGGACGGCAGCAGGTGGTAAGAAAGCGGTTTTAGTCTCAGCTCTTAGCTACTGCTCTGACCTCTTGGGCTTTTAACTGCATTTGGTTCTGTGTTTCTTATTTAATAAGACCATTACATCTACACAAATCCTTTTCCAAAGGCTTCCACCATGTGATGATGAGTAGTCAAAGCCATGTCCCTCCTTCCTTGGTTCCAATTCTCTCTGTTAGCCAGGCTGTGTTACAGTGATAAATACTTGACAGAGCAGGTTGAAGCAGGAAGGGGTCACTTTGTTTCTCATTTTCAGAGGTATGGTCCACCACCGACTTGCTTCATTGTTTTCAGACCTGTGACAAGGCAGATGCATTGAGGAGGAAGGGTATAGACTCAGGAGCTGCTAACCTCACAGCAGCCAGGAGGCTGAGGAGAGACTTCTGGGCTTCCTTTTCTGCTTTTGTTCCTCACAGACTGACATGCTCACCTATGGTGTTTACCACATTCACAGCTCTGGGACCAGCCCCCACACTTATTTACCCCAAGAACTCTTGAGGAATGAGAGATAAGAGACTTAGTTAGAAATAGAGGGGAGAGAAACAGAGAGATCACAGGATAGACTCAGGTGGACCTGGATCCTTATCCACCAGCCCAGAACTTTATTCCAAAGGTTTATTTATAACAATGCCAAGGGGTGGAGCAAAAGACCTCCCCCTTGCTAGTTATAGTCACCTGGTACCCAGGCCCGTGGTCCAATGGACCTCTTGTGCAGTCCTGCTGGGTACAGCCACTAGGAAACCTAGTGGGCTACAACACACAGCTGGTCTGACTGCCTCAGTGTCTGTGGCTGTACCAGTTCTCTCTCAGAAGTGTGCCTTATGATCCTGTAGCTATTTCTCAATATAAGTAAGTGAATAGTCTCCTTATGATACATTTAGCCTGTTTGCTTTTAATTATTAGCCAGGTATGGTGACATCTATTTGTAATCCTAGCACTTGGGCGACTGAGCCTGGAGGATCATGAGCTGAAGGCTAGCTTGGGCTAATAGTGAAACCATTTCTCCAAAAAAACCTCAGTAAATACACAAAGTAAGTGGTGATATGATTAAATTAAAGTATGCTCTCTTGGTTCTCTTTAATGTATAGAAAAATAAAGAACTTTTCAGTTCCATTCATTTTGTTTATTAGTCACCCTTTAAAATGCTTGCCCTAAGGTTTATGATACTTGACTTGTTCCTTGCCAGCTTTTCTTTAAATTATCCCATCCCCTTTTGCCTCTGGGCTTTTACCTTTATTTCTGTATACCTTTCATTATTTCTTATTCTGTGGCTTGCTATGTAGCTGGGTAGCTGGCTCCTGATGTCCTCTTCCTTTTCTCTTGCTCCTTCTTACTTCTCCTCCCAGATTCTTCCTTCTACTTATTCTCTCTGCTTGGCAGCCCAGCTGATCCTTTCTCATGCCTTGCTATTGGGTGTTCAACTCAGTCCTAGGCCAGAGTGCTTCTAAAAGCCAAATGGAAAAATTAATGATGAAAAGCAGCATTTTGATCAGCATAGCTATGTTCAGAAGCAAAGAGGACTGGTGTTCATAGTCCTGTCTTTGGGGGTACTAACAGAAGTTCCTGGATTATATATGGAAAGGGAGGGGAGGTGGGGGCAAGAATCTTGCATAGTTATCAGTCTTGGTCAAACTACTCTGATGGAACGTTATGTGTGTACTGGTCAGGTGGGGCTTTGTCTGTGATATAGAAGTTGTTGCTGCTGTCAAGGAGAAAGTCTGGGCTCTTGTTTCAAGATATTCTCATATCACACCTGTTGTTTCTGGAATTCAAGATACCCACAGAAGAGAATGACTCAAAGCAAAGGAGCTAGATGGGAAATGGAGGCAGTAATGCAAACAAAGCTCTCCACCAGCCGAGTGGAGCACTGGCTTTTGTCAAAAGCAGCCTCCATGTCTGTGTTTCAACTTTAATGTACATCTTTAATTATAGCATACATTTGAATTATGTTGTATATTATGTGTAATATGTTTACAACATTGAGCTCAAATTTCTCCCTCCCATCATCAGTGATACTTTCATGTGTTTAAGTTTTATATATGCTGTCAATCTTCAATGCTTTTTAACACTATTTTTGTATTAGGCACTTATATTTTAGTGTGATTAAAAATAATAAAAAAAATATCAGGTGTGATGGTATATACTTGTAATCTCAGCACTCACAAAACTGAGGAAGGGGACCCTGAATATGAAGCCAGCTTGGGTTAGATAGTGAGGCATGTTTATAAAGAAGACATGAGGCTGGAGGGATGGCTCAGTGGTTAAGAGCACTAGCTGCTCTTGCAGAGGACCCAGATTCAATTCCCAGTAGCTACATGGTAGCTCACAACCATTTAGAATTCCAATTCTAGGGGACCTGGTGCCCTCTTCTGGCCTCCATGGGTACAGGCATACAGGCAAAACACCCATATACATAATTAAAAAAAAAAGACAAAAATATGACATGTTTACTTCCCTGTTGTGTTCTTTATTTCTTTACGGGATACATGTTTTTACTGGTCTTTTTTCTTCTGCCCTCAGTGCTTTGAAAACATTTATACTAATACATATCTGCTGATAATGTATGCACTAAACTCACATTTATCTTGGGCTGGTGAGAGGCTTTAGCTGACAAAAGCACTGGCTGGCAAGCCTGACCGCTTGACTTAGATCCTTAGGACCCACGTGGTGGAAGGAGAGAGCCTCGTCCTGCAAGTTGTCCTCTGGCTCTACACACTCATCACAACTCCCTACTCCATAAATAAATAAATGTAACACAATTTTTAAACACCTTTCTATGGTATGAGAAATTTAACTTGATTTCTGTCTAGTCCTAGTTCTTAGCACAAGGCTCTTAAAACCTTTGGATTTTCTTGAGTGACAATGGTATCTTTTGTTATTAACAATGAGCCCTTTTGTATGTTCGTGAGGTGACGTAGGTGGGGTCCCTACAAGGTAGAAAATTCCAGCTCCAACTACTAACAGCCAAGAAATGTATCTGAAGATGAGCTGGATATAAAGCTATACAAAGTTCATTAATAGGGCTAGGGGTATAGATCTACAGAGCTCAGTTGGACTGTGCTTGCCTTGTATGAATGAGGCCCTGGTATTGATCCCCAACACAGAATATACTGGGTAAAGTAGTCCATATCTGTAATCCCAGTACTTGGAAGTAGAGGCAGAAGGATCAAAGAACTAGAAAAAAAAAGTCCTCAGTGTTGGTTGCTTTTGATCTTTGCTCTTTTGGGGCTCTACCACCCAGCTCCCAAATAAATCACACACAGAGGCTTATTCTTAATTATCAACGCCCAACCTTAGCTTGGCTTGTTCCTTGTCAGCTTTTCTTAACTTTAAGCTATTCCATCCATCCTTTGCCTCTGGGCTTTTACCTTTCTCTATTTCTTTCATTATTTCTTACTCCACGGCTTGCTATGTAGCTGGGTGGCTGGCCTCCGATGTCCTCCTCCTTTTGTTTTACTCCTTCTTACTTCTCCAAGGTTTCTCCTTCTACATATTTTCTCTGCCTGCCAGCCCTGCCTATCCTTTCTCCTGTCTTGCTCTTGGCCATTCAGCTCTTTATTAGACCATCAGGTGTTTTAGACAAGCAAAGAAAGCTTCACAGAGTTAAATAAATGCAACATAAAGGAATGAAACACATCTTTGCATTATTAAACAAATGTTCCAGAGCTTAAACAAATGTAACACAGCTTAAAATGATATTCTACAATACTTAAGAGCAAGATCTGTTGAACTGCAAGTTACTAGAGATGTGAATGCTTTGACAACACTAGAAAGGATGGGAAGCCCCACCTGCAAACCACATCCTGACCTATGTGAGCTGTGTGCTTTATGAACTAGTATGCTTAAGTAAAGTAGCTTCCTGAGTTCTCCGAGGCACTCCAGCTAATTGGCAAACCCAGTAATGAGACTGTAGGAGCCCAACTTATGTCCAGCTGTCCAATAGACAGGAAATAAATAGCTTGTGTTTGGTGTCTAAGTGAGGCAGAGTGTAGATCTTGGCCTTAACTGGTGATATCTGACACCATGTCTAGGTAGATGGTGTCAGAATGGAACTGAATTATTGGACACCAGGTTGTGTGTGGGAAGAAAAAACCACATCCATCTAGTATTAGAAGCTGTCCTGAGAGAAAAGTGTAGAGAGACCGTAATGTGTCTTTCACCTTTATTGTTTTCTTTCTTTGATTTTTAAAATAATTTTCTAGTTTGCATACAAATGAGTTTTATTATAATATGCTCACACATACATATTGTATTATACCGTGTTCATATTCACTCTGCTCACCGTCCTTCCCTGTTCTCCCCTCTTTTATTCTCCAGCAGTCCTCCTTTGCTTTCAAGACACATGTGTATGCACATCTGTTGAAAGTTAGATTCCGCATGGAAGGAAAATGTGGTATTTTATCTCCCTGTTACCCTTTCCTGTTCCTCCCTCTTCCTTCCCATTAGACATCTCCCTTCACAGTCTCCTTATTTTATGTCATGTATATATAATCTGAATTTCACATATGGGAAAAAACAAGGTATTTGTCTGAGTCTGCCATTGATAGCTAAACAAAATTAATTCCAAATCCAGCCACTTTCCTAAAGATCACATACTTTCATTGTTCTTTATGGGTGAATAGAATTCCATTGTTTATACATAATCATTTTTATTCATTCCTGTGCTGGTGAGCATCTAGGCAGTTCCACATCTTGACTATTGTGGACAATTCAATGATATTATAGATGTGCAAGCATCTCTACAACCTCTACTCTTGAAGGAATTTCTGTGTGTAGAATCTAGGTGCATAGGTTTCTATTTCAACATTTTAAAGATACACTCTTCTGTACTTTGGCTTGCACAGTTTCTGATAAATTTGCTGCGGTTCCTCTTCTGCCCTCTATATACTACACATGTTTTCCCCAAGTTATATGAACACGACATATGTAGAGGTGTGCATTTTGTTTTCTTTCTTTTTCAAAAAGTATATTATTTGTGTGTGTGTGTGTGTGTGTGTGTGTGTGTGTGTGTGTGTGACCATTGTGGCATGAGTGTGGAGATCAGAGATCAGAGGATAACCTATGGGAGTCACTTCTCTCCTTTTACCATGTTGGTCTCAGGGATTGAACTTGAATCCTTACACTTGGCAGTGAGAACCTTTAGTCACTGAGCCACCTCCCCAGCCTTGTGTTGTGAGATATTTGTACTCTGTGTGAAGATATATGGCTGTGATTGATTTAATAAACAGTTCAACAGCCAAAAGCTAGGCAGGAGGTATAGGCAGGACTTCCAGGCAGAGGGGGGAAGTAGGAGAAGATAAGCGAGGCATGAAGGAGATGCCAGGAAATTCAAAGAGGAAACAAGAGGTATAAGATGGAAGAAAAGAGATGCTGATGAGACCTGGAGGGAGTTGGACATACAGAATGAAAGAAAGGTAAAAAACCATGAGACAAAACATAGATTAATGGAAATAGGTTATTTTAAGTTATAATAACTAGTTAGAAACAAGCCTAAGTTATAGGCTGAGCTTTTGTAATTAATAAGAAGTCTCCATGTTGTTATTTGTGGTCTGGTAGTCCTGATGAAAAACTATATTACAACCTTGTTTTATTTGTTTCTATACTTTATATTTACAGAATATTACTGGGGCTTTCTGAACCCTTCAACTTAGGTTCCTGCTGCTTTGGAGGGCAGAGTCAGACCAGGACTTTACGCCACTGTAATGATAACTCTTGTACTATCAGCTTGCAATGTGAGTGAGGAATACACCTTTAACTGGATTCTCTCCATGTCTCTGGTGAGAATCACATGAAGGTCTATGAATAAAACTCTGACATAGGAATATTGGAATTTTGTGGAGTTTTTCTTAGAAAGTTAGTGCCTCAGAAATTAGACAGCCACCAAGACTGACCCAAACCCAAACTCAAATCATGTTCTTGTCTCTAAAATTCAAGGGACAAAATTCATGGACCACCAAGGATAAATTTTAGGGAAAATTTTATCATAGATTTGTAGCTGAAGTTTTTCTGTGTTCTGCCCAGTCCACAGTCACTCAGACCCAAGTAGACACACAGAGGCTTATATTAATCAAAACTTCTCGGCCATTAGCTCAGGCCTACCACTGACTAGCTCTTATACTCAAACTCAGCCCATTTCTGTTCATTTATATGTTGCCACATGTTCCGTGGCTT
This sequence comes from Peromyscus leucopus, assembly GCF_004664715.2. Taxonomy (NCBI): domain Eukaryota; kingdom Metazoa; phylum Chordata; class Mammalia; order Rodentia; family Cricetidae; genus Peromyscus; species Peromyscus leucopus. The sequence goes on from NC_051075.1 coordinate 85,151,116, forward strand.
TGCCTGTGTGTCTCCTGGACAGCAGGCCAGTGTCTCCTGACTCAGCCTTCCGCTCCCAGAATTCTCCTTGTCTGCTTTTCCCACCTATACTTTCTGCCTGGCTACTGGCCAATCAGCATTTTATTTATCAACCAATCAGAGCAACACATTTTCACAGCATACAAAAAGACATTCCCCCATCATAGATTCATAGGTAGGGGCTTAAGAGGTAATGGCAGAGCCATACCATTTAAGTTAGGCATGGAGGTCAGTCATGTGTTGCACAAGTCAAGACTCAGAGAGGTGGGCAAACCCAGCAGGACCTCATGGTGGCTGATGGCAACTGCAAAGGTGGTGAGAATTCTGGGAATGAAAAGTACATTGTCCATTAAAGGAATAATTATTTCTCCCATCTCTCTAGCATGGCTTAGGGTGAACCTGTCTTCCTGAGGAGTATACCAGGTGATTGACCAGCAGAGCTGGGTTAACTCACTCTATGTTTTGGGTAGCTTGGCTTGTTAGGTCTCCAATCAGACCAGATAAAGAGCTTTCTCTAATGTGCTGACTCCTGATTCAGACTCTTGATCAAAGGTTGTGGTGGTATTGTGTTCCCCAAAATATTGTGTGCCCTAATAAACTTATCTGGGGTCAGAGAACAGAAAAGCCACTAGATACAGAGGCTAGAAAATGGTGGCACTCACACCTTTAATCCTAGCATTCCAGAGGCAGAGATCCATCTGTTCAAGGATACAGCCAAGCATGGTGACTCATGCCTTTAATTCCAGAAAGCAAGCCTTTAATCCCAGGGAGTGGTGGTAGAAAGCAGAAAGGTATATAAGGTGTGAGGACCATAAACTAGAAGCATTTGGCTGGTTAAGCTTTTAGCTGGTTAAGCTTCGGGCTTTTGAGCAGCAGTTCAGCTGAGAGCCATTGGGATGAGGACACAGAAGCTTCCAGTCTGAGGAAACAAGACCAGCTGAGGAGTTGGCCAGGTGAGATTAGCTGTGGTTTGTTCTGTCTCTCTGATCTACTCAGTATTCACCCCAATAGCTGGCCTCAGGTTTGTTTTATTAATAAGACCTGTTAAGATTCCTGCTACAAAGGATACTGTAACAACCTCACGAGAAGAACTACAGTTCAGTTAGGTATGCTGTAATGGTCAAGATACTTTGAAAAATGCAAAGTTCATTTAATAATATTCATTGGACAGAAGAAATGTGTCATTCTGTAAAAGCACTGACTTGGCACAAACATTTCACTTCTCATGAATCATTTCTCCCCAGCTATCAGTTTTGTATACTCTTATGCTTGTCAATTCTTGTTTTCTGTGGATTCTTCTTTCCTTGTATATTTCTGGGGACAGGACTTGGCTACTTAGCTGAGGCTGTCCTTGAGCTCACTCTTGTGCTGCTCTCACAACTAGCTCAGCTCCACTTGTACTCGCTTACTAGAGGCAGTGCCCACTGGAGGTAGAGCTTACATCTCTCTTCTAGAAGTTTCCTTTTTCTTTGAAAGTAAGCTCATCGGTTGCCTTTAGATTTCAGCTTTCTGATGAGGGTGGTGGTGGTTGTTTTCTTGTATTGGTTGTAAATAATGCTAAATTAATATTTTATACAAATGAGGGCTTATATAACATGTTACAGTTGTTTTTAAGCTTGCACTGGTAATAAAGTTTGAGCCTTCATAATTGTATCGTGCAATCATGTAATTATTCTTGCTGTTATATTAAGTGATATAATTTTAATAAAGCAGAGTGTCATTTCCTTTCCCCCTGGTGTTGGAGATGGAACTTGAGGCTTTATACAAGCTAAACAAATGCTCTCCTACTGGGCCAATTCCATCCACAAGAAAAACTACAATGTTGAGCATTTTCTAGCTTTTATTTTATTATTACACTTACTTATTTGCATGTGTGCACATGCATGTGCATGAGAGAGAGAGAGAGAGAGAGAGAGAGAGAGAGAGAGAGAGAGAGAGAGAGAATGTGTGCTCTCTACAGTGTGTATTTGGAGGACAACTGTTGGAAGTTGGTTCTCTCCTTCTACCACGTAGATCCTGGGGAAAAGACACAAGTCATCAGGCTTGGTGACAAGTGTCTTCATCCACTGGCCCTTCATCATTTGGTTTTTATTTTATGGTAAAGGGTTTTGATCTTCTCATCTTTCTACACTCAAAGAAGAACCTAAAGTAGAATTACAAGATATTTTGGACAGAAAAATTAGGCATTGCAAATGCAAAGCTAATTTAATAATTTAGTGTATATTCATTGGAAAGAAGTCTGTCCTACTTCTCAAACACTAACTTGGCACCAGTGTTGTGTATTTAATATTTAATGTCTTTTTAAAGGAAATAGAGACCTTCATAAACTATAATTATTTTTTACTTAAAGAATTCTGTAGAAAAATGTAGCATGAATCTTAAAGAGTCTTATTAATAAAATCAAACCTGAAGCCAGGTATTGGGGTGAATGCTGGAAGATCAGAGAAGTAGAACAAGCCACAGCCACCTCACCTCGTCAGTTCCTCAGCTGATCTTGTTTCCTCAGACTGGAAACCTCTGTGTCCTCATCTAGAATCGGTCTCAGCTGAACTGCTTCTCGAAAGCCTGAAAGCTTAACCAGCCAAATGCTTCTACTTTCTGGTCTTCACGCCTTATATATTTTGTTTTTGCCACCACTCCCTGGGATTAAAGGCTCCCTTTTTGGGATTAGAGGCATGTGTCACCATGCCTGGCTGTTTCCTATGTGGCCTTGAGTTCACAGAGATCCAGAGGAATTAATACCTCTGGAATGCTAGGATTAAAGGTGTGAGTGCCACCATTTTCTAGCCTTTGTATCTAGTGGCTGTTCTGTCTCTGACCCCAGATAAGTTTATTAGGATGCACAATATTTTGGAGAACACAATAGCACCACAGAAAAATGTTACTTTTTAATATGGTTAAAAACAAATATCCAGTTTCTAGTATCCATAATATGATAGCTCTGATAACAGTAGTTAATACATTCTAGTATGAGATTTTCATATAAATATTTGTGAATCACATGTCAATGGAGCTTGCCAATATGTGCCATAGCATAAATTTTTTAAAAAGATCTCTTAAGAATAAAAACAGAAAGTTCTCTGGTATTGTTCATATCTACTTATTTTTTTTAATAGAGTCTCTTGAGCTGGCCGTGAGTTCTATAGGTAGCTGAGGATAACCTCCAATTGCTGATCTTCCTGTCACCACCTCCTGAGTGCTGGGATTACAGGTGTGTCACCAGGCAGGTTTGTGTGGTACTGGGGATCAAACCCAAGGCTTTATGCATCCTGGGAACGTATTGGCTGAGCTACATCCCTGGCTCCTCATAGCTACTTAGAAAGATTTTATTTTTATTATATGTGTATAAATTCTTTGCCTACATTCATGTATGTGTATCACATGTGTGCCTGGTACCAGAGGCCAGAAAAGTCTCCAATCCCATTGAGCAGGAGTTACAGGCAGTTGGAGCATCCTTGTGGGTGCTGGGAACCAAACTAGGGTCTTCTGTAGCAGCAGCAAGTGCTCTTAATCACTGAGCCATTGCTCCAGGCCCCTCATCTCTGCATTTTATGAAGCTTTTATCTCTAATAAAAGCCATTCTAACACTTTCTATGTGAATGCCTACATCATGTCTATTTTACTAATAAAGAAATTAGGTAAAAGAACATGCTCTGGCATTACTACATAATTTATGAAATCTAATACTTTTTTTTCCTCTTTGATTGTATAATAGAAATTGATGCAGTTTCTATGGGCAACCTAAACTTGTATGCTGTTTGGTAAATAGGTTGGGGGATTGTTTTTTTTTTTTTTGTTTTGTTTTGTTTATTTGTATAATGTAACTATTAGGACTTTAGCACCCCAATAATACACACTGTAAATCTCACAGAGTGTAACTTCTGATTTTTCCATTATGTTTAATCTCCAAACACTTGAACATGTGGCATATTTGAAAATAGAGTTCAAAAATAGTCAGTGGATACCAGGGCAAGTGTTAGAATTTGCAGATTTTATTTAATAATAAAATAAGCATGATCTTTACCTTGATGCAACAAACACATATTTAAAAGAAAGCCAGAAAATCATGGCTCAAAATACTGCTAGATTCATTTCCATGAAAAATTAAAACAAAATATTTAAAGATTCCTAGAACACAAAATATAGTAATAAATCTTAATAGAGAAATATATTGCATGAAATGTAAGTACCAAAAGGTTAATAAAATGCATAAAGATTATTTTGGATATTCAAGACAATTATCGAGCCCTAGTTGAAAATGAACAAAGGCTTCAGACAGATAAATCATATAAGATAAATGCAAATCACACAAAAGTTTACTAAGAAATTTATTGCTGCAAGTAATCAAAGCATCTTTTTAGTAGCATTTAATGCCTACAATTTGCCCAAATTAAAGAACATGAAAACAAAACAAATACAATATTGCCACAGTTGTGATCAAGTAAGTGCTTTTGAAAAACATCAAAAGCAATAATTAATAATGGCCACAACCAGATCTATCTGCTCACTGTATAGCATTACTGATGGGATCTATTTCTAAGAAAATCAACCACTGGAATAAAAAAGCAGTCTCATGAACAAACACAAGTTCACTGTCATTCTGTTTATAGAACAAAAATTAGAAACAACCTTAATTATCATTGTAGGCAATGTAAATTAAATATTGTTATGCTAATCTATGGGTGATTATTTTTTGTGAAACCTCTAACCTAGACAGTTTACACTTCCTGAAAACAATGATGGAAATGAGGTTAATTAGATGTGCTTCCATGTATTTACAAAATTTATTGAAACTTCATGCTTGCATGGAAAAGATGGTTATGAGATGATTAACATGAGTGGGTGGGAGCTGGCTTTTGGCATTGATGGCTGATGAGCCTACCATCTTCACACTGTAACCTAAGTATAGCTTTAATAAATAAACATGAGGGACAGAGGTAGACTTCAGTGCTTCAGTGCCTGCCTAGTATGTGCAAGGTCCTGGGTTTGATCCCAGCACTGACAAAAAATAAAAATGAATTAAAAAGTAAAGATGGAAATCATATTTTTATGGCCTGGAGTCTACATTTAATTTATGGATATCTTTCATAAATTTACAAAAGCTACATGTACCTTAAAGTGTAGCTGTCAATATGACAATCAAATAGTGACCCAAGAGACACATTGAATAAAAGATGGAAAGGTGCTAAATCATGAAATTAGCTGCATTCCAAGTGGTTTGTGAAGAATTCTGTCAATCGAGACAACAGTTGAAAGTAACTTGCACAAAGGTAAATCTTGAAGTGCACTCAAAGGATGTATGTATTTCAGGAGATGTAACATTGTGTAACAGATAAGTTACACAATGAGTCCTGAGTTAGGTAGGAAAAGGGATCCACATCTCATCCCTCAGTTTAAACCAGTGATCAGATCTGTAGCTGCAACTGCTATGCAAAGAACCAGTACCACTGAAGGGAGCAAATTCGACTCTGGTAGAAATATTGTGGTGTAGAGTGTAAGACATAATGTAGAGATGGCTTTGAGTCTGTGGCAGTCTGCTTATGTGGACTAGTTACAAATCAAAATGATAATTGATCTTTCTCATAAGCATGCTTCACGTGCCCACAAGATGACCTGTTAGAGACTATCTGACACGTTGCTGTACTTAATTAACTGTTTTGTACTTTTTAATTGGAAGCGCCTGATTGACACTTGTGATTTAAAGTTGACATGCAATAGGGAATATAATTAATTAGGTTTATAGATGGCATTTGAATGCCTGCTAAGGTTATAAATTCAAATTGTTATATTTTAATAAGCTAAGAAAACTTACTAAAATTGCTCTAGTTTGTAAATTTTGATTGGAAATGTAATGTGTTTGCAAAAATACAAAATATTAGACTTACAAACATATAACTTAAAACAAGGGGATTTTTGCACCTGTGTATGCATGTTTGCATATGTGTGAGAACATGTATATACAGATGCCCTTGCATACATGTATGCATGTATGTGAAGGCCAGAGGTGGAAGTCAGCATCTTCCTCTTATCACTGTCCATTTTATTTACTGGGCAGGATTTCTCACTAAGCCTAGAATTGGAAATTTAGCTAGTCTATCTAGCCAGTGTGCCCTGGGAATACCATCTCGGCCTCCCAAGCACCTGGATTATATACAGGTGGGTCACCACACAGCCCAGCCCTGGATGTAAACTTTTGAATGACTTTTATCTTATCTAATACATTAAACATAATAGTTCCTTAGTTAAAATGAATCAGAGGATAAATAAGAGTGATTATGCTTATTTTTAATAAAACCGTTTGATTCATAAATCAATTAGCAAGAATCATAATTTGAACTCAGAAGTTTAGGAAAAGTTCAGTCTTTTGATTAACTACAGTAAAAAGTTACATGTTTAGACTGTTCTCAGGGTTCATTTTGCATATAAAGCCCTTGTTGGATATTAAAAGATTCATTGAAATGTTATGTGCAATAGTTCCTGATTGGAAATGACACCATGACCAACATTTGCCACTCTGGAGAAGCCAGCAGATTATGTTACCTTTTGCATTTAAGTAGGGGAATTTGTTGTATTTTAAATGACTATTTAATCATAGAAAACCATTAAGAAAAATATAAGAAGCAAATATTACCAGTAATTTACCAACAGAACTTCTCCTACCACGTTGGTGTTTTGGTGCTCAGTCTCTAAAAATAGTTTATGTATTTAAAGTGACAAGAGTAAATTGACATCCTACTGAATAGGTAATTGCTAATGTGTTGCATTTAGAGTTTTCCTCTCTCTTCCTTCCTTCTACTTTCTCTTCTCACCAGTGTGTGTGCATATTTTACATATCAAGAAAGGAGAGTTGTGCATGAGATGGAACTCATGCCTGATACTGTGAGGGTGGTCAAGAACCTGAAACTGAATAGTCTTCAGTCCTAGGGGAAAACCAAATAAGATTGTTCTACTAAAGAAAACAGCAATAAAATGATAGCAGAAGAAGGAGAAGGAGAAGGAGGAGGAGGAGGAGGAGAAGAAGAAGAGGAAGAAGAGGAAGAAGAAGAAGACGGCAGTCTACAGTGTGACATTAGCAAGAACAGCAGATAACAGCTACCCTCTGGAATCTGTATGTTTATGTTTTGGTGGCTGCACACATGCCAAGCAGGGTCTTTCCCACCAGCTACATCCTTGGCCCTTTATGGAACATTTCTTAACTTGTCCACCAGAAACAAATTAACATTGTGACTTACAACATGTGACAAAAGCTGACTACCAGAGAAAGTTATTTCTTGATTTCAGTGTTTACTACACAGCAGAGCCATGAACAAACTTCTTCATATTCTCCACCCACAAACTTCATACCTTGCAAATAGAGAAGACAATTAGTACCCATCTTGCTTGCTGGGACAATAAGTCTCGATAGCTAACGCACGCAGGGCCTATTTCAAGCACAACCTAATAATCCATGATTTCAAGATTGGAAATGTTCCTAAATTTGAAACTTCCGGTGCCAGCATGAAGCCATGAGTGCAAAATCCACAGCTGCTTCATGTGCAAGATGTAGGTTAATCCAGACACAGCAAAGATGTTGCATAGTTACCTCCATGTGACAGGAGTGGCTGTGTTAGTGACAGAAGCAACATTTGTGTTCAGGGTTGGGCTGATTCATCAGATAGCTCAATCTCAAAATCCAAAATAGCCAAGTGCATTTCTGGTGCCAATCAACGATGATTTTAATGCTGACAATCCTAGGGTGTCAGTACTGACCTCTGTTAAATCTCTCATCTGAGGCTCCTAGCATCTCATACCTGCACTGAGAGACATGGCGTTCTTTGTTCTCAGCCTTGGCTTTCACAGTGATGGGTAGTAGAGTTGGCAGGGCAGTTCAATAGCTGTACCAGGAATGTCAGGGCAAATCACAGTAAGAAATCCAAGTTTCCTGGAGGTGGAGGTGGAGCATCACAAGTTCAAAGGCAGCCTGGAGCACATGACTCTGTCTTGTGTAAAATCTGAACAAAGGGCTGCCACCAACAACTGAAGAAACTGATGGTCAGCACAGAAGCAGAGGCAAGAAGCTCAAACTGAGTAGGCACATCAACTCATGTGAGTATTCATCTTGTTCATTCTCATGCATAGCCAGAGTAAAATGATTTATGATACCAGGAATGGACATTCTGAAAGTTCACCCACTGAGGGCCCCAGTAAGCCCAATTATAAGAAGGACACAGCTTGGGGGGTGTCCCAGTTTTTAATTTCCAACAGTAAACTAGTGGGTAACTTGTATGAACCAAGAATGCAGCTAGTCAAATTTTGTCAAATTGGAGCACTATAAGCCAGCTTTAGAACATAAATTAAGTGTTCCTAATCACTCTATAAAAGCATATAATCCTGAACTATGATGCCTAGTCTTTGAGGTTAGAAAGAAAAAAAGAAAAAAAAAAACCTTTTCAGTGAATGCTTCTCAGAAAAGCATTTTGCTCTACAAGGGACATCCTGTCCTCTTAAGAGAAAAATGAACCTCACCAAAGACCTCATAGAAATGTCCAGAGAAGACAACCCTCCCACATAAATATTCTCCTACTAGTCACAGCCAGCAGCTTTGGTGAGCCTGTGCTGGGCTCGGCCCACACACATGCTCAAGACTCCCTGACAAGCCGCTGCTCTTACTTATCATTGTGTTGATACCCAGTGTCAGAACGTTGTAGATTGTGCTGGAAACACCATGTAATTACACGGGCCTCTGTGCTCAAACGTTACTTCACCTATTTCATCACTATACTTTTCTAACTGGGGAAAAGAAACCCAGGATATAAGACATCAGTGGGAAATTGGCACCATGGATATTGGAGAACCAATGACACTATATTAAACTTCAAAATGAAAGAGGGGTCCTGAGGGCAAAATTCACTTGCTTCTACTTTCAAAGGTCAACAGGCAACAGTCTGCAGACTGCGGTGATTTTTCAAGCGGTCTGTAAACACGTCATGTGTTTAGCAGTGAATGCTGTAACCTAATCATTTTGCTGGCTATAAATTCCCAGCCATCACAGCCCTCTCTGTCTTGCCCCTCAGCACCTACTCAGAGAGTAGACAGCATCAGGTTCACAGCTAAACTAGACCATCAAGTGCTGCCAGTACTTTGTTGTATTTTTAATCTTTGCAAACATCTTAGCACACATTTTAATGCATGTAGATGAAAATTACTTGAAGGAAATAATAGTTTTGAGTACAAATGTATTCCTTATTTTATTTGACTATCTAGCCTTCCTAGATCCAGTTCTTCCAGTCAGTATTTTGTTGGTAGCAGGATGAACCACTGAAAGAAAGGGAGACTGGGAATGATATTAAAAATTTAAACAATCTATTTTGGTTTCAAATGAAATAGTTGAAATTCTCTGGTATCTGCAGTTTGGGAACTTCTAAAATCAATTATCTTTCCCACATAGTCATAAAAAGACTTTTCATAAGAATTAAGGATTTTTTTAAATTTTTAAAAATGATTTTTAAGAAGTCAGTCATCTGATACAGAAAGGGGTGCTCCTTAGAGAGGGAAGAGGGGTATGGAGACAGAAGGAGGGAGGTGGGTAAAGTACGGATCTGAAAAAGCCACAAGAAATCAATCTATAAGACTATAATATACGCAGTTCCATATATAAATACACGTATATACTTTTTGGTTGTTTTGTTTTTGTTTGGTTGGACAGGGTTTCTCTGTGTAGCCCTGGCTGTCCTGGAACTCACTCTGTAGACCAGGCTGGCCTCAAACTCAGAGATCCAGCCGCCTTTGCCTTTCAAGTGCTGGGATTAAAGGAGTGTGCCACCACCACCTGGCATACATATGTAGTTTAAATGAATTTTTTGCATGTGGGCTGATGGTGCTCCCTCCAGGAGCCCAGTACACCAATACCAGACATGAGAAGCCCTCCTTTGAGTTGTTGGCCAGGGCTAGCCAAAGACTCCCCAGATATGCAGCCTGCTGCTGTTGCCCTTCAGAGGTGGAGGCTAAGTCCCCAGTGCTGAAGACAACATGCACTTCAGACACAGGGCCCAGAGACCCCTGAGTTGGAACTGACCTGAAAGGCCCCTCCCACAGGACTAGCTTTCATGCACTGAAAGGTACCATGCACACTTCCAAAGGAAAGAGACAACCAATAATCCTACCCAGATATGATGCCTATGAACCACATCAACAACCATCATGACACAGTAACACCGTGGGTGCAGTAGGGGCAAACATACTTTGGGTATAGCCAACAGCTCTCTACTTGGACTTAAGACCCATTCAACAAGAAGGCAACGATGCCTGGTACTGGAGAACTAGCTAACTACTCAGTGCTAGTGAAGTCAAGGTTACTGAAAGAGGATCTACAACCTCTAATTTACTAAACCAGCATAATTCCTCACAACAGTCCGTAAACATTTGTCTTTATACCCACAGATAAGTGTAGTCTTTACCCCCTCATCAAGGAAACTTCTCTTTGCAACAGATGAAGACCACTATAGAAAACCACAACCAATCAACCTCAAAGTTATGGGGCCCAGTCCCAATGGATACATCTACAAAACACTCCTACACCAAGGCTTAGAGAACACTGAGGAAGAGGGGGCAGAAAGATAAGTAAGAGCCAGAGAGACAGGGAGTTTGCTGCAATGTTGTGTCTCCAAGTAATATCAGAAGCTACGCCTATAAAATCTCACCAACATGACTGCCCAAATGTGAGCTGAACAAGGATGACATCAATGGACACTCCAAAGTGGGCAGAGAAAAGTCCACAGAAAAACCCTACATGAAAAACTATAGGCAAGTGAGGCAAGCTGCGAGTTGGGGAGGTGTCTTCCCCAGGGAAGAGCCTCCCAAATGGTTGTCCAGAGACAAATGGTCAGCCCTGAAAACATATACACAAGTAACATTATGTGGACTGGACAGGATATATTTAAGAATATTTATGTATATACATATATTCATGCAATAACATCTAGTGAAAAAAGAGGCCATTAATTTGAAGGATAGTAGAAAAGAGTAAATATAAGGGTTTGGAGGCAGAAAAGGGAAGAAAGAAATGTAATTATATGATAATCTCAAAAAAAATCCTGAAAATAAAATTAAAAAATATAAAAATTATTTCATTGTCTAAGTTTTGAGCCATATAATATGAGTGACTTTTAAGCAAGCAATATTTAATAATATTGGTATTTTAAAATGTTGAATTATTAGTAGAAAAATGATTGTTTTTCTTTATTTGAAATCAATAACTCAGTTTTCTCAGATCAATAAAAAAAGATCTTCGTTGTATTAAAGTTAAAGATGTAGGACTCATGATCCTGTGGGTAGTTTGCCTTGGTCAGTTCTCAGGTCATCATCCTTGGTAGAGGAGACTCATGAAAACGAGGGACTGTAATCATTAAGCAGTCTTAATGGATTAATTAGTTTGATTAATGGGGTCATTGGATTAATGGGTTAGTTGACTTAATGATATCTTCCAATAATAATGCATGTTTTTTTACAACACTTAAAAATGGTTTTCTTTTAGAATGTGAAGATTTCTGCCCATCACAGTTTCAATTACAAGAAATTGGGCTTATTAGGCAAGGTTGAGCATTTACTGCTGCAATAGAGAGATCCTTATTAGGTCAAGGTCAACTGACCTCATTAGTTGGTCAGAGACGAGACAAGAGTCAAAGCTACGGGCTCAGTATGTTAACAAGCTAATCACTCTCTGGCAGAGAGGAGCCTATTGGCCGCTTTGCCTGCATGTGGATCCTAGCATTAGCCCTCAAACCTGTCCTATTAGCTATTGGGAAAGGAAACTTAAGGCTTGCTGGACCCTGGCACAATGCTGGAAACACACTCGAACCTGTCTCCAGGTGCAAGGAACAGCACACTCTTGTCTTTGTCTCACAAATCCATGTTGACTAAAACTGTTGGCTTCCATAAGGACAAGCCCCAGAACCCCGGAAAGAATGTAGCCTCCATGAATGCACATGTGTCCTTTCCTCTGCACACAACAGCTTAACAGAGGGATGCAGCAGAACAGAGACAATGCCAACAACCAGGACAGACAAAGCAAGGGAAGGCCGGAATCCACACCCCGAAGCAAACCTTGCCTTGCAAGTCGGCTCCTGTACTTATAAATAAGGAAGGAAAAAAAAAAGTGTATTTAAAAGCACATCACATAAAATTAACCATTTTAACAACTTTAGGCTTATCGTTCCGTGGCACTGAGGATATTCACAGACTGGTGGATTCAGTACAATTTTCAGAGCTTTGTCATCTTCCCAGACTGGAACTCTGTACCCATTAAACAACAAATTCCTGTTTCTCTCTCCTCTCAGGCCCTGCCAACCACCACTCTACTTCCCATCTGCATAGATATCTCATACAAATGGAGTTGGACATCTGTCCTTTTGTATCTAGCTGGCTTAACTTAGAATAATGTTTTGAGATTGAACCATATTGTAGCATTTATAAATAAAGTTTTATTTGGAACAAAACAAGGCCTATTCATTCACATGTCACCCCAGGACTGCTTTCTCATTTAAAACTGCAGAGATGTATAATTATGATCAAGGGTTTATGGCCAGTGGAGCCTAAGATATATCTTCTCTGACCCTTTTGAAAGTCTAGAACTCTGGTTTAAATTAATATTTTAAAAGCCTCTTTAAATTATTACTTGCCTGTGGCAATTTTGGCTTATTTCACAGCCTGAGAAATAGGATTAATGAACTGTTTATCACACTGCTGTCATTAATAAACAGCCTGAAATGCTAGGATTTAAGTTTTCTTTCCTCAGGCTTGGTTATGGTGAAAGGGCTCATTTTCACATTTTACTGGTACACATTTTACATAATGAGGATGTGTGAGATCTGATTAGTGAGTCTTGGTGCAGAAAGTTCCAAAGCATAAGAGACAGCTATAGATTCTAAAGTGTCTAATTTCCCCCTTGCTTTTATCCTCTTTATCACGCATTTGTGCAGAAGAGAACAATGCTCATGTGGTACAGAATCATAAAAGCAAATCTCATGTCTTTTTACTAAAACGAATAAAAGTTCATTAGTTCATTTTGTTGTGTTAGGACTGGATAGGACTCTCTTTATTAGTGCCACTAAATTATATGTTGACAAGTACAACTAGTCTGAGAACATTTTTTCCCCTGTTATCAAAGCAACCAGGAAGGAAGTTTATGTAGTAGTTGTAAAATGCAGATGTCATGGTAGATAATGCTGGTTCCCATGAGGTTGAGTTTCAATGATTTTTTCCTGGTTAACAAAATGCAGTGTGCCTGGGTGAACAGTCCAGATAAGATAGTGCCTGTTTCATCACATCTGAGGAAATGAGCAGGGTCAAGGAACACTTGACGGAGACCAGCGAGGTAAGAACAACCAAACAGTTGTTTGAATCGCATTGAATTTGTGCCAAGCGCTGTTCTAGGATGTTGTATGCATCAGCCTACCTGATCTTTATGGCAAATATATGGTCGAGGAAGTGTGTGATTATTTCTATCTTATAAAATGAATATTCCTATTTTCAGTTTTAGGTTAGGGTACAGAGAGGTAACTAAGCAACTCTGGTCTTCATTTGGCATTGGCAGTCACTTTCTCAGTGCCTTTGACAGATAACTCTCCCAACTACTGAGATAATTCAGGGGTACTTCCTTGTCCTCAAGCTCTGATTCCTACATCAGTCAGTTCCTCTAAGTTTGTTTCCATCTACCTTACACAATGCCTTCATAATGGAGATGTGTTACAGAATATTTGTTTAACTATGCAATGGTGTGTTGCATTTGTTTAATTATGTAAAGATGCATTGCTGGTTTACCTTGCTTGCCTAAGGCATCTGATTGGTCTACTAAAAACCTGAACAGCCAATAGGGAGGGAGGAGGGATAGGCAGGAATTCTGAGAAGGGAGAGTAAATAGGAGGAAGAATTTAAGCTGGGGGAAGAGAAGACACCGGGGAGATGCCATGGCCAGCCAGGCAGCCACAGAGGAAGCAGGAAAGTAGGACATACAGAGTGAAAGGTAAAAAGCCCCAAGTCCAATAGATGGGTAGAAACAGGTTAAATTAAGTTAAAAGAACTAGTGGAACAAGCATAAGCTAAGGCCAAGTATTCATAATTAATAATAAGTCTCTGTGTCTTTATTTAGGAGCTGGTTGGCAGCCCAAAGAAGATTCCAGCTATAGAGATGGATTCCCTCTCCCACCTTAACTCCTCCCACTTATTTCCCTGGTCACATCAGACAACTTGCAGTTCTTTTTTTTTTTTGTTTTTTTTTGTTTTTTTTTCTATATTTTACTTGCTTTAATTCCTCTGGCATAACATCCTTTATACACAGCTTCAGTTCTGTTCTCATGTCTAGCTCCTTTCTTGCCTGACTTCTCTCTATATTTATCTACTGTCCCCTCTAGGTTCTATCTTAATTCCTTCATCTAGTTCTGTCCCTTCTAGGTTCTCATCTATCTAGTTCTTTCCCCCATCAGCTTCTCTCCCATCTCCTTCTCTCTCATCTGGCTCTTCCTCATCTTGTTCTTCCCCATCTGGCTCTTCCTCATCTTCCATCTCGTTCCTCTTGTCCTCTCTTCTTGTCCTTCAATCTAGTTCTTCCCCGTCTCAGTTTGTTCCTCTCAAGTTCTTACCCATCTAGTTCTTCCATTCTCTTCTCTCTTCTCCAACTTGCAGTTCTTGACACGAGTTCTCCCCAATCTGATTTCAAATCTACCTTAAGCAAATTACTCCTTTTTCACATTTTTAAAACTCTTGAAAACCATGCTAACACACAAAAATAACAGCATAGCCACAAAGCTGTGCACCCATCACCCCTGTCTAGCTCCAGAATTTTTTTTTTTTTATCAAAGTACCCATGGAGAAGCCCCAGCCCATTAAACAGCTTTCATGCCTTCTCCCAACCCCTTGCATCCAATATCCTGTTTTCAGCTTCTGTGAATTTAATTTCAGCTATGGATGTTTCACATATCTGGTCTATAGCTAGCCAATGCTGCCAACATCCAAGATTATCAACTCAGAGAGAAGAAAATTTTGTTGAGTCTCATGGTTTTGGAGATTTCAGCCCATGGTTGGCTGGCCTCCTTGCTTTTGAGCTTGTGATGAGACAATTACTCATGGCAGGAATGTGTGGTGGTGGAAGCTGCTCATTTCAATACAGCCAGAAAGCAAAGAGAGAGGAAGAGGAAGAGTCAGAGACCAGTGTGCCTTCAAAGGCGTGTCTCCAGCAACTTGACTATGATCTCCTTCAGAAGGTTCTACTGCCTCCTAAATGACACCAGTGGTTTTCTTTTTCTTTTTTTGTATAACTTTTTGAAGGACTGCCCAATGATTTATTCAGTGGCTACAGTATTTGACATCCCTACCACCATTAAATGATGGTTACTGATGTGACCTTATCATCTCACACTTTAAAAATTGTTACCATCCTAGTAGTAGCTATTAAGTGATAAAATAATTACTCAGTCTCTGTACCCTGAGGCTATACTTGTGATAATGAAGCAAAAGGTAGGTGCTTAGTTCACAAGGCAGTATACAGAACCAGGGAATCCTACATTCCTGCATCTGCTGCTGGTGTGACCTCATCAAGTAATTTAACTTCCGGTGTGGCTAGGTTCCTTGTTTGTAGCAGGTTTTAACAGCACTTATACCACAGGGCTGTGCTGAAGAGGGATATAGGTTGGTGTGTGTAAGGAATAGATCCTGAGGCTGGGGAGGCGCTCATCTGGTGAAGTGTTTGCTGCACGAACATGAGGATTTGATTTGAGCTTATACAAAAATGCTGGGTATAGTGATATACACTTGTAATCTCAGCCCTGGAAGGCAGGATAGGAGGATCCTCAGGGCTTGCTGGCCAGCCAGTCTAGTTGAATTCCTAAGTTTCAGGGTTGATGAGAGATTTTGTCTCAAAAATAAGGTATCGAGCAATTGAAAAAGATGCCTGATATCAACTTCGGTCCTCCACATGCATGTTCACATATATGTACAGACACAGGAACACACACACACACACACACACACACACACACACACACACACACACACACACACTAGTTCCCGACCCAAGTGAGGCAACAAGTTAACTGTTTTTCCCTCTGCTTTCCACTTCCTGTGAAAACTTCCACTCCATCTCGACATTTCACCTTTGATCTTTTCCTTCCAGAGTGCTCTCCTGTTCAATGTTCCAACACTACCCTAAGGTTGTGTTAGTCATCCCCTATTATTTCCTGAGTTTAACCTTTCTGTGGCACTTAGCAGATTGTTGCCTGGTTTTTGTTTGTTTGTTTTGTGAGTCTTACCTTTCCAGCCTAGGGTAGTGTCAGGTCCCCGATGTGCTTAATTACTGTTAGTTGAATTAGTATATGGACGAGTTGTAACTAATGAGGGTGATGGTACATGGTAGGTTTGTTCATCCATAAGAAATGAATTGTACTCACAGTATTATGTGAAGATAAGTAGCCATAGAGAGTAGCTGACCACGTGATCCATGTGTGTTTGGAAAAAGAAAAACATTCCTAATAAAGTGAACATAGGATGTAGACTTTGTACATGAAGAAAATAAGCTCAGGAGATGAGAATTTTGTAGGGACTCCTGATGTGGTAGCTCCTGCCTGTAAACCTAGCACTTGGGAGGCTGAGGCAATAGGATCCTGAATTCGAGGTCAGTCTGGGTTACATAGTGAAGCCTTGTCTCCAAAACCAACCAAACCAAAGCAAAAGGGGCCCCAATATATTAAATATCTAAACCTTGTGAGAATAGGAGATTTACCTTGTCCTGCCCCTTTCTGTCTGTCCACCTGCTTCCTGGCTACCATGAGGGAGCGTCTTGGCCCCATCCCATCCTCCTTGTCATGCTGTTGTCTTGTTTCAGGCCCGAAACATCAGATTATGGGCTGAAACCTGGATCCAAAGTAAACCTTTGCTCCCCTTCAATAGTTTCTTTCAGCTCCTTGTCATAACAATAAAAACTCTAGCGACACACTGTAGCAGGAATCTTAGAGGTTCTTATTATAAAAATCAAACCCAGGGCCAGTTATTGGGGTGAAATGCTGGAAGATCAGAGAGACAGAACAAGCCACAGCTAACCTCACCTGGTCAACTTCTCATCTGATCTTGTTTCCTCAGACTGGAAGCCTCTGTGTCCTCATATCCTAATGGCTCTCAGCTGAACTGTGATGCTAGAAGCCTGAAAGCTTAACCAGCCAAATGCTTCTAGTTTCTGGTCCTCACACCTTATATACCTTTCTGCTTTCTACCACCACTTCCTGGGATTAAAGGCTGGCTTTCTGGGATTAAAGGCGTGTGTCACCATGTCTGGCCATTTCCAATGTGGCCTTGAACTCACAGCGATCCAGAGGGATTTCTGCCTCTGGAATACTAGGATTAAAGGTGTGAGTGCCACCATTTTCTAGCCTTTGTATCTAGCGGCTGTCTGTTCTCTGACCCCAGATAAATTTATTAGGGTACACAATATTTTGGGGAACACAATACCACCACAACACACACAAAAGTTAGAAAAGGAGGAGAAGGAAAGAACGGCAAGGGAGAGACTGTCCAAGTTCTCACCTGCTCAAGGCCTTGTGTGCGAGTGAGCCAATCTGGCTAAGATGGCTGGAGAGGAAAGCTCACCTGACAGGTATCTCCCAAAAGACAGCCAGAAAGCCAGGGTGATAACCAATGATCAGAGGTTATCCAGGAACAGCTCTGGACAAGGTCTGGGAACATAAAAATAATAACGTGTGGGTTTTTAATTGAACGGCTTGGGAACTTCTCCAGAGGTGGGAGTATTTCTCTCTCCAAGTCCCTCATAGTGATGAGGGAGAGCTACTGCCGACTTTGGGATTTAGCCTGGTCCCCCAAGAGAGGCATTACTCCATCTTAAAGAACTAGTTTCCTCTTAAAGGCCCTCCTTTCCAGTGCTGTCACAGAGGCAATCCAATCTGAACACGACATTGGGGCAGGTAACCGTACTCAAACCAAAGAGCTTCCACTATGACGAACGTACTGCTGGGTCTGAACGTGCTGCTGATTGACATCTTCCTGGGAAACAATAGGGAATTCTCTGTCATTGTTCTTGTTCTTTCTTCAGTGAGTACAAGTGAGGTTTTCAAGACTATTTATTGTGGATAGTATCCAATAGTGGCTCTGAGGCAGGCCAGATTTTCAATCTCTCTCTCTTGCTCTCTCTCTCTCTCTCTTTTTTTTTTTTTTTTTTTTTTTTGTTGTTGCAGGGATGATTGAACCATTTCAGCCAGGTAAGTAGTTGCAAATGCCACCCATCCTACCTTCCAAGGACATTAGTCACCTCTTTATTGTTCCAACAAAGGTCACCTAAAACTTCCCCTTCAGTTTCTCTTGGGCATAAATTAAATAAAAGGGTAATGACAAAAAAAAATGTCTAAGAATAGCAAACCACAGTTTTCTTTCCTGATCAAAGGTACCCCCTGCTATAATAAATCCATGTAATGCTAGTAAAACATGTCAGTCTACTGGTGAAAAGGATGCAGACCAAATACACACCCCTCATTTGATACAGTGTTTCATGTGGCCCAAGTTGGATTCAAACTTGCTATGTAGCCAAGGATGACCTTGAAGTTAAGGTCATTCTGCCTTAACCTCCTGAGTGTTAGGATCACCGCCAGGCATGTGCTACTAGGTCCAGTTATAAAGTGCTAGGGATGGAAGCGACAGCGTCAAACACGCTATGCTCACTCTACCAATTTAAGTTACATCCACAACCCAACTCTATCTCTTCTTTGACCGAAACTTCACTTAATCCAATATAGTGACTGTGGCAGAACTTAATAGTTATATGAATCTCCTCCTTTTATGACCT